>NC_090390.1:76368294-76968294 GCF_036365525.1 Heterodontus francisci
GCAATGTGAAATAATGACCATTAGATGTGCCCAAAGCTGCCACAGACAGGTCTCCTGTTCCTTTATTCTTTGCACCAGCTTCTGGAGCACCAAGTCTCTTAAATACACAGAGGCCAATGTTTTAGGCAAATAGATGAGGCAGCAGTTCCAGTAACATGTGCAGCCGTGTTTCAGTGGCCTGGACATTAAGTAGCTGTGGTAAAAGGTATGGGCCATTCATTGTGGACCATGCATTTTTACCAAACTCTGTGAAGTTTACATGAACAGGAATCACTACAAAATGAACTCTGCCTTTGACGAGTGCAGTTTGACCTTCGCCTTAATGCAATGTGATCATTAACAGCACACCCCAGGATAGGGGAACAACAGGCTCCTCAAAGCCACAGTGTATTGTGTAATGCCCTCTGTACTGATGTATTTATATCACTGGTAGGGTCACTACTTTAAGCCAAGTCCATAACTCAGTAGATCACTGAATCATGGTCCATTAACACTCATCAAGGCCAATTTTCTTGTGAGTTGCAAACTGGGCCTACTACCCAGGCCCAAAGCTTAGCAAGAAAGAGAGACCATTGACTCCACCTCTTTTTGGACAGAAGGACCCACAGTTAGTAGGTACTCTTGCCTCTTAGGCCTGTGGCAGCAGTTGATTTTTCTGCTTCCATTGCTCGGCACAAGTCCCTGCCTAAGGAACAGGCCCATGTTGGTGGGGCCGTGCAACTGACACAACCTTGCAAATCCAGATGGGGTAGAGTCAGGCGGAGTGTGTGTTGGGTGTACTGCCTACGGCCAGTAGTCAATCTCCAACTCTCTCTGCTTTTGCAATCCTTTGAAAAATCGCACCATTTATTATAAATTGTTTCTCCTCCCAAAATGTATCACCTCACCTTTCTCCACATTAGATTTCAACTGGCATCTATCAGCCCCATCTGCTAACCTGCCCACATCCCAAGCAAGTCACTTACAGTTTGGGTTGCCAACTCTGGCTGGACGTATTCCTGGAGCTTTCACCACATGATCCCCTGCCGTCGACAGCTGTTTTCCCCCCTCTCCAATACTTTTACAACTAATAAGTGAAAGTGTTAAAACAAAATGGAACAGACATCATTGTTTTTTTTCAATGGTTTTTCTCTCAGATTTGCTTGCAGCGGTGTCCAGGAGATTAATCTTCAAATCCTGGAAACTCCGCGACAATCTTGGAGGGTTCGTAACCCTACTTACAGTCCTCTTCACAGTTAACCAAATTACCTACTTTTGTATCATGTTTAAATTTTAATATTGGGTTCTGTTTACTAGAGTTTACTAGATATAGTTATCATATATATCTCTATATATCTTACCTATTAACCAATACTCCCTGCTCCGTGTCCTTTCATTCTAATGTTATCTTTACTGGTGACAAAGAAAACAATTGCAAACTGTGATAACTAACTTCTAACTAGTAACCTCCCTGAAATCAGATAAACAAATAAGCGGATAAGAAATAAGAGCAGGAGTAGGCCATTCGGCCCCTCGAGCCTGCTCTGCCATTCAACAACCTCAACTTCTGCCTCTCCCCATATCTCTTGATTCCCTTAGTTTCCAAAAATCTATTTATCTCTGTCTTGACTGTACTCAACGACTGAGCACCCACATTCCCTCTAAGTGCGCAGGTATACCTCAACCAGGAAGGTACCGTGCAGTCCGCTCACAACTTGTCCCTATTAAGATAAAGCAGCGTTGAAATGAACAGGCTGAGTACAACAACAAAAAATTGGAGGGAGCATTGTTGAGCATCCTCGGCTCTCTGGGCTAAAGAGATGGAAAAGACAGACTTCTGATTTAGGAATCAGACTTTTTGTGCTGGGCTTCTATTTAAGCAGTGAGGAGGTTAGCAGACTTTAGGAGGTTATAGACAGATGGGTGAAATGGGCAGACAAATGGCAGGCAAATTTTCATGCAGAGACTCGGCTGTTTGAGAAGTTGAATTCAGTTTTAAAAATCTGGAAATTAAAAAGCTAGTAGCTGTAAAAGTGACCGTGAAGCTGTCAGGATTGTCGTAAAAGCCCAACTGGTCCATTAATGTCCTTTCACGAAGGAAATCTGCCTGGCCCTTATGTGGTCTGGCCTATATGTGACTCCAGTCCCACGCTAACGTGGTTAACTCTTAACTGCCCTCTGAAATGGCCTAATGAGTCACTCAGTTGTATTAAAATGTAACCCTTCAAGGAGAGGACACACCACCACAATTGCAGGGCAACTAGGGGTGGGCAATAAATGCCAAGCTTGCTGGCAATGCCCACATCGCAGAAAGAACGAAAATATCACCGATTAATGGGAACATGGTATCAAATTTTATATGTGGCCATCAAAGCATAATGGCATGAACTTATGCAGCCAAGTTAAGGCAAAATGCTGACATAATCCTAGCCTGAGACATCCATGTGACTATAAACCAGAAAGGAAACGAAAATAAACATCGTCGGTTTGGCTGTAGCCCTCGATCTCTCTGAAGCCTCTTGTATTTTTGTTCTGCTCTTTGCCTGACGAAAAAAAAAAGGTTCCCACAGCCTTTGCTCACCTCCAGGAAATGCTAACATTCCCTCATCATTGTCATTCCTTTCCTGTAGATGATGCATCTTTTCCGCTATTCCCTCGATGGTCTTCCTGTGTTTGCAGCCGTCTGACCACGAGAGTGAAAACACACCGATAAACGTCCCCTCGCAGTGAGATTATTGGGTCAGTTTGGTGAACTGTACTGAATTTACAATAACCACACCCGTGCAGCTGCCTGCATTATTAACCCACGAGTATCACTTCCAAGGCAAGTTGCACATGTTTGAAAGTTGCTAGTCTGCTAATTTCTGGTTATATCCCCCTGGAGAGATATGCATTTCCTGACCTGTTATGTAATATTCCATTTTAAAAATATCAAATAGGGAATCAAGAGGAAACTTCTTTATCCAGAGAGTGGTGAGAAGGTGGAACTCGATACCACAGGGAGCGATTAAGGTGAATAATAAAAATGCATTCAAAGATAAGCAGACGAGGGAGAAGGGAATAGAGGGTTATGCTGATAGAGATAGATGAGGAAAGATGGGAGGAGGTTCCAGTGGAGCATCAACACTGGCATGGACTTGTTGGGTTGAATGGCCTGTTTCTGTGCTGTACATTCTATAGAATTCCACGACATTCTGTCTCCTCCCTCTTGCTAACCTTTCCCAGACTTCACTTAGGGGACTGCAGCATTGTCAGAGACATTAAACCAAGGCTTTATCTGCCTGTTTGAGTGGTTCGGGGGAATGTTAAGGATTCCAAGACATTATTTGAAGCAGCAAAGGTGGAGGAGTTCTCCAGCTGACTGGTCAATATTTCCCTTCAATCACCACCATATGAAAGCAGATTAACTCATTCCAGCATTTCTTGTTTTTAACTCATCTCATTGCTGTTTGTGGGGTTATGTCATGTTTGCTGAACTAATAACAGCAGTTGCATCTGAAGCATTTGGGATATTTCTAACAGCGCATAATCTAGGCTGACACTTCAGTGCAGTACGGAGGGAGCACTGCACTGTCAGAAGTGCCATCTTTCTGACGAAACGTCAAACCGAGACCCAGTCTTCCCCCCCTAGGTGTGCATAAAAGGTCCCATAGCACTATTTGAAGAAGAGCAGGCCAGTTTTCCCCAGTGTCCTGGCTAACATTTAGCCCGCAAGCAACGCCTGAAATGGATGATATGGTCATTTATTTCATTGCTGTTTGTGGGAGCTTGCTGTGCATAAATTGGCTGCTGCTTTTCATACATTACAACAGTGACTGCACTTCAAAAAGGAAGTGTCCTCCAGTTGCAGCTACTCGAAATCTGCGTTTCAGAGCTGGAGCGACGGCTGGAGACACTGTGGAGCATCCTTGAGTCTGAGATCATCATGGATAGCACGTACAGGGAGGTGGTCACACCGCAGGTAAAGACTGCTCAGGTAGAAAGGGAATGGGTGATCACCAGGCAGTGTAAAAGAACTAGGCAGGTAGTGCAGGAGTCCCCTGGGCCCATCTACCTATCTAACAGATTTTCCGCTTTGGATACTGTTGGTGGAGATAGCTTCTCAGGGGAATGCAGCAAGAGCCAAGTCTGTGGCACCATGGGTGGCTCTGCTGCACAGGAGGGGAGGAAAAGGAGTGGGAGAGCTATAGTGATAGGGGATTCTATCGTAAGGAGTATAGATAGGCATTTCTGTGGCCGCAAGTGTGACTCCAGGATGGTATGTTGCCTCCCTGGTGCTAGGGTCAAGGATGTCACGGAGAGGCTGCAGGACATTCTGAAGGGGGAGGAGGAACAGTCAGAGGTCATGGTACATATTGGTACCAATGACATAGGTAGAAAAAGGGATGAGGTCCTGCAACAAGAGTTTAGGGAGCTAGGAAGCAGATTAAAAAGCAGGACCACAAAGGTTGTTATCTCTGGATTACTCCCAGTGTCACGTGCTAGTGAGTATAGGAATAGAAGGATAGAGCAGATGAAGATGTGGCTGAGGAGATGGTGCAGGAGGGAGGGCTTTAGTTTCCTGGATCACTGAGTCTGTTTCTGGTGAAGCTGGGACCTGTACAAGTCAGACGGGTTGCACCTGAACTGGACTGGACCAACATCCTTGCTGGGAGGTTTGCTAGTGCTGTTGGGGGGGGTGGGGTTTATACTAATTTGGCAGGGGGATGGGATACAGAGTGGAGGTACAGTAGGAGGTGATGCACAGTCAAATATAGAACAGAAACTGAGTCAGTCTGGAAGGCAGAGCAAATATAGACCTGTTAAGTCACAAGCGAATAATGCAAGGCTGGATTGCATCTATTTTAATGCAAGGAGTCTTATAATTAAGGCAGATGAATTGAGGAGGTTGATTAACACATAGGAATATGATATTATCGCTATCACAGAGACATGGTTGAGGAAGGGCAGGACTGGCAGCTCAATATTTCAGGGTATAGAATCTTCAGGCGTAACAAAGGAGGGGGTAAAAGAGGAGGTGGCATTGCAATGTTGATCAAGGAGTCAATTACTGCAGTAAGGAGGGATGATATCTTAGAAGGTTCCTCAAATGAGGCCATATGGGTAGAACTTAAAAACAAAAAGGGGGCAAATCACTTGGCTGGGAGTGTACTACAGGTCTCCAAATAGTCGGGGAGAGATAGAGGAGCAGATATATAGGCAAATCTCAGAGAGGTGTAAAAATAATAGCGTAATAATAGTAAAGGATTTCAACTTCCCCAATATCAACTGGGATTGTCTTAGTGCAAAAGGTTTAAAGAGGGCGGAATTCTTAAAATGCATACAGGAGAGCTTTTTGAGCCAGTACATTGAAAGTCCTACAAGAGAATGGGCGGTACTGGACCTAATCCTAGGGAATGAAGCTGGACAAGTGGTAGAAGTGTCAGTGGGGGAGCATTCCGGGGATAGTGACCATAACTCTGCAAGATTTAAGGTAGTTATGGAAAAGGACAAAGATGGACCGAAAATAAAGGTACTGAATTGGGGGAAGGCCGATTTCAATTTGATAAAACAGGATCTGGCCAGAGTGGACTGGGAACAGCTACTTGTAGGAAAGTCTACATCAGACCAGTGGGAGTCATTCAAAAAGGAAATAGTGAGAGTTCAGGGCCAACATGTACCCATTAAGGTGAAGGGTAGGACCAACAAGTCCAGGGAACCCTGGATGTCAAGGGATATAGAGGATTGGATCAGGAAAAAAAAGAAGGCTTATGGCAGATTTGGAGCGCTGAAAACAGCGGAGGCCCTAGAGGGGTATAGAAAGTGTAGGGGGGTACTAAAAAAAGTAAACAGGAGAGCGAAGAGGGGGCATGAGAAAACACTAGCAGGCAAGATAAAGGAAAATCCCAAGGCGTGTTTTAGAAGTATATTACGGGCAAGAGGATAACCAGGGAAAGAGTAGGGCCCATTAGGGACCAAAGTGGCAATCTGTGTGTGGAGCCGGAGGACATAGGTGAGGTTTTAAATGATTACTTTTCATCTGTGTTGGAGAAGGATGATGTAGGTGTAGAGATCAGGGAAGGGGATTGTGATATACTTGAACAAATTAGCATTGAAAGGGAGGAAGTATTAGCTGTAGTAGTGGGCTTAAAAGTGGATAAATCCCCAGGCCCAGATGAGATGTATCCCAGGCTGTTATGTGAGGCAAGGGAGGAGATAGCAGAGGCTCTGACACAAATTTTCAAATCCTCTCCGGCCACAGGAGAGGTCGCAGAGTAATATAAAAGCAAAATACTGCAGATGCTGGAAATCTGAAATAAAAACAAGAAATGCTGGAAATACTCAGCAGGTCTGGCAGCATCTGTGCAGAGAGAAGCAGAGTTAATGTTTCTGGTCAGAGACCCTTCTTCAGAACTGGGTACCAGAGGACTGGAGGACAGTGAATGTGGTCCCATTATTCAGAAAGCCAAGCAGGGATAAACCAGGTAATTACAGGCCAGTGAGTCTAACATCAGTGGTAAGGAAATTATTGGAAAAAGTCTGAGGGACAGGATTAATCTCCACTTGGAGAGACAGGGATTAATCAGGGATAGTCAGCATGGCTTTGTCAGGGGGAGATCGTGTCTGACAAACTTGACTGAATTTTTCGAGAAGGTGACTAGATGTGTAGATGAAGGTAAAGCAGTTGATGTAGTCTACATGGACTTCGGTAAGGCTTTTGATAAGGTCCCACATGGGAGATTGGTTAAGAAGATAAGAGCCCATGGGATCCAGGGCAATTTGGCAAATTGGATCCAAAATTGGCTTAGTGGCAGGAGGCAGAGGGTGATGGTTGAGGGTGTTTTTGCGAGTTGAAGCCTGTGACCAGTGGTGCACCGCAGGGATCGGAGCTGGGATCCTTGCTGTTTGTAGTGTACATTAATGATTTAGATGTGAATATAGGAGGTATGATCAGTAAGTTTGCAGATGACATGAAAATTGGTGGTGTTTTAAATAGTGAGGAGGAAAGCCTTAGATTACAGGACGATATAGATGGGCTGGTAAGATGGGTGGAGCTGTGGCAAATGGAATTTAATCCTGAGAAGTGTGAAGTGATGCATTTTGGGAGAACTAACAAGGTAAGGGAATATACAATGGATGGTAGGACCACAGGAAGTAAAGACGGTCAGAGGGGCCTTGGCGTACTTGTGCATAGAACACTGAAGGCAACAGAACAGGTAGATAGTGGTTAGGAAGGCATATGTGATACTTGCCTTTATTAGCCAAGGCATAGAATATAAGAGCAGGGAGGTTATGATGGAACTATATAAAACGCTAGTTAGGCCACAGCTAGGGTACTGTATACAGTTCTGGGCACCACACTATAGGAAGGATGTGATTGCACTGAAGAGGGTGCAGAGGAGATTCACCAGGATGTTGCCTGGGCTGGAGCATTTCAGATATGAAGAGAGACTGGATAGGCTAGGGTTGTTTTCCTTGGAGCAGAGAAAGCTGAGGGGGGACCTGACTGAGGTAAACAAAATTATGAGGGGCATTGATAGGTTAGATAGAAAGAAACTTTTTCCCTTAGTGGAGGGGTCAATAACCAGGGGGCATAGATTTAAGATAAGGGGCAGGAGGTTTAGAGGGGATTTGAGGAAAAAATGTTTTCACCCAGAGAGTGGTTGGAATCTGGAACGTACTGCCCGAAGGGGTGGTAGAGGCAGGAACCCTCACAACATTTAAGAAGTATTTAGATGAGCACTTGAAACGCCATAGCATACAAGGCTACGGGCCAAGTGCTGGAAAATGGGATTAGAATAGATAGGTGCTTGATGGCTGGCACAGAAACGATGGGCCGAATGGCCTGTTTCTGTGCTGTATAACTCTATGACTCTACTTCATTGGCTGTAAAGCACTTTGGGACATCCTTGGGTTGTGAAAGGCGTTATATAAATGCAAGTCTTTCTTTCCTTCCTGATGTGGCTGAACAAATGGAAGTTTACAAGTGTTTGTTCTCTATAAAATTCAAGAATTCCCACAGTAGTTTCTGTACTGATAGGTCATTTTGGTTATGAGAATGTAGAGACTTTCCTTAATCCAGGTTAGTGCAGTATCACTACTGCAATTAAGCAAGAGGTTAGATCAACTGGATATGTTAATCAATCTCTGGAATGCGGTTTGTTCGCCAGCACTGACCTCCTATATGGAAAATTGTTTCTGTTTACAATAAATCTAGCTCCTTCTCATTCATTTAGAGGTGGAAAATAGCAGCAGAATGAGAGCAGTGCCAGATAAAGGGCTAGTTAGTTCAAGGAGTAATTTCTCAATGTTGGTTCACTCTCTTTCTGTTTTACAACATTTATTCTAGTTTATAATTGACGCTTTTCCATCTATTGGAATATCCTGTGAGCTTTGGATAGGTGGAAATGGGAGGGATCAGTTAGACAGGGAAAACAGAAATTTAAAATAAAATAGACAAAGCTGTGCAGAATGGAAGCATCTGATGGTTTCCATTACATTTCCTTTTCCCTTCTGGTTTTCAGTCCTTCCTTCCTGCAGGTATGACTCTATCTGGCATATGTCGCCATGGGTACACTCTGTCCTATCGTGCCTCAATTAAATAATCATTCTTCATGAGTTTGGTAAACAGTTGGACTGTGGGAAGCATTTCAACAACAACAACTTTCATTTATATAGCGTCTTGAATGTAATAAAAAACGTCCCAAGGGGCTTCACAGGATCGTTATCAAACAAAATTTGACGCTGAGCCAAAGAAAGCGATATTAGGACAGGTGACCAAAGCTTGGTCAAAGAGGTAGGTTTTAAGGAGCGTCTTGAAGGAGAAGAGAGAGGTAGAGAGTTTTAGGGAGGGAATTCTAGAGTTTAGGGTCTAGGTGGCTGAAGGCATGGCTGTCAGTGGTGGGGTGAAGAAAGTGAGTGATGCACAAGAGGCCAGAATTGGAGTTCTCTGAGGGTTGTAGGCTGGAGGAAGTATTTTTTCGTTCATGGGATCCGAGGCCAGCATTTATTGCCCATCCCTAATTGCCCTTGAGAAGGTAGTGAGCCGTCTTCTTGAACTGCTGCAGTCCATGTGGTGTAGGCACACCCACAGTTCTATTAGGAAGGGCGTTCCAGAATTTTGGCTCAGCGATGATGAAGGAACAGGACTATATATTTCCAAGTCAGGACGCTGTGTGGTTTGGAGAGGAATTTGCAGGTCATGATGTTCCCATGCATCTACTGCCCTTGCTCTTCTAGCTGGTAGAGGTCATGGGTTTGGAAGGTGTTGTTGAAGGAGTTGCTGCAGTGCATCTTGTTGTCTACAGAGAAAGAAAGGGAGGGGTACATAGCCCAGCATAAAATACTGCATGGTGTACAGAAGAGGAAGGTTTATACTTCATTGACTGTAAAGCACTTCGGAATGTTCTGACATCATGAAAGGTGTGATATAAATGATAGTTCTTTCTTTTTAAAAATTGTTCCCCTCCCTAACCCATGCCACTGTGGCCAGTCGTAACACCTCAACCACATTCCCCAGCTGAGATCAGTTAACACAGCACAGACAGGAGATCAAGCATGGGATCTTCCTTGGTCTGTGTAATTTAGTCCAGTGTATTTACCAACTGGACCATTTGAGAGAGGAGAGGAGGAACATTTCTCTGCTTCAGCTCTTACTCGCTGAATCTGCACATCATTCTTAGTGATTCATTACAAGAGCCTTAAGGACATTGATAGATGAAGCTATGCAGTGGAACCAAGGCCATAGGCAGGTAAAGTAATTGATCACTAGATGGAGTTTTTGATTAAGAGATTGCTGTGTACAAGAAGTGCATGTGTTTATTTGTTTGTTCCTGAAGGAGCCATAATCCTGAGCATGTCTCACAGTGATACTTGAAAGCATACTAAAAGGAAAGAGGCAATTCATTGTGACCGTAAAAGAAATTCAAACATAAATTTCCCCTAAATATATAAGAATGATGTGATCAACATGGGCTCTTAGCATTCATCTCCGTGCCTGTATTTACAATAAAAATGACTGCATGGCCCTCCAATAATCACCTCTTTTCTAACACCAAGCAAACATGCCTTCCTGACTGGAAATAAATGAGCAGGAATTGCTGGAAAGATACGTGAGGGCATTTGAACTGCACCTTTTTGCCATATAATAGTGAAGGGTGATGACAACCAAATATTGCCCACAAAGTAGTTTTCTGAATGAGGTCTTGAAGGTAACAGTTTCCAACCTCATCATTTTTAAAGCCCTGGGTTAGAATGGGTTTGGTCACAGCACTGTGAGTTTTCATTCAAATAAATCCAGCCTGATGCATTTTCAGCAAATGACAGTGAATCTCAAGGATCATGCATTCTGAATTGTGGACGAGCAGAAAGCATGAGAATGAAGTTTTGGTACATTTACAGAATGAAACAGTTTGATTTAATATTCCTTGTGGATGCATCTCTAACAAGTTTGCTCCTTCCCTAAAGGATGGATTAACTTTCTGCTTCTGCACACTCCCAGTAGGGATAATATCGAAACGCCATCTGTGTGTGGCACACATCTTTCCAAACATTTCAATGAACGTTAAATCATGTGCAATGAGCACCCGAATTCCCAATATGTGCCCTCAGCAAAGAGTGATGACCTGGCAAACAGAGCTGGAGATCTGGTTCCTCTCTCACACCCGAGCTTGGAGCATCTGATCTCTGCACAGCTGGATTATATAGCCTGCCTCCTGAGGTCCCCAGCATCACAGATGCCAGAATTCAGCCAATTCGATTCACTCCGAGTGATATCAAGAAAGGACTGAAGGCACTAGACACTGCAAAGGCTATGGGCCCTGACAATATTCCGGCAATAATACTGAAGACCTGTGCTCCAGAACTTGCCACGCCCCTAGCCAAACTGTTCCAGTACAGCTAGAACATTGGCATCTACCCGGCAATGTGGAAAATTACCCAGGTATGTCCTGTACACAAAAAGCAGGACAAGTCCAACCTGGCTCTCGATCATCAGTAAAATGATGGAAAGTGTCATCAACAGTGTCAAAAAGAAGCATTTGCTTAGCAACAACCTGCTCAGTGACGCTCAGTTTGGGTTCTGCCAGGGCCACTCATCTCCTGACCTCATTACAGCCTTCGTTCAAACATGGACAAAACAGCTGAACTCAAGAGGTAAGGTGAGAGTGTCTGCCCTTGACATCAATGCAGCATGGGAGATTGAGCAGAGGCTGCAGAGAGGGGAAGCTCTGCACCATGCTCTCTACCAGAATGGAGACGGACTCCTCCATGCTCTTTGACAGTGACAGGAGGCTATCTGACAGGCCACCATCTCGGTGTGCATGGCCTTCTGCACTATCCTCCTATCCTGTACACCACCCCATCGAGGTCCTCTGCAGCAGAACTCATCTACGGCCTTGCCTTCCAGTGAGCTGGCAAACTAACCATTCTTTACCCCTGGCCTGGCCACAGCCCACTCGTGCCCACGTGACCACATGCTGATCCCAACTTCATACTAACCTCCAAGGCACATACGGTGCCAGCATTTTGAGCTGGTGGCTGCGAGTGTTAGATCAAGTGACTGAGTCTCTTTATTAGTGCTGTGCTGTTGCTCTCTCTCGCTCTCTCTCTCCTTCCTTGTGCTACTGTGGCTGGGCAGGTGGCAGGTTTTGGGTGTCTGAAAGTAGGAAATCAGAAAAGGAGGCTTGGTATGAGGGATGGGGGTGAGGGGATGGTGTCGCCTGCCTGTTTTGCTCTGCTCCCTGCAAGACAGAGGGCAAAATATCAGTGACTGTGTAGCACTGTGGTTGGGTGATGTTCCTGGCAGAGCTGAATAGCTGGAGGTACATGGAGGCAGCAAGAGGTGGGTGTGAGGCTGGCAGTATTGGTAGGTGTGTGGGGGTGAGGTGCGATAGCCTAAGTGCCAGGGAATAATGCTGGGTGAGTGATTTGGGTGTGGTGCATTGAGAAGAATGAAAGGGTTGGTGTTGTGCTGGAAAGGAGATGTCATGTGAAATGTTTTTACTGACCTTGACCACAGGCAGAAGGTCATTAGACTACTTGTGACACTGCTAGAAGATCCTCGGGTCCAGTCGCTGGGAAGTGACCTCTCTGGACACTTGCTCTGAGGGTGGTCCTTGAGGGCCTCCTGACCCCCCACAGAACTACAGCATCTCTCCACCTGCCCAGCTCCACCAATAATACCCCCAATGCAGCTCTGTCACCCTGGAACCCTCGCTCTGCTGTGGTGTTCAGTTTTCCCATTATTTAAATTCCAAATATTATTACTATTATTCCACTGATATTATTCAGTGTAACTTCCCTTTAAGAGGGATAGCCTGCCTTTGTGAAGAGCAGGCTGGTTACACCATGTGGTATCTACACAATGCTGCTTGGCCCCCTACTGAGCACAGAGGCAGCCAGCAGTGTGAACATAGGAACATAGCAACAGGAGTAGGACATTCAGCCCATCGAGCCTGCTCCACCATTCAAACAGATCACGGCTGATCATCTACCTCAATGCCATTTTCCCATGTTATCCCCATATCCCTTGATCTCATTAGTAACCTAATATCTATCAATTTCTTTCTTAAACATGCTCAATGATTGAGCTTCCACAGCGCTCTGGGGTAGAGAATTCCAAAGATTCACCACCCTCTGAGTGAAGAAATTTCTCCTCATCTCAGTTTTAAATGGCCTGCCCCTTATTCTGAGACTGTGTCCCCTGATTCTAGACTCACCAGCCAGGGGAAACATCCTATCTACATCCACCCTGTCATGCCCTTTAAGAATTTTGTAAGTTTCAATGAGATCACTTCACATTCTTCGAAACTCCAGAGAATACAGGCCCAGTTTCCTCAATCTCTCCTCACAAAACAATCCTGCCATCCCAGGGATTAGTCTGGTGAACCTCCATTGTACTCCCTCTATGGCAAGTATATCCTTCCTTACTTAAGGAGACCAAAACTGTACCCAATACTCCAGGAAAGAAGAAGGAAGCATCGCAGGATCCACTCAACCACCTGCTACAACAACAAGTTATATTTCTATAGCACCTTTAATGTAATGAAATATCCCAAGGCACTCCATAGAAGTATTATAAAACAAGTTATGACACTGAACCACATAAGAAGGCATTCGGTCAGATGACCAAAAGCTTGGTCAAAGGAGTGTCTTATAGGAGGAAAGTGAGGTGGAGAGGCAGACAGGTGTAGGAGGGCATTCCAGAGCATAGGACCTAGGCAACTGAAGGGATGCTCATGAGGCCAGAATTAGATGAGCACAGATATCTTGGAGGGTTGTGGAGCCGGAGGAGATTACGGAGATAGGGAGGGCCGAGGCCATGGAAGGATTTGAAATCAAGAATGAGAATTTTGAAATCAAGATGTTGCTTGACCAGGAGCTAATGTAAGTCAGAGAGCACAGGGGTAATAGGTGAATGGGTTGGTGCGAGTTAAGACGATATATTAGCATGGATAGAAGATTGGCTGGCAGGCAGAAAACAGACAGTATGCATTATTGGGTCCTTTTCTGATTGGCAGGATGTGACGAGTGGAGTCCCGTAGGGGTCTGTTAGGGGTCTGTGCTGGGGCTTCAACTTTTTGCAATTTATATCAATGACTTAGATAAGGGGAACAATGCATGGTAGCTAACTTTTGCAGATGACACAAAGATAGATAGGACAGTATGTTGTGAAGAGGACATAAGGAGTTTGCTGACCGATATAGATAGGTTGAGAGAGTGGGCAGAAATCTGGCAGATGGAGTTCAATATAGGAAAATGTGAAGTTGTTCACTTTGGCAGGAAAAATAAAAAGCAGAGTATTTCTTAAATGGAGAACAACTGCAGAATTCCAACGTGCAGAGAGATCTAGGTGTTATAGTGCATGAGACACAAAAAGTTAGTATTGAGGTACAGCAAGTGATCAAGAAGGCTAATGGACTGCTATCCTTTATTACAAGAGGAATTGAAGATGAAAGTAAAAATGTTATGCTTCAGCTAAACAGGGCATTGGTGAGACCGCATCTTGAACACTGTGTGCAGTTTTGGTCTCCTTATTTAAGGAAGGATGTAAATGTATTGGAGGCGGTTCAGAGGAGGTTTACTAGATTGATACCTGGAATGAGCGTGTTGTCTTCTGAGGAAAGGTTGGACAGACTGGGCTTGTTTTCACTGGAGTTTAGAAGAGTGAGGGGAGATTTGATTGAAGTTTATAAGATCCTGAATGGTCTTGACAAGGTGGATGTGGAAAGGATGTTTCCTCTTGTGGGTGAGTCCAGACTAGGGGGCATTGTTTTAAAATTAGGGGTCGCCCTTTTAGTACAGAGATGAGGAGACTTTTTTTCTCTCAGAGGATTGTGCAACTTTGGAATGCTCTGCCTCTGAAGGTGGTGGAGACAGGGTCATTGAATATTTTTAAGGCGGAGGTAGATAGATTCTTGTTAGGTAAGGGAATCAAAGATTATCGGGGGTAGATGGGAGTGTGGAATTCGAGACACAAACAGATCAGCCATGATCTATGGAATGGCAGACCAGGCTTGAGAGGCCAAACGGCCTACTTCTGCTCCTAATTCTTATGTTCCTATGTACGTAAGACATGGGTAATAGAGTTTTGGATGATCTCAAGTTTATGGAGGGTAGAATGTGGGAGACCAGCCAGGAGTGTAGCAGAATAGTCAAGTGTAGAGGTAACGAACGCATGAATGAGGGTTTCAGCAGCAGACGAGCTGAGACAGGAGCAAAGTTGGAGAATGTTACAGGGATGGAAAAAGGTGCTCTTAGTAATGGTGTGAATATGAGGTCGGAAACTTATTTCAAGGTTAAATGTGACACCAAGGTTGTGAACAGTCTGGTTTAATCTTAGACTGTTGCCAGGGAGAGGGTTGGAGGTCAGTAGCTAGGGGACGTAGATTGGAGCGGGGACTGAAAACAATGGCTTTCAGTCTTCCCAATATTTAATTGGAGGAAATTTCTGCTCATCCAGTACTGGATGTCAGATGGGAAGTCTGATAATTTAGCAACAGTGGCAGAATCAAGAGAGGTGGTGATAAAGTAGATCTGGGTGTCGTCAGTGTACATGTGAAAATTGATGCTGTGCTTTCAGATGATGTCACTGAGGCACAGCATGTAGATGAGAAAGAGGAGGGGGCCAAGGAAGATCCTTGGGGGACACCAGAGGTAACGGTACAGGATCAGGAAGAGAAGTCATTGCAAATGATTCTCTGACTATGATTAGATAGATAAGAATGGGACCAGGTGAGAGCAGTCCCACCCAGCTGGATGACAGCGGAGAGGCATTGGAGGAGGATGATGTGGTCAATCGTGTCAAAGACTGCAGACAGGTTGAGAAGGACGGGGAGGGAAAATTTACCTTTATCATTGATGTCGTTTGTGACTTTGAAAAGAGCCGTTTCAGTACTGTGGCAGGGGCAAAACTTGTGTGGAAGGATTCAAACATGGAGTTCCGGGAAAGATGGGAATGGATTTGGGAGGTGACAATATGTTCGAAGACTTTGGAGAAGAAAGGTAGGTTGGAGATGGGGTGGAGTTTGCAAAGACAGTGGGGTCAAGGATTTTTTTTTTTTGAGGAGAGGGCTGATGACGGCAGATATAAAGGAGAGAGGGACAACACCTGAAGAGAGAGAACTGTTCACAATATCAGCTCATGTGGGGACCAGGAGATGAAGTTGGGTGGTCAGCAGTTTAGTGGGAATAGGATCAAGGGAACAGGAAGTGGGTTTCGTGGACAAGATAAGCTAAGAGAGGAATTGAGGGGAGATAAGAGAGAAACTAGAGAAATATGCAAGTTCAGGGCTAGGGCGGGGCGGGTTGCTTTCAAGGAAGTTTGACCAGGTGGACTAGTGGAAGGAAAGGGCGTGACAGAGACAATCCCTGCAAGGACAATATATCTTTCCTAAGATGTGGTGCCCTTAACTGCTCTAATCAGTTAGTTTTCAGACACATGCTCCTGATGGGTGCCTGAAGTCACTGGATTGATGTGACATTGTCAGAACTTTATCACTCATCTCACACTGGTGAGACATCAAAATCACGTTGCACCAACACAAGAGGTACATTATCCATTAGAGCTATAAAAGCAGGCCATGAATCAGTACAGCTCAAATTCTGTCGCTTTTGCATTGCTAATTGTAAGCAGTTTGCACTGTGGCCAGTGGGAACAGATCCAAACTGCCCACTTTTATTCCAGTTAGGACCCTTGACAGCCATTAAAAAGCAAAAAGACTTTAATCCCCCATCTGCTGACATTGGATTCAAAGCCAGTTCCGAAAGTTGAAAGGACGTGTTAAAACTCTATGCCAAGACTAAAAAGTGTAAATTATGTAAAGTAAATCATAGATCTTTTTTAGTAAACACTGTCAAATCACAAGAACTTTGCATTTTATCAATCCAATTTTCTTTGATTTAATTTAGCCAAATCATTTAGAAGGGCAACATTTTTGTGAAATAGAGCCAAGCAACCTGGTTTTCACAAGGGAAACTGTGAGAAAATCTTTGTGCCTGATGCCTCATGCAAGGAGAGGATAAATAGAGGCCGAGGATCGCGGCCTAGTTACTTACTTTCCGGGAGCCGAGCGGAGTGGAGCGGACCTGTGGAGAGAAACACCGACCGAGGAGAGGATACATAGAGGCCGAGGATCGTGGCCTGGTTACTTACCTTCCGGGAGCTGAGCGGAGGGGAGTGGACCTGCGGGGATAATCACCGACTGAGGAGAGGATAAATAGAGGCCGAGGATCGCGGCCTGGTTACTTACCTTCCGGGAGCCGAGCAGAGGGGAGTGGACCTGCGGGGATAATCACCGACTGAGGAGAGGATAAATAGAGGCCGAGGATCGCGGCCTGGTTACCTACCTTCCGGGAGCCGAGCGGAGTGAAGCAGACCTGCGGGGAGAATCACCAACCGAGGAGAGGAGTAAAAAGTATGGGAATGCAATAGTTATAGGGGATTCAATTGTAAGGGGAATAGATAGGCGTTTCTGTGGCCGGAAACGAGACGCCCGGATGGTATGTTGCCTCCCTGGTGCAAGGGTCAAGGATGTCTCAGAGTGGTTACAGGAGGTAGAGAGAAAGCAGGGAATTATAGACCAGTCAGCCTGACGTTAGTAGTGGGGAAAATTCTAGAGTCCATTATCAAAGATTTTGTAGCAGAGCACTTAGAGAACAGTGGTAGAATTGGACAGAGTCAGCATGGATTTATGAAAGGGAAATCATGCTTGACAAATCTACTAGAATTCTTCGAGGATGTAACTAGTAGAGTTGATGATGGGGAGCCAGTGGATGTGGTTTATTTGGACTTTCAGAAGGCTTTTGACAAAGTCCCACATAAGAGATTAGTGTGTAAAATTAAAGCACATGGGATTGGGGGTAGTGTATTGGGATGGATAGAAAATTGGTTGGCAGACAGGAAACAAAGAGTAGGGATAACTGGGTCTTTTTCTGAATGGCAGGCAGTGACTAGTGGGGCACCGCAGGGATCGGTGCTAGGACCCCAGCTATTCACAATATATATTAATGATTTAAATGAGGGAACTAAATGTAATATCTCCAAATTTGCAAATGACACAAAACTGGGTGGGAGGGTGAGTTGTGAGGAGGATGCAGAGAGGCTTCAGGATGATTTGAACAAGTTAAGTGAGTGGGCTAATGCATGGCAGATTCAGTATAATGTGGATAAATGTGAGGTTATCCACTTTGGTAGCAAAAACAGGAAGGCAGATTATTATCTGAATGGCTATAAACTGAGAGAGGGGAATATGAAGCGAGACCTGGGTGTTCTCGTACACCAGTCGCTGAAGGTAAGCAAGCAGGTGCAACAGGCAGTAAAAAAGGCAAATGGTATGTTGGCCTTCATAGTGAGAGGATTCGAGTACAGGAGCAGGGATGTCTTGCTGCAATTATGCAGGGCCTTGGTGAGGCCACACCTGGAATATTGTGTGCAGTTTTGGTCTCCTTATCTGAGGAAGGATGTTCTTGCTATAGAGGGAGTGCAGCGAAGGTTTACCAGACTGATTCCTGGGATGGCGGGTCTGACGTATGAGGAAAGATTGAGTCGGTTAGGATTATATTCGCTGGAGTTCAGAAGAGTGAGGGGGGACCTCATAGAAACCTATAAAATTCTAACAGGACTTGACAGGGTAGATGGAGGAAGGATGTTCCCGATGGTGGGGAGTCCAGAACCAGGGGTCATAGTCTAAGGATACGGGGTAAACCTTTCAGGACCGCGATGAGGAGAAATTTCTTCACCCAGAGAGGGATGAGCCTGTGGAATTCGCTACCACAGAAAACAGTTGAGGCCAAAACATTGTATGTTTTCAAGAAGGAGTTGAATATCGCTCTTGGGTTTAAAGTACCAAAGGGTGTGGGGCAAAAGCGGGAACAGGTTACTGAGTTGGATGATCCGCCATGATCATAATGAATGGCGCAGCAGGCTCGAAGGGCCGAATGGCCTACTCCTGCTCCCATTTTCTGTGCTTCTATGTTTCGATGTAGGATAAATAGAGGCCGAGGATCGAGGTTACTAACCTTCCGGGAGCCGAGCGGAGTGGAGCAGACCTGCGGGGAGAATCACCAACCGAGGAAAGTATAAATAGAGGCCAAGGATTGCTGCCTGGTTACTTAGCTTCTGGGAGCCGAGCGGAACTGCAGGGAGAATCACCGACCGAGGAGAGGATAAACACAGACACAGTCCAGGTGCGCCGGAGTGTTTGAAGGAAACATCAACAGTAACATCACAGGAAAGCTGCAAGGTGATTGGTTGGTGAGTAACTGCTGTTAGGGATAGCTCTAACTAGCTGGCTTAGTATCTAAGGTAAGAAAGGTCTACAGTTTATTTTCATATAGAGTAAATAGTGGTTTTTAGGGAGTTCTGTAGTAACGAGGACCAGGGAAGAAGGGCCCTAGAGTAATTGATATTATTTGATATTAAGCGTCTTTCAAAAAGTTTAATTTAAAGGGTTAAGTCATGGCAGGAGAGCTCAAAGCTGTGGTGTGCTCCTCGTACTCTATGTGGGAAGCTGGGAACAATTCCAATGCCCGGGACCAGCATGTGTGCAGGAAGTGTCTCCAGCTGCAACTCCTGGAATCCCAGGTTTCAGAGCTGGAGCAGTGGCTGGGGACACTTTTGAGCATCCGCGAGGCGGAGAGTATCATGGATAGCACGTATAGAGAGGTGGTCACACCGCAGGCTCAGACTCCACAGGCAGGAAGGGAATGGGTGACCACCAGGCAGAGCAAGAGGACAAGGCAGGCAGTGCAGGAATCTCCTGTGGCTATTCCCCTGCAAAACAGGTATACTGCGTTGGATACTGTTGGGGGGAATAGCCTCTCTGGGGAAAGCAGCAACAACCCAATCGTTGCACCATGGTTGGCTCTGCTACACAGGGGAGGAGTAAAAAGTGTGGGAATGCAACAGTAATAGGGGATTCAATTGTAAGGGGAATACACAGGCGTTTCTGTGACCGGAAACGAGACGCCCAGATGGTATTTTGCCTCCCTGGTGCTAGGGTCAAGGAAGTCTCAGAGTGGTTATAGGACATTCTGAAGGGGGAGGGTGAACAGCCAGTAGTTGTGATACACATTGGTACAAACGACATAGGTAAAAAAAAGGATGAGGTCCTAAAAGCAGAATATAGGGAGTTAGGAAGTAAGTTGAAAAGTAGGACCTCAAAGGTAGTGATCTCAGGATTACGACCAGTGCCACGTGCTAGTCAGAGTAGAAATAGCAGGATAAATCGTATGAATACGTGGCTGAAGAGATGGTGTGAAGGGAAGGGTTTTAGATTCCTGGGACATTGGGACCAGTTCTGGGGGAGGTGGCGCCAGTACAAACTGGACGAGTTACACCTAGGCAGGACTGGGACTGATGTCCTAGGGGGAGTATTTGCTAGAGTGGTTGGGGAGGGTTAAAACTAAAATGGCAGGGGGATGGGAACCTTTGCAAAGAGTCAGAGGAGGGGGGATCAAAGACAAAAACAAAAGACAGTAAGGGGAATAAGAAAAGTGATAGGCAGAGAAATCAAGGACCAGAATCAAACAGGGCCACAGTGAAAAATAGTGAGAAGGGGACAAATAATGTAAAAAAGACAAGCCTTAAGGCCTTGTGCCTTAACGCGTGGACCATTCGCAATAAAGTGGATGAATTAATCGCGCAAAAAGATGTAAACGGTTATGATACAGTCGGGATTATGGAGACATGACTGCAAGGTGACCAGGGATGGGCAATGAACATCCAGAGGTATTCAGTATTTAGGAAGGACAGACAAAAAGTAAAAGGCGGTGGAGTTGCATTGCTGGTTAAAGAGGAAATTAACGCAATAGTGAGGAAGGATATTAGCTCTGATGATATGGAATCTGTATGGGTAGAGCTGAGAAACACTAAGGGGCAAAAACGTTAGTGGGGGTTGTATATAGACCCCCAACTGTAGTGGTGATGTTGGGAATGGCATTAAACAGGAAATTAGAGATGCATGCAATAAAGGAACATTTGTAATTATGGGTGATTTTAATCAGCATAGAGATTGGGCAAATGAAATTAGTCACAATATGATAGAGGAGGAATTCATGGAGTGTATACAGGATGGTTTTCTGGACCAATACGTTGAAGAACCAACTAGAGAACAGGCCATCCTAGACTGGGTATTGTGTAATGAGAGAGGAATAATTGACAATCCAGTTGTGCGAGCCACCTTGGGGACGAGCGACCATAATATGATAGAATTCTTCATCAAGATGGAGAGTGATGTAGTTGATTCTGAGACTTAGTAAAGGACACTACGAAGGTATGAGGTGCGGGTTGGCTATGATGGATTGGGAAACGTTACTTAAAGGAATGACGGTGGATAGGCAATGGCAATCATTCAAAGAGTGCATGGATGAACTGCAACAATTGTTTATTCCTGTCTGGCGCACAAGTAAAACGGGAAAGGTAGCCAAACCATGGCTTACAAGGGAAATTAGAGATAGCATTAGATCCAAGGAAGAGGCATACAAATTCGCCAGAAAAAACAACAGAGCTGAGGATTGGGAGAAGTTTAGAATTCAGCAAAGGAGGAACAAGGGATTGTTTAAGAAGAGGAAAATAGAGTACGAGAGTAAGCTTATGGGGAACATAAAAACTGACTGTAAAAGTTTCCATAGGTATGTGAAGAGAAAAAAATTGGTGAAGACAAATGTAGGTCCCTTACAGTCGGAAACAGCAGAATCTATCATGGGGAACAAAGAAATGGCTGACCAACTAAATGCATACTTTGTTCTGTCTTCACAAAGGAGAACACAAATATCATACCCCAGAAATGTTGGGGAACACAGGGTTTAATGAGAGGGAGGAACTGAAGGAAATCAGTATTAACAGAGAAATGGTGTTGGGGAAATTGATGGGATTGAAGGCCGATAAATCCCCAGGGCCTGATGGTATGCATCCCAGAGTACTTAAGGAAGTGGCCCTAGAAATAGTGGATGCATTGGTGGTCATCTTCCAAGATTCTATCAACTCTGGAACAGTTCCTACAGATTGGAGGGTAGCTAATGTAAGCCCACTATTCAAAAAGGGTGGCAGAGAGAAAGCAGGGAATTATAGACTAGTCAGCCTGACGTCAGTAGTGGGGACAAGTCTAGAGTCCATTATCAAAGATTTTGTAGCAGAGCACATGGAGAACAGTGGTAGAATTGGACAGAGTCATCTTGGATTTATGAAAGGGAAATCATGCTTGACAAATCTACTAGAATTCTTTGAGGATGTAACTAGTAGAGTTGATGAGGGGGAGCCAGTGGATGTGGATTATTTGGACTTTCAGAAAGTTTTCGTCAAAGTCCCACATAAGAGATTAGCGTGTAAAATTAAAGTGCATGGGATTGGGGGTAGTGTATTGCGATGGATAGAAAATTGGTTGGCAGACAGGAAACAAAGAGTAGGAATAAACGGGTCTGTTTCCGTATGGCAGGCAGTGACTAGTGGGGTACCGCAGGGATCGGTGCTAGGACTCCAGCTATTCACAATATATATTAATGATTTAGATGAGGGAACTAAATGTAATATCTCCAAATTTGCAGATGATACAAAACTGGGTGGGAGGGTGAGTTGTGAGGAGAATGCAGAGAGGCTTCAGGGTGACTTGGACAAATTGAGTGAGTGGGCAAATGCATGGCAGGTGCAGTATAATGTGGATAAATGTGAGGTTATCCACTTTGGTAGCAAAAACAGGAAGACAGATTATTATCTGAACAACTATAAACTGAGAGAGGGGAATATGCAACGAGACCTGGGTGTTCTCGTACACCAGTCGCAGAAGATAAGCATGCGGGTGCAACCGGCGGTGAAAAAGGCAAATGGTGTGTTGGCCTTCATAGTGAGAGGATTCGAGTACAGGAGCAGGGATGTCTTGCTGCAGTTATACAGGGCCTTTGTGAGGCCACACCTGGAACATTGTGTGCAGTTTTGGTCTCTTTATCTGAGGAAGGATGTTCTTGCTCTCGAGGGAGTGCAGCGAAGGTTTACCAGACTGATTCCTGGGATGGTGGGACTGACATAAGAGGAGAGATTGAGTCGGTTAGGATTATATTCGCTGGAGTTCAGAAGAGTGAGGGGGGATCTCATAGAAACCTATAATATTCTAACAGGACTTGACAGGGTAGATGCAGGAAGGATGTTCCCGATGGTGGGAGAGTCCAGAACCAGGGGTCATGGTCTAAGGATACGGGGTAAACCCGTATCTGAGATGAGGAGAAATTTCTTCACCCAGAGAGTGGTGAACCTGTGGAATTCACTACCACAGAAAGCAGTTGAGGCCAAAACACTGTATGTTTTCAGGAAGGAGTTAGATGTAGCTCTTGGGGCGAAGGGAATCAAAGGATATGGGGGGAAAGCGGGAACAGGTTACGAAGTTGGATGATCAGCCATGATCATAATAAACAGCAGAGCAGGCTCAAAGGGCCGAATGGCCTACTCCTGCTCCTATTTTCTATGTTTCTATGTTTCTATTTGTCTCGGGTGGCAGCATTAAGACAGGTGATGGCGAATCAGCTTCCTGTTTTACACTCTGCCCAATATTCTTTACCTTTGAAGTCAATGGAAAGGAACGTGGGGAGTACAATGTGCTGCTGATTCGCTACGGCCCATTTTGAGCTCCTGATTAAGACGGATTTCACCCCCTCTGTGTTTGTGCTCCTTCCCACCCTTCCACTATTGACGTGTCTCTGATGGCGGGCTCCAGTTGAATGGGTACTAGCAGTCTTCCGGTAGCTAGTCTTCATTTGTAAGCCTTAACATCCAGCATCATTGGGCCCTTCAACTGCAAGGGCATAGCAGCCATATCTATTACTGCCCTCACCAGACATCCACGGCACAGCTCGCAGGATACCGATCAGGAGTGGATCCCAGATTGTTTTCCTCCCTCTTTAGAAACATAGAAACATAGAAAATAGGAGCAGGAGTAGGCCATTTGGCCTTTCGGGCCTGCTCCGCCATTCAAAAAAGATCATGACTGATAGTCTAATTCAGTACCCTGTTCCCGCTTTCTCCTCATATCCCTTGATCCCTTTGGCATTACCTTTAGGCCAACAGTCTTGTTCCCTTCCCTTGCCAGCTGAGATGAGCTAACTGGGAACTGGTAAGGAAGCAAGCCTGAGATTTGCCTGGTCAGTCAGGCTCAATACAGCACTAAGCGATAGCGTTACGTTGTGAGGAGCCTGCACATGCCTCGTTAAAAAGGAGACAGAGAAGGAACCGAGCAACAGTACCTACTCAGGCATGCTCCTGGCATTTTGTCTAAGGCTGTGGGTAAACTTTACTGGTTTTTTAGATGCGTAACCCATCCTCCTGACTGAGGACAATGGTTGCGATGGAAACAGTTTGCCACAAAGAGAGGCAGGGAAGTCAAAAGAGAATAAAGACTTGCGTTTATAAAGCTCCCTTCATGACCTTAGGTCCCTACAGCCAATAAAGTACTTTGTAAAGTGTAGTTACTGACGTAATGTAGGAAACGCGGCAGCCAATTTGTGCACAGCAAGCTCCCACAATCAGAAAAGAAATAATAACCAGATGAGCTTTTTTTTAGTGATGTTGGTTGAGGGATTAATATTGTCCAGGACACTAAGGAGAACTCACTTGCTGTTCTTCAAAGTAATGGCCGTGGGATCTTTTATGCCCACCTGAGAGAGCAGACGGGCCTCGGTTTAACATCTGTACCGAAAGACGGCACATCCATATTGAAAAATCAAATGAGATACATTGGACCAGAGGCTCACACTACCTGCAGCTATTACAGTGCTTGGCCACATCACTGAATAGTTAACCATCTTCAAAGTTCTGAGGTCGAGACTAGTCGAATTGGCTTTAATTTTCCAATGACCCAATGATTCGGCTGCTGTCACGATCTTTTAGATCAGAGTGAAGGCCGAGATGTATTAGGGTCTGGCTTCAAAACCAATGGAAAAAAGGTTATTTATCATCTTTTTTTCTTTGCCGCCTTCCTGCTACTGGAATATTCATCATTGTTTAAATACAATTAGAGGCTAGCATTCTATGACACCTAAGGTGGGATGGCGAGACTGCAAAAGGACTTCGCCTCCAGCAAGCTGATTGCAGTAATTAGTGGCCACCTCATTATCAAAGTGGCTGTGGGATTCTAAGCAACCAGCAGCGCAGGTTCATTCAGTGCTTGAGGTCTTTTAAAATGTCAGCAGCAAATGCCACAGTGAAGCAGATGGGTACGTGGCGAGCTGGCACAGCAGGAGGGCAGCCTGCGTCTGAAGCTCAGCTTCTTTGGAGATATTGCTCACACTTTAGTCTGCGTTACGTTGCCTCAGTTATGGTGTTGCATTCTTCCACTTCCCTCTCACCTGCTTGCTCACCACAGCGGCAGCTAAAGTAAAAAGCCGAGGATATTGAACCTGACCTTTTCAGAGGCATTTTGCTGACACCGTTTTAATTTCAAAGTGTTCAACTCCTGAGATGCCCAACCTTCAGCTGCCACCTGATCTGCTATTTGTAAATCAACTCATGAAGTTCCTTTCTGTCTCTGCTTGACTGGACATTCGTACAGCTTTCCAGCCAGAAATCGTTATTAAAACAATTACCACCAAATGCTGTCCAATACCCATGGCTGACATTGTATATTGCACCTTTAACATAGTAAAATGTCCCACAATGCTGCATTGACCAAAAACTTGGTCAAAGAGGTTGGTTTTAAGGTGCACCTTAAAGGAGGAGAGAGAGGCAGAGAGGTTTAGGGAGGGAATTCCAGAGCTTTGGTCCTTGGCAGATGAAAACACAGCCACCAATGGTGAGGCGAGGGAAATTGGGGATGTGCAAGAGGCCAGAATTGGAGCGGTGCAGAGCTCTCAGAGGGCTGAAGGAGGATACAGAATTGGGGCGGGGCCTCCAACTAGCGATCGGAAAACCAGGCTTTTTGCATGTTTTGTGCAGCCACTGGGAAACCAATCAGTTTTGGGAACTGCACAGCTGGGTTAACCACAACTTTAGTTTGTTATGCTCGTTAAGCTGCCCATTCGCTGCTTGAAAAAGTATGAAATCAGCATCATTCCAGAGGAGCCTTGATTGGCCAGATTTCTGTCATTTCCTTTATCAAGTTCATGTTGCATGAAATCAGCTGAGGTAAAGTCAAGAGGGCCTGTGATTTGATTGACAGCCATTAAATAGATCCTAAAAAGAGTAATTAACTCCTCCTGAGAAAAGGAGGAACTCTGCCCCTTGGTGTGCAGTGTGCAATTAAGTCAGCTACAATTACAATTCACTAGATCTGTGTTTTATTATTCATTAAAGAATTACTACAAGCATGGCACAAATGTCACTTGATGACTGCTTGACAGAACAATGTTTGAACTGACATTGGAACAGCAGACTCCCTGCCCCCATCCCCTCCAACAACCCTTGTCTATGGAACTCTTGACCTAAAGATAACTGGGAGGGTCCTGGATGATTGAAAAAAAGTTGCTCGATGCCCTAATTCAAACTGTTCTTGTAATTGGTTGAGGTAATTAACAACAAAATAAAAGTGCTTAGGTTGGACGTTTCTAAGCAAGCAAAGTCTATGATTGTCCTTGCTCACGTCCATTCCTTCCTGTTGCACTATTGCAGCCATGATTTGAGGTGAGCCTCAGCTGGTAACTGTTAATCTGCAGCTCAGGCGCAAGTTCACTTAGGTACCCAACAACAACAACTTGTATTTATATAGCGCCTTCAATGTAATAAAACATCCCAAGATGCTTCATTGGAACATAATAAAGCAATATTAGACACCGAGCCACATAAGGTGATATTAGGGCAGATGGCCAAAAGTTTATTGAAACAGCTAAGTTTTAAGAAGTGTCTGAAAGGAAGAAAGAGACCACCACTCTAAAGGTGTATTTCCTCGCTTTCTCAGATCAATTACTCTATTTTGCATGTTTACAACAACAAGGCACTTCACTGGTGCATAATCAGAAGAAAAAATTGACACTGAGCTAAAGGAGACATTAGGATAGGTGACCGAAAGCTTGGTCAAAGAGCTAGATTCTAAGGAGCATCTTAAAAGAGGAGAGAGATGTAGAGAGGCAGAGAGGTTTAAGGAAGGAATTCCAGAGTCTATACAGGTGAAAGCATGGCCATCAATCTTGGGGAGAAGGTAGTGCAGGATGCATGAGGCCAGAATTGGAGAAACACAGAGTTCTTGGAGGGTTGGAGGAGGTTACAGAGATCGGGAGGGATGAGGCCAGATGAGAACACAAGTATGAGAATTGATAAGTTGTTGACAGGCAGTGTGTCACTGAGCCTTTACAGGCCAGGAGGATCCAGGTTCAGTTTGGAGTCTGTGCTAAGATTTTTGAGCTGGAGATAGCAGTGGGTGCTAATATTGACCTCACTGAAAGAGGACAGCCAGGCTGACACTAATTAGTATTCTTTCTTATGCCTGCTATCTAGTGTTCGTGCTGAAAGTGTACAAGTGTAGATACTGAGCAAGAACATGTTCACCGCTTGGCTGTGATACTAGTCATGATCAAATCGATTTTTGGCAAGTACTGTCTGAACTTACATATGAAGAGCAGCCCCTTGGGCAGGTTACCCAAGCATTTGTTAGCACCAAGAAGAGGAGTCCCATAGGAGGGCTTCGAGGTTAAATTATGAGGTTGCATAAACTTGGCTTGTATGCCCTAGAGTTAGAAGATTGTGGTGTGATCTGAGGTGTTTAAAATGTTAAAAGGATTCAATAAAATAGATACAGTGAAACTATTTCCCCCCAGTGAGAGAAACAAGAATGTGGGGACATAATCTCATCGTTAGAGCTTGGTCATTCAGGAGAGAAGTCAGGAAGCATTTTTTCACAAAATGGGGAATGGAAACCTGGAATTCTCTTCTCCTAAAAGGCAGTGGATTGCTGCGTCAATTGGAGTGTTCAAAACTGAGATGATAGATTTTTGTTAGTCGGCCTATCCAGGGATAAGGAGTTAAGGTGTGTAAATGGAGTTGAGGTCCAGATCAGATATGATCTAATCGAATGGCGGAACAGGCTAGACGGGCCTACTTTTCTCCTTATGCTGTGCATCCTCTCAGGGTCCAAAGTAAACAGAGACCATCTCATCACAGTAAGATGCTGAGCTTCCAGATCATACCCAGGGAAATGAATAACTAATCTGACTTTAATCAGTTCAGCAGCAGTGGATCAGAACAGAACAGAGATTGTCAAAACAAAACTGCAATTCAGTATTGACACAAACACAGTTCAAATTTAACAGCTGGCTTCACATCTGTGGAGCATGAAATAGAAATTAACCCTCCTTTCCCAATGCAAAATTTAAAATGTGGTAAAATACAAAGGACAGCATAAATAATGTAGGTTTGGTGTGGAAGACATGTGGATGGTGTTTTATGGAGAAAAGAAAACTATGCAAACAGGAGATAAAGGGGCACATTTCAGATCTTTTATTGCTGCAACATCTTCAGATACAGTCGACTGGAACTATTTCATCTTGCCAAACTAGAAAAAGCAGTTGTCTGTCAGCAAACTTCAGTTAAAGATCACCAGACATGTATTTCTTTATTCCAGCCATTAAACAACTACAACTTTTATTTATACCTCTTATGCAGTTTCACAGGCGTGTAATCAGACAAAATGTTACACCAAGCCACATAAGGAGGTATTAGAGACAGATGACCAAAAGCTTGGTCAAAGAGGTCGGTTTTAAGGAGCCCCTTAGGGAGGAGAGAGGTGGAGTGGAGAGGAGGAGCGGGAGGAAGGCAGAACAGTTTAGGGAGGGAATTCCAGAGCTTAGGGCCTTGGCAGCTGAAGGCACAGCCACCAATGGTGGAACAATTACAAATGGGGATATGCAGGATTAGGCTGCATACTGCACTGTATGCAACATCTGCCATCATAATGTGCTCCGATTGACTGCTTTTCCATATAGTCATTTGACTGTTACATAGAATTACATTACATAGAACTTACAGCACAGAAATAGGCCATTTGGCCCATTGATCTGTGCTGGTGTTTTTGCTCCATATGAGCCTCCTCCCACCCTACTTCATCTAACCCTATCAGTATATCCTTCTATTCATTTCTCCCTCAGGTACTTATCAAGCTTCTCCTTAAATGACTGTTGACGATTTAGTTAATCCTTTCATTACCCCTCCCTGTAATATTATTACTTGTTCCTTTGACGTGTGAACTATTGTAAGACTCACAGGACTACAAGCAATATCCAAAGAAAATGTTTTTTTTTATTATAACCTAACTATAACACATATATACAAACAGTTTCTGCATGAGCCACATCTAAACACATCTCACTCTGTTGGGTTACACTCACAACTCCCTGGTCATATGTGGCGCGACATCGCTTCCTCTGGTGACGTTCAATTACAGCTTCTTAAGGTCATCCCACAACACTCCCGATTCCTTTAATCTCAATGGAACATTGACCACGTGATTCATTGTGACATAACAAATTGGGAAAAAACAATCCATAGTCTTACATTGGTTACCTGTTCACTGTGAAGGTGTTTAGGTTTAGGAGGTCTTCAGACACAGATTCATCGCAGCGCTTTCAACAGAATGATTTTATTGCAGGACAACCAGTTCAAGTTACTACACGCTCAAAATATCCAGTAACTCTGCCTGCCAGGCTGCATACATTAAGTTTTGCATAACCTAGATTAAACGATTGATAACAGTACTAGAATTAATTTCTATGGAAGTGTCTTGGGGATGTTCTCCTATATTAAAGGTGCTATATAAATGAAGGTTATCAATCCTATCCTATGTAATAATATCCTGGGGAGGAGAGTACTTTGGAGGATTGTCATCTCTAATGTGAACAGGTCTTTAGCCAAAAACCTCAGATAACTTCAATAAAGTTTTGTTGGTTTCTGAGTAGGGTTACCAATCCTACAGGATTGCCCCGGTACTGTAGGAATTCAAATTAATTTCCGGACCCTTCTGCAACCAACCCGGGGGGGAAAATCATAGGGGCATTGAACAAAATTATGCGTTTTTCCATTTTCTTTGAAGACTTTTGTTTAATCATCTTCCCACTCCTTTTCCCCATAGCCCCGCAAATTTTTTCTCTTCAGATAATTAACCAATTCCCTTTTGAAAGCTACGATTGTATCTGTCTCCACCACACTCTCAAGCAGTGCATTCCAGATCCTAACCACTTCGCTGCTTAAAAAAAGTTTTTCCTCATGTCACTTATGGTTCTTTTATAAATTTATTGGATATGGAAAAGAAATGTTCTCACAGAATGCATAGACATGGAATAACAAGCTACAACTGAGCCATTGTCCCTTTGAAAGCATTTTATTTTGTGACACTCTGACATTATTACCGTGTGCAGAACAGATCAAGATTATTTGGAAAGATAGGTAATGAAAGTTGGCTTCTCACTTGTCAGTGTTATTTGGTTGAACAGTGCATTAACACAAGGAACATCTATATGGTAATAAAGTCCATTAGTAAAGAACTCCTGACAAATGGTGCCATCATGTCTCATTGCATATTCCTCTCCTGTTCTTGTTAACATTCTTGTGACATTTAAGCGCACTAATTTTTTTTCTTTCCACCTTCAGGTGACAGACCAGAGAATTTGGCAAGAGGCCTAATCAGATAGAAAGGAGCTGAAATGCTAGCGTCGATGGACTGCATTGAATTCCAGCCTCCAGCCCCACCACCCGCGCCCAACCCCCACCCCCCCCCACCCCCACAACCACCCTCCAAGCCCCCAGCGAAGAATTGGAATACGATAAATAGCAAAATGTAGACCGGAGTGTCGAGCATGTCATTTAGCTGGGATGTGAGGGGACAAACCTGACGATGATTCATGGGTGACAGCTGTGAACGGGTCTTAAAGATATTTTTTCAATTCAGTTGCTTTATTCATGAAAAAAAATACTGTCGACCACAGATCCTTATAGATTACTCTTCATTTAATCATAGAATGATACAGCACAGGAGGCCATTCGACCCATCGCACATGTGCTGTACTTCAAAGAGAATTGCAACGTTCACACATTTTGAGAAATAGAACTGTTCGAACTTAGTGAACAATTGGATACAAACCTTTTGGCACTGGAAGATGGAAGACTTTACTGAAGACTTTTTGCCATGTGATGTTAGTTGCTGTTCTGATCATTAGTGAAGGAGAAACTTTCTTATTTTTGCAACTGGCAATCTTTACTTGTCAGGAAGGGAGAGGTGATCAAATTCTGCATTTGAAGCTCTGTTTAAAAATGAAATGGCGGAATGTGTGAGCAGCTGGCATTGAAGCAATCTGTACACCTGCTGCACACTGAATAAATGACTGGTTCTGTTATCAAATATACTGAGTCTTTTAATGTTTGTTCATCCGACTGGTGTTGGCTTATTTGCTTGTCAGCTGTACCTCAGTTGGAGCACTCTCTCACAACAACAACTATTTGTATCTATGTAGCATTTTTAACATTATAAAACTTCACAAAAGTGTTACAAAGCAAAATTTGACTGAGCCACATAAGGAGCAATTGGGGCAAAAGCTTGGACAAAGACGTAGGGTATAAGGAGCATATTAAAGGAGAAAGAGAGGTAGCGAGGTGCAGAAGTTTATGGAGGGTATTCCAGAGCTTAGGGCTTTGGCAGCTGAAGACACAGCTACCAATTGTGAAGCAATTAAAGCCAGGGATGCTCAAGAGGCCAGAATTGGAGGAGTGCAGATATCTTGGAGGGTTGCAGGGCTGGAGGAGATTACAGAGATAGGAAGGGGTGAGGCCATGGAGGAATTTGAAAACAAGGATGAGAATTTTAAAATAGAAGCATTGCTTAACTGGGAGCCAAGGTAGGTCAGCAAGTAGAGGGGTGATGGGTGAATGGGATTTTGTGTGGGTTAGGATACAGGCAGCCGAGCTTTACATGAACTCAAGTTTACGGAGGGTAGTATGTGGGAAGCTGGACAGGAGTGTGTTGGAATAGTCAAGTCTAGAGATAACAAAGGCAAGGTTGTCAACAGCAGATGATCTGAGGCGGGATCTGAGTTAATCGATGTTACGGTGTTGGAAATAGGCAGATATGTGGTCGGAATCTTATCTTGGGGTTAAGTATGACACCATGGTTGCACACGGTCTGGTTCAACCACAGACAGTTGCCAGAGAGAGTGATGGAGTCGGTAGCTAGAGAACAGAGTTTGGAGTGGCAACTGAAGACAATGGCTTCAGTCTTCCCAATATTTAATTGGAGGAAATTTCTGACCATCAATTACTGGAGGTCAGACAAGCAGTCTGATTACTTAGTGACAAGGGAAAAGTTGAGAGTGATGGTGGCGAGGTAGAGCTGGACGTGATGAGCATACATGTAAAAACCAATGTGTTTTCAGATGATGTCATTGAGGAGCAGCAATGTAGATGAGATATAGAAGTGGACCAAGGATAGATTCTTGGGGTCTCAGATCAGAAGGTGATGGGTTCAAGACCCACTCCAAAAACTTGAGCACAGAATCAAGGCTGATATTCCAGTGGAGTACTGTGAGAGTACTGTGCTGTTGGAGGTGCTGTCTTTCAGCTAAGAGGTTAAACCAAGGCCCCAATTGCCCTCTCAGGTGGATGTAAGACATCCCATGGTACTTTTTTTGAAGAAGAGCAGAAGGTGGGGGGTGGTGGAGGTGGTGGGTGGGTGGGGTGGGGGGGGGTCTATCCCTGGTGTCCTGGCCAAATTTATTTATCCAATTCTATTTTGAAAGTTAATGTTGAATCTGCTTCTGCCACCCTCTAAAAGACAGTGCATTCCAGATCAGAATAACTTGCTGAGTTAAAAAAAGTCTCCTTATCTCCCCACTCTTCAGTTCTTTTGGAAATTGTCTTAAAGCTGTGTCCTCTGGCTACTAACCTTCCTGCCAGTGGAAATAGTCTCTCTGTATTTACTCTATCAATACCCTTCATAATTTTGAACACCTCTATTAAATCTCCTGCTAATCTTCTCTGTTCTAAAGAGAAAAATCCCAGGTTTTCTAGTTCCGCCACATAGCTGAAGTCCCTCATCCATGGTACCATTCTAGTAAATCTCCTCTGCACCCTCTCCAACAGCCTCAAAGCACTGACTGGTGGGACTAGAGGGTCCACGTCTTGATTCTTCCCAAGGTAGATATAGCACTCTCATACTGTCCTCTTCAGGGAGGATTACAGATCTCTTCCGTCACCAAAGAACACAGCAAGACGAAATGGTATAGATTCAGGATTGCAAAGGGAAAGTTTGCAGCAAAGGCCAGGAAGTGTTTCTATGCACAGAGGGTGATCAACAGCTGGAGCAAGCTGTCAGCAAAGGCCAGTTGTGACCATGTCAGTGGTTCACCTGAGAAGTCAATGAGAATTATAATGGGAAGACAGTGGGGTTGACATTCTCGAATGATGAGCTTGAATTGTCCAAAGGGCTTTCTTCATCTGAACAATCTCACTGCTGTCTGTGGAACCTTACTGTGTTAGGGTTGCCAACTCTGCTTGGATGTATTCCTGGAGGTTTCATCACACCTGCTACTTCCAACTATCTTACCTAATATTCCCAGCCTCACCTCCAATATTTTTATGACTAACAAGAAAAAATGCTTGAAGAAAACAAAAAGAAGCATTTTTTATTTGAATGGCCCTATGATTTTTCTCCTGGGTTACTCACAGCAGTGTCCAGGAGCTTAATCTTCTCAATTCCTGGAGACTCCAGGGCATTCCAGGAGGGTTGGTAACTTTATAATGTGTGCAAATTGGCTGCTGCTTTTCCCTAAGTGGCAACACGGACCACATTACAAAAGTAAGTCATCAGCTTTGGGACATCCTGAGGATGTGATAAGACACTGTGTAAAATGTAAGGTCTTTTTTTATTAGTTCATGGGATGTGGGCGTCGCTGGCCAGGCCAGCATTTATTGCCCATCCATAATTGCCCTTGAGAAGATGGTGGTGAGCTGCCTTCTTGAACTGCTGCAGTCCATGTGGTGTAGGTACACCCACAGTGCTGTTAGGAAGTGAGTTCCAGGATTTTGACCCAGTGACAGTGAAGGAACGGCAATATATTTGCAAGTCAGGAATGTGGGTGGCTTGGAGGGGAGCTTGCAGGTGGTGGTGTTCCCATGCATCTGCTGCCCTTGTTCTTCTAAGTGGTAGAGGTCGCGTGTTTGGAAGTTGTTGTTGAAGCAGCCTTGGCGAGTTGCTTAGTGCATCTTGTAAATGGTACACACCGCAGCCACCGTATGCCAGTAGTGGAAGGAGTGAATGGCCTACTCCTGTTCCTGTGATTTGACATTGCAACTGAAGGATGGCACCACTAACAATGCAGCACCCCTTCAACACTGCTCTGAAATGCCTGCTGAGATTATGGACACATCTCCCAGTGGGGCTCTGGAACCTGCAACATTCTGACTCAAACGGAACTGAGACATAATTTTTCAATCAACCATAGTAAAAAGTGTAAAGAATCCAAAACCACTTCAAAATCTAGACAAACATTTGTTTCTGAATCAATGATTTCAATATTAAGTTCATGTTTCTATTAATTACAAATCTGAGAGATTCCCCAAGGAAATAGTGTTGAACAAATGATTATCTATCTCAGAAATATGCGCTGCTCAGTGATGCACTCATTTCCAGAAATTAGATTAGAAATGATCATTTACTGCAGTGAATCACATGCAGGAGAGGAGAGGGAAGATTCTTCCACCCAATTTTCAGGTGATATTCAGAAGATGAAGGGCAGAAGATGGGATAGGAACCCATTACAATGGATCTCCGCCCATTTTTACAGCATAGGATTTTCTGATGGAACTGCTAGAAGTGCCAGCTCTAAAATAGAGGGCAAATGAGACCCATCCTGAGGTACATTATTCCCAAAGCAAGCTGATTTCATGTCAAGGAGACACCCTCTGCAAACAAATTGTACAGCACCATAGTAAAATATAAGTGTGTATCCTTTTGAGAATTCAATAAAAACAATGGAGTTATATTGATATTCCACACCATATTTATGGTACTCTTTAATCTTTGTATGAACCACATTTCCTTTAAAATCTGTTTCGATCAAAGTTATAATTCATATCGAAACATTAAAGAAAGATACCCGATTACTGCAATCTGAAAATGCTGGCCAGACCAATAGTGAAACAGATTATTTATGACCGTTCCAACTTTAGATGTCAGTTTGCTTCCACTGTTACCTCAAGCACAGCTTGTGTGGGCTAATTAGCGACATGCTCACATCAAGCAAGGAGTGTAATAAGTCTCTTGGTTCTGTTGGTACAATATGAGTGCTAAACGAGGAAATCTTGATTAATTTTTCGATTAACTACATTTATTTATTGTTCTGAATGATTTTTCCTTGCTGCGGGTTTCATGCCTCAGTTGAGGTGTATCATCTATCAAACTGGCACCAATGGATTTGACTGATGTGATGGAACTGATGGGACATCACATAGCTGAAATGAGAAAATGCAGCAGAAGTGTTGCTAAAAAAAACACCAAAAACAATTTTGCAATGTTAGAAAGTCCATGACATTCATAAGCCTTGGCAGCTGCGTGAGTACAATTGGGTCAAACAGAAAGACAATGTTGTACTTTACTGCAGCTGTCCTGAGACAGCGGGGCTGAATCGCTTCCAGCAATCACTACACAGAGGGTGGGGAATGGAGGATGAACTCCATCGTCAGCAGGTACCCAGACAAACTTGACACCATTTGAGAATTGGTGCAAGACTTCTCCAATGCAACGTGGCACTAAAACAGCACTGATTACATCCATCATCTTCAGTTACTCAATATCATCGATCTTTGAAGGTGATTTGTCTGTTCCTCTTCCCCTGGATAGATTCTTGAAGGCCACTTTAGCTTTTCATTGCTCACCCATTCTGCACACTTGGGCAAACCATATCATTTTTCATAGAATCATACAGCAAAGGAGGAGGCCATTTGGTCCATCATATCTGCCTCATTTTTTTTGAAAGAGCTATCCCACTTTCAAAAAGGAATTGGATACATACATGAAAAGGAGACATTTACAGGGCTATAGTGAAGGAGCAGGGGAGTGAGTAATTATATCGGTCTTGGAACTGGCTAGATTGCTCTTGCAGAGAGTCAGCACAGGCTGGATGAGCCAAATGGCCTCCTTTTGTGCTGCGACCATTGGATGATTCTAAAAACTGGCAGACATGATGGGCTGAATGTTCTTCCGTGCCCTATGATTCAATAGTAAGTAGGATGAAGTTGCCTAGGCTTTCAAGGATGGAGGGATAGGGCTCAGGGGGCTTCATATGATTGCAGGCCCCAGTTTGGACAATCATCCTTACCTTGTGTTCCGTTCTACACTTCCTTTCCAACCGAACAAACTTTCACAGCCTGAACGATGGTGAAGGATAACTAACTTCACTTGGATTACACCTCCAGCTGGCTTACAGCTGACAGCAAGTTTCCGTGACTGAATGCCTCTCCAAACACCAGACACAGGTGGTGAATGCGTACACTTCTCTCAACTTGACAAGTTGTTCTTCCTCCATGGCAAATATAAATCAGGCTTCTGCTGACTTTTTGTGTTCTTCTGAATGAGTTAGAAAATTGACAGAACGTTTATTCATGTTCTTTGCCGCGATGATGCCACTTTTCAAACTATGCTTTAGTGCGTCATCTCATTGAGAAGCAGAATGGTAAGGCCTTGCACTATTGAAATAAAGATTGATAATAAATATGAAAGAAGCTGACTGATAATACATCAGATCCTCTCAGTCTAGGTAAGAGGCAGATAACAGTCCCATGCAGTTATTTGAAGTAGAGTGGGGAGTTGTCCCAGTTTCTTGATAAACAGGCCATCCTCAACCAACATCCCAAAAGCAAAATAACCAGTCAAACATCTCATTACAGGATCTTGTGGTGCACAGCAGTCACTTCCTGGTGTATGAAACACTTTGGAACATCATGTGATAAGAACATAAGAGGAGCAGGAGGAGGCCATTCAGCCCTTCGAGTCTGCTCCGCCATTCATTAAGATCATGGCTGATCTTCTACCGCAATTTCACCTTCCTACACTATCCACATATCTCCCAATATCCAAACATCTGTCGACCTCTAGCTTTAATATACTCAATCACTGAGCATCTACAGCCCTCTGAAGCTGAGAATTCAAAAGATCGACATCCGTTTGAGTGAAGAAATTTCTCATCTCAGTCCTAAACAGCCGAGCACATATTCTGAGGCTATGACTCCTAGTTCTTAATTCCCGAACCAGGGAAAACATCCTCCCAGTATCGACCCTGTCAAGCCCCTTAGGAATTTAGTAAAACTGCAGCGAAAATAGTCCTAGTCAGTGATGCACTCATTTCCAAAAATTAGATTAGAAATGATCATTTACTGCAGTGAATCACATGCAGGAGAGGAGAGGGAAGATTCTTCCACCCAATTTTCAGGTGATATTCAGAAGATGAAGGGCAGAAGATGGGATAGGAAACCATTACAATGGATCTCCGCCCATTTTTACAGCATAGGATTTTCTGATGGAACTGCTAGAACTGCCAGCTCTAAAATACAGGGCAAATGAGACCCATCCTGAGGTACATTATTCCCAAAGCAAGCTGATTTCATGTCAAGGAGACACCCTCTGCAAACAAATTGTACAGCACCATAGTAAAATATAAGTGTGTATCCTTTTGAGAATTCAGTAGGACTAGGACTAGGAATATAGTCCTAGGGCGGCACAGTGGCGCAGTGGTTAGCACCGCAGCCTCACAGCTCCAGGGACCCGGGTTCGATTCCGAGTACTGCCTGTGTGGAGTTTGCAAGTTCTCCCTGTGTCTGCGTGGGTTTCCTCCGGGTGCTCCAGTTTCCTCCCACAAGCCAAAAGACTTGCAGGTTGATAGGTAAATTGGCCATTATAAATTGTCACTAGTATAGGTAGGTGGTAGGGAAATATAGGGACAGGTGGGGATGTTTGGTAGGAATATGGGATTAGTGTAGGATTAGTATAAATGGGTGGTTGATGTTCGGCACAGACTCGGTGGGCCGAAGGGCCTGTTTCAGTGCTGTATCTCTAGTCTAGTCTAGTCTAGTCAATTAAATCAAAGGACAATTCCCTCATCCCAGTCCAATGAAATTTCTTTATAACTATAAATCCAAGCACAGAAGGAGGCCATTCAGCCCATCATATCCATGTCTGCTCTCTGCAAGAGAGCTACTCCCATTCCCCAACCCTGCAGATTTTTTTTTCTTTTTTATTCCCTTTTGAAAACTTCCATACTTTCTAAACCAGGCACGTTCTTAGAGACCAAGCACCTGGGCAAAAGGGGAGGAAAATCAGCCCGATGGTTCTTGCCGGTTAGCTGGTGTTTCATTACGCAAGCATTGAGTATTTGTCCTGTTATCAACTATTTTCAATCCATGCAGGTTTAAAACACAGAAGGTTGAAAAGCAGGGTTGTAATCTCAGGATTACTCCCTGTGCCATGTGCTAGTGAGGATAGGAATAGGAGGATTAGGCAAATGAATGCGTGACTGAAGAGCTGGTGTAGGCAGGAGGGCTTCAGCTACTTGGATCATTGGGATCTCTTCTGGTGCAGAGGTGACCTGTACAAGAAGGACGGGTTGCATCTAAACAGGAAGGGGACCAATATCCTTGAGGGGAGGTTTGCTAGCACTACTCGGGAGGGTTTAAACTAGTCTGTCAGGGGGGTGGGACCCAAAGTAGTAGTCTCTCAGATGAGATAGTTGAGGCAAATGTAGAGGTTAAAGCAAGCAAGTCCAGTAGGCAGGCTGGGCAGGGGCAGGACAGGGAGCATGGAACGTCTGTTAGACTAAACTGCATTTAATTTAATGCAAGAAGCCTTACAGGTAAGGCAGATGAACTCAGAGCGTGGATCAGTACATGGGATTGTGATATTATAGCTATTACGGAAACATGGTTGAGGGATGGGCAGGACTGGCAGCTCAATATTCCAGGGTACCGATGCTTCCGGTTGATGTGTCAGTGGGGGAGAAGTATAGGGGATGTAGGACTACACTTAAGAAGGAAATTAGGAGGGCGAAAAGGGGCCATGAGATTTCCCTGGCAGATAACATAAAGGAGAATCCTAAAAGATTCTATAAGTATATTAAGAGTAAAAGGATGGCACGGGAGAGAGTAGGTCCCCTTGAGGATCAGTGCGGTAATCTATGTGTGGAGCCATGGGAAATGGGCGAGGTCTTAAATGAATACTTCTCGTCTGTATTTACCGTGGAGGTGGTCATGGAAGCTAGTGTGTTCAAGGGAGGGAACAGAGATATCCTGGAGCATATCAACATTATAAAGGAGGAAGTGTTGGAGGTTTTGAAGCGGTGAATAAACCGTCAGGGCCTGACCAGATGTATCCTAGGATGCTATGGGAAGCAAGTGAGGAGATTGCTGGAGACCTGGCAGAGATTTTTGTATCATCGTTAGCCACAGGTGAGGTACCGGAAGACTGGAGGATAGCTAATGTTGTGCCTTTATTTAAGAAGGGCAGCAGGGATAAGCCAGGGAACGACAAACAGGTGAGCCTTACATCAGTGGTGGGAAAGTTATTGGGAGGGGTTCTGAGAGACAGGATTTATATGCATTTGGAAAGGCATGGTCTGATTAGGGATAGTCAGCATGGCTTTGTGCGTGGGAAATCATGTCTCACGAATTTGATTGAGTTTTTTGAGGAGGTGACCAAGAGGATTGACGAGGACTGGGCAATGGACCTCGTCTACATGGACTTTAGCAAGGCCTTTGACAAGGTCCTGCATGGTAAGCTGGTCCAGAAGGTTCGAACACATGGGATCCAGGGTGAGCTAGCAAATTGGATACAAAATTGGCTTGGTGATAGGAGGCAGAGGGTGGTAGTGGAGGGTTGTTTTTCAGATTGGAGGCTGGTGACCAGTGGTGTGCCGCAGGGATCGGTGCTGGGCCCTCTGCTGTTTGTCATATATATTAATGACTTGGATGTGAATGTAAGGGGCATGATTAGTAAGTTTGCAGATGACACCAAAATTGATGGTATAGTGGACAGTGAAGAAGGTTGTCTAAGGTTACAACAGAATATAGATAAATTGGAAAAGTGGGCAAGCGATTGGCAAATGGAATTTAACGCAGACAAGTGCAAAATTATGCATTTTGGGAAATTAAACCAGGGCAGGACATATACAGTGAATGGCAGAGCACTGGGGAGTGTTGTTGAGCAGAGAGACCTTGGGGTACAAGTACATAGTTCCCTGAAAGTGGCAACACAGGTAGACAGGGTGGTGAAGAAGGCATATGGCATGCTTGCCTTCATTTGCTGAGGTATTCAGTACAAGAGTTGGGACGTCATGTTACAGTTGTACATAAAGTTGGTTAGGCTGCATTTGGAGTACTGTGTGCAGTTCTGGTCGCTGCACTACAGGAAAGAGTGATTAAGCTCGAGAGGGTGCAGAAAAGATTCACAAGGATGTTACCTGGTTTGGAGGGCTTGAGTTATAAAGAGAGATTGGATAGGCTGGGTCTGTTTTCCCTGGAGCGAAGGAGGCTGAGAGGGGACATGATAGAGGTATATAAAATTATGAGAGGCATAGATAGGGTAGATAGCCAGAGTCTGTTTCCCTTAGTAGGGGTGACTAAAACTAGAGGGCATAGATTTAAGGTGAGAGGGAGGAGGTTTAAAGGGGATCAAAGGGATAAATTTTTCACACAAAGAATAGTGGGTATCTGGAATGAGCTGCCTGAGGAGGTGGTGGAGGCAGGAACAGTAGCAACATTTAAGAGGCATCTGGACAGGTACTTGAATGAGCAAGGCATAGAGGGATATGGAATTAATGCAGGCAGGTGGAATTAATATAGATAGGAATTATGGTCGGCATGGACGCAGTGGGCTGAAGGGCCTGTTTCTATGCTATACGACTCTGACAAAGATCCCATCTTCAATGAGGAGGGAGCGCAGCACATCAGTGCAAACGACAAGGCTGAAGCATTTGCATTCATCTTCAGCCAGACGAGCCAAGTTGATGATCCATCTCGGCCCCCTCCTGAAGTCACCAGCATCACAGATGCCAGTCTTCAGCCAATTCGATTCACTCCGCGTGATATCAAGAAACGACTGAAGGCACTGGATACTGCAAAGGCTAGGCGCCCTGAGAACATTCCAGCAATAGTACTGAAGATTTGTGCTCCAGAACTTGCCGCGCCCCTAGCCAAGCTGTTCCAGTACAGCTACAACACTGGTATCTACCTGGCAATGTGGAAAACTGCCCAGGTATGTCCTGTGCACAAAAAGCAGGACAAGTCCAACCCGTCCAATTACTGCTCCATCACTCTACTCTCAAATCATCAGTAAATTGATGGAAGGTGTCATCAACAGTGCTATCAAATGGCATATGCTTAGCAACAACCTGCTCAGTGACGCTCAGTTTGGGTTCCGCCAGGGCCACTCAGCTCCTGACCTCATTACAGCCTTCATTCAAACATGGACAAAAGAGCTGAACCCAAGTGGTGAGGTGAGAGTGACTGCCGTTGACATCAAGGCAGCATTTGGCTGAGTATGGCATCAAGGAGCCCTGGAAAAACTGGAGTCAATGGGAATCAGGGGGAAAACTCTACTCTGGTTTGAGTCATACCTAGCGCAAAGGAAGATGGTTGTGGTTGTTGGAGGTCAATCATCTCAGCTCCAGGACATTACTGCAGGCGTTCCTCAGGCCCAACCATCTTCAGCTGCTTCATCAATGACCTTCCCTCCACCATAAGGTCAGAACAGGTGGATGAGGGTAAAGCAGTGGATGTGGTGTATATGGATTTCAGTAAGACGTTTGATAAGGTTCCCCACGGTAGGCTATTGCAGAAAATACGGAAGTATGGGGTTGAAGGTGATTTAGAGCTTTGGATCAGAAATTGGCTAGCTGAAAGAAGACAGAGGGTGGTGATTGATGGCAAATGTTCATCCTGGAGTTTAGTTACTAGTGGTGTACCGCAAGGATCTGTTTTGGGGCCACTGCTGTTTGTCATTTTTTATAAATGACCTGGAAGAGGGTGTAGAAGGGTGGGCTAGTACATTTGCGGATGACACGAAGGTCGGTGGAGTTGTGGATAGTGCCAAAGGATGTTGTAGGGTACAGAGGGACATAGATAGGCTGCAGAGCTGGGCTGAGAGATGGCAAATGGAGTTTAATGCGGAAAAGTGTGAGGTGATTCACTTTGGAAGGAGTAACAGGAATGCAGAGTACTGGGCTAATGGGAAGATTCTTGGTAGTGTAGATGAACAGAAAGATCTTGGTGTCCAGGTACATAAATCCCTGAAAGTTGCTACCCAGGTTAATAGGGCTGTTAAGAAGGCATATGGTGTGTTAGCTTTTATTAGTAGGGGGATCGAGTTTCGGAGCCACGAGGTTATGCTGCAACTGTACAAAACTCTGGTGAGACCGCACCTGGAGTATTGCGTGCAGTTCTGGTCGCCGCATTATAGGAAGGATGTGGAAGCTTTGGAAAGGGTGCAGAGGAGATTTACTAGGATGCTGCCTGGTATGGAGGGAAGGTCTTACGAGGAAAGGCCTTACGAGGAAAGGCTGAGGGACTTGAGGTTGTTTTCGTTGGAGAGAAGGAGGAGGAGAGGTGACTTAATAGAGACATATAAGATAATCAGAGGGTTAGATACGGTGGATAGTGAGAGTCTTTTTCCTCGGATGGTGATGGCAAACACGAGGGGACATAGCTTTAAGTTGAGGAGTGATAGATATAGGACAGATGTTAGAGGTAGTTTCTTTACTCAGAGAGTAGTAGGGGCGTGGAACGCCCTGCCTGCAACAGTAGTAGACTCTCCAACTTTAAGGGCATTTAAGTGGTCATTGGATAGACATATGGATGAAAATGGAATAGTGTAGGTCAGATGGTTTCACAGGTCGGCGCAACATCGAGGGCCGAAGGGCCTGTACTGCGCTGTAATGTTCTAATTCTAAGTGGGGAGGTTCGCCGATGATTGCGCAATGTTCAGCACCATTTGCGACTCCACAGATACTGAAGCAATCCATGTAGAAATGCAGCAAGACCTGGACAATATCCAGGCTTGGGCTAATAAGTGGCAAGTAACATTCATGCCACACAAGTGCCAGACAACGGCCATCTCCAACATCAGAGAATCTAACCATCTCCCCTTGAATTCAATGGCATTACCATCACTGAATCCCCCACTGTCAACATCCTGTGGATTACAATTGACCAGAAACAGAATTGGAGAAGCCATAGAAATATCATGGCTACAAGAGCAGGTCGGAGTCTGGGAATTCTGTAGCAAGTAACTCATCTACTGACTCCCCAAAGCCTATCCACCATCTGGAAGACACAAGTCAGGAGTGTGATGGAATACTCTCCACTTGCCTGGATGGGTGCAGCTCCAACAATATTTAAGAAGCTTGTCACCATCCAGGATAAAGCAGCCCGCTTGATTGGCACTCCATCCACATTCACTCCCTCCACCATCGACGCACAGTGGCAGCAGTGTGTACCATCTACCCGCATCCTCTACCAACTAGAAGGACAAGGGCAGCAGATGTTTGGCAACATTACCACCTGCAGGTTCCCCTGCAAGCCACAAACCATCCTGACTTGGAACTATATCGCCGTTTCTTCACTGGGTCAACTCCCTTCCTAACAGCACTGTGGATGTACCTACCCCACATGGACGGCAGTGGTTCAAGAAAGCAGCTCACCGCCATCTTCTCAAGGGCAATTAGGGATGGGCAATAAATGCTAGCCTAACCAGCGACACCCACATCCCATGAATAAATGTCTCTAAAATAGATAACTGTTTTTAAGTAGCTACTGCATTTTCTTTAATCTAGGTATTGCATTTACAATAAATAGGTATTACATTTACTATAATCAGTATTTATTGTAAACAGGTACTATATTAATGCAATTTACTGTTGTTGATTCTACTATAGATTCAGCAACTTCCTTGAGTCCTGAATGTTTACAGATTTCAGCAGTGCAATGGCTGGATTACACTGAGCTCCTCAATGACTTCCAATGAAAAGTTGTTTTTTTTTAAGTTCATTTATTTATGCCTTTTACAATTGGAACAACCATCTTTCAATTTTTCACATGACCACCTTTCTTTTCCGCCAATCAACATCACTGCCGCCAATCACTTCCATTGGTAAAATTGCATCAAGAAGCTGTTTCTTCACATGAAGCATTACTTTACCCTCAGCAACTCTCTAGGAAGCACAATGGGACATTTTCCTACTTTAAAGATGCTGTACAATTACAAGCTGTTGCAAAAAAAAGTCCAAGTCTATCCGAGGCTGGAATATTGCTCCCATATCTCATAATCCCGTTATCTCCCATATCTTGGGAGATTATAGTAACAGCCCTTATCTATCTTGATATTTTTAGGTTAAAAACTCTTTTCAACTTTGCTGGTTCACCCACAATGGGCTTTTGCCCATTAACCTTGGGTTTCTTAACTGAAATGAAACCTTATATTCAAGTGATACATAGATTTAGCACCACCTAGTGAAGAGAAAGTAGATTGCATAGCATTTATGATACAGTCTTTCTTGTCCGCACGAGCCTTCTCCCATCTTACTCCATCCAATCCTAACACCATATCCTTCTATTCCTTTCTCCCTCATGTACTTGTCTGGCTTCCCCCTTGAATGCATCTGTGTTATTCACCTCCTCACTGTGGTAGCAAGTTCTACATTCTAACCACTCTTTGGGTAAAGAAGTTCCTCCTGAATTCCCTGTTGGATTTATTGGCACCTATGTTACATTTATGACAAATTGTTACAGTTCCAAAGAGTTTTAAAAGTAGGCAGACCAGTGGATTTTTTGTCATTTTATAACAAAAAGTGACATCAGAAATACATGGACTCCAGATATCCAAGTAATTAAAACTCATATATACTCGTACAGACGTGGTAAATCCAGTAATAGAGTTTGCACAAATAGTCACTTGGTAGTACAGGACTTGAGTATTGCTCAAAAAAGGGACATGCTGTCGAAGCTTTTTGTCTTGCACTCATCAGGACCAACGTAGGAATGCCAAATTTCAAAGGGAGCAACAATTTATACTACATTTGAAAAGGGTGAAGACCGGTTGGCAAGTTGACTGATTCTCCATGGCAACACCTCGCCCAATGCACCAGGGAACTACTGTCCCAAGACACTTTTAATTTTAAAAAGGCGCAACGCCTGGACATGTTCCTGCCAGTTGTGAACAGCCAAAGAGACATGCAATAGGCAGAGTACTAACCGTACTCAACTAGCCCGTACTTGTAAAACTTACAGCACATAGTCTAACGTTAGATGTGATTCTGCGGTTGGACAGCACTTACTGAACAATCCCGAGTATGTGAGGAATTACACTAACAACCAATTTAAGATTACCAGTAGGGCTTGCAATGTGGCTCACTTATATTTGCTAGAAGCCACATATATTCATATGCAGGGACCTGTCTTCTTCAGGCAAAAGGAACATGACAGACATTGCACCTTTTTTGAATTAAACAAAAGCGTGGGGTACAAGAGTTTCCTGGCACAACTCCCATGGCAACACCTCGACCAGAGTCGACTTGCAAACCAATCAGCACCCTTTTCTCATACAGTGTGAACAGTTGCTCCCTTTGAAATTTGGCATTCTTGAGTCTGTCCTGATGAGTGCAAGACAAAAAGCTTCGACAGCATGTCTCTTTTTTCAGCAATACAAGTCTGCACAATAAGTTCTAACACATAGCAGCACATTGAAATAAACCATGATTCAGTATTTTTAAAAAAATTGGATGCAAGGTATTAAATATGAAATGGTGCATAGCTGAGTCGCATTAGGGCAATCGATGCTCTGTTCAAAGCTGCATGACCCTTGGACATAGGTTGTCATTAGTGTCGCACCTACCACAGGATTCAGGGTAGAAGCAACAGCACAGCCTTAAACAGCAGCAACAATGACGTGCCACTAGTTGTAGGATGGGACGTACCCTCTGTGATGAGGACGAGGAGCAGAATTCGATGCATTAACAGCCATGGTCATCAGTTTTAGTCAGTGCTGCATCCATTCCATCAGCAGTAAGCCCCCCAGCATCCCTTCTGTCATTTTAGCCTGAGGACAGGTCAATGGGATGGATTTTATTTTGAGATCATTTCCCATACATAAAAAAACTCCAGGCTCCAAAAGGGGAACAAGTGTGTGCTTTTGTAAACAGAGGTAGTTGGTAAGGTTAGAAACCCTACATGGACATGCACACACACACACATACACATATATACACATACAGACGGACAGACACACAGAAACACAAGGCGGCACTGCTAGCAAGGGTCTCAATTTTCAACTAAAAGCAAGAAATGCTGGAAACTCTCCAGGGCGGGGGGTCAGGCAGTATCTGTGGAAAGAGAAACTCAGCTAACATTTCAGGTCGATGTCCTTTCATCAGAACTGGAACATGTGAAAGGTCATTGATCTAAGAAACATTAGCTCTGTTTCTCTCACCATGGATACTGCCTGACCTGCTGAAAGTTCCCAGCATTTTCTGTCTTTATTTCAGATTTCCGGCATCTGCAGTATTTTTCCTTTTGCTCCTAGGTTACCAAATATCAATTTTTAGCTGAAATTGGTGTTGATGGGCATTTAGGATTGTAAAACCGGATGGTTAGTGATGGGCTGTATTCAGTTAGTTCATCTTGTAGCTAGGTTCCCAAATTTGGCTGCAGTAATACATCAATAAAAAAGACATTTGATTTCAAGCATTATTATTCTAATTCTAATTATTGCTTCAGTCAGTTACTTGGTTGATGATGACAAAGGTACATGTCAACTCTGTACACTTTGGATCCAGTTTGTCCCTGTTATTGTCACAAACTGGTGTTAAGAATCAACCACCATTACAACAGTGACTACATTGCAAATGCACTTCATTAGTTGTCAAGCACTTTGGGACATTGAGGTTGTAAAAGGCGCTATATAAATGCAAGTCCTTTCTTTCTTTATCCCAGAAAGAAGTGAACGCCTTCAACTCAATAGGTGTGGAAATTTAGGGAGGGTGTTTGGGTAGGTCTACAGGGCAGACCACAGGTTTAGGTTGAAGACAGGCAAGTCATAGCTGCCATTTAATCAATTCTAAGTGTTTCGATTTGTTTTAAAAGTTCTGTCAGTATCTTTTTCGAACACCCCAAACATGAACCCACAGAGCGATAGCTGTGCTGAGAGCTTTGACAATTGCCAAGGGCTCATATACAAGTGCAATGGAAAGTGAAAGATCCGAGTTCACATTGTGAGCCAACCTGGCCTGTCAACAGGCTGATGAGCCCCTACCACAATGGCGGAGCTCATTTCAGTGTTCTGCTTAGTCATTACGGCGTCGAGCGACAGGAAACTCAAGTGCCGGGGAGTCCAAGCTCATGTGCCTGCAGGAGACTGATGGCGGCTGTTGAACTCCCCACTCCCGCCCCATACCCACTGCCACCATCTTTCCGCCCTGGGCGGAATGGGCTCCTCGGTCGGCCTCACTTTTTCTCTTTGGCATTGGCGGATTTCCCAGACTGCTCCGGGGCGGCGTCATCCTCCTTCACCTTCCGCAGCTTGGCTTTCCCTTTGACGGCTGAGAAGGTGAGTGAGGTCTTCTTGAACTCCAGCGGAAAGACGCCCAGGTCTCCATCAAAGCGGTTCTTTGTCACCTGCAGGTAGCGTTTCCCCTGGCCCGAGACCAGCTTCTTGTCTTGTAGAATTAGCACGTTGTCAGCTTCCTGACTGGCCTGGCGAGGGAAGCAATGTGAAGCGAGCAATGAGTTCAGCATTTTCTGATTCCTGCCCTCACCCCCACCCCATCCCCGGCCACCCCTCTTCCCCAGGACAACCAATGAATGTTCCCAAGCAGTAAGTTCTGAAAAGGAAGAACAATATCTGGCTCCAAGGTGATTTAAAGTCAGAGACAGCTTCAACCACAGAATATCAACCCAGAGTGAAAAGAAATGACTCAGAATTCAGAAAATCCTGAGGGGCTTTTGACAAGGTAATTGGGCAGGGGCAATTATTTTCCACTGGTCAGTGATTTGGTAACTAGAGGGCATCTATTTAAGATTCATCCCCAGAAAAATGAAGGGAAAAGTAGGGAGAATATTTTTCATGTTACTAGACTATGGAATGCCCAACCAGAAATACTGGGGAATAGCAGAATCCATAGGAGCTTTTAAAAGGGAATGGGATTAATATTTGACAAAGAGGTATCTTAAAGAATATAGGGCAAGAGAAGAGGATGGGATTATGCTCTTTCAAAGAGGCTGCACAGGCACATCGAACATGTAGGCCAACGTCAGGAAGGATACAGAATTTTATTTGGAAGTGTGGAGAAGCTGGTGAAAACCGGATCTAAGATTATACTTCCCAAATCACCATGGCAGCTTAATATTGTCCCCTTTGAGGTGGTTGGCCTGTTTTCACCCCACCCAATAGCAATATCAATTTTGAACAGTCCTAGAACATAAGAACTAGGAGCAGGAGTAGGCAATTCAGCCCCTCGAGCCTGCTCCGCCATTCAATACGATCATGGCTGATCTCATCTCTGCCTCAAACTCCACTTTCCTGCCCGTTCTCCATAACTCTTCAACCCATTACTAATTAAAAATCTGTCTATCTCCTCAAATTTACTCAAGGTCCCGGCATCCACCGCACTCTGGAGTAGTGAATTCCACAGACTCATGACCCTTTGAGAGAAGTAATTTCTCCTCATCTCGGTTTTAAATCTGCTACCCCTGATCCTAAAACTACAACCGCTTGTTCTAGATTTCCCCAACAGAGGAAACATCCTCTCTATGTCTACTTTGTCAATCCCCTTAATCATCTTATATACCTCAATTAGATCTCCTCTCATTCTTCTAAACTAGGGCGGCGCAGTGGTTAGCACCGCAGCCTCACAGCTCCAGCGACCCGGGTTCAATTCTGGGTACTGCCTGTGTGGAGTTTGCAAGTTCTCCCTGTGTCTGCGTGGGTTTCCTCCGGGTGCTCCGGTTTCCTCCCACATGCCAAAGACTTGCTGGTTGATAGGTTAATTGGACATTATAAATTGCCCCTAGTATAGGTAGGTGGTAGGGAAATATAGGGACAGGTGGGGATGTGGTAGGGATATGGAATTAGTGTAGGATTAGTATAAATGGGTGGCTGATGGTCGGCACAGGCTCGGTGGGCCGAAGGGCCTGTTTCAGTGCTGTATCACTAAAACTAAAAAAAAACTAAACTCTAGAGAGTAAAGGCCTAAACTGATCAATCTCTCTTCATAAGACAAACCCCTCATCTCTGGAATCAATCTAGTGAACCTTCACTGAACTGCCTCCAATGCAACTACATCCCTCCTCAAGTAATGGGACCAAAACTGTATGCAATACTCCAGGTGCGGTCTCACTAATGCCTTGTACAGTTGCAGCAACACTTCCCTACTTTTATACTCTATTCCTTTAGCAATAAATGCCAAAATTCCATTTGCCTTCCTTATTACCTGCTGCATCTGCATACTAGTTTTCTGTGATTCATGCACGAGGACACCCAGATCCTTCTGCACCGAAGCACTCTGAAGTTTCTCTCCATTTAGATAATAATTTGCCTTTCTATTCTTCTGACCAAAATGGATAACCTCACACTTATCCAGGTTAGACTCCATCTGCAAATTTTGGCCCATTCACCTAACCTATCCATATTCATTTGTAAATTTCTTATTTCTTTATTGCAACTTACTATCCCACACATTTTAGTGTCATCTGCAAATTTGGCTATAGTACCTTCTAACCCTGCATCCAAGTCATTAATATAGATTGTAAATAGTTGGGGTCCGAGGACCGAACCCTGTGGCACCCCACCAGTTACATCTTGCCAACCAGAAAGGGACCCATTTATCCCGATTCTCTGTTTTCTGTTGGTTAGCCAATCCTCTATTCAAGCTAATAAATTGCCCCTAACCCCATGTGATCTTACCTCGTGTATTAACCTTTTGTGCAGCACCTTATCAAATGCCTTCTGGAAGTCCAGATATACTACATCTACAGGATCCCCATTATCCACTTTACTTGTTACATCTTCGAAGAAATCTAGCAAATTAGTCAAACGTCAAACACGATTTACCCTTCATAAAACCATGCTGACTCTGATGGATTGTGTTTTGACTTTCTAAATGTCCTGTTATTACTTCCTTAATAATGGATTCTAACAATTTCCCAACGACAGATGTTAAACTAACTGGTCTATAGTTTCCTACTTTCTGCCTCCCTCCTTTTTTGAATAAGGGTGTTAATATTGGCATTTTTCCAATCCATTGGAACCTTCCCCGCATCCAGGGAATTTTGGAATATTATAACCAATGGATCCACTATCTCCGCTGCCACTTCCTTTAAGACCCTAGGATGTAGGCCATCAGGTCCTGGGGACTGGTCTGCCTTCAATCCCAATAGTTTGCTCAGTACTTTTTCCCTAGTGATGATGATTGTTCTAAGTTCCTCCCTTTCTATAATCTCTGCATTACTTGTTACTATTGGGATGGTACTAGTGTCCTCCACAGTGAAAAGTGAGGCAAAATGCTAATTTAGTGTCTCCGTCATTTCTGGGTTCCCCACAATTAACTCCCCAGTCTCATCCTCCAAGTGACCAACATTCACTTTAACTACTCCCTTCCCCTTTATATACTTATAGAAGCTTTTGATATCCGTTTTTATATTTTGCGCTAGTTTTCTTTCATAATTTACCTTTGCTCTTTTTATTACCTTTTTTAGTAACCCTTTGTTGATCTTTAAAGGTTTCCCAATCTTCCAGCCTGCCACTGGCCTTTGCAATATGGTATGCCTTAGTTTTTGTTTTTATGTTATCCTTAACTTCCTTGCTTAGCCATGGATGTTTTTTTCCCCTCTTGCAATCTTTCTCCCTCTCTGGAATATATTTTAGTTGTGAGGAATTGAATATCTCCTTAAACATCTGCCACTGCTCATCAGCTGTCCTACCCTTTAATCTTCCTGCCCAGTCCACTAAGGCCAAATCTGCCCTCATGCCTATGTAATTACCTTTGTTTAACTCCAGAACGCTAGTGTAGGACTCAGTTTCTCGCCCTCAAACTGAATTTGAAATACTAGCATGCTATGATCACTCTTCCCTACAGGATCCTTAACTATGAGACCATTAATTAATCCCACCTCATTACACAATACCAAATCTAGAATAGACTGCTCCCTGGTTGGTTCCACAACATATTGCTCCAAAAAACAATCTCTAATACAGTCAATGAACTCTCCCTCGAGGCTACACTCGCCAATTTGATTAATTGAGTCTATATGCATATTAAAATCACCCATGATTATTGCTGTACCTTTTTTACAAGCCTCCAGTATTTCCTGGTTTATATTGTGCCCCACTGTGGAACTACTGTTTGGGGACCTATAGATTACTCCCACCAGGGTCTTCTTTCCCTTGCTATTTCTTATTTCTACCAGAATGTGAGTATTGCTGAAAGTAGAGACATTTTGTTGAAGCTTTTCGTCTTGCACTCATCAGGACAATTTGCAAGAATACCAATGTTAGGGAAGCAACAAATTTATACTGTATGAGAAGAGAGTGCTGATTGGTTGGCAAGTGGACTCTCATTGGCAGGGGCGTTGCCATGGAGAATGTACCAGTTTAGGGTGACTGACAGTTAACTGCCAAACTTTGTTTGAAATTTAAACCAGGCAGCTTGACTGTGATTGGTCAAGGCATTGCCCTGAGGAATCAACCAGTTAATGGCTGTCACTTATTTTGTTTAGCTGAATTAGGTGCCATGTGTGTACATGTTCTTACTGTATACAAAGAACAGGGCCCTGTGTATTAATATATGTAGCTTCCAGTACACACAAATGCGCCACACTGCGAGGAATGCCTTGGCAATCAGAGTCATGCTGCCAGGTTTACACTTCAAACAAAGTTTGGCAGTTAACTGTCAGTCACCGTAAACTGGTACATTCTCCATGGCAACCCCTCTGCCAGAGTCCACTTGCCAACCAATCGGCTCTTTCTTCTAATACAGTATAAATTTGTTGCTTCCCTTACATTAGTATCCTTGCGGATTGTCCTGATGAATGCAAGATGAAAAGCTTCGACAAAATGCCTCTATTTTCAGCAATACTCAAGTTCTGTACTACCAAACGACTAAGTCCTAGAATGGATTGTGGACCAGAACTTGCGGGTGTGAGAGACCATGTACAAATATTTGACACTGGGCCAGATTTTAGAACAACTGATCAATAGTGTGGTCCAACAGGGAAGGCTTTTAAGAATGTCTTAAATGTTGGAAGAGAGGTGGAGAGTTTTAGGGAGGAAATTCCAGAGCATAGGGCCTAGGCAGCTGAAGACACGGTGAAGTAAGTGGGGGATGGACAAGAGACCAGAGTTGGAGCAGCAGTGACATCTCGGAGGGTTTTAGGGTCGGAGGTGGTTATAGAGATAGGGAGGACGTGAAACCATGGAGGGATTTAAACATGAAGATGAAAATTTTAAAAACCGAGGCATTGCTAGACCATGAGCCAGTGAAAGGCAGCGAGCGCAGTGGGTGATGGATAAACACGACTTGGTGCAAGTTAGGACACGGCCAGCAGAGTTTTGGGTGAGCTCAAGTTTACAGAAACATCGAGCAGCAAAATTGCTTCAGGCACTGGGACAGAATAAAGAGAGCCACAAGTGATTCCCAGCAATAACCACCGACCTAGCTCGTGGCTCCTGTAAAAACAAATGTTTTGTGACATCTGACTTGCCTTGGCTGTTCCAAAGATAGAAGCTGTCTGCAGTTCCTTATCGTCCTCCTCCTTTCTGGGATGGATGACGAGAGTCACATGGCAACTGTTGTCCGTAGCAAACTTCCTAAACGTTCCTACAATATAATCCTGTGCAGAAAACCTGAGGTGTCAAGATAACATTACAGTTTTATAAAATAGAATAAAAGGAATCAAAATCTTCACTTGACAATCAGACTGGGTTCCCTCCTCTCCCCCGAGTATGGGTTCCTCAGGTGGGGAGTCCAGAGCAACGCAACATAACTCTAAAATTAAAGCTCAGCTGTTCAGGGGTGATGTCAGGAAACACTTCTTCACACAAAGGGGAGTGGAAATCTGGAACTCTCTGTCCCCAAAAGCTGGGCTAGGGGTCAAATGAAAACTTCAATACTGAGATCGATAGAGTTTTCATTAGGTAAGAGATATGGAGCCAAGGTGGGTAAAAAGGACTTGAGGTATAGATCAGCTATGATCTAACTGAATGGCAGAACAGGCTTGAAGGGCTGAATGGCCTACTTCATTTCCTTTGTTCCTATGTATAGACTGGTAAAGTGGATGGTGAGAGGGAGGAGCTGATCTATATTGTAGGGGAGGTGGGGGCAACTGCTCCTGACCTCAGTCAGAACAAGTGGGGAGGACAGGAGAGAAAGAAAATCAATGAATTAACTCAGCTCTCTGCCCCAGAGGGCTGTGGATGCTCAGCCATTCAGTATATTCAAGACTGAGATCGACAGATTTTTGGGAATCAAGGGATATGGGAATAGTGCGGGAAGGTGCAGTTGAGGTAGAAAATCAGCCATGATCGTATTGAATGGCAGAGCAAGCTTGAGGGGCCGAATGGCCTCCTCCTACTTCTTATGCTTAGGCCCAGCAAGCCTCTCCAAAGGAGCCACGAGAAGAAAATAATCAGCCCATGATTAGACCTGTTTGCTGAAGCAGTTAATGATTAAGATAAGATCATAAGAAATAGGAGGAGTAGGCCATTAGGGCCCCTAGAGCCATTCAATAAGATCATGGCTATTCCTTTCCTGCCTGCCCTCCATAGCCCTTTACTCCCTAATCTATCTAGCTCAGCCTTGAATATATTCAGTGACCCAGCCTCCTTGCTCTCTGGGGTAGAGAATTCCGAAGATTAACCACCCTCTGAGCGAAGAAATTCCTCCTCATCTCCGTCTTAAATGGGAGATCCCGTTTTTGAAACAGTGCCCCCAGTTCAAGATTCCCCCATGAGGGGAAACATCCTCTCAGCATCTCACCTGTCAAGCCCCCTCAGAATCTTATATGTTTCAATAAGATCACCTCTCATTCTTCGAAACTCCAATGAGTATAGGCCCAATCTGCTCAACCTTTCCTCATAAGACAAGCCACACACCCCAGGACTCGACCTAGTGAACGTCCTCTGAACTGCCTCCAATACAAGTATCTCCCTCCTTAAAAAAGGAGACCAAAACTGTGCATAGTACTCTAGGTAGATGCGGTCTCAAGACTTCACTACTTTTATACTCCATCCCCCTTGGTTTAAAGGACAACATTCCATTTGCCTTCCTAATGACTTGCTGTACCTGCATGCAAATTTTTTGTGATTTCTGTACAAGGACACCCAGATGGTACATTTTGAACAGCGATGGAGTTTTTGGAGTCAGGGAAACCCAGAGAAATTGATTAACAGAGTTTACACTAGTTTTAGGAGAGACCGACAGAGAACATCTACAGCCTGGGGAATCACGTGCGATGCAGGGCAGGTGCTAAAACACAGTTGCATGAAATTCCGATCACAATTCGGCTCACATCTTAGTTAAAAAAAGTTCTAATTACTTGTCAACAGAGAGATGCTCCTGTCCCATCATGAATTGCAGGTTGTCTATAACAATGTGGCTGATGTCGTACATGTACACTGCATGCTGCATTGTATCAATAACCGACCTGCACAACAAAGAGAGATCCTGTTAAATTCACAATCAACAGGTGCGTAGAGACACAGACTAGAGCTGGAATGAAAACTGCTACAAACGTGAAAACTTCAGTGGGCCCAACAATCCTTTAACTGTTCTCAACACTGCCTAGCTGCCTTTTCATTATAGTCCTCATTCCCACCTCTCATCACTGAGAGAGAGACTGGAGAAGCTGGGATTGTACTCCTTAGAGCGGAGGTGGTTATGGGGAAATTTGATTAAGGTGTTCAAAATCCTGAAAGGTTTTGTTAACAGTAAATAAGGAGAAAATGTCAAGGGTCAAAGGTATTTAAGGTAAGTGGCAAAAGAACCAGAGAGGAGATAAGGAGAAATATTTTACAGTGAGTTGTTGTGATCCAGTGTGCCCTGCTTGAAAGGACGGTGAATTCAACAGTACGTTTCAAAAGAATAAATTTGCAGAGCTATGGGAAAGACCAGGAAACTGGGACCAATTGGAAGGTTCTTTCAAAGAGCCAGCACAGACACAATGGGCTGAATGGCCTCCCCTTCTGCTATATGATTTTGTGACCCATTTGATTATCTCCTTAACTCAAATATAACCAGAAGAGCTTGCAATCTCAATAATTCTCAGCTTACAGGGTTACAATACATTAACACTGCTCAGCAGTTGATCCACGGATTGGAAACAGACTGATGCATTAATTAACGCAACAGGGTTTCCTTGTACCCAGGTAGTTGGAGTGGACGATCATGATTCTATGAACTGGGGAACTAGGAGGATTGAAGATTATAGACATATTAATGCCGCAGACAAAAAAATTTATACTGCATTAAATCAGGGGATTGACAGGTGGTGGATTGTAAGGGGAGGGGAGGTGAGGCCGCAATAGGATAATCCTACAAGGACTCAGGATGAAGTGAGCCGAATGGCCTTTTCTTGCTCCTCCTCCTCCTAGCAGGCCACTTCTCCAATCTTGGTCCCAAAGCCTCCTATAGAAGTGTCCGAAGAATATCAGTGGGAGGCTCGAGAGCATGTTGTCTGCCAAAGTGGGTGCGTAGCCTGGAAACATGGAAGTGTTTCTAGAAATTCCGCTGTCCTCCCACCCGGGGCCTCTACAGGAGTGTCTGCATGAGGGGCTTTCCTTTGCTTTCACGAACGCTCCAAGTCAACGCTTGCTTTATACTCAGTGGGTTAGTAATGTCATTTGTGCCAGTGGTGAGATCAGGCAGGAGGAGCCTTTCACCCAAGCAGCCTGGGTTAATTGTATATTAATTGTGTGTTTAATTGTATTCAGATGATAGGCATTAACTGGGGATTCACACGTGCTCCTATAAATAGGAGCAGACGAACTGTGGTTGTTGGGTTTGGAGATGCATGTTTGTAATGTGTATGGATTTGAAAAGAACAAGATTGGTTCAGCTCAAGCATTGATTAGGACAGGGAGTGTCACAGGCTTACTTTGGCAGGTAATGAGCTCCAGGGAAGCGGAGGGGGGGTGGGCTGGGGGGTGGTGGGTGCCTCCACGCTGAACTCCCTCTGACATGACCATAGTGCACCGACTTGACCCTAAGAGGAGGGTCAGGCTGGCCCTTCAGCCCAGTAGCTATCACCCGTTACTGATCGAGCTGTTAAAGACAAGTCAAGTCCCGATCACTGTCACCCTGGCTATCACTCATCCTCTGTGTAACCAGCACAGCTGTCAATGCTTAAAGAGGCACTATCCTGGTGTCACTGCTCCAATTAGTCCCCTTTTTATTGACCTTTTAAGAAAGAAAATACAGTTTTAGAATTGGGGCGGCACAGTGGCGAGCACCGCAGCCTCACAGCTCCAGCGACCCCGGTTCGATTCTGGGTCCTGCCTGTGCGGAGTTTGCAAGTTCTCCCTGTGACCGCGTGGGTTTTCGCCGGGTGCTCCGGTTTCCTCCCACAGCCAAAGACTTGCAGGTTGATAGGTAAGTTGGCCTTTGTAAATTGCCCCTAGTGTAGGTAGGTGGTAGGAGAATTGTGGGATTTGGTAGGAATATGGGATTAATGTAGGATTAGTATAAATAGGTGGCTGATGGTTGGCACAGACTCAGTGGGCCGAAGGGCCTGTTTCAGTGCTGTATCTCTAAATAAAAATAAGAATTCACGGTTCAACAATATTATTTTTGCATGAAAAATTTGTTGCAGTGCAATAATGGGAAGCTTCTTAAGCAGATCTCAGTTTCTAATAAAATTTCACAGCACATTGCGTAATCCTGCACAGTATAATGGACTGTTGCTGCCTCTTTGCTACTATGTGGCTCAACCTTGTATAGGTGATGGGGACAAGAAGGCAGTCCAGTCACATCGATATTTCCCTCCCTCCCCCATAAAACAACAGGATAACACAGAACCTCTCTGCTCATTTAGCCATAGAATCTTACAGCACAGCAGGAGGCCATCTGGCCCACCTTGGATGTGTTGGCTCTTTGTAAGTTAGTCCCACGCTGCTGCTCTTTCCCCATAGCCCAGCAATATTTCCCTTTCAAGTATTTCCACAATTCTCTTTTGAAAGTTATTAAATCTGCTTCCACCGCCCCTTCAGGCAGTACATTCCAGATCACAAGTTTGTGTTAAAAAAAAAAACTGCTCCTCATCGCCCCTCTGGTTCTTTTGCCAATTATCGTGAATCTGTGCCCTCTGTTTACTGACCTTCCTGCCACTGGAAACAGTTTCTCCTGATTTACTTGATTCTTAAAGGGCAGCGCAGTGGTTAGCACCGCAGCCTCACAGCTCCAGCGACCCGGGTTCAATTCTGGGTACTGCCTGTGCGGAGTTTGCAAGTTCTCCCTGTGATCGCGTGGGTTTTCGCCGGGTGCTCCGGTTTCCTCCCACCGCCAAAGACTTGCAGGTTGATAGGTAAATTGGCCATTGTAAATTGCCCCTAGTGTTGGTAGGTGGTAGGGGAATATGGGATTACTGTAGAGTTAGTATAAATGGGTGGTTCTTGGTCAGCACAGACTCGGTGGGCCGAAGGGCCTGTTTCAGTGCTGTATCTCTAAATAAAATAAAAAATAAATAAAATCCCTCATCATTTTGAACAACTCTATTAAATCCTCCCAATGTCTTGCCTCCTATTCCAAAGGTGCAGGCTTCCCGGCTGGAGCAGTGCTCCATGGACAGCAATAGCCCATCGGTAACATAGTGAATTGGGCCTTGTTCATGGGCAGAGCCTGGGCAATGAGCACGGTTGGATAATTAGCTATGGAGGGAGGACTGGACACATCACAGGCAGGTGTGACTCTGTCCTTACCCGGCAATGGATAGCTGTTAGGAAGCAAGAAGGCCCAAGGCCTATCAATATAGGCCACAGAGCCACCACTACAACCCCCTCCCCGCTATCTGAGAGCTACTACGCACACCTGGGCTGTGTGCCTCAGTGCCAGACTGCATTCTGTGTTAAGCCACTGTGACAATTAATGTGGGGGTTACGTTGAAAAAAAAAGGGTCATCCCAAGTCAGGTTGACTGCTCTTCCATTATGGATCCAGCCCTACAACCCTCTGTGATCTCTGCGCCCTTCCAATTCTGGCCTCTTGCACATCCCTGATTTTAATTGCTCCACCATTAGCAACCGTGACTTCAGCTGCCTCGGCCCTCAGCTCTGGAATTCCCTTCCTAAACCTCTCTGCCTTTAACTAAGCTAATGTCGCCTTCGACATTACCTAATGTCGCCTTCAGTGACTCCATGTCAAATTTTGTTTGCTGATACTCCTGTGAAGCACCTTGGGGCATTTTACTCTGTTAAAGGGGCTATATTAACATAAGCTGTTTCTCTATCATCACCAAATACTTTACTTGATGCTGTGCTGCCCATGGAATGTCATGAAGAAGAGTGGCAGGTTCTCAAACTTGTCGGCCCACTCGTCATACTTCTCCAGCTGATCGTCCAGGCGCTGCATCGCAAACTGAGTCAGCATGATCTTAGCTAGGCGGACGTTGTTAATCTCAAAGCTTCCCCACAGGGTGTTCACCCCTTGGATGCAGAGGTCCAGGGCGTACTCGCTGATGAAGGTCGTCTTCCCACTGCCTGTAGGGCCTATTTGCGAGAGAAAGACAGTCATTTATGATCAGGCCCGATCACGCTCGGCCCAGCTGGTTGCCACGGGTGATCTGATCCCTGCCACAGAGAATTGCCATGGAGAAATGCAGAAGCAGACTGATCTCAGGCTTGACCCCGAATGTGCGTAGCACTCTTGCCTCGAGTCAGACGATTGTGGGATCAAGTCCCACTCCAGAGACTTCAGCACAAAACCCAAGCTAACACTTCCAGTGCAGTACTGAGGGAGTGCTGCACTGTCGGAGTTGCCACCTTTCAGATAAGGCATTAAAACAAGGTCCTAATTTTAAACAAGTACTTGAACAGGGAGCTGGGGCCTCAGTTTAATATCTCACCCTAAAAATGGCACCTCCAACAGTGCAGCACTCTCTCAATACTGCAGTGAAATGTCAGCATAGATTATCTGCTCAAATCCCCAAGGGGGGCCTTGAACCCACATCCTTCTGACTCCAAGAAAACAGCACTACCCACTGAGGCAAAACAGAAGCTCATCTGGTGGGGGTGTGAGCTGTAAATATTTGCTGGTGAAGGTGGGGGCAGTGAATGTCGCCCACCATATTTAGAGAATGATTCAGGTACAGTTAAGCAGAGAAATGGGAATTCAACACTAAACTTGTCCAAAATCTGTGAGGAAAAGCTCCCACCAGGTTTACATTTTAAATTTCAAAATACTTCTACTCCCAGACTGACTCTTAAACACAAGAGTAGGTTTCTAAGGTTGGAAACTATCTTCCACCCGAACCCTGCTCTCCCTCTAAAATCCCTTAACTCAGCATAGACCAGGATCAAACCACGAACCATACAGTTCATTAGATTGCCATCATAGCTCAGTGGTAGCTCTCTCATCCCTGGGTCAGAGGCTGTATGTTTATGAACACGTAATCTATGATGACACTCTAGTACAGTACTGAGGGAGGGCTGCACTATTGGAGATGCCGTCTTTCGGATGAGACCTTAAACAGAAGCTCCGTCTGTCCGCTCAGGTAGATGTAAAGGATCCCATGGCACTATTATGAAGAAGAGCAGGGGAGTTCTCCCTGGCGTCCTGGCCAACATTTATCCCTCAACCAACATCACGAATACCAGATTGTCTGGTTGCCGTAAGTGGGAGCTTGCTGTGTGCAGATTGGTTGCCCTGTTTGCTAAATTACAGCAATGAACACACTTTAAAAGTACTTCAATGGCTGTAAAGCACTTTGGGATGTGCTGAGGTTATGAAAAGTGTTGTATAAGTCTTGCTCATTACCAAACTGAAACATGCATTTTCCTGTTTTGCCACCAGAGGAGCTGTAAACAAAATTTGCAGACATGCTTGGTGCCATTACAAGCCAGTTAGCAAACTACCTGTGAAAACCGTGAGCTCCCCTTTACGATGCCCTTTGAGGAGTTTGTTCAAATCCGGAAACCGCTGCCATTTGATCCCGGAGACCTGATCCGCGTTGGCCAGCTCCCCAAATACATCATCCCGCAGCTGGCGGAAGGAGATGATGGACTTGTGACTGGCGGGAATGGCACTCTTCACAATCTTACCCAGGTTGAGGCCCATCGCCAGTGCCTCCCGGGGACAGGGCTGCTGGTCGCCCGGCCGCACCAAGGAACAACGCTTTACGTTGAGCTTGCGGGCGAAGATCTTGGAGGCCTCCCACGAGAGGAGGTCACTGCCCAACCAGAGAATAATCCTCTTAAACTGCTCCAGGTACGGAAGGAGTAGAGGGGGCAGGCAGCTCACGCCCCGGGGCAAGGACACGCAGGGCAGGTTGGTGGCACTGGTCACTGCGAGGCAGTCGGTCTCCTTCCCTGTCAGGACCAGTGTGGTGTCCTTCCTCGTCAGGATATGGAGACCAAAGAGGTTGTGGTAACTGCTGGGCTTTGGCAGGGTTGTTGCCACATAGTTGACTTGGCCACCATTCTGTTCAGCTGACAGCAGCTTTAATCCTTTCAAACTCGAATCCCTCCAATTAAACCAAGGGAATACCAAACTCTTAGTGGGTTTGAAGTACTTAACGCTCAGCTTTTTCAGAGTCAGGTTGGGAACCTTAGAAATCCCAAACATGGCTTTGACCAATTGGGTCTCCTCTTCCTCCAGGTCTGCAAAGGCCATCGCTTTGTTCCAGATCTGCTGCACCTCCTTCAGGTCCATCTCCTGCTCGCTCAGCTCCCAGTCGCTTTCCGGCACCTTCAGCAGCACGTCCGGACCCAGATTGTCCCGGCCTTCCTTTTGCATCACTTCCAGGCAGTCCTGGAAATCCTCCCAACACCCTTCCAGCAGGGTCTCCTTGCATAGGAACTGGCCGGTGGTCTTGTCGATGAAGAGCGTGAATGTTTCCTTCTCCGCCTTCCCAGTGTCAAACACCTTCCCGACAAACAGGCTGGGAACGTGAAGGCAGCTGTACCCGTCGTGGAAAGGGATGCCCTTTGACCGGAGGTAGTGGCGAATTTCAGTCACCGTCACCGGCGAGAAGGCAGAAACGATGTCGACTTTTAAGTGCTTGTTTTTTACACTCCCCTTGACACAAAAGCACAGTGCGGGCGTGGTGCTGAGAGGAGCTGACTGCACTGTGGCTCTCCGCCATGCCAGCATCAGAAGGGACTTTCCCTTTCCGGGGTTAAGCTGCGCAGTCTGTCGCTTGCGTGTGACATCCGCGATGCTGTACCATCTTCGTGGGAGGTTTGATCCCCGCAGAACTCCATTAACCGCTCTGCAGCCGCAGTGAAACAAGCCAAGCATGTTCTCTGTGGAGAGGGAGAAAAACAAGACAGCTGAGAGATCAACAACACTTACTTGGATTTCTATAGCAGCTTTAATGCAGTAAAAATACTCTGAGGCGCTTCACAGAGGCATAGTCAGACAAGATTTTGACACTGAGTCACGTAAGGAGATATGAGGACAGGTGGCCAAAAGCTTGGTCAAAGAGGTAGGTTTTAAGGCGCGTTATAAAGCAGACAGAGGTACAGGGAGAGAATTCCAGAGCTCAGGATCTAGGCATGATTGCCAATAGAACAGCAAAGAAAATGGCGGATGCACAACAGCAGAGTTCTTGGCAGACTGAAGGGCTGGAAGAGTTTACAGAGATAAGGAGGAGTGAGGCCATTGAGGGATTTGAACACAAAGATTAGAATTTTAAAAATAATCCTCTGCCCTGTCGCCCCATTTCACCTGAAGCCTACCTCCTGGTCCTGACTCCTGGTATGCAATGTACTAATTACAAATGGTACGTTCTCTCCCTCTATCTGCAGTGTGCCACAATAACACCTTGCTGCACCATCCTCTTAACTCACTCCTTTCTCAGAACTTCAAAAATCCAACAGTACGAACATCGCTCAGTCTCCCATCCTCCTGCAATTTGCTCGCAAGCAGCCCAGCCTGATGTTGCCGAGCCGTTCCTTGTTAATTTTGTCCTCCCCTGTCCCGTTGATGTTCAAACTAAGGCCATGCGCAGTCTCTGATCCCTGCCAATCCAGACCTGCAGACCCAGGTTGTTCCCTCTTATCTACATCTAGATTTAGTGCATCGCTGGGTCTGTCCTGTTTTTAAATTTGGGAGCCTGGGAAGTTTAGTATTGTGTTAGGAACCAGAATGGGGCCATTCAGGCCCTCAAGCCTGTACCACCGTTCAATTAGCTCGCCGCTCAATGCTTATCACTTTGTTGGATAAATCCCAAATCAGAACTTCAAAATCTGAATTTGTGATATATGGAAATTAGTGGAAACTTGGATTTAAGCTTTTTTTTTTATATACACGGTCCCAGATTTAGACCTAGACAGACCATGAAGATTAAACGGGTGGATATCATTCCTCTATCCAATGGTTTGGAAGTTAGGGTTTGCCAAACCTCCTGTTAATCAGTTCGGTGGAAATGCAAACATCAATCCTACTCCGGGATACCCTGGAAAGGGAGAACATCTGAAGATCAAAGTGATTGGTGACTAAATGTGCACATTTAACACTCTCAGTCTCCTCTGTACTAAAACTGCCAAATGAGACTTGATAGGGAGGGGACTGGGGTAATTAACTGTAGGAATAAAAGTACCAAAGATGTACTTTCCATCAGGGTTACACTGAACGGAACTTCTGACCGTTTCCAAATAGAGGATGGTGCATTTTGCACCACATTCTGGGATATTCCCGTGCATTAAAGGAACTTTAAGCAGCGCTGGCAGTACTGTTAGCTTCAGCTGTTTTGCCACCTTACCAGATTGTGCATCAAAACACCCTGCCACTCATATAAACCTCCGCGCTCAGGGTGCAAGTTGCCAATCATATTCAATGGGTCTATGTGTTTTATAACTACAGCAGATCCTTGCAATTCTTCTATAGAGTCAGAGTTATACAGCATAGAAAAAGGCACTTCGGTCCATCATGTCTGAGCTGACCATCAAGCACCTAACGATTCTAAACCCATTTTCCAGCACTTGGCCTGTAGCCTTGTATGCTATGGCATTTCAAATGCTCGTCTAAATACTTCTTAAATGTTGTGAAGGCTCCTGCCTCTACCACCCCTTCAGGCAGTGTGTTCCAGATTCCAACCACCCTCTGGGTGGAAAAAAATGTTTCCTCAAATCCCTAAACCTCCTTCCCCTTACCTTAAATCTATGCCCCCTGGTTATTGACCCCTCCGCTAAGGGAAAAAGTTTCTTCCTATCTAACCTATCAATGCCCCTCTTAATTTTGTATACCTCAATCATGTCCCCCCTCAGCCTTCCCTGCTCTAAGGAAAACAACCCCAGCCTATCCAGTCTCTCTTCATAGCTGAAATGCTCCAGCCCAGGCAACATCCTTGTGAATCTCCTCTGCACCCTCTCCAGTGCAATCACATCCTTCCTATAGTGTGGTGCCCAGAACTGTACACAGTTAAGGATAACTTACGAATGTTATTATTATAAATTACAAATGTTAATATTGCATGAGTGCACAATTAAAACAGAACATATCAGCATCATAGGAGGGGGAAGAGAGGAATCCGTTTGGAGAAGGTCCTCCCACCTACCTAGCAGTTATTACAAACTGAAGGCGCTGCTGCTGGTCGTTCCTTAAAGTCATTGGCCGCTCCTTAGCTTCCAACTGAAGCAATGCAAGACTGAGAATATGCAACATTGCTTTAGCAGCCCGGGCATTGCTGCTAATCGAAGGAACCCGTTATATAATTACACACCGCCAGCGTGCACAGTATTCACATGTGTGGAGCACTGAGTGAACCCCTGTGTAACAGCACGTCGTCCGGCCAACGGTGCGTGCTGCATGGCTGTAGAACGTTGGCCCGGGGGATTGGAACGTTGGCCCGGGCACAAAGCTGCCTCGCGCTGACACGCAGGGTAATGAGTCAAGCCCTCGCCCACTCTGCCTGGGAGTCTGTCTCACGTGTAGACCCTGCGACCACCGCGCTTTCCCCCTTGACTGTCTTTTGCACTGTTTACCATCATTTTGTTCCTCGCATTGTTGCACTGCAAACATTGCAGCGCTGCACACGGTAATGTTTTTCTTCCAAAGATTTAGTTTGTTTGCTGCCAATTTCAGGGTGCACCCGACTTGCTATTCGGAGGGTTTTCAGTGGTGCACAAAGGGATTGTTTCCGGTGACACTCTGAAATGCTGTGTTTCTGGCAGAGGGAGAGATGACGGCGCGGGGGACTGCGAGCCGCTTCCTGCAGAGTGTGCTGCACAATGGAGTGGGCAGGTATATCTGCCAGCTGCAGAGGATCAGCCTCATCTTCAGTAAAGATGCCCCCAACAGCAGAGGGGTCAGGTGAGTACCAACACCGCCGATCCCTCTCTCCCTCCAACACACACCCTCCCCCTACCCCCCACACACACCCTCCCCCAACCCCCTCCTGCACACACCATCCCCTTCCACCCCCCCCCCCCCCACACACACACACCCTCTTGTGCCAAACAGCGTAGCTAGCATGCGATAGACAGAGCTAAGCGATCCCATAACCAACGGATCAGATCTAAGCTCTGCAGTCCTGCCACATCCAGCCGTGAATGGTGGTGGACAATTAAACAACTAACTGGAGGAGGTGGGTCCACAAATATCCCCATCCTCAATGATGGGGGAGCCCAGCACATCAGTGCGAAAGGTAAGGCTGAAGCATTTGCTACAATCTTCAGCCAGAAGTGCCGAGTTGATGATCCATCTCAGCCTCCTTCTGAAGTCCTCAGCATCACGGATGCCAGACTTCAGCCAATTCGATTCACTCCGCATGATATCAAGACACGACTGATGGCATTGGATACGCAAAGTCTACGGGCCCTGACAATAATACTGAAGACCTGTGCTGCAGAACATGCCATGCCCCTAGCCAAGCTATTCCAGTACAGCTACAACACTGGCATCTACCCTACAATGTGGAAATTTGCCCAGGTATGACCTGCACACAAAAAGCAGGACAAGTCCAACCCGACCAATTACCGCCCCATCAGTCTACTCTCAATCATCAGTAAAGTGATGGAAAGTGTTGTCAACAGTTGCTTAGCAAGAACCTCCTCAGAGACGCTCAGTTTGGCTTCCGTCAGGGCCACTCAGATCCTGATCTCATTACAGCCTTGGTTCAAACATGGACAAAAGGGTTGAACTCAAGAGGTGAGGTGAGAGTGACTGCCCTTGACATCAAGGCAGCATTTGACAGAGTATGGCATCAAGGGGCAAAACTGGAATCAATGGGAATCAGGGAAAACTCTCCACTGGTTGGAGTCATACCTAGCGCAAAGGAAGGTGGTTGTGGTTGTTGGAGGTCAATCATCTCAGCTCCAGGACATCACTGTAGGAGTTCCTCAGGGTAGTGTCCTAGGCCCAGCCATCTTCAGCTGCTTCATCAATGACCTTCCTTCAATCATAAGGTCAGAAGTGGGGATGTTCGCTGATGATTGCACAAAGTTCAGCACCATCCGCAACTCCTCAGATACTGAAGTAGTCCGTGTAGAAATGCAGCAAGATTTGGACTATATACAGGCTTGGGCTGATAAGTGGTAAGTAACATTCACGCCACACAAGTGCCAGGCAATGACCATCTCAAACGAGAGAATCTAACCATCTCCACTTGACATTCAATGGCATTACTATCAACATCCAGTGGATTGCCATTGACCAGAAACTGAAGTGGAGTAGCCATATAAATACCGTGGCTACAAGAGCAGGTTAGAGGCTAGGCATCCTGTGGCAAGTAACTCACCTCCTGACTCCCCAAAGCCTGTTCACCATCTGCAAGGCACAAGTCAGGAGTGTGATGAAATACTCTCCACTTGCTTGGATGGGTGCATCTCCAACAACACTCAAGAAGCTTGACACCATCCAGGACAAAGCAGCCCGCTTGATTGGCACCCCGTGCACAAACATTCACTCCCTCCACCATCGACGCACAGTGGCAGCAGTGTGTACCATCTACAAGGTGCACTGCAGCAACACACCAAGGCTCCTTAGACAGCACCTTCCAAACCCGTGACCTCTACCACCTAGAAGGACAAGGGCAGCAGATGCATGGGAACACCACCACCTGCAAGTTCTCCTCCAAACCACACACTATCCTGACTTGGAACTATATCGCCGTTCCTTCACTTGCTGGGTCAAAATCCTGGAACTCCCTTCCTAACAGCACTGTGGGTGTACCTACCCCACATGGACTGCAACGGTTCAAGAAGGCAGCTCACCACCACCTTCTCAAGGGCAATGTGGGATGGGCAATAAATGCTGGCCTAGCCAGCTACGCTCATATCCCACGAACAAATTTAAAAAAAAACTTATCTCTTTGGGAATCAGACTAAGCGAGAAGTGTTTTTATTTATTTATTCATTCATGAGACGTGGGCGTCGCTGGCTAGGCCAGCATTTATTGCCCATCCCTAATTGCTCTTGAGAAGGTGGTGCCAAGCCGCCTTCTTGAATACAGATTGGCGGGGCTATTTCAGAGGGCAGTAAGAGCTTACCAAATTCCAGTGGTTCTGCAGTCACATAGACCAGACCGGTTAAGGGTGGCAGATTTCCTCCCTTAAAGGACATCGGTGAACCAGATGGGTTTTTTACAATAATCAGTAGTTTCGTGGTTACCATTACTGATACTAGCTTTTTAATTCCTGATTTAAATTCCCAGCTGGGGTGGTGGGATTGAACTCTCATCTCTGAATAATTGTTCCAGGCTTTTGTTATTACTGGTCCAGTAACGTAATCTCTATGTTAGTGTAGCCACTATAATTGATATTTAGATTAAGAAGGCTCTTTTACAGAGGATTAGTCAGATCTCTTTGTGTTGATTAAAGACAGCAAAACGAGGGAATATGAGATTTAAGGTGAGAAGAGGTAGATTTGGATGAGTTTTAAGGATATGTTATGTAGGGAATAAGGTTGAATGTTAGGTTCAATTAAATGCTGTAATTTAGATATTTGACAAACACCTGAAGAGGAAAACAGTATCGAGTACGATTGATTTTTTTTTGAAAAAGGACTTGCATTTATATAGCACCTTTCACAATCTCAGGATGTCCTAAAGCCTTTTACAGCCAATGAAGTAATTGTAAGAGTAGTCACCGTTGTAATGTGGCAAATGCAGCAGCCATATTGTGCACAGTAAGCTCCCACAAACAGCAATGTGACCGTGACCCGATAATCTCTTTTTTTTTTGTGATGTTGATCAAGAGATAAATATTGCCCAGGACACTGGGGCGAACTCCCTTGTTATTCGAAATTCTCCCATGGGATCTTTTACATCCACCTGAAAGGGCAGACTGGGCCTCTGTTTAATGTCTCAATCAGAAAGACAGCAAATCTGACAGTGCAGCATTCCCTCAGTACTGCGTTGGAGTGTCAGCCTTGATTTTTATGCTCAAGTCCTGGAGTGGGACTTGAACCCACAACTTTCTGACTCAGAGGCAAGGGTGTGACCAACTGAGCCACAGCTGATTGAGGAGATGGAGCTCCAGTCCATTCTAGCTTTGAGATTTCTACATACAGTGCCTGACATTCACTTTGGCAGCTAAGAGATATTGTATTGACAGCCACTGCCATTTCTCCGTCTGAAAGAGGGATGTGAGCCTCCATGTCTCAGCATCTCTCAAACCAGTATGTGCTTTTCAGCATAGTGAATGGTGATCCGGGTTGGAGACCCAGCCTGTAATCACCTATCAGGAACGATTGAACAGGCTGGGACTCTTTTCTCTAGAAAAGAGAAGACTGAGATTTGACCTGATAGAGGTCTTTAAGATTATGAAAGGATTCGATAGGGTAGATGCAGAGGTGACAGAGGAAATAACAAAAATAATAGGCAAACAAATCAAGGGCAGAATGAAACAGGGACACAGTGAAAAATATTGGGAAGAGAACAAGTAATGTGAAAAAGACAAGCCTTAAGGGAGAAGAGGATAAATAGATGCCAAGGATCGCAGCCTGGTTACTTACCTTCCGGGAGCCGAGCAGAGTGAAGCAGACCTGCGGGGAGTATCACCGACCGAGGAGAGGAGTAAAAAGTGTGGGAATGCAATAGTTATAGGGGATTCAATTGTAAGGGGAATAGATAGACGTTTCTTTGGCCGCAAGAGAGACTCCAGGATGGTATGTTGCCTCCCTGGTGCTAGGGTCAAGGATGTCTCAGAGCGGTTACAGGACATTCTGAAGGGGAGGGTGAACATCAAGTGATTGTGGTACACATTGATACAAACTACATAGGTTAAAAAAAAAGGATGAGGTCATAAAAGTAGAATATAGGGAGCTAGGAAGTAAGTTGAAAAGTAGGACCTCAAAGGTAGTGATCTCAGGATTACTACCAGTGCCACGCGCTAGTCAGAGTAGAAATAGCAGGATATATCAGATGAATACATGGCTGAAGAGATGGTGTGAGGGGAGGGTTTTAGATTCTTGGGACATTGGGACCGGCTCTAGGGGAGGTGGGACCAGTACAGACTGGACGGGTTACACCTGGGCAGGACCGGGACTGATATCCGAGGGGGAGTATTTGCTAGAGGGGTTGGGGAGTGTTTAAACTAAAATGGCAGGGGGATGGGAACCTTTGGCAAGGAGTCAGAGGAGGGGGGAATCAAAGACAAGAACAAAAGACAGTAAGGGGAATAAGAAAAGTGATAGGCAGAGAAATCAAGGGCCAGAATCAAACAGGGCCACAGTGAAAAATAGTGGGAAGGGGACAAGTAATGTTAAAAAGACAAGCCTTAAGGCTTTGTGCCTTAACGCGTGGAGCATTCGCAATAAAGTGGATGAATTAATTGCGCAAATAGATGTAAACGGTTATGATATAGTCTGTATTACGGAGACATGGCTGCAAGGTGACCAGGGATGGGAAATGAACATCCAGGGATATTCAGTATTTAGGAAGGACAGACATGAAGCAAAAGGCGGTGGAGTTGCATTGCTGGTTAAAGAGAACATTAACGCAATGGTGAGGAAAGGTATTATCTCTGACAATGTGGAATCTGTATGGGTAGAGCTGAGAAACACTAAGGGGCAAAAAACGTTAGTGGCGGTTGTATATTGACCCCCAAACTGTAGTGGTGATGTTGGGAATGGCATTAAACAGGAAATTAGAGATGCATGCGATAAAGGAACATCTGTAATTTTAGGTGAGTTTAATCTGCATATAGATTGGGCAAATCAAATTAGTCACAGTACCGTAGAGGAGGAATTCCTGGAGTGTATACAGGATGGTTTTCTGGACCAATACGTTGAGGAACCAAATAGAGAACAGGCCATCCTAGACTGGGTATTGTATAATGAGAGAGGAATAATTGACAATCTAGTGGTGCGAGACCCCTTGGGGATGAGCGATCATAATATGATAGAATTCTTCATCAAGATGGAGAGTGATGTAGTTGATTCTGAGACAAGGGTCCTGAATCTTAGTAAAGGAAACTATGAAGGTATGAGGCGCAGGTTGGCCATGACAGATTGGGAAACATTACTTAAAGGGATGACGGTGGAAAGGCAATGGCAAACATTCAAAGAGCGCATGGATGAACTGCAAAAATTGTTTATCCCTGTCTGGCGCAAAAGTAAAACGGGACGGATAGCCAAACCATGGCTTACAAGGGAAATTAGAGATAGCATTAGATCCAAGGAAGAGATATGTAAATTTGCCTGGAAAAACAACAGACCTTAGGATTGGGAGCAGTTTATAATTCGGCAAAGGAGGACCAAGGGATTGATTAAGAAGAGGACAATAGAATACGAGAGCAAGCTTGCAGGGAACATAAAAACTGACTGTAAAAACTTCTATAGGTATGTGAAGAGAAAAAGATTAGTGAAGACAAATATAGGCCCCTTACAGTCAGAAACAGGGGAATTTATTATGGGGGATAAAGAAATGGCTGACCAACTAAATGCATACTTTGGTTCTGTCTTCACAAAGGAGGACACAAATATCATACCAGAAATGTTGGGGAACACAGAGCTTAGTGAGAGAGAGGAGCTGAAGGAAATCAGTATTAGTAGAGAAATGGTGTTGGGGAAATTAATGGGATTGAAGGCCATAAATCCCCACGGCCTGATGGTATGCATCCCAGAGTACTAAAGGAAGTGGCCGTAGAAATAGTGGGTGCATTGGTGATCATCTTCCAAGATTTTATAGACTCTGGAAAAGTTCCTACAGATTGGAGGGTAGCTAATGTAACCCCACTATTTAAAAAGGGAGGTAGAGAGAAAACAGGGAATTATAGACCAGTCAGCCTGACGTCAGTAGTGGGGAAAATTCTAGAGTCCATTATCAAAGATTTTATAGCAGAGCACATGGAGAACAGTGGTAGAATCGGACAGAGTCAGCATGGATTTATGAAAGGGAAATCATGCTTGACAAATCTACTAGAATTCTTTGAGGATGTAACTAGTAGAGTTGATGAGGGGGAGCCAGTGGATGTGGTTTATTTGGACTTTCAGAAGGCTTTTGACAAAGTCCCACATAAGAGATTAGCATGTAAAATTGAAGCGCATGGGATTGGGGGTAGTGTATTGCGATGGATAGAAAATTAGTTGGTGGACAGGAAACCAAGAGTAAGGATAAATGCGTCTTTTTCCGAATGGCAGGCAGTGACTAGTGGGGTACCGCAGGGATCGGTGTTAGGACCCCAGCTATTCACAATATATATTAATGATTTAGATGAGGGAACTAAATGTAATATCTCCAAATTTGCAGATGACACAAAACTGGGTGGGAGGGTGAGTTGTGAGGAGAATGCAGAGAGGCTTCAGGGTGATTTGGACAAGTTGAGTGAGTGGGCTAATGCATGGCAGATGCAGTATAATGTGGATAAATGTGAGGTTATCCACTTTGGTAGCAAAAACAGGAAGGCAGATTATTATCTGAACGGCTATAAACTGAGAGGGGAATATGCAGCGAGACCTGTGTGTTCTCGTACACTAGCTGCTGAAGGTAAGCATGCAGGTGCAACAGGCAGTAAAAAAGGCAAATGGTGTGTTGGCCTTCATAGTGAGAGGATTCGAGTACAGAAGCAGGCATGTCTTGCTGCAATTATACAGGGCCTTGGTGAGGCCACACCTGGAACATTGTGTGCAGTTTTGGTCTCCTTATCTGAGGAAGGATGTTCTTGCTCTCGAGGGAGTGCAGCGAAGGTTTACCAGACTGATTCCTGGGATGGCGGGACTGACATATGAGGAGAGATTGAGATGGTTAGGATTGTATTCGCTGGAGTTCAGAAGAGTGAGGGGGGATCTCATAGAAACCTATAAAATTCCAACAGGACTTGACTGGGTAGATGCAGGAAGGATGTTCCCGATGGTGGGGGGTCCAGAACCAGGGGTCATAGTCTAAGGATACGGGGTAAACCTTTCAGGACTGAGATGAGAAATGTCTTCACCCAGAGAGTGGTGAGCCTGTGGAATTCACTACCACAGAAAGCAATTGAGGCCAAAACATTGAATGTTTTCAAAAAGGAGTTCGATCTAGCTCTTGGGTCTAAAGGGATCAAAGGGTATGGGGCGAAAGCCAGAACAGGCTACTGAGTTGGATGATCAGCCATGATCATAATGAATGGCGGAGCAGGCTCGAAAGGCCAAATGGCCTACTCCTGCTCCTATTTTCTATGTTTCTATGTGACGTTTCCACTTGTGGGTGAGACCAGAACTAGGGGCCATAAATATAAGAATCACTAATAAATGCAATAATGAATTCAGGAGCAACTTCTTTATCCAGAGAGTGATTAGAATGTGGAACTCACTACCATAGCCCTGAACTTGTATCTCTGTCTAGTTTCTCTCCTATCATGCCCTCTCCGAGCTTATCTTGTCCATTCGTCCCACCTCACCCTCCCATGGCCCTATTCCCACCAAACTGCTAAATGCCTTCCTGTCCCCCATGTTTGGTGATATTGCTAATAGTTTGCTTTCTTCAGGCACTGTCCCCCTCCCCTTCAAATTTCCGATCATCACCACCACCCCCCCCCCCCCCACCTCACACACACACAAAAAAACTCATCCTTGACCGCTGTGTCCTTGCAAACTACTGCCCCATCTCCAAACTCCCTTTCCTCTCCACAGGCCTTGAATGTGTTGTTGCTTCCCAAATCCATGCTCATCTTTTCCAGAGCTCCATGTTTGAACACCTCCGAGGTCATTTCCATCTTGCCAAGGCAGTGATCCTTATCGGTCTCTCTTTCAGCTGGCCCAGACACGATGGGCCAAATGGCCACCTGTGCCGTAAATCTTCTGTTTCTAACATCCTATGTGACTAACTGGTAAAGTATCCATCTGCATCCTTTTCAACCTGTCTGTTGCCTTTGACACAGTTGACCACACCATCCTCCTCCAGTGCCTCTACTCAGTCATCCAACTGGGTGGGACTCTTCTTGCCTGGTTCCATTTTTATCTATCCAGTCCTATCAGGGAATTACCTGCAATTACCTCTCTTCCTGCTTCCACACCGTTACATCTGATGTCCCCCAACACTCATCCTTGGCCCTCTCTAATTTCATCTACTTGCTACCCCTCAGTGACATCTGAATGCACAGGGTTAGTTTTCCCATGTATGCTGACGAAACCCAGCTGTACCTCACCACCTCTCTCAACACCCCCACCCCCCGCCTCCACCCCGCTCCCCCGCTGCCTCTAAATTGTCATACTGCTTGCCCAATGCCCAGTACTGGAAGAGAAGAAATTTCCTCCATATCAGGAAGACTGAAGCTATTGTCTCATCCTTAGCCACTGATTCCATCACACTTCTGAGTCACTATCTGAGGCTGAAGCAGACTGCTCACAACCTTGGGGTCATATTTTGACCCCAAGGTGGCCACCCAACCACATATCCTCGCCATCACTAAGACTGCCTATTTCCACCTCCGTAACATTGCCCAATTCTGCCCTCCTCAGCTCATCTGCTGCTGAAACCCTCATCCATGTCTTTGTTACCTTTAGACTTGGCTGTTCCAATGCACAGCTGGCCGACTCCTATCTTGCACCATTCATAAACTTGAGCATATCTAAAACTCTGTTCTCCATATCTTAATTCACACCAAGTCCCATTCACCCATCACCCAAGTGTTTGCTGACACACATTGGCTCCTGTCTGGCAAATTAAAAATTCTCATTCTGGTTTTCAAATATCTACATATGTCTATAACCTCCTCAGCCCCACAATCCTCCAAGATATCTGCACTCCTCTAGTTCTGATCTCTTGTTCATCCCCAGCTTCCCTCACTCCACCTTTGGCAGACTGGGCCCTAAGCTCTGGACTTCCCTCCCTAAATCTCTCTACCTCTTTCTCCTCCTTTAAGACACTCCTTTAAAACCCACCTCTGACCAAGCTTTTGGTCACCTGTGTTATATTCTGGAAAACTAGTTGGTGAAGGGCAGTACTTTGCTCATTTATTTACATTTCACGTAAACACTTCCTAACTCAACCACATCATTGTTTCAATAAACATCTCATTATACGTGCTCAAGTGAAACCGCCAGCTTACCATTAAACATAATTTTTTTTTTTAAATTATTTGATGGGATGTGGACGTCACTGGCTAGGCCAGCATTTATTGCCCATCCCTAATTGCCCTTGTGAAGGTGGTGGTGAGCTACCTTCTTGAACCACTACAGTCCATGTGGTATACCCACAGTGCTGTTAGAAAGGGTTTTTAGATTTAGATATACAGCACTGAAACAGGCCCTTCGGCCCACCGAGTCTGTGCCGACCATTAACCACCCATTTATACTAATCCTACACTAATCCCATATTCCTACCACATCCTCATCTATCCCTATATTCCCCTACCACCTACCTATACTAGGGGCAATTTATAATGGCCAATTTACCTATCAACCTGCAAGTCTTTTTGTCTGTGGGAGGAAATCGGAGCACCCGGAGAAAACCCACGCAGACACAGGGAGAACTTGCAAACTCCACACAGGGAGTACCCAGAATTGAACCTGGGTCGCTGGAGCTGTGAGGCTGCGGTGCTAATCACTGCGCCACTGTGCCAGGATTTTGACCCAGCGACTGAAGGGCTGGCGATATAGTTCCAAGTCAGCATGGTGTGGCTTGGAGGGGAACTTGCAGTTGGTGGTGTTCCCACGCATCTGCTGCCCTTGTCCTTCTATTTGGTAGAGGTCGCGAGTTTGGAAGATGTTGTATAAGGAGCTTTGGTGCGTTGCTGCAGTGCATTTTGTAGATGGTACACACTGCAGCCACTGTGCATCAGTGGTGGAGGGAGTGAGTGTTGAAGGTGTTGGATGGGGTGCCAATCAAGCGGGCCGCTTTGTCCTGGATGGTGTCAAGCCTCTTGAGTGTTGTTGTAGCTGCAGGAGTGAGTTACTTGCCACTGGATTCCAAGCCTCTGACCTTGATGTACGGTTAACACCCTGTCCTAATATCACCTTAGTGGCTCAGTCCTGTGACGCGCCTTTGGATGTCAAGGATGCTATATAAATACAAGTTGTTATTTGCAATTTTGTCCTATTTATATATTTTGTGGGACTGGAGGTTTGGAACAGACTATTATTAAATGTCATCTCATTGGGTAAATCCTAAATCATAGTGCTAAAGACATCTGGTATAAGCCAGTTGAAATGTATGCAATTTTAAACTTGATCTGTATCGCCCTGGGGTTCCGCTGTGTGCACCCGTGAGTGTCACTGAAATAAAGGATCAGGCAATCCTGCTGTAAATGTCCTGATATTTCAAACCCTGACTTGCACTGAGCTGTTTCCTGATTATCCCATTAAAGAATATGGATTGTGCAAGAAATTAGCTATACGTCAGTGACATGCAAGCTTGGCTGTCTTTGGTTAGGCACAGGTCCATTCTGTAACTTGATGAGCTGTGCTTAACATTGCAGTCACACTGCCCCCTGTTTAGTTTGGTGCAACCACTTCACACCACTGCTATTCGGATGTCAAAGCCGGAGCTAACCCCAGAATGAGACTCCCTTCTCCAGTAAGTCTCGCTCTGCTTTGTTCAGGGCCCGCTTCCAGATTCACCTAGCATTTTACACCATAACTGCAGTTGCAATGCAGTTTGTATTGAAGATGCAGCATAGTGTATATATAATCTGAGATTTTGATAATTAATTCCTCGGGATGTGGGAGTCACTAGCAAGGCCAGCATTCATTGTCCATCCCTAATTGCCCTTGAGAAGGTGGTGGTGAGCAGTGGCCTTGAACCACTGCAGTGCATGTGGTGTAGATACACCCAGAGTGCTGCTCAGGAAGGAGTTACAGGATTTTGACCCAGGGACAGTGAAGGAATGGTGATATAATTCCAAGTCAGGATTGTATGTGGCTTGGAGGGAAACTTGCAGGTGGTGGTGTTACCATGCATCTGCTGCCCTTGTCCTTCTAGGTGGTAGAGGTCGTGGGTTTGGGAGGCCCTACAGCGAATCTTGTAGATGGTACACACCGCAGCCACAGTGTGCCAGTGCAGGAGGGAGTTTATGCTGGTAGGTGGACTGCGATGGATGTATTAAATATGATGTAACTGAAAAGCACGGGATTCTGAAATATGTATGTCTAAGATATCTTTTTGCAATATTCTTTGATCTCCACAGAGAGTTCGTTGAAGAAGGCGTGGTAGATTTTGCAAAGCAGAATCCTGGGATTGTGGTGTATGTTACCGCAAAGAGGTGCAGTGTTCCAAAGCTGATTGGAGAATACCGTGAGTATCGGGAGAATTGCTTGCAATCCTGGGAAACTCAGGACAACAAGTTTGTTTTGTACAGGAAGATACGAGAAAATCGGGGAGGAAAATCTGATCCATCAGCTTATCCTGTCCAGGTCATGTGCCTGAGACCCAATGTTGATATTAACCCTCCTCGATCATCTTGCTGCAATTTTGGCTGCTGTATCTTTTCTTGTGTTACATCCTTGCCTTTTTATCTGCTTCCATATCAAGTTTAGGGCTTTCCATGGAATTATACAGTGCTAAGGGAGGCCATTTGGCCCATCGTGTCTGTGTTGGCTCTTTAAAAGAATTATCCAATTAGTCCCACTCCACTCCTCTTTATCCCCATAGTCCTGTAAATGTTCCCTTATTGAGTATTTATCCAATTCCCTTTTGAAAGTTACTATTGAATCTGCTTCCACTGCCCTTTCAGGCAGTGCATTCTAGATCGGAACAACTCGCTGAGCAAAAAATAAATTCTCCTTATCTCTCCTCTGGTTGTTTTGCTAATTATCTTAAATCTGCGTCCTCCTGCTAGTACAAACTGTTTCTTACCCTAGTTTTTAATAAAACTGAAATAACTTCCTTTGAAAGTTAAGGGGGCAGTTGCTAAAGCTGGAATGTGGGGAAGAGAGAAAGGACATTGCCTGCCCTTTGGCCAGTTCCCATCCTCTGCTTGGCATAAGTGTATGTTAGCAAGGGGCAATGGCACTAAAACTAGTTTGTGAGGTTTGGCTGCAGGAGGAAACTTGTGTTAATTTTGTTACAAGGAAGCACAGTTAGTAGCTGAGATCAAGGCTGATGTGTTGGCTTCAACTAGTTATAATCCTGGTTAATCAGATGTAGTCGGAGCAGGTTCCTATTAGATAGAGTCATTTATGGCACCGAAGGAAACCATTTGGCCCACCGAGTCCATGCCAAATCTGGCAGATAATAAATTTGCCATGTATTCTTGTATATCAGCACGGTTAAGGTTCCTCTTGGTGGAGATATCTTGAAGAGCAGGATAGAGGAAAGTCAGAATTCTGTCTGTCTGTCTGTGTGTGTGTGTCTCTCTCTCTACCTCCCTTTCTGTCTGTTTCACACTGACTTCATTCCTCCTTCAATCAAATTCTGAATAGGTGACATTATCTCGGGCTCCTCCAGAACCCATATTGTGAATTTTCTGCCTGACTAGCAGAGAGCCGGCACTGACTCGATGGGCCATAATGTTCCTGTGCCGCTATCATTTCCCGACCAGATTACACATCTTGGTAGCTGTTCTGAAACCCTGATCAGAAAATAAAATTGTACATAATGTACAACGGTTGATTTTGGTGTCACCCTCTCTATGAAAATAGATGGTGTGATTTTTCTGGTTAAATGTTGAGCACCATCAGTATTTCATGATTTTTCTTTCTCCGTGCCATGTAGTGCAACCTTTGGCCACAAGATGATGCCCAATCCTATAGAATCCATGGTAAAACTTTGAGACTGGTTACATAGAATTACAATATGGAAACAGATTGTTCACCCCAGCGAATCAATTCTAGTATTTATCACCCACACGTGCAGTAAACCTAAATCCATGTCCCTGCCCTGCTTTCATATTACCGTAGGCCCCTCTGTTCACCCACCCTTCTGACTCTTAACTGTTGACATTATTTTTATTCTTCCATGGGATGTTGGCATTACTGGCAAGGCCAGCATTTATTGCCCATCCCTAATTGCCCTTGACAACTGAGTGGCTTGCTAGGCCATCTCAACCACAGGAGTCAACCACATTACTGTGCACCGGAAGTCACACGTAGGCCAGACCAGGTAAGGACGGATTTCCCTCCTTTAAAGGACATTAGTGAATCAGATTTTTTTTTTAATGACTATCGATGATAGTTTCATGGCACCATTGCTGGGACTAGTTTTTGAATTTAAATTCCACCATCTGCCGTGGTGGGATTTGAACCCATGTCCCCACTAGCCTGGACTTAGTGACATTACCACTATCTCCCATAGTCTCTACTTCAGTCATTAACTTCAGTAGTGTATGCCAAAGCCTTGCAGACCTCTGTGAAATGGTTTCTCCTGCTCTCTTTCCTAGATCTCTCAAATTTTATACCAATGTCCCCTCATTCTGAATTTCTCAAACACTGGGAATTATCTGTTTCTATCTGTCATAAGAACAGGAGGAGGTCATTCAGCACCTCAGGGCTACTCTGCAATTCAGTTAGATCATGGCTGATCTGCGCCTCAGCTCCATTTACCTGCCTTGGCTCCATATCCTTCGATACCCTTACTCAACTAAAAACCTAGCAATCCCAGTCTTGAAAGCTCCATTTGACACCCAGAATCCACAGCCTTTCTTGGGGGAGGAAAAAAGAGAATTCCAGGTTTCCTTAATTTTAAACACCTCTATCACATCACCTCACCATCCGTTCCCACAAAAGGAGTTGCAATTTTTTAATCCTTTCTTTTGTAATTGTATTTCTTCATACTGAGCAGCTAGTGAATCAACATTGTACCCACTGTATTGTCTCAACATCCTTCCTATAGTGTGGAGCCCAAAACTGCACGTTATCCAAATATCCTATCCTCTTGCTGTACAACACAATGTTCCATTGGCCTTATCCACTTAAACTGCTGCTTTTAATGTCTAGTAAATTACACCCCTCCCAAATTTCTTTACTCTTCCAGATCACTCAACTGTTTCCTATTCAATGTATAATTATTATTTAATTTTACAAAACAAATGTGCCACCGAACGTTTACTGACATTGAATTAATTCCATCCACCATGTTTTAGTCTATTCCATCATGTTGGCAACATACCCTCTGATCCTCAGGATTATTTACTTTGGCTTCTGGTCTCTCCTGCAAATTTGAACACCACTCCTGCCAAATTACAGTGACCCAAGCCCCCTCCCTCCACCCTGTCCCAAGAAGGCGTTTCAGTCCCAGTATTGTAGACCCGCAAAACACTTTACAAGAGAAGGTACAGGGAGATTTGATAGAGGTGCTCCAAGTTATGACAGATTTTGATAGAGTTAAGGAGGAGAAACTGTTCTCACTGGCAGATGGGTCAGTCACTAAAGGGCACAGACCTAAGATACTTGAGAACCAGAGGGGTGAGTTATGATCTGAAAGGCTGTTGCAAGAAACAGGGAATTTGATAAATACTTGAAAAGGAAAAATTTGCAGAGTGATGGGGAAAGTATGGAGGGGGGGAGTGGGTGTGGGTGGGACTAATTGAGGAGAGGACACTGCCAAATAGGGGAGGTTTAATGCATTTTCAGCCTTGTAGCCAAATCATTGAGGTACACAGTGAACAGAAGCCTGTGGGGCATTGTTGACTGTGTCCAACCACTTTGAGTGGGTAACCTTGAAATTCTATTCTCTGTTTCGTCCCTTCAAAACAGTTTTTCTTCCAATTTGTTGCCCTTTCCGTTGATCCCGTACTCCTTGATCTTCTCCATTAGTCTCCAGTGATACATCTGGTGAAAGGCATTCTGAAAGTCCATGTAACCAGAGCCACTGCATTTTTCCTATCTTCTCATCTGGCACCTCCTCAAACAAAGTTTCACTGGACTTGTCAACCAGCATCTTCCTTTAACAAAAGCAAAATGCTGCAGATGCTGGAAATTTGAAATAAAAATGCAAAATGCTAGACCATTCAACGGGTCAGGCAGCATCTGTGGAGAGAGAAACAGAGTTCATGTTTCAGCTCAATGAAACCAGTGCTTTTTAATAGTTTATGAAATCTGTTTGTGCTGCTTCTAATTAATTTCTCTATCTATTAGGATCCAAAAATGTTCCCTCCATGAAATCTAAGCAAGAGAGATGGGCAGGCATTGTAATGGTGATAACTGTAGCAGAGGGAACCATTTCACTGGATGGGACTGAGAAAAGAAAGATTTGCATTTATATAGCACCTTTCACAATCTCAGGACATCCCAAAGTGCTTTATAGCCGATGAAGTACTTCAGAATTGTAGTCACTGTTGTAATGTAGGAAACACAGCAGCTAATTTACAAGCAGCTAGATCCCATGTACAGTAATTGGATGAATGATGAGATGGCCTGTTAGTTGCGGGATAAATATTGGCCAGGACACCAGGAAGGACTCCCCTGTTCCTCTTCGAAATAGTGCCGTGAGATCTTTTATGTCCACCTGAGGGGGCAGATATTTGTTTTATTCTTTCATGGGACGTGGGTGTCGCTGGTAAGGCCAGCATTTGTTGCATATTCCTAATTGCCCTTGACAACTGAGTGGCTTGCTAGGCCATTTCAGAAGGCAGTTAAGAGTCAACCACATCGCTGTGGGTCTGGAGTCACATGTAGGCCAGACCAGGTAAGGACGGCAGATTTCCTTCCCTGAAAGACATTTAGTGAACCAGATGGGTTTTTACGACAATTGATGATAGTTTCGTAGCACCATAACTGAGACTAGCTTTCAATTCCAGATTTGTTTTTATTCATTAATTGAATTTAAATTCCACCAGCTGCCATAGTGGGATTTGAAACCCTGTTCCCAGGGCATTGGCCTGAGCCTCTGAATTACTAGTCCAGTGACATTACCACTATGCCATTGTCTCCCCATGTACAGGCCTCTGTTCAACGTCTCATCCAAAAGACCTCCAATAGTGCTGAACTCCCTCAGTATTGCACTGGAGTGTCAGCCCAGATTATGTGCTCAAGTCTCTGAAGTGGGGCTTGAACCCATAACCTGGAGGCAAGATTCTGCTGCTCAGCCAAGGCTGACACCTTCATGGATGAGCTGAGCAGAGAGACTGAGATGGACTGGATGGTGCTGTACTGAAGTGTATGTGTGTGTGAAAGAAAGAGAGAGACGTACTGTAACAGAGAAAGCATGTGTGACTGTGAAAAATTAAATGAAATTTCCACTTAATTAAAATATTAATGTTGATAAAGAACAATTACATTTGCGTTCTAGCAAAATAAATCACAAATATTGGTAAAACCTTACACCCCCCCACCCAGTTCCATCCCTTCCCCCATCCCCCTTTGGAAAGCTTAAACACTAGTGAGAGTGCAGCATTGATGGGAAAATGTATTTACAGTGTGACTAGTTTAGTGAATTTCCACTCTAAGTGTGGACACAGGAGTTTATAATGGGAAACGGATGACTGGTAATGCAGTCAGACATAAGATTTTTAATGCTTTCTAGACAAAGGTGGATAAATCTCGATTAATAATAGATGCACTGTGTAATTTGGGAATAGTTTTTCCCAGAGTTTCTAAGGTTCTGCCCCTTGTAAATTTCTTAGCCAGATCAAGAGTGGTGCTGATAAATAATCAAGGCTGCAGTTATACTGGCAAATCTGCGTCATTGTGAGGCAGTTTTGGACTTGCTGTATTTTCCATTACTTCCGACCGTGTCGTCACAGAGCAATCGATCCTGCTTCCCAGCTCGTGCGTTTTAATCTAAAGGTTAAAGTTTCACCACTAGATGTCCTCAAACTACTTGCTGCAGCCAGGTGACTGTCAAAATCAAATGGATCGTCAGCATTGCATTTGAAATGAAAGATTTGCATTTATCTAGCTTCTTTCACGATCTCAGGACATCTCAAAGCACTTAGCAGCCAGTGAAATGTAGTCATTGTTGCAATGTAGGAAACACGACAGCCAGTTTGTGCACAACAAGCTCGCAGAAGCAACAATGTGATGATAGAGATGCTTTTTAAGGTCTGCCTGTGATGAAACTGTTGGTCATCTGTCCTAATATCTCCTTAAGAGGCTCGGTATCAAATTTTGTTTGATAGCCCTCCTGTGAAGCACCTTGGAGTGTTTTATTACGTTAAAGGCGCTATATAAATTAAAGTTTTTGTTGTATCATTCTGTGATTTTTGTCACATGAAGTTTTGCCACATTACCACGAGGTGTCCTGTACCATCCAGCTGCCAAGTATCACTCACTCCATCAAAATAGCTGGATCTTCATCGCTTCAGGGGCTTTCACTGTTTAACTAGTTCACGAGGAAAAGTTTTCAAATTAGTTTGGATTAATGAACTGAAACGGGCAAAAATCAATGGCACTTTGAGCAAGTGACGTCCACATTCTCAGTCTGGAGTTGCAACTGTTTTATTTGAGCATATGTTTATTGTTGAATTTAGTGTTCAGTAAGAATGTGATGATATTGCAAACAACACATTGCTTATGATGCAGCGTACTATGGACACCCTCGTACACAGATTGCTTGTGACACTGGGTATTCTGGTCTATAGTACATGGATTGCTTGTGACGCACTGTAATCTGGGCACCGTTGTGTACGGATTGCTAATGATACAGTATATGCTGGGCACCGTAGTACACAGATTGCTTATGATGCAATGTATTCTGGGCAGCGTAGCACATGGATTGTTTGTGATGCAGTATATGCTGGACACTAGTACACAGATTGTGACGCAATGTAATCTGGGCACCGTTGTATACGGATTGCTAATAACTCAGTATATGCTGGGTATCATAGTACACAGATTGCTTGTGATGCAGTGTATTCTGGGCACTGTAGTACACGGATTTGTTTGAGGTACAATGTATTCTGGGCACAGTAGTACATGGATTGTTTGTGACGCAGTGTACTCAGCTCTAGTACGTGGATTGTTTGTGACGCAGTGTACTCAGCTCTAGTACGTGGATTGTTTGTGACGCAGTGTACTCTGTGTAAGTCATTTAAACCAATCGCCTGCTAGCGTGATGCATAATTGGACATGGGTGTGACAGACACACCCGCTAAAATGTGCGGCTTTTGTGTAGGGAGATTCTAATCTCACTGCAACATTACTAGAGAAGTGTTAAAAATTATTAGTCTTTATATTGCACCTTATCTCAGTCAGTATTTATCCCTCAACCAGCATGAGTGAAACAAATTATCTGGTTATTGCTGTTTGTGGGAGCTCACTGTGTGCAAATTGGCTGCTGCATTTCTTACTTTATAAAGGACTGCAATTCAAAAAGTGCTTCATTGGCTCTAAAGTGTTTTGAGACATCCTACGGTCATGCTATACAAATGCAAGTCTTATGTATCTAGTTGTCGAAACTGAATGGCTGCCTTCTATGCCGTAAATTACTCTTAAGACTCTAATGCGTTACTGTTCTATAGCCAGAACACTTGAAGTTATTAAATAGGACATCTTTCCAAGTTTGTGGATGAAACTGCTTGCTTTTCCTTCAACCTATCGCCTTTTGTGTAAGATGGAACATGATGAACCTCCAGACTGTCATCGGAGGTGGTGAAGAGTGAAACAAGCCCTACTTACTGGTTTGAGGTGGGGTGGTGGGTGGAAACATAAGCGAGCCCTCCCTCCCCGCTTTGCAGGTTTTGAGGGGTTGGGGTGCCTGTCTGTCCCACCGCACTCTGCAGTAATCATGTGAAGAGCAAGAGCTCTTCTCAATTTTCCTCTACCTGACACAAGTCACGCATTTATTGGCATGTGGGCTGCAGTGCTGGAACAAGAAGCACCCGTGTTCTGCTTTTTTTTTAACCATTAGCTTTTCAAAAGCTTTGATATGGAAGAAGCACTTAGTCTGGGGCAGCCAATTATCTGGCATTTTTTTTAAAGAAGTGGCTGTGTTCAAAATTAGCACCCAGCCATGCTGTGGCAGACATTATCATTGAAGTATCTGTGGCCAACGCATACCTCAAGGAGGTGAGCACTCAGGAGTGTCTTCGATTGATAATAACAAAGATAAGAAAGCCTTGATTAATGTGGTTGTTTCACAGTGCCACCTCAATGGGCAGCCAAGCCTTCAAAGGGCTTTCCAGTGCTTGAATTTAACCCTCACTCACCCAGTCACTTCAAGTACTTTTTCTTGATCCAGTATTATAATGGTTCAAAACAGTGCATCTACTGTCAGTGCCACTTACATAAAATAAACAGTGCCTTTTGTGTGATTTTTGTTTTTGTTTTGTTTTTGGGTACATTGATACATTGATGAGAGCTGTGTTATTCTTTTTTTTTTAACTCGGCAACTGCAGCCTGTTTCTTTGACCGCCTGCAATTGCAAATCGTAGGACAATACAGCACAGAAGGAGGCCATTCAGCCCATCATGCTTATGCCAACTCTTTGAAACAGCTAGGCAATTAGTCCCACTGCCCTGCTTTTTCCCCATAGCCCTGCAAAATATTTCTTCTTCAAGTATTTATCTAATTCCCTTATGAACATTACTGTTGAATCAGCTTCCACCGTCCTTTCAGATCATAACTTATTGGTCAAAAAGATTTCTGCTCTACCTTCTATTTTCTCCAATTACCTTAAATAACAGTGGAAATTTTAATTTTGATCAGATTTTATATTTGAATAACTTGTCCTAGCATCTGATAAACAGGGTGGTAACTCACAGAGGCTACCTGAGAGCATTGGACTGCACTGTGACACAAATTTGAATTGGTCTCTAATAAATGCATCTCTTCGTAATAATCCACACTCTTTAACAGCTGAGCTGCACTGTTCACTCCTGGGAACTGTATGTTTGACAGTGTGAACCTCAAAGGTCAACTCCAGCCTCCCAAGACTGGGGTGATTAACAGGATCTGCGTGCAGTGAATCCACACGGTGCTGACAAATGAGGCAGTGATCCAGGAATAGCAGGATTGTAGGCAGCCACCTTGCATTAGCTTGATCCCGAAAGAGCTTCAGTGCTTTGATGTCTTATTGACGCTGATGGGGGTGAGCCCAGGACACACTTACAGCTCATAGAATCATAGACTGTATCGTACTGCATCGAAAGAGGCCATTAAGCCTATTGAGTCTGGGTAGGCTTTTTCGAAGCGCAATCTAGTTAGTCCCACATGTCTGCTGTTTTCCGCCATCCCTGCATTATTTTCCTCAAAAGTATTTATCCTAAATCCTGACTACTTGTATTAAAAAAAAGCTTCCTCATCCCCATCTTGTCCAGCATCCCCAATACTCTCCCCTTTATGTTGGTGTATCAGATGGGTCCACATCAGGATTACATTAGAGTGAGGTTATAAGTAGGTTGCAATACACAAGATGCTTGTGAATGGGATCTTTCATAGTAGCTGTGGCTCAGTGAGTAGCTCCCTCTCTCCTGCTTAAGTCATGGGTTCAAGCCCCACTTCAGAGACTTGAGCACAAAATTTACCCTGACACTCCCAGTGCAGTTCTGAGGGAGTACAGCACTATTGGAGGTGCTGTCTTTCAGATGAGACGTTAAACCGAGGCCCCATGTGTTTTCTCAAATGGACATAAAAGACCCAGTGGCGCTATTTTGAAGATTTCATCTGGGTATCTTGGCCAATACTTATCCCTCAACCAGCATCACTGAAACAGTTTATCTGGTTATTATCACATTGCTGTTTGTGGGACTTTGCTGTCTGTAAATTGGCTGCTGTGTTTCCTACATTACAACAGTGACTACACTTCAAAAGTACTTCAACGGTTGTAAAGTGCTTGGGACGTTCTGAGGTTAAAGGCGCTATAAGAATGCACGTCTTTTCTCTGAATGTAGAAGTACAACAAAAACCTTCATTATCACTCAACCCTCCCCTTATCTTCGAATAATGGAAATTGTTGGATAATTGAATCTCCAAGTTTTGATATTCTCTTGTATAACAGCAGTGGCTATGTGAATGAAGACTGGTCCAGTAGAAAAGGCATAAATGGAATTTAATTGTTCTTGGACTTTGCTGTTGATTTAATGTCAGACAGGGCGAGGTTGGTGTCACTGAACTGTGCAATGAAGCAAAGTCTCAAGAGGCTTTTGTCTCTTAAAAATTCTAGCGCATAATTAGATAGCAATAGATTCCAGTGTAATAAAGACTGATTTGCCTCATTGCTACCAGTTCCTTGTAGGTTGGTTGAAATGTGTACACAATGTCAAGTTCCTTTTAATTCCACCATTAGCTGTGCTCCTGACCTCTCGCAGTGATGCAACTTTGCTAATGCATGAAACAGGGCAGTTTGTGAAGTATGGACCACCAAGCTACTTCTCAGACTCAATAATACAAACGGTGCCCAAATAATATCCACTATAGTTTTGTTTAATTTACTTATATTTGTAGCAACTCTGTCTTTACCAGTGACTGCTAATGATGCTCATGGTCCTGTTGATCAATTGTTCATTGAGTGCCGTGTGTTTAAATCCCTCCGTGGCCTGACACTATCCTATCTTTAACCTCCTACAACCCCTCCCCCATCACGAACACCCTTCCTTGGGCTCTAACTTCTTGGATGCCTCTCTTCACTTTTCTTTGGCTTTGGCTGCCTCATTCCTGCTCACCATAATACAAAGAACAAAGAAAATTACAGCACAGGAACAGGCCCTTCGGCCCTCCAAGCCTGCGCCGATCCAGATCCTCTATCTAAACCTGTCGCCTATTTTCTAAGGGTCTGTATCTCTTTGCTTCCTGCCCATTCATGCATCTGTCTAGATACATCTTAAAAGACGCTATCGTGCCCGCGTCTACCACCTCCGCTGGCAACGCGTTCCAGGCACCCACCACCCTCTGCGTAAAGAACTTTCCACGCATATCCCCCCTAAACTTTTCCCCTCTCACTTTGAACTCGTGACCCCTAGTAATTGAATCCCCCACTCTGGGAAAAAGCTTCTTGCTATCCACCCTGTCTATACCTCTCATGATTTTGTACACCTCAATCAGGTCCCCCCTCAACCTCCGTCTTTCTAATGAAAATAATCCTAATCTGCTCAACCTCTCTTCATAGCTAGCGACCTCCATACCAGGCAACATCCTGGTGAACCTCCTCTGCACCCTCTCCAAAGCATCTACATCCTTTTGGTAATGTGGCGACCAGAACTGCACGCAGTATTCCAAATGTGGCCGAACCAAAGTCTTATACAACTGTAACATGACCTGCCAACTCTTGTACTCAATACCCCATCCGATGAAGGAAAGCATGCCGTATGCCTTCTTGACCACTCTATTGACCTGCGTTGCCACCTTCAGGGAACAATGGACCTGAACACCCAAATCTCTCTGTACATCAATTTTCCCCAGGACTTTTCCATTTACTGTATAATTCACTCTTGAATTGGATCTTCCAAAATGCATCACCTCGCATTTGTCCTGATTGAACTCCATCTGCCATTTCTCTGCCCAACTCTCCAATCTATTTATATTCTGCTGTATTCTCTGACAGTCCCCTTCACTATCTGCTACTCCACCAATCTTAGTGTCGTCTGCAAACTTGCTAATCAGACCACCTATACTTTCCTCCAAATCATTTATGTATATCACAAACAACAGTGGTCCCAGCACAGATCCCTGTGGAACACCACTGGTCACACGTCTCCATTTTGATTCCCTCCCTAAACCCCTCTCCAACTCCCTAAACCCCTCTCCCTCCTCCCCTCCCACTCCCTCATTAAGACTCTCCTTATAAGCCATCTCTTTAACCAAGCTTTTGGTCATCCCTCAGAATCTTGGCTCAGCATCTTTTTTCTCGCACCTGTGAAACACCTTCGGAAGTAAAAAGGGTTAAATTATGAGGACTGGTTTCTGTTATGAAGGTGCTTCCTTTTTTTTTGTTAAATATTTTTTGAGTACTCTTATTTAAATTGTGGGAATGGATCCATTTTGGAAGGCTGAAGATTTCATAGATGTTGGACTTTTTTTTGTTGAAAGTTCACTAAAAGGACACAAGATGTGTTTACAAACAACTTTTACTGGACATCGAATGCCTTAAGATAAGTAAACAACAGAAACCTTGGTGACTTGGGCGAGATGTTTACAGAGAAGCACATGTCAAGATTTGTGAGTGGTCAGGAGGTTCTGACCTGCTGGTGGGGATTTGCATCTGAGATGTTTTAGGTTCAGTTGGGGTGTGGACTGTGTTTGAAAGTATTTTGAGATCAACCTGCTAAGAGAAAAATACTCAGCTCATCTCTTTCTCTACGTCTTTGAAAAGACCATGTGAATCCAGTGTGTGGTAATTGAAACCCCTGATGCCACATTTCTCCTGGAAAGTCGATCAGACTATTTCTCGACATCTCGAGAATCAATTGCTCCAGAAAAGATCCCAGTGACCCGTTTCCGTATACCCGGATGCCAGACCAAAAGGGACAACTGACATCCTTCCATATCTTTTTTTTCATAGTACAGAACTTGAATATTGCTGAAAGTAGAGACATTTTGTTGAAGCTTTTTGTTTTTCACTCATCAGGACAATTCGCAAGAATACCAATGTAAGGGAAGCAACAAATTTATACTGTATGAGAAGAGAGTGCTGATTAGTTGGTTGGCAAGTGGATTCTGATTGGTAGAGGTGTTGCCATGGGGAATGCACCAGTTTATAATGACTGACAGTTAACTGCCAAGCTTTGTTTGAAATTTAAACCAGGCAGCTTGACTCTGGTCAAGGCATTGCCCTGAGGAATGAACCAGCGAATGGCTGTCACTTATTTTGTTTAGCTGAAACAGGTGCAATGTGTGTACATGTTCTTTCTGTCTTTTTTTAAAATTCATTCATGGGATGTGGACGTCGCTGGCCAGGCCAGCATTTATTTCCCATCCCTAATTGCCCTTGAGAAGGTGGTGCTGTGCTGCCTTCTTGAACCACTGCAGTCCATGTGGGGTAGGTACACCCACAGTGTTGTTAGGAAGGGAGTTCCCGGATTTTGACCCAGCGTCAGTGAAGGAACGGTGAAATAGTTCCAAGTCAGGATGATGTGTGACTTGGACGGGAAGTTGCAGGTGGTTCCCATGCATTTGCTGCCCTTGTCCTTCTAGTTGGTAGAAGTCGCGGGTTTGGAAGGTGCTGTCGAAAGAGCCTTGGTGCGGTGCATCTTGCAGATGGTACACACTGCTGCTGCAGTGTGTCGGTGGTGGAGGGAGTGAATATTTACAGATGGGGTGCCAATCAAGTGGACTGCTTTGTCCAGGATGGTGTCGAGCTTCTTGAGGGTTGTTGGAGCTGCACCCATCCAGGCAAGTGGAGAGTATTCCATCACACTCCTGACTTGTGCCTTGTAGATGGTGGACAGGCTTTGGGGAGTCAGGAGGTGAGTTACTCACCACAGGATTCCTAGCCTCTGACCTGCTCTTGTAGCCACGGTATTTATATGACCACTCCAGTTCAGTTTCTGGTCAATGGTAACCCCTAGGATATTGATAGTGGGGGATTCAGCATTCATAATGTCATTGAATGTCAAGGGGAGATGGTTAGATTCTCTCTTGTTGGAGATGGTCATTGCCTGGCACTTGTGTGGCGTGAATGTTACTTGCCACTTATCAGCCCAAGCCTGGATATTGTCCAGGTCTTGCTGCATTTCTACACGGACTTCTTCAGTCTTTGAGGAGTCTCATGGTGCTGAACGTTGTGCAATCATCAGCGAACATCCCCACTTCTGACCTTATGATTGAAGGAAGGTCATTGATGAAGCAGCTGAAGATGGTTGGGCCTAGGACGCTACCGTGAGAAACTCCTGCAGTGATGTCCTGGAGCTCAGTTAACCGGGGTGTGTGCGAGGGGCTACGGTAAAAAGGAAATGTCCATATTTCAATCTGTGTGTTGATGCTTTGCTTCGTTACTGGCTGTCTTGTTTTATAATAAACTGATAATTTTGTTGTTTATTGAAGAAACCTGGTTGGTGTATTTTATTCAGGGATAAAGAGTATACGATTGACCTTATTGGTAACTGGGTAAACATTTAAATATATGTTGAGACCTTTGGAGAAATGGAACTAGAAAAGACAGCGCACTCCTCCTGCCCCGCTGGTAACATTGCACAGACTAGGCTTGTATTTCCTGGTGTATAAAAGATGAAGGGGTGATATAACTGAAGTGTTTAAGATGATTAAAGGAGTTGATATGGTAGATAGTTGGTGGGGGTAGTCCAGAACAAGGGGCATAACCTTAAAGTTAGAGTTATTACATTCAGGACTGATTATAACAATCGCTTCCTCACACATAGGGCGATGGAAATCTGGAACACTTCCCCAAAAAACAGTTGTTGAGGCTGGAGGTCAGTTTAAAATTTCAAAACTGAAACCAATAGATTTTTTTTAGCGAGGATATATTAAGCATTATGGAGCAAAGATGGGTAGATGGAGTTAAGATGCAGATCAGCTGTGATCTAATTGAGGGGCTGAATGGCCTCTTCCTGTCCCCATGTTTTCCCACGTTAAAGGCATTACATAAATGCAAGTTGCTGCTGATACACTCTGTCATCTCTCTTGCAAGGAGGAATGTCTTTTAGCTCTTGGGCTCCCCTATTGTCTCACTGTGAGGATTTTCTGCCCAGTATGGAACTAAGGCATACAAGACCGGACAGTCCCAGCTGTGATCTGCAGTCTGTATTGAGTTGTCGAAGAGCATTACCGCTGGCCTCAGTGAAAAGATTATCAATCAGCCAGTGTTTTTCTCTCTTAATTATTCTGAACTGTAGCTCTGCTGCATAAATGTTATACTTAGTGTCGGAAAAGATTTGGATCAGATTTGGCTGTGATCTCTGCGTAGGTAAAACAAACATAGAAAAATTTACAGCACGGACGAAAACTCTTTGACCCATTGTGTCTATGCTGACTAAACCCAACCAAACCTCGTTGTTGAGACTCGCACCTGAAGCACAGCAAGTAGCAAGAGGCCATGGGTTTATGTCCCAGCATGAGTCAGTATCTTCAGCAGAGGAAAATAGCGGAATAATCATTTTTAAAAATTCTCTAGATATGAGAAGACTGAAGTCTGATTCTTCAAGATTATAAAGTGGTTTCAATGGTTGGACATAGAGAAGATATTTCCACTTTCTCGCAAAACCAGAACACGGGGCCGTAAATATTAGATATGCACTACTAAATCCAATAGGGAATTCAGAAGAAACGTCTTTGCCCAGAGAGTGGTGAGAATGTGGAACTCGCTACCACAAGAAGTAGTTGAGGCGAACAGCATCGATGCATTTAAGGGATGAACCATTGAAATCATGAGGGAGCAAGCAATAGAAGGATATGTTGATAAGGTTAGATGAAGGTGGGAGGAGATTCCTATTGAGCACAAACATCGACGTAGCATGGGCTGTTTCTGTGCTGTAAATATCTGGTAATATGTTGCAATTATCTATCTAACTCAGTCATCACTAATCTTCAAGAACTGGCAGGCTTGTGCAGCTCTGTAGCTCCTGGCAGCACACCATGCAGTTCCCAGCTCACTGGCTGAACTTTGCAAGGGAGATAAATGAACCGCCAGCATCCCCATTCTACTGTTCTACACTTCAATGCTAATAGCTCGCCTTTTTATAAGTGCCAAACAGCCCCAGACAACTCCTGAGGAAGCAGAATAGCAAATTTGACTTCTCTTTGAAAAGGAACTTTTCAATCAAGCAAGCTGAAATCAAAGTCTGTGATTCAGCAGTGTTTGACGGGCAATTTATCAAAGCAGATCCATGAGCCTGTTCTGTGCGACATGTTCCTGCAGCACAGGTCTGCTAATTGATATTTGTGATTTGTCTGGCTTATGGAAAGCAAAGTCTAACACGTTTCTTTATTCCGATGTTGATATCAGATGACTTTTTAACATCTGTAGGTTGTGTGCAAACTGACAATATTGTTGGTATATTCCAATATGTGCAAAAGTTAATCATTTCTGGGGAAAGGTATGTATGATTTACAGAAGCAAACTTGATGTGAGCAGATATCTCCGTGGAAAAATCAGACGCACGGATATTTCATTCTGCTGCTTTCCAAGTTCAGGAATCTGATGGTGTTGGAACCAATTTGTCAGTTTAAGCACATAGTGGGCAGCTGAGCAACACCCATACATTAGCCCAGAGTTTCCTAGGCTACTTCTGTACAAATGTTACAGCAACTTCAGACAAGGGAAGATGTGCAGTTACACACAGAATTCCATAAGTTGCTGCTGAGATGCACCGCTTCCTGTTAGCTTTGCAAAAATAGCACCCCACTGTCTGGTTGACTGAAATGCATTGAACACCCTGAAGTTGCTGTACTTGTGCTCTGGATGCGAGCTAAACCCACCACACAAAGTTAGGATTTGTTCATTTCAGTCTAAGTACCCATTTAACAATGTGGTGAGGGTTAATTCCTGCCACACAACCTCTCTGTCTCTGAAAATTAACTATTACAAGTGTGGAGTCTCATTCTTTCAGATTTTAATTGTTCTCTGAGTCTTTAACAATGTAAATTCTTTTCTCTCTAGTCTCTTTCTTTTTCCCCTCTTAATCAGATCTTTCTTTTACTCTCTATTTATCTTTCTGTACCTGATATGACATTGAATTAATGCACTCTAATTTGCACTTCCTGGTTCAGACCCAGTGCTGTTCATTTCACAATCCTTTAGTCTGATTGGTTGAGGAGTTACACAGTTGCTTGCCCTGTTCGCTCAGATCGTGCCATTTCCACCACCCACTTCCAGCAACTTGCAGAGCAAAATATCATCGACAGTATACGGGCAAGTCTAAATAACAGACGCCATTCATTCACTGGTTACAATATTATCTTTATTCTCAGTGGTAATGATGGTGAAACTGTTAGCATTCGCCGTCATTACTCCACTGAAACTGACAGCAACTTCTGGATTCCACACATGCTCAGAATAACATGGCAATCCAGAGGCTGTTAACAATGATTCTACACTTCGGGTGTGCTGGGACCCCTCGCTGGCCCTGAAAAAGCTAATTTTATATTTCTGGAATTTTTTTCCATTATGACAAAAAAAATTCCACATTATTAATTTTTTGTTTAAAAAAAGTCTGTTCCTGATATTTCTGCTTCTATATTAATCTCATATGTCTGTACCAATTTTTATTTTCCTGTCTGTAAAATGATTACTAAAAAATGAAGGATAATCAGTGCTTTTAACTTCCTGGTTTGCTGTTTGTGAGAATACTGTAATCTGATTAGTTGCTTACCATGGTTGAAGACATCACTGTCGCTGGACATATGGCGATCCCTTTGACTTGTCGTCAGATTCAAACTAATGTCGGGAAAGAGGAAATCCGCACCATAGAGATCACTACTTCTTTGTGAGCGGCTTGCTTTAAGCTCAGCCAACTGCAAAATCTGAGCCAATGTTTTAGTGCATGTAGAATTGTAGGGCTCTTCGCTTTCAGATATTATCAGCTATGTGGTTATCAAGGCTCAATCTCATCCAAAAATCATATTTCACAATAAACACACAGGACGGCCATTACAGCTCCACACTGAAAGTTAAGTGCTGTGGACATAAAAATTGAAATAATTAAATGTTTAAACTTTCACATAAGTTCTACAAGTTGTGGCTGCTTCCAGCCAGTGTGCTCCAGAGTCAAACTTTGTCGATGGTGGTGGAGTTTCCTGACCCTTGTCCCCTTCGGGGAGTTGCAGTTCTCCTTGTGCAAAGGTAGAAAAAAGGTTAGAGAGTTGGATCCCCGGGTCTTCGCTCCTTTACAGATTCCCAGAGCTTTCCCTGTGTGGGCAGAGTTTGCAGCAATGAGGAAAGAAAGACTTGCATTTATAATTGGGCTTTTTGCCACATCCCAAAGCACCTTGCAGTCAATGAAGTACTTCTAGGGCATAGTCACTGTTATAAGATAGGAAGCTATCTCCTAAGATAGGAGCAAGCTCCTACAAACAGCATTGTGATAATGACCAATCTGTTTTAATGATTTTGGTTGAGTGATAAATAGTGGCCAGGAGACCAGGCCAGGGAGACAGGTGAGCTGGAAAATTGACGCCAATGTTTTAATGTTGTCATACTGTTACTGCATCACCTTCAAATTGGTCTCACTGCTACCTATCAACAGATCTGCAACCACCAGTAATTCACCTGCGTCTTGCACGGCCCAAAGTACTCACTCCAAATACAAGCCAAGTTTAGTGGGACCAAAACTAGAATTATGTCACATCCAATAAATTAAAAATAGAAAATGCTGCAAACACTCAGCAGTGTCTGTGGAGACAGAAACCGAGTTAACTTTTCAGGTCAATGACCTTACATCAGACCTGAAAAAAATTAAGAGTTTATCGGTTTATAGACAAGTGCAGAGCTGGGCAAAAAGGGGTGGGAGGGAAGGAAAGAACAAATGGGAATGTTTGTGATGGGCTGAAGGGCAGACATGATTAAATGTATTGACTTGGTTTGCTGGTTGCCTTTCCAAGTCCATGTGAATAGCGATCAGAAATTCGATACCTGCTTTACTGTTAACCTGGTGGTGCCTTCTGATATTTTTTTAATAGATGTATATATTGTTTCCTGCCCCATCTTGTTGCAGTGAACGGTGCAGTGAGGGAAGAGGCCATCAACAGAAAGACCGCAGAGGAAGTTGCCCAGCTCATTCAGAAAATGGTCAGTCAGTCAGGTCTGGACATAATTCGTATTCGCAAACCATTTCACACAGACAGCCCGAGCATACAGGGCCAGTGGAATCCGTTTACCAACAAATCAAGTGCCCTGAATGTGCAAGACTTCAAGAAGGATGGAGAGAGGGCGGAGGGTAACCTCTGAAGCGAAGTAATGGACTTAATCTAATCCCGGGTGAATTGACTGTGTTACATAAACCTAATGTTCTCTATTTAAATAAAGCAAAACTCCCCAACATGTTGAGCAGTCAAGTAATGAATTTATTCGCTAGAGTTTAGAAGAATGAGAGGGGATCTCATAGAAACCTACAAAATTCTAACAGGACTGGACAGACTAGATGCAGGAAGGATGTTCCCGATGGCAGGGGAGTCCAGGACCTGGGGTCACAGTCTAAGGATAAGGGGTAAGCCATTTACGACTGAGATGAGGGATTTCTTCACGCAGAGAGTGATGAACCTGTGGAATTCTCTACCACAGAAAGCAGTTGAGGCCAAATCATTAAATATATTCAAGAAAGAGTGAGATATAGTTCTTGGGGTTAAAGGGATTAAGGGATACGGGGAGAAAGTGGGAACAGGGTACTGAGTTTGGATGATCAGCCTTGATTGTATTGAATGCTGGTGCAGGCTCAAAGGGCCGAATGGCCTCCTATTTTTCTATGTTTCTATAAATGGCTTCTAATATGGAATTCTCGCCTCCCCAAACCCACCATTAGTGCAGCATGAGGATTATCTGCAACTTGAACATTTGGGCATGGAAATCTTAAAGATACAGAATAAATTAATGTTCTTTGGGCTCTCCCAATGGCTTGAGCTAAAAGTCACCAGGCCAGGAGGTTCCCAGGTTCTGTGCCCCACCAGCAGCCCACTGCCCCCCCCCCCCCACCCGGTCTGCTGAGCTAGGAGCAGCAGTGGTCCCAGCAAAGGGATAGGTTGTCCTGGTCACTAACCAAGTACATCTATTCTGGCTATTAGGTCAGGATTCAGGCTGGACTGTGATGTTTCACCCAGTCGCATAGCTCTCCACGCAATTCGGGCTCTCACATCACGAGTGACTACTTGGCTGAGATACAGAAGAGTAAGGGTGTCAGTGCATTCGGGAGAGGAGGAAATAAAAGGGGGTTGGTATTGTTTGGGGTCTCAGGCTAGTTATCTAAATAGTCATGGAAGTTGTTGTCGACTGCTATCAAGTGGCACTTGCTTTGTAATAACTTGCTCACTGATGCTCAGTTTGGGTTCTGTCAGGGTTACTCAGCTCCTGACTTCATTACAGCCTTGGTTCAAACATGGACAAAAGAGCTGAACTCAAGAGATGAGGTAAGAGTGACTGCCCTTGACATCAAGGCAGCATTTGACTGAGTATGGCAACAAGGAGCCCTAGCAAAACTGGAGTCAGTGGGAATTGGGGAAAACTCTCCACTGGTTGGAGTCATACCTAGCGCAAAGGAAGATGATTGTGGGTGTTGGAGGTCAATCATCTCAGCTGCAGGACATCACTGCAGGAGTTCCTCAGGCTAGTGTCCTAGGCCCAACCATCATCAGCTGCTTCATCAATGACCTTCCTTCCATCATAAGGTCAGAAGTGGGGATGTTCACTGATGATTGCACAATGTTCAGCATCATTCACAACTCCTCAGATACTGAAGCAGTCTGTGTAGAAATGCAGCAAGATCTAAACAATATCCAGGCTTGGGCTGATAAGTGGCAAGTGACATTCACACCACACAAGTCTGGGGAAATGACTATCTCCAACAAGAAAGAATCTAACCATCTCCCCTTGACATTCAATGGCATTATGATCACTGAATCCCCCACTATCAACATCCTGGAGCTTATCATTGACCAAAAACTGAACTGGAGTAGCCATATAAATACAGTGTCTACAAGAGCAGCTCAGAGACTAGGAATCCTGTGGCGAGTAATTCTCCTCCTGACTCCCCAGAACCTGTCCACCATCTACAAGGCACAAGTCAGGAGTGTGATGGAATACTCTCCCCTTGCCTGGATGGGTGCAGCTCCAATAATGCTCTCAAGAAGCTCGGCACCATCCAGGACAAAGCAGCCCGCTTGATTGGCACACCATTCACAAACATTCACTTCCTCCACCACTGACGCACAGTGGCAGCAGTGTGTACCATCTACAAGATGCACTGCAGCAACAAACCAATGCTCCTTAGATAACACCTTCCAAACCCATGACCTCTACCACCAAGAAGGACAAGGGCAGCATTTGCATAGGACACCTGCATTTGCAAGTTCTCCTACAAGCAAGACACCATCCTAATCTGGAACTATATCGCCATTCCTTCACTGTCACTGGGTCAAACAGCACTGTGGGTGTACCTACCCCACATGGACTGCAGCGGTTCAAGAAGGCGGCTCACCACCACCTTCTCAGGGGCAATTAGGGATGGGCAATAAATGCTGTCCTAGCCAGTGATGCCCGCATCCCATGAATGAATAATAAAAAAAACTCCACAGGTTTTAGTGTAGTTACCTAGCGAGAAACTGAGCCACACAGACTCCCTTTAATTTTCTGATCTGTGCCGAGTTAGTGAACTTCCAGTTCCCTGTAATGCCCCTGTGATCAAAGAGCCTGCCAACACTCGCTGTCAAGGCAAATGTATTTATCCACTCGGATCGGGGAAGAGGACAGCCACTGCTCAAGCGAGCATGCCAAAGCCAAACGTCACTGTCTTCAGGAGAGAGATGAAGACAAAATTGGCAAACAAAGAAGTTCCACTAGATCCTAGTTAAACAGAGGGGCCCCACCCACGCCAGGCACTGAGTTCGGATTGTCCTTGTGATCACAGTCTATAACCTCAGTAAGTGCCCTTTCCTTAAACGCTGGATTCCTTTCATGGAAAAAAAAACAAGCATACAAAGAACATTGTGCCCATTCTATTTACATGTACTTGTGAGGAGAAATGCCCCAGAGTCACTTCTAAAATGTTGTCATGCAGAACCCCACCTGCCAAGAATGAGGCATATTTATTTGGTCATATGAACATTGATTTGAAAACTGTTGCTGAAGTGGAGAAAGGACTTGTTTTAAAAAATCACCAGGCCCTTGGCTGGAAAGACATTTGCACATTAATAGACAGTGTTTGTGGAGACAAAGGGGTTACTTTCCTTATCCAATTTAACCCACAATGGACTTTGAGCACCAGACATTGAAGGTGAGGGAGCTCAAATTTCAGGATGACTGCTGGGATGGCCGAATCCATAACAGACATGGTCAGACTAGCTGGTCACGTGACTAGCCTGCTTGGCAACCTGGTTTTTTTGAATTGTACAAACAATTTGAACTCAGAGACTGTAGAATGCTCTTGGACTGAAGACCTCTCCTGTCTGTCTGCTCCCATCTCTTTCTCACGGAACTCCAAATCCACTTAAGATACATGAACTCCAAGAGAGAAAATTCTCCTACAGCAAACAAGCTTTAAGAAGAATACTGGGCCCTAACGAAAAGCAAGATCTACCTACAATCAAGGACTCTACAGTGAGCTCGAAGAACCGAAACAAAAACCCTCCTCAAATATTGCCTCAAACTTTTCCACTTTATTTTTCTTCTGCTCTTTTCTGTCTCTATCTGCATGTGTGTATCGCGTATGCATGCTAGCATGGGTGTGTCGTGTAGGCACAGGCGTTAATCGAATTAGAGTTTAAGTTTAATAAAATTTCAACCTTTCTCCTTTAAACCTAAGAAAAACTGTTTGTGCTGGTTTCTTTGCCCTATAATTGGAAAGCAGTGAACAAGGATTCACCAAGGGGGAGCTAAAAACATGGTGTGTTTAAAAATAAAACCCTGTTACGGTAAGACTAGGTGAAGGCTGAGAGGGAACCCTAGACACCTTTCTCACCTGGTCATAACAATGTTCATCTCAGTTCAGATCACGAGTATTCTCTCCGCGTCAAGCATTGGGTCTGTTCAAAAACATGACCCTGTTTAAAAAAAGAAAGTTCTGTTAACATTTTTTTTTGAATATTGAGTGTTGATGTAAAGAAAACAAAAGCAGTGCAGGGCGAACTTGTTATTGCATGTGAGCAAGTTTGTTCACCGTTTAAAACAAAACTTGGATCATTTCTGTTTTACAGTATAATTTACATATTTGTCCTTGCTTGGAATGATTTATCCAAATTTGTCAGTCAATGCCTTTGGGTTGGGGACCTCTGTGCGAGTGGTGTTTAATCATGAATAAGTTTCATCATGAACTCTTTTGCACAATTGGCAAATTTCAAATGGCACATTTCAGTGAAGCACACTCATTGGTTTTGCCCTGTTCCTCTTTTTGTCAGCCAGAGCATGTTAATGTTTTTGGTGAAGTTGCAATTTCAAACTTCATTTGAACAAATACGTGTTTCTGCTCTACGTGTTCCTCTCCCTTCTATCCTACAGCTGCTGTGCTTCCCATTTGCCTTTTTCATGCCTTCTTAGAGGCTAGCAGATTGAACCATGGTTACCTCATTCCAGTTTCAAAATAACAACTTCATTTCCCAGTTATTGAACCCCATCAGTAGCTTCCCTTTGCACTAGAATCGTAGAATGGTTACAGCACAGAAGGAGGCCATTTAGCCTTTTGTGTCCGTGCCAGCTCTCTGTAAGAGCTGCTCAGCTAGTCCCACTCTTCTGTCTCTTCCCTGTAGTACTGCAAATTGTTTCCCTTGGGTTAATTACCCAGTTGTGTTTTAAAAGCCATGATTGAACCTGCCTCCACCACACTCTCAGTCAGTGCATTCCAGATCCTAACCACTCACTGAATAAAAAAAAGCTTTTTCCTCATGTCCAGGCGGCACAGATTTAAGGTGATTGGTAGAAGGATTAGAGGAGACATGAGGGGAAACTTTTTCACCCAGACAGTGGTGGTTGTCTGGAATTCACTGCCAGGAATGGTGGTTGTAGAGTGATACAGCACTGAAACGGGCCCTTTGGCCCACTGAGTCTGTGCCAACCATCAACCACCCATTTATACTAGACCGCAATTGTTGACAACGTGATCGGTAGGTGGCGCTGTTTTGGCACATGCGCAAGTACTGCATGTGCCACGAATACGTCACAGCTTGCGACTGTAGCAGCTGCCAGGACTAAAGATGGCGCTGCTCAAAGAATCACAGAGATGAAACCTAACAAACACGTGGCAGAATACAATGGCCGGAGTGAGAGAGTGGAGCGGGCCGGGGAGAGCAGCGCGGGGGCCGGGAAGAGCAGCGCGGGGGCGGGGAGAGCAGCGCGGGGAGACCAGCGTGTAGCGGTGCTGGGGGTGGGGGGGGGGGGGGAGAGAGAGAGGGAGGAGGGAGAGGGAGGGGAGGAGAAAGAGGGAGAGGGAAGGGAGAAGAAAGAGGGAGAGGGAAGGGGGGAGAAAGAGGGAGAGGGAAGGGGGGAGAAAGAGGGAGAGGGAAGGGGGGAGAAAGAGGGAGAGGGAAGGGGGGAGAAAGAGGGAGGAGGGGAGAAAGAGGGAGAGGGAGGGGGAGAAAGAGGGAGGGGTAAAGAAGGGGGGAGGGGAAGTGGGGGGAGGGGGAGGGGACGTGGGGGTGGGGAAGTGGGAGGGGAAGTGGGAGGGAGGGAAGGGAGAGGGAGGAAGGGGAGAGAGTGGGGGGGGAGCAGCGGAACGGAAGAGGAGCGCCTTTTTCTGTGCATGCGCCATAAACACAACAGCAAAAGACTTACTGGCCAGTCCCTGGACCCGGTGACACCAAGGTCTTCGCACGCTCGCTCCCCGCGGCTCTCTACGGCCTCTCGCTTCCGGCCCTCTCCATTCAGCCGTTCCCTCCAGCTGCGGATGCCCAATCCAGTTGCTTCTCCCCTACTTCTCCACAGTACTTCAGGCATTGCAACTGTCTGGTCCCTGCATTTTGCATGCTCCCTCTCCCCATCCCTCCCCCTCTTCACCCACCCCTCCCTCCCCCTCTTTACCCACCCCTCCCTCTACCCCCCTACCTCCACCCCTCCACCATAGTTGAATATCTGAAGTGCAGTTGCAAAGTCGGGGAAATAGCATCCAAAACAAAACCTCAACAATTCTGGGTTTAATTATTGAAAAGTTTTATTAAGTATCCGAGGAACTGCTGTGCATGGATACATGAGTGTTGTGTCCAGCATTCCCGTTAGACAGACAGGCCGAGTCTCTGCTATGCACAGCTAAAGAGATTGTTCCTGGAGAGCCTTGTGGTGAATGAACGCTTGGCTCTCTATTCCACTACTGTATTGTCCATGTGAAGAAGGCAAAGTCACAAGAGTCTGAGCTCAGTCTATTCTTGGTGAATGTTCCCCAAGCGCATCCCAATGTGCATTCCCAATTCATCCATAAATGCAATGTTCCTTTCCACCGTGATGAGCTCCGCAGCATGATCCAGTTGCCTTCGTTGCTTGAATGCTGACCGTAAGTCTCAAGGATTGTTTTCTCGACGGCATGTTTTACATGAAAAGAAGAAAAGCAAATCAGAGTCAGAGCTTGCCTCCCTCCATCCACTGAAATTACTGTTGCGCACACCTTTTTAAGTTCTGCAGTGAAGGCACCAATTGATAACGTCGCCAATGAAACACTTATTATCCACCTCAGATGCAGGAGGTGCGTCATCTCCTGCACTGCCTCCTTTGCTGGAATGCCGTCCTTAAGTGTCAAGGATTGTTTTCTCAAGGGCACATTTTACATGAAAGGAAATAATGAAAGAACATCAGTGTCAGAGCTTCCCTCCCTCCAGTGAAATTACTGTTGCACATGCTTTATGCTCTGCAGTATAGGCCAATGAATCACTTAGTACCCACCTCAGCTGTAGGAGTCAGGATGATGTAACTGCCCCTATCTCGTGATGGTTCAATGCTGCTCTCAGGGAAAACTTGAATGATGTGAGGGTGCTGGAAAAAGAAGCACATTTCTTTTGGACTATGAACATAAAGCAGGCCATTTAGCCCAGCTGTTCCCTGCTAGTGGTTATGCTACTCGTGCGTCTTCCCATCCATTCCCATTTAATCCTGCCTACTACTATCAGCATCATCTTCCATTTCTTTCACTCTTATCTACCTTTGCCTTAAAGCAACACAGGATGGAGAATGGTGTGGTTACACTCCCACCTCACCAGTTGTGTACGCAGCAAGAGCATTCACATTTGTGCTACCACTGGACACGGCATGCTTGTTTCTTTTAGTGCTCAGTCTCTTCTTGCTGAATGTTCCCCAAGTGCTTGACCCCTTTGGACGCCTTCTCTGCTTGACAGGCAGCAGCTGGCAATTGCGGAGTCTCACAAGGCTCTGCATGGTTGTTTCAAGGGCAGATGGGGAAACATGTGGCTGTGTGTCCACGTGCACTGCTCGGATGGGTGCTGGAACAGGTGACTGTGTAACCGAACAGCAAGGAGAGGGTACCGCAGGTGGGGGAAGTGGAGCTTTGAACAGGCAGGCGTATGTATGGTCCATCAGATCATTAGGCCAGGGGGTGAAACGCTCAGGATCCATGGATTGTGGCACGCGACTGATGTCCAGCGCATGGCCACCTCCATCCGAAGGTGCTTCCGGGCAATTGTTGGGCAAATTAATTGGCTCCATCTCATCAGCCAGTCCTTGTGTTTATGGCGCATGCACAGAAAAAGGCACTCCCCTTCCGCTCCGCTGCTCCCCCCCGACCTCCCTTCCCCCCTCCCTCCCGACCTCCTTCCCTTCCTTCCTCCTTTCCCCCCTCCCTCCCCTCCTTTCCCCCCTCCCTTCCCTCCTTCTCCCCCCTCCCTTCCCTCCTTCTCCCCCCTCCCTTCCCTCCTTCTCCCCCCTCCCTTCCCCTCTCGAAATGTTTTCAGACCAACTTAACAACAGGGACTGTAGCACATGCGGTGCCCCAGACAATGTAAATATTTTCAGAGCAACTTACCTTGGAACAATCTCCTCTGTCTAATAAAAATGAAGCAAATGTCCAAAATGACTAAATAATTGAGATAAAATGCCCGACAAAACCTCTCCTCCTTCCATTTTCAAAAACTCGCGCCGAAGCTTTCGGAAGATTGACGCACATGCGCACACGGTCTCAGGCCCTCTGCGCATGCGCTGCGATCCGGATTGCCAGGACCAGTTTGCGCATGCGCAGAGGCAAACCTGGCGTGTCCCCCGAGGAAGATGACGTTACGCGATGACGTCATCTACGCATGCGCAAACTGGTCCTGGCAATCCGGACCGCAGCGCATGCGCAGAGGGCCTGAGACCGTGTGCGCATGTGCGCACCGCGGCGCATCCTGATGACGTAGCGTTGTCATCAATCACTTTGTTTATACTAATCCTACATTAATCCCATATTCCCTACCACATGCCTACACTAGGGGCAGGTTTTACAATGGCCAATTTACCTATCAACCCGCAAGTCTTTGGCTGTGGGAGGAAACCGGAGCACCTGGTGGAAACCCACGTGGTCACAGGGAGAACTTGTAAACTCCACACAGGCAGTACGCAGAACTGAACCCAGGTCGCTGGAGCTGTGAAGCTGCGGTGCTAACCACTGCGTCACTGTGCCGCCCCTGATCGAGGTAAAGACACTGAATTCTTTTAAAAGGTACCTGGACATGTACCTGAGGTGCTGTAACCTGCAGGGCTATGGACCAGGTGGTGGAAGGTGGGATTAATTTGGAAGGATAGTTTATTTGACCAGTGCAGACACGATGGGCTAAATGGCCTCCTCCTGTGCTGTACTTTTTCCTGTAGTTCTATGTCGCCTCTCGTTCTTTTGACAATCACCTTATATTGGTGTCCTCTGGTCTCGACCCTTCCACTGATGGCAGCAGTTTCTCCCCATCTACCCTGTCCAGACCCCTTATGATTTTGACCACGTTGGGCGGCACAGTGGCTCAGTGGTTAGCACCACAGCCTCACAGCTCCAGGGACCCGGGTTCGATTCTGGGTACTGCCTGTGCGGAGTTTGCAAGTTCTCCCTGTGACCGCGTGGGTTTCCTCCGGGTGCTTCAGTTTCGTCCCACAGCCAAAGACTTGCAGGTGATAGGTAAATTGGCCATTGTAAATTGCCCCTAGTGTAGGTAGGTGGTAGGGAATATGGGATTACTGTAGGGTTAGTATAAATGGGTGGTTCTTGGTCGGCACAGACTCGGTGGGCTGAAGGGCCTGTTTCAGTGCTGTATCTCTAAATAAATAAAAAACAATAAATATCAAATCTCCTCTCTACCTTCTCGTTAAGGAGAACAGTCGCAGCTCCTCCAATCTATCCTCATAACTGAAGCCTAGGTCCAAACATGGACAAAAGAGCTGAACTCAAGAGGTGAGGTTAGAGTGATTACCCTGGATATCAAAGCAGCATTTGACCGAGTGTGGCTTCAAGGAGTCCTGCCAAACTGGTCAATGGGAATCAAGGGGAAAACGCTCCGCTGGTTGAAGTCATACTTCATAAAGAAAGATGACTGTGGTTGTTGAAGGCCAATCATCTCAGCCCCAGGACATTGCTGCAGGAGTTCCTCAGTGTAGTGTCCTAGGCCCAACCATCTTCAGCTGCTTCATCAATGACCTTCCCTCCATCGTATGGAGAGATTTAGGATGTTCGCTGATGATTGTACAATGTTCAGTACCATTTGTAACTCTTCAGATACTGAAGCAGTCCATGTCGAAATGCAGCAAGACCTGGACAACATTCAGGCTAAGTGGGAAGTAAAATTCATGCACACAAGTGCCATGCGATGATGATCTCCAATGAGAGAGAATCTAACCATCTCCTCATGGCATTATCATCACTGAATTCCCTACTATCAACATCCTGGGGTCACCATTGACCAGAAACTGACTGGGGTAGAAATTAAATACTGTGGCTACACGAGCAGGTCAGTAGCTGAGAATTCTGCAACCGATAACTCACCTCCTGACTCCCCAATGCCTGTCCACCATCTACAAGGCACAAATCAGAAGTGTGATGAATACTCAACACCATCCAGGACGAAGCGGCCTGCTTGATTGGCACCCCATCCATCACCTTCAACATCCACTCCCTCCACCACTGATGCACAGTGGCAGCAGTGTGTATCATCTACAAGATGCACTGCAGCAACTTACCATGCCTCCTTCGACAGCACCTTCCAAATCCAAGAGCAAGGGCAACAGACGCATGGGAACACCACCACCTTCAAGTTCCCCTCTAAGTCACACACCATCCTGACTTGGAAATATATCATCGTTCCTTCACTGTTGCTGGATCAAAATCCTGGAACTCCCTCCCTTAATAGCACTGTGCGTGTGCCCGCATCAGATGGACTCCAGCAATTCAAAAAGGCAACTCACCACCATCTTCTCAAGGGCAATTAGGGATGGGCAATAAATGCTGGCCTCGCCAGCGATGCCCATATCTCATGAAAGAATATATTAAAAAAGTCTCTCATCCCCAAAACCATTCTCATAAATATTTTCTGCACCCTCTCTAATGCCTTTACATCCTTCCTAAAGTGTAGTGCCCAGAATTGGACAGAGGACTCAAATTGGCGCCAAACCAGTGTTTTGTAAAAGTTCACCATAACTTCCTTGCTTTTGTACTCTATGCCTCCATTTATAAAACCCAGGATCCCGGATTATCCGCTTTCTCAACCTGCCCTGCCCTGCCACCTTCAACGATTTGTGTACATACACCCCCAGGTCCCTCTGCACCCCCTTTAGCATTGCACCCTTTATTGTATATTGCCTTTCCTAATTCTTCCTACCAAAATGTTCACTGCACACTTCTCTGCAGGGAGTATGTGGTGGCATAGTGGTAGTGCCATTGGCTAGTAACCAGAGGCCCAGGCTAATACCCTGGGGATGTGGGTTCAAATCACCACCATGGCAGATGGTGAAATTTCAATTCAATTAATAAATCTAGAATTAAAAAGCTAGTCTAATTGTGACCATAAAGCCATTGTCAATTATTGTAGAAACCCATCTGGTTCACTAATGCCCTTCAGGGAAGGAAATCTGCTGTCCTTACCTGGTCTGGCCTACATGTGACTCCAAACCCACAATAATGTGGTTGACTCTTAAATGGCCACTCAGTTCAAGGGCAATTAGGGGAATGGGCAATAAATGCTGGGCTAGCTAACAATGCACACATCCCATGAACAAATGAAAAAAATTAAATGTGTCTGCCCGTTCCACCAGCTTGTCTATATCCTCCTTGCAGTTCATAATACTTCAACATTTTGTGTCATCTGCAAATTTTGAAATTGTGCCCTTCACACCCAAATCTGGGCCATTACTATAGATTAAGAAAACCAACTGTATACCTTCCTCCAGTCTGAAAAACAACTGTTCACCACTATTTTCTGTTTCCTGTCACTCAGCCAACTTTGTATGTATGCTGCCACTTCCCCTTTTATTCCATGGGCTTCAACTTTGTTGATAAGCCTGTAATGTGGCACTTTATCAAACACCTTTGGAAGTCCACGTACATCACATTAGCTGCATGACCCTCATCAACCCTCTCTATTACCTCATCTAAAAACTCAATCAAATTAGTTAAGCACAATTTGCCCTTAACAAATCTGTGCTGGCTTTCCTTAATTAATCCACATTTGTCTGAGTGACTGTTAATTTTGTCCCTGATTATCATTTCTAAAAGCTTTCTCACCACTGAGGTTAAACCTACTGGCCTGTAGTTGCTGGGTTTATCCTTGCATCCATTTTTGAACAATGGTGTAATTCTCCAGTCTTCCCACACTACTCCTATATCTAAGGAGGATTGTAAGATTATTGGCCAGTGCCTCTGCAGTTTCCCTCCTTATTTCTCTTAGTATCCTTGGATGCATCAGATCCGATTCTTTGTGACTTATCAACTTTAAGTACAGTCAGCCATTCTAATATCTCCTTTTTATCAGTTTTGGCCTATTCAGTGTCTCAACTACCTCTTCTTCACTACAACTTTGGCAGCATCTTCTTGCTAAAGACGGATGCAAAGTAATCATTTAGTACCTCAGCCATACCCTCTGCCTCCATCTGTAAATCCCCTTTTCAGTCCCTCATTGGCTCTATTCATGCTTTACCACCCTTTTACTATTTATATGCTTATAGAAGACTTTTGAATTTCCATTTATGTTAGCTACCAGTCTCTTCTCATACTCTCTCTTTGCTGCTCTTATTTCTTTTTTCAGTTCCCCTCTGAATTTTCAGTATTCAGCCTGGTTCTCACTTGTATTATCAACCTGACATCTGTCATATGCACTCTTTTCTGGTTCATCTTACTTTCTATCTCTTTCATCATCCAGGGAGCTTTGGTTTTGTTCCTACCTTTCACCCTCATGGGAATGTACCTCAACTGTACCCGAACTATCTCTTCTTTAAAAGCAGCACATTATTCAATTACAGTTCAGCCTGCCAGTCTTCGATTCCAATTTACCTGGGCCAGATCCATTCTCATTCCATTGAAATTGACTTTCCCCAAATAATTATTTTTATTCTGAATTGCTCCTTGTCCTTTTCCATAGCCAACCTAAACCTTATGATACTATGATCACAGTCCCCTTAAATATTCCTCATCTGACACTTGTCCCACCTCATTCCCTAGAACCAGATCCAGCAATGCCTCCTTCTTCATTGGACTGGAAACATACTGATCTAGAAAATTCTCCTGAACACACTTTAGAAATTCTTCGCCCTGTCTGCCCTTTAAACTATCACTGTCCCAGTCTATATTAGAATATTTAAAGTACCTCATTATAACTGCGCTATAGTTTTTGCACCTCTGTGTAATTTCTTGCCAATTTGTTCCCCTATATTTTTCCCATGAGTTGGTGGCCTATAGAATATCCCCAGCAATGTAATGGTATCTCTTTTGTTTCTTAGCTGTAACCAAATACATTCTGTCTTTGACCGCCCACCCGCACCACCCCCCCCCCACGCCACCCCCAACCCCCATGACTCTTCTGTCTCCAGCACTGTAATATTATTCTTAATACTGCCACCCCTCCTCCTTTCTTTCCTTCCCTATCTTTCCTGAACACCTTGTATCCAGGAATTTTTAGCATCCAGTCCTGCCTTTTTTTGAGCCAGGTCTCCATTATGGCCATGACATCATATTGCCATGTGGCCACCTGACCTGCAGCTCGCCAATCTTATTTACCACACTCCATGTATTCACGTACACTCACAATAAACCTAATTTAGACCTTATTGCATTTCCTCTTACTCTGACCCCACCTAATACCTCACTATTTCTTATTCTAGCGCTATCTGTCTCCTCCAATTCTTTGTGCACCTTAATTTTCCTCTCTCATGTTACCTCCTGGTTCCTATCCCCCTAGTCTTTAGTATATTTGAGTGGTAGCCTTTGCCTGTTGCTGTCCCCCTCCTTTGTTTGTTTTGGTTAGCCCTGACAACGAGCCTCTACCTGTAATATTTTTGGGACACACTCACTGCCTAATTCCAGAATTTTCTTCTTTTTTATTCCAAATAGTCCTCAGGGTGCAGCATCACAGTCAAATAGCCCACCTGCATTCTGTGTCAAGATTTGCATGTACCTTAGCCTCAAGGTGAGCAGGTGGCTATGAAGGTACATTCATGCAAGGGGTCAATGGCTTTGGAAAGGGAAGAAAGCTGGTCAAGAGAAGAAAAAGATTAGTTAGCTTAGTGTATTTTCCAACAAGGTCAAGTCATACATTCCTTCACAATTTAGATTTGCTCTTGAGACATTCTGTGATACTGGGAAGGTCCAATTTCCTTTCTATTACTGGGTGCTTGGCATTATTTCCTTCTCTGGCCTTCCCTCCCACCTCCAAGAGATTTTGCAAGTTATTTTTCTCTGCTTTAATGTCCCTGTCCCAGACCCAGCACTATTCCACATATATACATATATGCCTTCAGACCATTGGGCATCTGGCTTCTTGAAGATATTCCCGAGCAATTCAGGTTAACTTGGTTTCCATACCCCACCACCCCCCATCCCCCCAGAGGCCTTTAAAATCATGAAAGGTTTTGATAGATTAAACAGAGAGAGAAGGGTTTCTACTTGTGGGGTAGAGCAAAACTAGAGGCCATCATTATAAAATAGTCACCAAGAATCCAAAAGGGAGTTCTTTACCCCAAGAGTGGTGAGAATGTGGAGTTCACTACCACAGGGTAGTGATTCCCTGGGGCCCAGTATTCCTCTTAAACCTTGTTCTATTTAGGAGATCTCTTGAAGTTCATGTGTCCTCAGTGGGTCCAGAGGCTTGTGAGAAAGAAGTGGGAGCAGACAGGAGCGATCTTCTCACTGCAGGAGCAAACAATCTTTTTTTTGTTCAAACTCTTTGTACAATTCTGAAAATTCCAAGCAGGTTAGTCATGTGACTAGCTGGTCTGACCACGTCTGTTTATGGATTCTCTTGTATTAGCCGACCCTGGGATGTCTTCTTACACACAATACCTGGTGCTCAATGTCCATTGTGGGTTAAATTGGAGCAGGGAATAGCTCCTTTGTCCCTCCAAGCACTGTTTGTTAGTATGCAAATGTTTTTTCCAGCCACGGCTGATCTGTTTAACAAGTCATTTCTTCGCTCTAGCAACAGTTTAAAATTAATGTTCATATGGCAAAATTAATATGCCTCATTCTTGGCAGGTGGGGGAGTCTGCATGACACTGTCCTAGCCAGCGATGCCCACATCCCATAAATTAAATTTTTAAAAGTATAGTTAAACTGACTGGCCTGTAGTTTCTGGGCTTATATTTATATCGTTTTTTGAACAAGCGTGTAACATTTGCAATTCTCCAATCCTCTGGAACCATTCCTGAGTCTAAGGCAGACTGGAAAATTATGACCAGTGCCTCTGCAATTTCCACTCTCTCTTCATTCAGTATCATTCAGTCCTGGTGCCATTTCAACTTTAAGTATAGACAGCCTATCTAATACCTTCTCTTTATCAATTTTAAACCCTTCTAGTATATTAATTATGTCTTCTTTCACCATGGCCTGGGTAGCATTTTCTTCCTTGTAAAGACAGATGCAAAGTATTGATTTAATACCTCATTCTTCCCTCTGCCTCCATATGTAAATCCCCCCTTTTGGTTCCTAATCAGCCCTACTCCACCTTTTACCACCTTTTAACTTTTTATACACCTATAAAAGACTTTGGGTTTCCTTTTTATGCTAACTTCCAGTCTCTTTTCATACTCTCAATTTAAGGAACAGGGCCCTAAATGTAATAATCTCAGGATTACTGTCAGCACTTCACCCTAGCCAATACGCCTATAGCCAGAGGAACAAATGTACGGCTAAAGACCTGGGCCCATTTATTCCGAATAGGATGCATCTCCAGCAGGGCAGAACTTCACATAAGTGCCTCCTTAAGAACATAAGACATAGGAGTAAACTATTTGGCCCTTCAAACTTGCTCCGCCATTCAATAAGATCATGCTTGATCTTCTACCACAACTCTGCCCTTAGCCCTGACCAACTTTCTGGCCATTTTCTTGTCGGAGGAGCCCTTCCCAGCCTTTATAAGGGAACCTTTGTGGCTTTCGAGACTATAAGAGCAATCAGACAGGTCCTTCTGGCCTAGGAGACTGTAAACCTGAATTCAAATTCTCAAGCTGCTATGGTGGGATTTGAACTCACATTCTCTATTATTAGTCCTGGCCTCTGAATTACAAATCCTGCAACATGACCACTGGACCCTGTATATGCTGCCAGTCTTTCATCTAGTCAGACATGCAGGTGCCAAGAAAAGAACAGCATAAACCAATAAAATCCAAAAGACAATGTCTACCTCACAAAGCTGCTTTCAGTTAATTCTAGACTATAGCAAGGTGCAGAAAGCAGCAATCAGGTTCTAAGGTAAACAATCTGTATTCCTGCCCTGTACCATGGTAACACTGATGTCATTAATTAACACAATAAAGGTCCGTAAGCTTCAACAGCCTTCAAAGATTTAATAACATTTCCCTGCCCTTACCCAAAATAGATTCCCTCCCTACTCCCTTCCTCCTTCAATGTTTTAAGAGTTGGAAGTTGTATTTGAATATTACAAAATACTTGTTGCAGGCACACAGCCAGATCTGGAAATACTTGGCAAAACATAAACAATAGGATTCACAAAATGTACCGTCAGGCCGGTCAATCAGCATGAGATTAACTTCTGATGGTAAAGATAGGGCTTGGTATTCACCAATACTGCACAATACTGATTGTCATGTTCAAAATTCTAGTAAGTGTACCCATCTTCCTGGAAATGCAATACCCTTGATTTGTTTGCGAATTGATGGGCAGGTAAAGACCAACTGGTCTATCCAGCCTGTCCCGTTGTGCCTGTGTAATGCGTACACAACCGCCCTAACCCCAAAGCCACATGATCTCCTGGAAGAGGTGAAAAAAAAAGCATAAAAGCCGAGGTCATTTGGGAGAGGGGGTGAAGAAACAATCTGGAAAATTCTTCTCAGGCCCTAGCCCAGGAGACCACCCTGGCCCTGACGATGAACAACATTTATAGAGTACCTACCTCTCGTACAAAGTGTTCTCTGTCCCAGCCTGAAACAGGCCCATGTCTCACTTGAGGGAATTCAGCGAATTGTATCTAATGCATGAGATGATAGCCTGTCCCACAGGCGCACTATTCTTTGGGAAAAGAACCACCTCCAAATGTCTAACCTAGTTTTACCTTAACATAACTTGTTAGAGGGACTCTTGGGCCTCCCTAAACCTGTTCAATTGAAACAATTGATCTGCATAAACACAATCACATCCATTCTGTTGAAAGCCCTGTGACGAATCTGTGTCTGAAAACCTCCTAAACCTAAATACCTTTACCGTGAACAGTTGTCCAACATAAGCCCATGGTTTGTTTTTTTCTTATTTGTTATGTCACACCAAATCACACGTTTAACGTTTCATTGAGATTAAAGGAGTCAGGAGGGGTAATGAAAGGATTAACTAAATCTGTCCTGGGCGATGTCACCGACATCAACAGTCATTTAAGGGGAGACTGAAGGAGAAAGCAATAGAAGGATATGCTGATAGGGTGAGATGAAGTAGTGTGGTAAGAGGCTCATGTGGAGCAAAAACATCAACACAGACCTGTTGGGCCAAATGGCCTGTTTCTGCGTTGTAAATTCAACATAATTCTACATCATCTAAAGACTGGAGCATTGTACGGCTTCAAGCAATTAGCAGTTTCACTCAATTTGACAGCTGCATACACCAACTTGTCATTTTTAACATACAGATAAGATGGAAACATTTCTTCCCATTGTTTTTAAGCTGTTGCTTTTCCATTGTTATTAGATGATGGTAAATAGGACTGCCTGCCCTTGGGGAGAGGGTGTTACCGAATCTGATGACCTAAAGGTGTGTTTCATCTTGTGACAGGACCTGTGATGCCACCAAGTTATTTTTAACTACAAACTTAAAGCGATTCATTGATCTGTCTCAATGTAAAGTGTTTCAGGATCTCTCATTTATAAAACACGTGAAATAAATCACTTTGTTGTGTAATTTCCACATTGCACCATCATGATGCAAATACCATGCCTTTTCTTACTTAGAAAAAATAAGATATTCACCATATACTATTCGTGAAGGTGCTGTTCCTTTAATTTCCTTTAAGAATGCACTGGATTGGGAAAGATCATTGTGCATCCTGGGCAGTACAAACTTTCAAAAACTCTCTCTGTTTCATCTCTTATACCATGCAATAGAGGAGTACAGGATCAGAAAATACCCTAAAACAGAAGAAGTTGCAGCAGAGATGAAGCCATTTAAGCCTATAGTGCTTGCTTGATGATGCTTGTCTGCTGGGGCAATCTAATCTAATCCCACCCCCCTACCCTGGCCTTTAATCTTCTCCCTTTTCAAATGCTTATAGAATCTTACAGCATAGAAGGAGGCCATTTGGCCCATCGTGCCTGTACTGGCACTTCGAAGGAACTATCCAATGAGTCTCACTTCCCCTGCTCTCTCCCCACAGCACTGCAAAGCTTTTCTTTTCAAGGAAGTTCCCTTTTGAAAATTACTATTAACTTGCTTCCACCGCCCTTTCAGATAGTGCATTTCAAGTCAAAACAACTTGCAGCCTTAAAGCAATTTCCATCTCTGCTCCCCCCACCCCCCGCCCACCACCACCCCCCCCCCCCCCCCCCCCCACCCCCAACCCCACAGCAAGTTCTTTTGTCAATTATCTTAAATTTGTTTCATGAGGTTACCAAACTTCATGCTTGTGGAAACAGTTTCTCACAATCTACTCTATCAAAACCCTTCATGACTTTGAACACCTTTATTAAATCTCCACTTAACTTACTCTGCTCTAAGGAAAACAATGTCAGTTTCTCCAGTCTCTCCACATAACTGAAATCCCTCATCTCTGGTACCGTTGTAGTCAATCCTGTCAGTGTCCTCTCCAAGGCCTTGACATCCTTCCTAAAATGTGGTGCCCAGAGCTCAACGTAATACTCCAGTTGGGGCCTAACCAGTGACTTGTAACAGTTTAGCGTAACTTTCTACTCTGTACCTCTATTTATAAAGCCCAGGATCCTATATGCTTTTTCTTTACAGCTTGTCCTGTCACCTTTAAAGATTTGTATATGTGATTATGCAAATGATGTTCCACATGCTGCCTCGTTCTAACAACCGTTTGTGTGAAACATGTTTTCTAATTTCACCCTTCATTCTTTTAATAGTTCTAAGTCTATCCCCTTGTTACTGATTCCTCTATCAGTAGAAACTTTCACTATTTACCCTCAGAACCTTTCACAATTGTCTTGAGTGCATTAATACATTGTGAGCACATTTTTGAAGGAAAATATCCTAGCCGATTTAATGAACAAACTGTGTAATATTTCATAAAAACAAAGTGCAATTAATGTTGTGCAGTAAAACCCACTGATGGTGAACTAGAATAAAGGGCCGGATTTTTAAAGCCCGCTCGGGGCAGGGGCGGATGCATGTGAGATTTGAAGATCGCGTTCTCAGAGATCGGCACTGGGTTCCGCCGCCTCCAGAATGCAAAGCCATTTTTAAAGGGATGCCAGGAGGGAGGGAATACCAAACCCGCACGTCTCCAATTAAGTGTCTGTTGAGCTCCTTGTGTATCTCATTAATAGGCTTGCCAGCAGCAGTTTGGGATTTTCAAAGGAAGGGCACAGGGAAAGTGCCATGTCTGGAGCGTGACAGGGTTTAGAAGACGTGAACTATACGAAGACTAGGGGAAGGACTGATTAATATAATACAGAGGCCCAAAATGAAGCTCGGCTGCTGCAAACGTGCCACAGAGTAGCCATTGCTGAAGCTGCAAGACTTGCTTTTCTCAGTGATGGGTGGCAAGAATCCGGAGAGGGACGCGAGCCCGCTGGCATCACTGGGAGCAGCTGGGGTTCGCAGGGGAAGGCCTGGTGAATGCACAAACCCCAGCTGAGGGAGGTGACGTGGGAACAGGCTACTCTGACATTGGACAGAGCAGCCAGGATGAACTACAGCAGATGCAACCTCCTGGACAGGAGGAGGCCAGAGGAGCACAGCGGTGGGGCAGGAACTGCAAGGGCAAGAAGGCTCTACCCAACATATCGGGTCTACCGCAAAAGAGTCAGCTATCTGCAAATGACAGAACACCAGTGCCATTGGAGGCTGCACCTATCCAGGCAGATAGTCTCGGACCTTTGTGCTCTGATCCTCAATGGCCTGAGGCTTCGTGGCCCCCATGGCAGTCCTGTACCTGCAGCCGTCAAGGTCTCTGTTGTGCTGAATTTCTATGCACCCGGGTCGTTCCAGTAATCAACTGCAGACCTAGGTGGCATCTCACAGTCGGCAGCTCATCTCGCTATCAGGAAGGCAGAGGACTACATCCACTTTGTCACAGATGGACCTGCGCAGGCACAAAGGACATTGGGTTTTGCCTCTATCGCTGGATTCCTCCAGGTGCAGGGCATCGTCAATTATGCCCATGTAGCCATTAAGATACCCAGCAACTGGCCAGTGAGATACTTCGACAGGAAGGACTTCCACTCCCTCAACTTCCAACAAGAGCGTCCTCCATGTATGCACTCACTGTCCTGGCAGCTTCCATGACTCCTTCATCCTCCTCCAGTCCAGGCTGCCTCAGATCTTCACTGCATCCCCCAAAGTGCATGGATGGATCCAAGGGGACAAGGGATATCCCTTGAGGAGATGGCTGCTGACCCTTCTACAGGAACCCCAGACAGAGGCACAGAGGTGATACAAGCAATGTCACCTGCTCAGAGTAGGCCATCAGGTTTCTAAAGATGTGATTCCGGTGCTTGGATTGGTCAGGTTACGCCCTCCAATACCCTCCTGCAAGGGTCTCTCTCATTGTGGTGGTCTGCTGCGCTCTCCATAACATGGCCCTCAAGAGAGGTGTGTACCTTGAGGACAGTGAGGCCTGAAAGGAGGAAGCTCATCAGGGGAGGAACAGGAGGTAAGAGAGGAGGAGGAAGAGGGGGCAGAGGGGGATAACACTGAAGAAGGAGGTACCCCCGCTGCATGACAGGCTGGCCTCCTCCTGCCACCCTCTGGGAAGAAGACCTCCCTTCTGTCCCTCATGGCCTCCAGCATTAGATCCAGGTCGGCATCAATGAAGCGAGGGTCTGCCCTGCGCCTAGTGCCAGGCCTCCAGCTCCCCTGTGACAACTCACTTCCCACTGGAATGATGGCTGCCGTGGGGTGTGTGGGGTGAGCCACACTTGATCTGATCCACCTCCATTCCCAGACTCACTGGCTCCAAGTGAACAGGAAACCCATCACCATTCCAAATAAGGACTCACCCATTTGAAAATCTTAACCTGAATCAGTTTCCCACCGGAGGTGAGTTTCTTACCCAAAACCAGACCTGACTCCTGTTTCCAGCCCATTGTGTCTGGGGTCTCTCATGCTAACCAGGTGTATGCACTAGCTCTTTGTTGAAGGACACAGTCCTGATCAGTGATTTACTCATAGACCACACTCATAGGGCAAGTGCAAAACATCTCCAATTTTTCTTTCTCTCGTTCTCCTCTGAGTTCCCACTCCAGCAACATACCTTTTCCTTTTTTTGGCCTCCTTGTCTCGAGAGACAATGGGTAAGCGCCTGGAGGTGGTCAGTGGTTTGTGGAGCAGTGTCTGGAGCGGCTATAAAGCCCAATTCTAGAGTGACAGACTCTTCCACAAGTTGGTTGTCGGGGATGTTACACAGTTGGCTCTCTCCTTGCACTTCTGTCTTTTTTCTTGCCAACTGCTGAGTCTCTTCGACTCGCCTCTCTTCAGCCCCACCTTTATAGCTGTCTGCCAGCTCTGGCGATCACTGGCAACTGGCTCCCACGACTTGTGATCAATGTCACAGGACTTCATGTCGCATTTGCAAACGTCTTTAAAGCGGAGACATGGAAGACCGGTGGGTCTGATACCAGTGACGAGCTCGCTGTACAATGCGTCCTTGGGGATCCTGCCATCTTCCATGTGGCTCACATGGCCAAGCCATCTCAAGCGCCGTTGGCTCAGTAGGACGTACATGCTGGGGATGTTGGCTGCCTCGAGGACTTCTGCATTGGCAATACGGTCCTGCTACTTGATGCCAAGGATTCTCCGGAGACAACAAAGATGGAATGAATTAAGAAGTCGCTCTTGGCTGACATACGTTGCCCAGGCTTTGCTGTCGTAGAGCAAGGTACTGAGGACACAGGCTTGAAACACTCGGACCTTTGTGTTCTGTGTCAGTGCGCAATTTTCCCACACTCTCTTGGCCAGTCTGGACATAGCAGTGGAAGCCTTTCCCATGCGCTTGTTGATTTCTGCATTGAGAGACAGGTTACTGGTGATAGCTGGGCCTAGGTAGGTGAACTCTTGAACCACTTCCAGAGCGTGGTCGCCGATATTGATGGATGGAGCATTTCTGACGTCCTGTCCCATGATGTTTGTTTTCTTGAAACTGATGGTTAGGCCAAATTCGTTGCAGGCAGCTGGAATCCTGTCGATGAGTCTCTGCAGACACTCTTCAGTGTGAGATGTTAAAGCATGCATCGTCAGCAAAGAGGCGTTCCCTGATGAGGACTTTCCGTACTTTGGTCTTCGCTTTTAGACGGGCAAGGTTGAACAACCTGCCCCCTGATCTTGTGTGGAGGAAAATTCCTTCTTCTGAAGACTAACACGTACCAGAGTTTGCAAAGCTGTAATTCAAGGCCCAGAAACACATGGAACAATAGGTTTCCTGAGCATTTCAGATTGTGCTTTGCTGTGGGTTGGGGGAGAGGGTATTGGAGATGGGCTGCAAGAAGTCCCTGGCATGCTAAGTGTGTCACTGATGTAATCAAACAGAATATTCCAGAATTACCTTGTCATCTATTGTGTCAATCTGAGCACCAGTACAATAGAACATTTGGAGTGCCTCATTCTTGTCCTCAAGCTATCACAAAGCACTTCACAGGAAATTATTTACTTTGGTCACATAGGCAAACTTGACAGCGGGTTGCACACAGCAAGATCCCACAAACAATAAATGTGACAAATGGTTTGTTAATCTCATTTTTTTTTTGCTAGTATTGGTTGAGGATCAGATGTTAGCCAGCTCACTGGCAGAATAAATACACTGATCTTCTTCAAACAGTGCTATGGAAACTTTTTACACCCACTTGTCTCGCTTGACAACAATCTCTCAGTGTTTAGCTCGTGAGGAGCAGTAGAGCATTGCCTCCTGTCACAAACCACTTAATCCAGGTATACTGATTCAATGTCTTAATGATACTTTTTTTAGAAAACAATGATTTGTGTTCGGCTGGAAGAACGAGTCAGTCTCACGATCTTAATCTTTTTATTTTGCAAAGTTTGCAGTCAATTCAAGGTCACCTCTGCTTTCTGAAGGCAGAGCCAGCTGCACCTTTATGATATTGCAGAACCTTTAAATCGAAGCTGAGTAACAACCTCAAGTCAAATTGACTTCTTTGCCACAACTCAACTAGAAATTGCTATTTCATCAAATTACCAGCCTGCTAGTCCACAAAGTTCTCATTTTCATATTAAAAAATTCACTTTTGTTCCTTAGTAAGTTCTTTAAAAGTGCACTTTTCCAAACACCCTCCTCCTGACCAAGGTGATGGGAAGCCTAACAGTACTGTGCCTCTGCCTGTGCACTTGTGCAGCTCAACGCTGGCAAATACCCAAGACCACCTCACAGTAATCTGCCAGGTAGGATAATAGAGAGAAAAATGTTTGGGATATTCAAAATGCAGCTGGATGCTTTAATGGGAGGGAGTAGGATAATAGAGGGATAAGTTTGCAATGGGTTTCATGGCCTTTTCTTCTTGAAATTTCTTATATCGCTCACTATTTCCCCCTCATTCCCGTCAGAGTGGCTGGGATAAGGAAGTTACTTTGTAAGACACAAGCGTGTGTTCAACCATCTCGAATTTACTCTTTTGGCTGTTTTCAGCCTCGTACTATGGGCAATATGGTGTCCTAGGACAAGCTGGCAGTTGTGAAGCTACAACTGGTCTCTACAACCTTGGGCAAGGAATGGATTAAAATCAGCCAGGATTCTGGCTCCTGGTCACTATGTGAAATGTGTGCAAGTGCATTAAATACAACCAAAATCAGGATGAGCTATAATGCTGCTCCCCCCACCCCAATAGTTTCTCGTCACTCCCTGTCTAAACTCACACATGAAAGATGGTCAGATACTAGAGACTGGGTTATGTCAATGGAATTATAACATGTCCCAACATCTTCAGGTGCAGAATAGGGAGGGGAAAATTGAAGAGGGAAAAACATTGCCTTACTTTTCAAGGTTACAGCAAGGATAAGATGCATCATATCATCCTAGTCTAATGAAATGTCAACAATTCAAAACTACAGTACTTCCTTGAAGGTGTGAGAGCCATAAGAAAAAGGCAAACAGCATTTTGGCCACCCTATGATGTTGTTGCTGCCATAGTCCCAAAGGACCATAAGCATCTCTGCCATTTGAGAGAGACAGTTGGTGACGTATGGCTTGAGAGTCAGCACTCCACAAGCACGGGGCAAGGTGAGGAGGCAGGCCTCCATGAACTACCACAGCCAGTACGGGATTGAACCTGTGCTGTTGGTGTCTTTTTGCATCACATACTAGCTGTCTAGCTAACTGACCCCCTCCACCCTATGATGAAACAGATAGTAAAGGCATTGAGAGCATAGTATAGGTTCATCAGGATGATATACTAGAGACTGGAAACTATAGTTATGATGAGACACTAGAGAAACAAAAACTATTTCCCCTGGAGCAAAGAAGGTTAAGTAAGAGGAGGTTTAATGGAGATTTAATAGAGGTTTTTAAAATTATGAAAGATTTTGGCAGGATGAATAGGAAAAAAAGGTATTTTCTCTGACTGTTACGTCAGTGATAAGGGGTCATCAATATAAAATTGTCAGTAAGAGAGTAGAAGAAATATCCATTATGCAGATAGTGTTGGAGCATGGAATGTTTGGCCACCAGGAGGTAGAGACTGTTGCAGCTTTTAAAGGAAGAATGGATAAACGATTGAAACAGAGGAAGGTGCAGGGCTGTGGAGAGAGGGGTGGTGAAGTGGGGGGGGGGGGGCAGTGGGATTACTTTGGAATGCTCTAGCAAAGAGATAGCATCGACATGATGGGCCAGCTGGTCTCCATCTGTGCAATGAAGCTCAATAGTTCTTAAATTCTTCAATCTTCCCTTTCCCCTATAGGTTTTTAAACCTCCAGGTTTGGTGGTGTCGAACCATTACTTTCTGAGTTAACTTGTCTTATATCCTCACTTTTCCAACTTGACTGTTTCCTGCACTAATTGCATTGGCTCTTTACCTAAGCTCCTCAGTTAAAAAAAGCTGCAATGAAAGATTTCAAATTCTGTGGCTCCCCCATTCGTTATTGCTTCCTTGGTAACATGGAGCTCCAAAGGAACTTTGTGACAAAGATTTGGCAGGGAGAGTATCATCTTGTGTTCAACTCCAAGACATCATCAGTTGCCATATAAAGATTAACTTCACTTCAACACCTTCTGTGACACGAGATACTATGCAGAGAAATTTGTGGTATTTCATCACCATCCACTGAAACTGAGAATTCACGTTCAGGCCTAAGCTGCAGGTTTATGAATCAATCTGTGTAGGTTTTAATCTGCTAAAGCATTTCCTGAATACAGTAACTCTAATGTGTACTTGGTAGACTACAATCCATCATATTTTCCTTCATGTTCGTCTTTCAAGCTGAGACATGTATTCACATTAATCCCAAGAGCTCTTGAATTTTATTTGGGCTAACAGGTATACATTCTAGCTATCTGTATGTCAGAGAAGTATAGGTATTTCAAGAACAATGTTCGTCTTATTGATGAAACTAGAGCCTCTTAGAAATCTGTCAAAGCTCAATGAAAGTACTGGCACCATTAGAAATGGTACTAGTCCCCTTATTAATTCTCCTTAACATCAAACTGGGGCTCCAAATTTAGGACTGATTCATTTGAAACTATTTTGTACTCCAGTATAAGAATCGAAAGCAAGAACAAGACTAGGCTATTTGTCCTATCACTTCCACAAATCATGTCCATCATGGACACAGCCCAACCCATTCAACTGCCTGACCAAAGGTTCTGCTTTACATTTCCATGCAACCCAAAGGTTCTAAATACCTAAAACATGTAGGAGAAAAGGACTGAGGGAGGTAAGGAGCTCCAGAGCTGGTTGTAGGATGGTCTGTGCAATTTTCAGGTACAAATGAGCCATTTCTTTGTACCAGACAGTGAATGGACTGACCAGTGGTTATATAATGGGGCTGCTGGTGGCTGCTCCACAAAAAGGCCCAAAAACGTTTCTGGGGTCAAGGGGAGCAGGGGTGCTCCTCCTGGCTTCACAAAAATACTACAGCCCACTGCCGTCTCATGCTGGACCCCCGCACCCGGCGGGTTCGGACTTCCTAACAACCCCACCAGGTCTGCCTGCCGATTGGCTCAGCAAAGGAGCCAGCTGATTTCCCACCCTTCCAGAGCCAATGAGCTACAGTGGACTGCCCATTTGACTCCCACATCTCCCTGGTTACACTCAAACAAGACTCGAACCTGAAAATCGTTGTGGCCTTCCTACTACGGCCTTGAGAGGGTAGCGGGGCTTTGCCCACTTTGTGTTAATTCCACTGTCGAAAATCTCCTTCATGGAGTCAGGCGGCACAGGTTTCTTGGTAGGAGTCAAATAAGATGTCCCGAGGACAGAGCGGAAACGGGTGCTGAACAATGAGAAATGATTGAAAGGATGACCAAATGGATTGTTTTGAGGTAGCATTTAAAGACAGGGAGAGAGTAGCAAGAAAGGAACATTCTTTAACAAGAGAGTGGGTAGAATGTGGAACTTGCTACTGCCTGGAGAAGCCGAGGTGAATGAAACAGATGCCTTTTAGGAGAAGCTAGATAAACACATGAGGAAGAAAGGAATAAAAGGTTACGTTGATCAAGTTTGCTGAAGCAGGGTCAGAGGAAGCTCATTTGGAGCACAAACATCAGCACAGACCAGTTGGGTGAATGGCCTGTTTCCATCCTGGGAATTCTATGTAATATACATATATGTAAATATGTAAGATGGTGGGATATATGGAATGTCTTCTAAAGAGTTGGGCTGAGGTATCTGAAAGTTGTGCTACAGAATGGTGCTGCAGGGAGGGGTGGAAAATGCAGAGGAAAAGTAAAAGAGATGGGCTACAGGGAGTGCAGAGGTAGAGTGGCTGAAACCCAATGGAGAAATCAGGATGAAGATTTTGACTTCAATGTATTGAGGTCAGTCGCAGTTGAGGTATTTTCTTTAGCACAGACCCAGGTACTGACCAAACTGTAGTGGATCAAATCAGTGACCTGCTTAATGCTGCAATTACTATGGATACTTCGAAAACTGAGCATGAATGGGTTAACTGCACCCATTATCCTCACAATAAACTGAAATCGCGTACAGCTGCAGGGACTAGGTGGGATCAGGAAATTATTCGAGGCCGCCTGCATGAAAACTGGGTTCCTCAGATCGAAGACCTAATTTGGTCATCGGGATGAACAGCAACAATTAATTTCAGAGGAGCAAGTGTTGGCCAGCCAGCTAATACCTTAACAAAGCATATGTGAAGTCACGCAACTGAAAATAAGCAGATCACTGCTATATTATGCCAAACTCGGATTTCAACATGCATGACCCTGACTGTTTATCTGCAGTTATTGATTCTGCGTGATCTCTAAAGATGTGAGTGAAGCCACTGTTGGCAGACCTGTCTTGTTTTTGTGCATATTCTGATTATTGTACCACAGTTCAGAGACAGTTTGGGCTCTGCCTCCTACCACTGGGTTGCTTAAGTTTGATCTAAAGAAGATGTCAACATACCACTTTTTTACTTTTGTTCATTTTCGCTCAGGGTTCTCTTACTATGGTTTTGCAGTATCCTTCAGCTGGTAGGGTTTCTGAGTGAGCAGAGGGACTGTGCAGCTTTCACGTTAATGTTATTCTTTACTCAGGAAACAAGACAACAACAGCAAAGATAGCAAGGCTGTAAAATGCTTTGGGACATCCTGAGCTTGTGAAAAGCCACATAAAAATGCAAGTCCTTTCTTCCTTTCTTTTAGTCTTGTTCTGTGTCTGTACAGAGCTGCTAAACCCAAATGTGGGTTTATTAACAAATAGGTTTATTTGTTCGAATAGCAAATAAAAGAATTTCACATGAGCGAATTAATGCATTTGTTACTGATACCACACAATGTGATTTAAACTCACAAATCCCCAAACTCTTCATTTCAACAGCTTCCCTGCAGCTCCTACTGCAACCAAGTGAGTCAGCGTTGGCCATCGATTACTTTTTTAAAAAAAATTAATTCTCGGGATATGGCATTTATTGCCAGCCCTATTTGCCCTTGAGAAGGTGGCTGTGAACCTTCTTCTTTGAACCCCTGCAGTCTGTGTGGTGGAGTTGCTTCCACAGTGCTGTACGGTAGGAGCTCTAGGAATTTGACCCAGTGATGATGAAAAAATGGCAATATATGCCTAAGTCAGGATGGTGCGTGACTTTGAGGGGAACTTGGATAGTGTACCCATATGCTTGCTGCCCTTCTCCTTCTAGTTGGTGGAAGTTGTGAGTTTGTCAGGTGCATTCGCAGAAATCTTGCAGCCACAGTTTTTAAAAAATTAATTCATGGGATGTGGGCATCGCTGGCCAGGCCAGCATTTATTGCCCACCCCTAATTGCCCACGAGAAGGTGGTGGTGAGATGGCTTCTTGAACTGCTGCAGTCCATGTGGCATAGGGACACCCACAGTGCGCAGGTGTTGGAGGGAGTAGATGTTTGATGGGGTGCCGATCCAGCAGATTGCTTTATCCTGGATGGCATCAGGCTTTTCGTTTGTTATTGGAATGTGAAGAGTATTCCATCATCCTCCTGACTTGTGTCTTGGAGGCAGTGGAAAGGCTTCGGAGAGTCAGGAGGTGAGTTACTCACTATAGAATACATAGCTTCTGACCTGCTCTTGCAGCTATGGCCTTTATAGGGCTGCTTCGTTGAGTTTCTGGTAACAGGGGCAGAGAAATGACAAGCAGCCCTTGATTAGACAAGCCCAGCAGCAGCAGAGATCACCCAGGATGGGCAGAAAACGCACAAGCTTTTTGGTTAGTGTGTTCTATTCTGGGAAAAATAGAGTATATGATTGATGTATCAGTAAGTGGAAAACATTTTCAATAATATATTGCAACCTGTGGAGAAGTGGGACTAGAATTAACAGTGCACTCCTCCCACCTTGGTCATAACATAGCAATGAGCAATAGTGCCTGCAGCAGAGAAGGAGCGATAAGGGGGAAAAACAAACAGCAGAGAAGACAAGAAATAATTGGGACATCAAGATTGAGTATTAAAAGCATGTTGATTACAGGAGAAAGAGAAGACAGGGGGAAGGCCCTGGCAAAGAATGAGTTTGGGAGGAACAGGTGATTTTGGATCTGTAGTTCCCAAAGCTCTTCACTGCTGGGGATTTCCTTATCGCATGTCTGGATCTGTTGCAGACTAATTAAGAGACTGATTGCAATGATTTAGTCAACAGCTCCATTATCATTGTATCATGCGATACCAGGATGGTAAGAGGTGAACTAGGTAGACCTTTGTCTTTTTTCATCTAGTAGTTCCTATGTTCCTAAATTAGAGCAAGAGAATAGTAACTGGGATAGTATCAGCTGCGGAGATTCTGCCACAAGCCTCTGGCGATTGCAACCCTGAAATTGTGAGTTAGCAGCAATCCAGATGTGAATTATTGAAAAGATGACTCCCCACTGAAGGCAATTGTTGTACTACCCTACACAATCGCTGCTGGAGCAGAGCATTGAAAGCTTTAGTGCTGTGGCTCAGTGGCTAGTGCTTCTGCTTTCAGAGCAGAAGACTATACTTTCGAGTCCCAGCCTAGGGCCTTGAGCTGAAAATCTACTGTTGACCTGAAATGTTAACTCTGTTTCTCTCTCCATAGATGCTGCCAGACTTACTATATTCTAGAGAGTAAACCAAAATAAGGCCTATGCTTGAAGGAGTGTAAATTCAAAACAAACATGTGGAAAAAGTGGGGTAGTTTTAATCCCCAAACACTGGTTGGGTGGAGGTTAATATGTAAAACCCGCTCATTTCCAATTTTAACGGAGGGAGGATGAGGGGTAGGCCTCCAATCCACTTTCAGGAGGCAGGTTGTAAAGGCCGGCTCAGATCTGCAAATGAAGCCCGACAGAACCACATCGACCTCGAGCCCGACCCGGCCTGAATCCTTCCATTGTCTTCCCGCACCCGACCCGACCTGACCGTCAGTTAACCTACCTTCTGTTTTTCATTTTGTTGCTGATCTGCACAAGCTTAAAATAACTAACAAAACCAACTTTCTAGTCCAAAAATTACATTAACCTTAGAGCCACTTAGCTGAGGTCGTGATAGAGTGTGTCTGCTTCGGCCCAACCCGACTCGAGCCCGAATGCTGGACCCGGAAGTGCGACCCGACCCGACCTGAACCCAACATGTGTCGAGTTCCGTTGGGTAGCTGGCCTTTAGCGGGTTGGTCATTGAAATCTTTTAAGGAGGGGGGCGTGCCTTCAATCTAACAGGATATCCCTTTTTAGCCCATATTGGCCGGGTTTTCTGTGCAAGAGCCTTTGCAGCACTGCTTGTGGGCCAAGAGAGGCCAAGAGTGCTTCCCCGCCTCAAGAAACTAATCTGTAAACACACACCACCTACACAATCTGCACCCCCCCCCCCCCCCCCCATCCCCATCACATTTTTGATCACATACCATCAGTGACTGCACGTGAAAATAACATTAATTGACAGTGAAGCACTTTGGGGCATCCCACAGATGAGAAGGCTGCTATATAAATGCAAATCTTTCCTCTACAAATACCAAACAGAAAAAATTCTTCATGAATATATTTCCAGATGCATATCATGACACACAGCAACCAGGTTAATTTTGTTACAAATGTTATTAATTTTAAGCAGTGAACTGGTTAACTGCACTGTTTGAACCAGTAATAGTAATTTCTCAGCACAAGTTCTCAAATATAATGTTTTAATGTTCTTTTTACAATAGGAATATCAGATACTTTATTCCAGATTAAACTGCATGAGTTCTTTATAACAGTGCAGCATTGTGAGCTTTCCTTTAGCAATTGGAGCAAAATTAATTCAAATTATTCCCCTTCGGATAGGTGAAGTCCCCCTCCCCCGCCCAGGGACGTTTCTGGAACAGAACAAATACCACATTTTACAAAGGCACATGGCCTGGGAGTCCACAACCTGACACATTTTCATTGTTTAAGCAGCATAAAAACCATATTCAGGCTGAGAATAAAAATATCGCCAACAGCACCTTATTTGCTATATAATGCAAAGCAATTAAATCTAATCAGATTATCCCAGCGTCACCACCTACTGTCTCTCCACAATATTCAAAGATGTAGGCGTTCATAAAAATAACAGTATACAAACACACATTCTCATGCACACAGTACTCCCAAACACTGACACACACCCTCACGCACATGTTCACACACTCTCTCACACACGCTCACAAACACACACACACACTCTCACACACGCAAACACACAATCATACACTCTCTCACACACACATACACTCACAATCATACACACTCTCACGCATCTCACACACACACACACAGATACTTACACACTTTCACGCACATTCTCATACATATTCACACACATAATCACTCTCACATCCTCAAATACACAGTCCAGGGGAGATGGAGGTGACCAGGAGGGCAGCTGGAGACCCAGGCAGCATTGGGATGAGGGGTTTGCGGGATGATAGGGAGCTAGAGGGAGGGATTAGAAGCCCAGGGTTGGAAGACTGTCTCTGGCTGCCTCAGGGCAAACCTATTATTTTAAAAAGGACAAACAACTCTTTCAAGGGTGGGCCCTGAACACCTTCTTTTCCTTCTCACACTTATGGTGGACTGCACTTCCTGGCTGCTGCATTGGGGGCTTAGTAGACCAGTTAGTGCCCAGAAAATGAATTTATAGGCCATGAGCTGTACAGTTTAGGATCTGTGAGTGTAGGGTGAGGATGCAGCTGTGTAAATGCAGCATGTGCTGTATGCCATACGGACAGGACATGACTGCAATGCACACTGTACTGTAGGAAAAAGGAAAAGACTTGTGTTTATACAACATCTGATCACAGACTCAAAAACATTCCAAACTTCAATTACTTTTAAGTTTGCTGCAGCAAATGAAGCAGCCGGATTCACAAACAGCAATGAGACGAATGACAAGTTCATCTGTTTCAGGCGGTCTCAGTTAGTGGAGAAAGATGCTGGGAGAATTCCCTATTCTCCTCTGAGTAGCACCAAGGGATCTTTAATATCTTCCCCAAACCACTAGAACAGGCAGACGGGGGCCTTAGTTTAGCATCTAATTGATAGGATGACGGCTCCAGTAATGCAGGATTCCCTTGGCACTGCACTGCAATGTCAGCCTAGATTACGTGCTTAAATCCTGGAGATGGATTAGTGATTGTCAGGATAAGGACAGGGACAGAAATGATTGAATGCTGCGTGGACCTGGACAGATGATAAGAGCTGGTGGATCCATGGGAATATCCCGACGAGGAAGGCAGCTTGTCAAGGCTCATAACATCTGCATTGTTAGTACAGTGTTACGACTACTACACTACCAAAAAAGCAGCTAGTTATATTTACAGTACAGCAACTTGTATTTATATACCACCTCTACCACTGTAAAATGTCCCATGGTACTTCACTGGACTGTAATCAGTGAAATATTGACAGCTCATGAAAGAAGTAGATCTTAGGACAGATGAGAGAGAAGGAGGAGGAGAGGTGACTTAATAGAGACATAAGATAATCAGAGGGTTAGATAGGGTGGATAGTGAGAGTCTTTTTCCTCGGATGGTGATGGCAAACACGAGGGGACATAGCTTTAAGTTGAGGGGTGATAGATATAGGACAGATATGAGAGGTAGTTTCTTTACTCAGAGAGTAGTAGGGGCGTGGAACGCCCTGCCTGCAACAGTAGTAGACTCTCCAACTTGAAGGGCATTTAAGTGGTCATTGGATAGACATATGGATGAAAATGGAATAGTGTAGGTCAGATGGTTTCACAGGTCGGCGCAACATCGAGGGCCGAAGGGCCTGTACTGCGCTGTAATGTTCTATGTTCTATGATCAAAAGTTTGATCAAAGAGGTAGGTTTTAAGGAGCATGTTAACGGAGGAGAGAGAGGTGCACAGATTTGGGCGGGTAATTCTACAGCTCAGCGCCTTGATGGCTGCAGGCATAGCCACCAATGGTGGGGCAAAGGAAGTCGGGGGGTGCATAAGAGGCCAGAACTGGAAGAACAAGAGTTCTCAAAGAGTTGTAGAGCTGGAGGAGGTTATAGAGATAGGGAGAAATGAGAGCATGGAGGAATTTGAACATAGGGATAAGAATTTTAAATTTGAACCTGCTCCATTATCTTGGGTTCACATTGTCAGCAGAATAAGCGTAGCAGACTAGTTCACACTAAAGACCCCCCAGCCATCGACTGAACTAACATAGCTTACAGGTGCTAATACAGGGCAACATCCTGCTTATTACCATGGTACCTTTTACTTCTAAACTCCTTGGACAATCCAACAGAAACAGCAAATAGAAAAAATCCCTACTGAACAAAATTATATTTTCATCACCCAGGCACTCACTCTGAGTGCAATCAGGGCTGAAATTGCTAAATAAGGCTCCATGTGGAGAATACCTTTGTGCTGTCGGTTCATATCCTCCAGGGATTAGACTGTGATTATTAGATCTCATTTTACACATCACCCTAATGTTTTGATCCTGTAGTTTTTTTCCAGGAAAAATGTGGTGTGCCTTTAAGGCTGGAGAAGGAGTCGTACTGCTTTAAGGCAACAAGCTCCAGAGACTGAGTCAAAGAATGTATTCTCGTTGCCCAGGATGCAGCCATTCAGAGACTGTGATTCAAAGAGTGCATTCTGGTTGCCTGGGATACAGCCACTCAGAGTCTGAGGATCAAGAAATACATTGTGGCCGATTGACATTTGAAACTGGCTTTTAAGAGACAGTTATCAGAGAAACAGACAGACAGATGGACCAGCATATCCTGAAGGAAATGAGAGCTCTCTCTTGGTTTATTTAAACTCTATTTATTATACTTCCAGAATTCTGATGTCAAGCCAGATTAATTTCTTAAAAAGAAAATAACCAATTCCTTTGACTACTGAACTTTAATTGTTGAAATTCATCACTGGAAAAGAAGAGCATCAATTCACCCGCTGAATTAGACTATGGACTATTCTACTGTTGAAGAACTGTTTTTCCCATCAGACGGCTATGAGGATTTCAAGCAACCTTGGACTATTCCACATTCGGAAGGAGCGAATATCTGCAAGGACACTATTTTTTCCTATTTTAAATGTTGTTTATATCTAAGTAGTGTTTAAGAATTTAGTTTTTCTAATTAAACAGTTAATTGGTTTGGTTAGCCTCATTCAGGGGTTAATAGTGGCGCAGTGGTTAGCACCGCAGCCTCACAGCTCCAGCGACCCGGGTTCAATTCGGGGTACTGCCTGTGTGGAGTTTGCAAGTTCTCCCTGTATCTGCGTGGGTTTTCTCCGGGTGCTCCGGTTTCCTCCCACAAGCCAAAAGACTTGCAAGTTGGTAGGTAAATTGGCCGTTATAAATTGCCCCTAGTATAGGTAGATGGTAGGGAAATATAGGGACAGGTGGGGATGTGGTAGGAATGTGGGATTAGTGTAGGATTAGTATAAATGGGTGGTTGATGGTCGGCACAGACTCGGTGGGCCGAAGGGCCTGTTTCAGTGCTGTATCTCTAAACTAAACTAATAGATGGTACAATTTGGCTGGGTCCTTCTTTAATTTGGAAAGTTTAAAATGATATGTTAGGTGATCTGTGGAGGGATGGGATTGAATCAACAGTGCATTTCTCCGATCACAATCCGAATCATATATTTTGATTGGGGACTTTGACTTGAGCAGTCGGTCCTAACACTAAAGGTGGGTGGGTTAAAGAGGTCAATTAAGCAGGATTGAGATAGTAAAGCAAGGATGTGATTGGCATTTCAGCTTTCCATGATAATAGAGACTGAATTAATTGAACTTCATCTAAATAGTACCACTTAATCCTAATGATGGACTATGTAAGCTACTTTTATGTTATAGGCCAAGGCCCAGGAGAGCTACCCAAATGCACAGCTCTCCCACATTTACATTCTAATAGGGTATGTTCCTGTATATTAACTGCAAAATGGTATTTTTAGACATGGTCAGGGCAGTTTGGGCAGTACACATTGTAGAGACAGGTGATGTCATGACATCACCACAGGCAATCATCACCAGCATTAATGCACACATATATATTATTATAAATATTATATATATAGGTATATTTTATATATATATATCAAATGCAAAGTGGGTTTTGAGCCAAAAGCAGAAAATCGTGGAAACACTCAGCAAGTCAGTCAGCATCTGTAGATGTTAGTGTTTCACCAGACGGAGAAAAGAAATAGAGACGGAAAGTTGGCTTTTATCTCAAAGGAGGTTGGAGTAATAAAATGCCAAAGTGATGTTTCAGTTGTAACAGAGTCTTGGTCAGACACCATCTGGTGTACTGCATTCAGTTCTGGACACCACATCTCAGGAAGGATACATTGGCCTTGGAAAAGAATGTGGGCACAGTCATCAGAATGATATCAGAGTATAAAGAATTAAATTATGAGGACAGGTTTCATAAACTTGGTTTGTAATCCCTTGAGTCTAGAAGGTAAAGGGGTGATCTAATCGAGTTGTTCAAAATGATAAATAATTTGATAGGTAGATAGTGTTATGACTGAGGTGGGAGGAGTGCACTGTCTTTTCTAGTTCCACTTCTCCATAGGTCACAACATATATTTAAATGTTACCGATGTGCTTAATCATGTCCAAAGACAGGAGGAAAGAGGAGCTGACACACTGGACCTCTCAGGGTGTCTTAGAAAGATTCAGGAAAGATGAGCTGGGTTTTCTTTCTTGCCAGGTCGATCTCCAACTGCTTTTTCAACAACAGTCCACACCCCAAACGAATCAAAACAATATCTCAGAAGCAAAACCCCAGACAGCCAGTCAGAACATCCTGACCCTCATATATCTTGACATATCACTTCTCTGTAAACATCTTCCCTAGGTCACCAAGTTTTCTGTTGTTTATTGAGCCTAAGGCAGGTGACCATCCAGTAAAGGTTGTTTTCAAACACATCTCAGTGTCCTTTCAGTGAACTGTCAATAACAAAACAAAATCCAGCATCTATGAAATCTTCAGCCTTCCAAAGATCGAATCCATTTTCACCATTTAAATATGAGTCCTCAAAAAAAAAAATTAACAAAACATGGAAGCACTTTCGTATTAACAGATATTTCCTCTGGTGTGGTGGAATGCAGAACAAAAGGGCAAAAGTTATCCAATTAGCCGCATTTCCCCACTCTTTCACCATAGCTCTGCAGATTTTTACTTTTCGAGTATCTATCCAATTCCCTTTTGAAAGTTACTATTGAATCAGCTTCTACCACCCTTTCAGGTAGTGCATTCCAGACTGTGTAAAAATAATTCTCACCCTCCCGCCCAGGTTCTTTTGCAAATTATTTTAAATCTGTGTCATCTGATTGCTGACCATCAAAAACAATTTCTCTCTATGAAAACAAAACTGGATGTAGAATGGGAGGATACTGTGAGCCTCAATGGCATGGATAGCCTCTTCTCATCCTTGATTTTCCCTATGTTCTTACATTGATGTCTCGGTTAATTCCAGGAACTAGGAGAGTGTGATGCTCTTTTAAAAGTGGGTCTTTGTTGTTCAATGAATCACAAAATTACCAAAGAAAAATCAAGTCTGGCAAAAGCATGACAAGAAAAGAATCACACAGTGACAGAGTGAAGGCAACATGACGCGTCACACTCATTAAAATGTCTTTGTTACAACACTCTCCACAAGAAAGCTGACCTAGCAACACAGATGAGAACCAATGAAACAGTTCATACATGTGGGCGACAAGCTGAAGTGTGGAACATGAGCTGGGATACTCGGCCAACAAGTGTGCCATCTTCTGCACTCTCATTCTGCTAACGACTTCCATGCAATTATAGATTTCTGATTGTCTAAAATGTGCGGGGGTGGAGGTGGAGGGCCGCAGGGGATTGGCAAGGGGAGAAAATGAATTCTTTAAGAGTTTGAACCCAAAGTCCCATTTTTATAATGCCAATTTGGCTAATGTTCCATTTGAAATATTCTAAATAGCAGGTAGTCGTGCATATACATTGCTCGTATTTGGGACTGTTGTTTCATTTAGAACAGTGCAAGGTGTGGTCAGTTCCCAAGCTTAATGATTATTTTTGCCAAGGGAATATCTTTTGCATACAGACAGTGGGTTGCGGCTGGCATTTTTAAAATTAAATTGGCACACACAATACAACAGCTGTGATTCCCAAATGCAGAGCTATCTGCTAAAATTCAAGCAGCCACAACAAAAGCTTGAGGAAAACTCCCGCACATCACAGCAAACTAATTATAATACACCATATTCTGTCTTCATTATGGCAGACGATATATAATTCTCCTGGATCCATCCTTCTATGCCCTACCTGCAAATACTGTACGTCTCAATTGGCATAACTGGAATAACTTACCTTATAATTGAGCAGAAGTAGTAGATAGTTACATTTATCATGTCTCCCTATCATGTCTACCCTATCTACATGCTGGTTGGAGTCATACCTAGCGCAAAGGAAGATGCCTGTGGTTGTCGGAGGTCAATCATCTGAGCTCCAGGGCATCACTGCAAGAGTTCCTCAGGGTAGTGACGGAGGCCCAACCATCTTCAGCTGCCTCATCAATGACATTCCTTCAATCAAGGTCAGAAGTGGGGATGTTTGCTGATGATTGCACAATGTTCAGCACCATTTGCGACTCCTCAAATACTGAAGCAGTCCGTGTAGAAATGCAGCAAGACCTGGACAATATCTAGGCTTGGGCTGATAAGTGACAAGTAACATTCGCGCCACACAAGTGCCAGGTAATGACCATCTCCAACAAGAGAGAATCTAACCATCTCCCCTTGATATTCAGTGGCATTACCATCACTGAATCCCCCACTATCAACATCCTAGGGGCTACCATTGACCAGAAACTGAACTGGAGTAGCCATATAAATACCGTGGCTACACGAGCAGGTCAGAGGCCAGGAATCCTGTGGCGAGTAATTCACCTCCTGACTCCCCAAAGCCTGTCCACTATCTACAAGGTACAAGTCAGGAGTGTGATGGAATACTCTCCACTTGCCTGGATGGGTGCAGCTTCAACAACACTCAAGAAGCTCGACACCATCCAGAAAAAAGCAGCCCGCTTGATTGGCACACCATCCACAAACATTCACTCCCTCCACCACCGACGCACAGTGGCAGCAGTGTGTACCATCTACAAGATGCACTGTAGCAATGCACCAAGGCTCCTTAGACAGCACCTTCCAAACCCACGATCTCTACCACCTTGAAGGACAAGAGCAGCAGATGCATGGGAACATCACCACCTGCAAGTTCCAGTCCAAGTCACACACCATCCTGACTTGGAACTATATCGCTGTTCCTTCACTGTCACTGGGTCAAAATCCCGGAACTCCCTTCCTAACAGCACTGTGGGTATACCTACCTCACATGGACTGCAGAGGTTCAAGAAGGCAGCTCACCACCACCTTCTCAAGGGCAATTAGGGATGGGCAATAAATGCTGGCCTGGCCAGCGACGCCCACATCCCATGAAAGAATTGAAAAAAAATGTGGTGTACAAAGACTTCCAAAACACATTTGATAAAGTCCCACATAATAGGAATGTCAGAAAAGTTAGAGCCCATGGAATAAAAGGGACCATAGCAGCCTGGGTGCAAAATTGGTTAAATGACAGGAAACAGAGAGTAGTTGTGAACAGTTGCTTTTCAGACTGGAGGAAGGTGTTCAGTGGGGTTCTCCAGAGTTAAGACCCCTGCTTTTCTTAATATATTAATGATCTAGACTTGGGTGTGCAGGGCACAATTTCAAAATTTGCAGATGACACAAAGCTTGGAAATACCGTGAACTGTGAGGAGACAGATCATAAGCCGCTGGAGATGATCTGGAGAAAAGCACTCACAAATGCAACCCCTCGACACCAGAGGTTACTCATCAACATGCAGGGCTACAACTGTGATGTCAAATACAAACTCGGTAGTCAGATGATCCTATCAGACACCCTAAATAGACTGCCCAATCCTGGGAAGGCACAAGAAATGCCATTTGACTTCCAGGTGGACAAAGTCTGTGGAAGTTTGGAGGATGTCTACAACATAGATCTCGTGCTTCGTTCAAAACAAGAGCAAAGAACTCCGAGCTCTATGGCAAATCATTGTAGAGGGTTGGCCTGAGATCATTCAGGAGATCCCTACGGATCTAAGAACGTATTGGCCATACAGAGACGAAATCGGTATATCCAATGGAATACTATTCAAAGAACGTCAAGTACTTATCCCAGCAACACTTCAGTCTGACATACTTGGACAGCTCCACCAAGGACACATGGGAATAGAAGACAACTCGCCCACCAGTCAGTATTCTGCCCCGCTAGCAGCAAGGGACACTGACCTGATGGTGAGATCTTGTGATGCGTCCCACTACCAGGACAGACCCAGCAGAGGTGGCGGCACAGTGGTATACAGTCGGGAGGGAGTTGCCCTGGGAGTCCTCAACATTGACTTCAGACCCCATGAAGTCTCATGGCATCAGGTCAAACATGGGCAAAGAAACCTTCTGCTGATTACCACCTACTGCCACTCCCCCCCCCCCACCCCCACCACCCCCACCTTCAGCTGATGAATCAGTACTCCTCCATGTTGAACAGCACTTGGAGGAAGCACTGAGGGTGGCAAGAGAGAGGGGGGGGGTGGGAAGAGAGAGGGTGGCAAGAGAGAGGGGGGAAGAGAAGGTAGGAAGAGAGAGGAAGGAAAAGAGAGGGAGGAAGAGAGAGGGGGGAAGGGAGTGGGGAAGAGAGAGGGGGGAAGGGGAGGAAGAGAGAGGGGGAGGAGAGGCAGGGAAGAGAGAGGGGGGAAGAGAGAGGGAGGGGAAGAGGGGGGAAGAGAGGGGGGGGAAGAGAGAGGGGGGCAGAATGTAACCTAGGTGGGGATCTTCAATGCCCATCACCAAGAGTGGCTCGGTAGCACCACTACTGACCGAGCTGGCCAAGTCCTAAAGGACATAGCTGCTAGACTGGGTCAGCAGCAGGTGGTGAGGGAACCAACAAGAGGGAAAAATATACTATCTTGTAAAAGAGCAGGGGAGTTCTCTCTGATGACTTAGCCAATATCTAGCCCTGCAAAACAAATGATCACCTTGCTGCTTGTGGGACCTTGCTCTGTGCAAATTGGCTGACTTTCCCACATTACAACAGTGACTACACTTCAAAAGAAGTTGGTTGGACAGCACATTGGGATGGCCTGAGGTGATGAAAGACACTGTCTATGATTTTATAAGTCTTTCTCTTTCATTATGTGTATAGTCCATGCAAAGTGTACACCTCTGTAAAAGTGAATAAGCCATATAAATTTTATACCGATCCATAAGAAGCCCAATTCAATCTCCAGTCTGTGGAGTTGGAGTTGGTATTTATCAACTGGAACTGGATTCTTGCTAGGAACTGGATTGAGAAAGTTCTATCCTATCGACCTCCATCATGATGAGGGGAATGAGCTTCCAAGCCCACGGTTTTCACAGTAATGCCACCTACACAAGATGACTTGAGGATATTGCACTGTGAATGAGTCACATGTAGAAATACAGGCAGGATCTTTGGGCCCACCAGGGCAGGAATGGAGGTGGACAGGGCTCGAAAAGAGCAGTACAAGCCAGCGGCTGGTTTCCTGAGACCGTTCCCAGCGCCAGCCATTTTAGCGGAGGTGGGATCAGGTAGGCTACCACCCCACTCCCCACCCCCCCATTCCCCTGAGTGGCAGGTGACCGATTAGGATCGTTGAGGGCCTTGTTAAGTCCAATTAAAGGAATTTTCTAGTTGGTCTCTAGTTTCCCACACTGGCGGGGGGCAGTTTAGGTGCCTGAAGGTGGCAGGCTGGGGTGGGGGAAGTGCTTTGGACAGGCCTAGAGGCTTTCCCTGTCTGCCTGGGTGTGAGAGTGGCCACATGGTGCCCTGTAGAGGGGCTCTCCCCTCTCTCCCGGCCCCACAACAGTGGCAGACAGGCTGCAAGAACCATTTTTAAATTAAAGTTTTAAAGAAGTTAGTGAGAGGGTGCCTCCATATTGAAGCACCCTCTCTGTTACTTACCTGCCATCACAGTCTTCTCTCAAGCTGGAAGACCTCTGATTACCCCTCCAGCTTCAAAGGCCCGCCCACTGCCCATAAGACAGGGAACATGTCTCCATGAGAATTAGGGGGCACCTCTGTGAAAATCCCAACGAGTGACTATTTCCCTCAAGGGGCGTGTTTGGGACCTGGAAGCAGTCCTGACTTCTGTTTCCCGCCTCCGGAAGAAAAATCCAGCCCACAGTGTTCCCCATTCCACCACCCCACCCCTTATCGCTCTGTCAAATGTAAAGGAGTGGAAGGTTATGCTGATAGGGTTCGATGAAGAGAGCTTCGAGGAGGCTCATGTGGAGCATAAACTATGGCATGGACCTGTTGGACAGAATGGCCTGTTTCTGTGCTGTGCATTTTATGTATAATCATTTCAATACGACTCTTGTAGCCTGTAAACAGGACCCGTCACCCAAATGGCTGGGCTGCTTTAAGCCCAACTCCCAGAAGTGAAAGGACAGTGAAAAATAGTGCATTTTTTGGGAGATGCGAGCCGTAAATTTTAAAAGGTTCCAAGAGCTAATTTGAAGTTGAAATTGCAGCATTTTTGCTATCTACCTTAAAGAACACAAGGGCATGCATCCAAGCGCATCTCGAGTACTTACATTACAAATCAAAAGATAAGTGGCAGTTTCTAAGTGAGATTGTACAAACTGTTCCAGCCCAGTGAGACTCTCAAAAAACTGCTGAGTCCTCAAAGTAACAAGTTGGTTCCATTCCATTGAATTTTATGACAGAGCAATGCTTCAAAAAGCAAAATTCATCAAATGTCTTCTGAGGTGTAACTGAAAAGCTGGATTATGTACAATGGGAACTGTGATGTACACAATAAGAAAGCTTAAGTCAAAAAAAGGCTGTTTGAAACTCTGAGCTTTTTCCATAGGCCATGTACAAACTATTCCATTGTGGGTTCTACTCCACTCACTTAGTCCTTCAAGGGAACATTTTTGCAAGGTATCTCCCTGACCACAAAAGATAGTCAAGCCAAACTCCACAATACTTATCTGCACTGCTGGCTCCATTATTAAGAGAAGGAACAAGACCCAGGTTTTTGTAATAATTCTGAAGAGTTGATAGTGTAGCTGCAGCAGGTTGCAATATCCCTACATTATGTTCCATGGCTATCTTAGTCCATACATAAGAACTAGGAGCAGGAGTAGACCATATGGCCCCTCGAGCCTACTCCGCCATTTCATAAGATTAGATTTTTTTTTAGATTAGAGATACAGCACTGAAACAGGCCCTTCGGCCCACCGAATCTGTGCCGACCATCAACCATCCATTTATACTAATCCTACACTAATCCCATATTCCTACCAAACATCCCCACCTGTCCCTATATTTCCCTACCACCTACCTATACTAGTGACAATTTATAATGGCCAATTTACCTACCAACCTGCAAGTCTTTTTGGCTTGTGGGAGGAAACCGGAGCACCCGGAGAAAACCCACGCAGACACAGGGAGAACTTGCAAACTCCACACAGGCAGTACCCAGAATTGAACCCGGGTCCCTGCAGCTGTGAGGCTGCAGTGCTAACCACTGCGCCACTGTGCTGCCCTTTTTTTTTTAAAGTTTACCCCTTCCCACCATCCCTCACACCCATTACCATGATAAGATCATGGCTGATTCTTGACCCGCAACTCTGCTATCCCCCCGATTCCCTTATTCCTCCGTTCTGAGAGTATCCAAAATATACTCAACAACTGAGCATCCACAGCCCTCTAGGGTAGACAATGCTAAAGATTCAGAACTCCCTGAGTGAATAGATTTCTCCTCATCTCAGTTCAAAATGGTCATCCCCTTATCCAAGAATATAACCCTAGGTCTAGACTCTCCAGCCCAGGGAAGCGGACTCTCAGCGTCTAAAATAAATTAAATAAATAAACAAAATTAAAAGCTAATATCTAAAGTTATGCGCATATAATGATCGCCTTCAGTTTCCATTCCTAATCAAATTTTTATTCAGTTCATTTTTGAATTAATTAATTGACCATTTTTTTCTGAAAGTGAGTCCTACAGGTTCCACTAGCCTACCGAACAAACAAAATATCTGCTTATTTCTGGTCTCAATTCGTGCCATTCAATTTGAAACCCATGTCTTGCTTTCACAGACTAAGATTTTCAAAATAATTTTCAATAGCCACACTATCAATTCTTCTTAATTATTAAACTATATATATATATATATATATCATGTTCAGTATTGCTGAAAATAGAGACATGTTGTCGAATCTTTTCGGCTTGCACTCATCAGGACAATCCGCAAGAATACCAATGTAAGGGAAAAAATGACTTTATACTGTATGGAAGGACAGTACTGATTGGTTAGCAAGTGAACTCTGATTGGTAGAGGCGTTGCCATGGAGAACACATCAGTTTACAGTGATTGGCAGTTAACTGCCAAGCTTTGCTTGAAATTTAAACCAGGCAGCTTGACTCTGACTGGTCAAGTCGTTGCCTTGAGGAATGAACCAGCAAATGGTTGTCCCTTATTTTGTTTAACTGGAACAAGCACGATGTTTGTACATGTTCTTTCTGTCTACAAAGAACAGGGCCTTGTGTATTAATATATGTAGCTTCCAGTACCCGTAAATGCACCACACGGCGAGCCCTGCTGACAATTCCCAGTGTACTAAGAATTACGCTGACAACCAATGTAAGATTGTCAGTAGGGCTCGCAGTGTGGCACATTTGAGCATACTGGAAGCTACATATATTAATACACAGGGCCCTGTTCTTTGCAGACAGAAAGAACATGTACAAACATTGCGCCTATTTCAGCTAAACAAAATAAGTTACAGCCATTCACTGGTTCATTCCTCAGGGCAATGACTTGACCAATCAGAGTCAAGCTGCCTGGTTTAAATTTCAAACAAAGCTTGGCAGTTAACTGTCAGTCACTGTAAACTGGTGCATTCGCCATGGCAACTCCTCTACCAATCAGAGTTCACTTGCCAACCAATCAGCACTCTCTTCTCATACAGTATAAAGTAATTGTTTTCCCTAACATTGGGATTCTTGCGAGTTGTCCTGATAAGTGCAAGACGAAAAGCTTCGACAACGTCTCTATTTTCCAGCAATACTCAAGTTCTGTACTACGAAAAGACTATTTATATCATGTTCCCTCGCAGTTTTCTTTCCTCCCATGCAAATAGATCCCATTTTCTTCATAATTTGTAGCCCTAAGCAGTGTTGGTATTGTTACAACGTTATCTCCACCTCCATCCAAGTACCCGAGAGTGAAAACTTATATGTGCATGGAGCTCCTTATTTCCATTTTTCTGTTTAAAAAGGCTTTGAATGGGAATTAACAGCCACTTCACAAGCAGTTTCACTCTGGAATTGAACTTTTCCTATGTTGAGATGTCCTGCAAAGGGAATGAAGGATGTGGCTAAAATGGAACTTTAACGACAGAATCTATACCGGTAGATTGGGCATCAGTCAAATTTACTGGAAATTGAATTTGGTTGTAAGTTGCTTTTTGTCTTCTCTTTTCAAATGATGCAGATGAGCTTAGTTTAATAAGGCATTATGTCACTCCTGTCTGAATTGTCTGCAGCCACAATAGGCAGTGACTAAAAATACCATCATGTCAGTTTCATTTGCCAACTGTGAAACTGGCACTAAACAAGAAAGTGACAAGCAGGCAGCATGTCTCTGGCTGTGCCTCTATGACAACAGGCGGATGAAAACTGTGCGTTGTGCTCATGCATCACTTCTTAACAAAAGAAATTATTGTATTGAAGATAATTTCTCAAAGGGGGATGAAGCACGTGGCCACAATTACTACTCCATTTATAGTGCTTGCTGACCTAAATTAGCTGTGCATCCACAAGCGCCTCAATTTTAACATTCTCGTCCTTGTGTTCAAATCCCTTCTTGGCTGCATATTACTGGAAAACTAACCCTCTATCACAGAGCACTTATTAAACAGCAAGAGTGGAGTTATTGCAGCTGTTGATTTCATCTGAATTCCATGTCCATATTACAAGCCTTGAAATCTAACCCTACCTATTTATGATTTTATCTATAATGTGATTCTGGTGAAAGCAAGAAGGAAAAAACAAATCATTCATTGGCGCTGATGTGAGGAACCATGGCTTTTTTACTTGGTTACGATTGGACAATGAGGAGTGGTTTATTGAAGTTCATTTTAATGGTGCTGCCATGGGAGGAGGGGGGAAGGTTTTGCTAATCTCTAATCTTGTTAATTCATGAATTTTGAAGCTTTACTTCTGCTGTGTAGTTTCTTTAGTGCGTCATTATTCCTGTATTCCTTTTTATGACAAGTTTTGCATATCGAGTACAAAACCCAAGGATAGAGGAGGTGGCAGGGTATTATATTCCATTCCATTCAGTGAATTTGCATTTTTGTTCCAAAGAACAAAGAACAAAGAACAGTACAGCACAGGAACAGGCCATTCAGCCCTCCAAGCCTGCGCCGATCTTGATGCCTGCCTAAACTAAAACCTTCTGCACTTCCGGGGTCCGTATCCCTCTATTCCCATCCTATTAATGTATTTGTCAAGATGCCTCTTAAATGTCTCTATGGTACCTGCTTCCACCACCTCCCCCGGCAACAAGTTGCAGGCACTCACCACCCTCTGTGTAAAGAACTTGCCTCGCACATCCCCTCTAAACTTTGCCCCTCGCACCTTAAACCTGTGTACCCTAGTAACTGACTCTTCCACCCTGGGAAAAAGCTTCTGACTATCCACTCTGTCCATGCCGCTTATAACTTTGTAAACCTCTATCATGTCGCCCCTCCACCTCCGTCGTTCCAGTGAAAACAATCCGAGTTTATCCAACCTCTCCTCATAGCTAATGCCCTCCAGACCAGGCAACATCCTGGTAAACCTCTTCTGTACCCTCTCCAAAGCCTCCACGTCCTTCTGGTAGTGTGGTGACAGAATTGCACGCAATATTCTAAATGTAGCCTAACTAAAGTTCTGTACAGCTGCAGCATGACTTGCCTATTTTTGTACTCTATGCCCTGACCGATGAAGGCAAGCATGCCGTGTGCCTTCTTGACTACCTTATCCACCTGCATTGCCACTTTCAGTGACCTGTGGACCTGTACGCCCAGATCTCTCTGCCTGTCAATACTCCTACGGGTTCTGCCATTTACTGTATACTTCCCACCTGCATTAGACCTTCCAAAATGCATTACTTCACATTTGTCCGAATTAAACTCCATCTGCCATTTCTCCGCCCAAGTCTCCAACCGATCTATATCCTGCTGTATCCTCTGACAATCCTCATCACTGTCCGCAACTCCACCAACCTTTGTGTCGTCCGCAAACTTACTAATCAGACCAGCTACATTTTCCTTCAAATCATTTATATATACTACAAACAGCAAAGGTCCCAGCACTGATCCCTGCGGAACACCACTAGTCACAGCCCTCCATTCAGAAAAGCACCCTTCCACTGCTACCCTCTGTCTTCTATGACCGAGCCAGTTCTGTATCCATCTTGCCAGCTCCCCTCTGATCCCATGTGACTTTACCTTTTGTATCTGTCTGCCATGACGGACCTTGTCAAAGGCTTTACTGAAGTCCATATAGATAACATCCACTGCCCTTCCTTCATCAATCATCTTTGTCACTTCCTCAAAAAACTCAATCAAATTAGTGAGACACGACCTCCCCTTCACAAAACCATGCTGCCTCTCGCTAATAAGTCCATTTGTTTCCAAATGGGAGTAAATGGTGTCCCGAATAATCCTCTCTAATAATTTCCCTACCACTGACGTAAGGCTCACTGGCCTATAATTTCCTGGATTGTCCTTGCTACCCTTCTTAAACAAAGGAACAACATTGGCTATTCTCCAGTCCTCTGGGACCTCACCTGTAGCCAATGAGGATGCAAAGATTTCTGTCAAGGCCCCAGCAATTTCTTCCCTTGCCTCCCTTAGTATTCTGGGGTAGATCCCATCAGGCCCTGGGGACTTATCTACCTTAATGCTTTCCAAGACACCCAACACCTCCTCCTTTTTGATAATGAGATGACTGAGACTATCTGCACTCCCTTCCCTATGCTCATCATCCAACAAGTCCTTCTCCTTGGTGAATACTGATGCAAAGTACTCATTTAGTACCTGGCCCATTTCCTCTGGCTCCACACATAGATTCCCTTCTCTGTCCTTGAGTGGGCCAACCCTTTCCCTGGTTACTCTCTTGCTCTTTATATACGTATAAAAAGCCTTGGGATTTTCCTTAATCCTGTTTGCCAATGACTTCTCATAACCCCTTTTAGCCCTCCTGACTCCTTGCTTAAGTTCCTTCCTACTGTTTTTATATTCCTCAAGGGATTCGTCTGTTCCTAGCCTTCCAGCCCTTACAAATGCTTCCTTTTTCTTTTTGACGAGGCTCACAATATCCCGCGTTATCCAAGGTTACCCTCACAGGAACATGCTGGTCCTGGATGCTAATCAACTGACATTTGAAAGACTCCCACATGTCAGATGTTGATTTACCCTCAAACAGCCATCCCCAATCTAAATTCTTCAGTTCCTGCCTAATAATGTTATTATTAGCTTTCCCCCAATTTAGCACCTTCACCGGAGGACTACTCTTATCCTTATCCACAAGTACCTTAAAACTTACGGAATTATGATCACTGTTCCCAAAATGCTCCCCTACTGAAACTTCGACCACCTGGCTGGGCTCATTCCCCAATACCAGGTCCAGTACGGCCCCATCCCTAGTTGGACTATCTACGTATTGTTTCAAGAAGCCCCCCTGGATGCTCCTTACAAGTTCTGCCCCATCCAAGCCCCTAGCACTCAGTGAGTCCCAGTCAATATAGGGGAAGTTAAAATCACCCACCACCACAACCCTGTTACCTTTACATCTTTCCAAAATCTGTCTACATATCTGCTCCTCTCCCTCCCGCTGGCTGTTGGGAGGCCTGTAGTAAACCCTCAACATCGTGACTGCACCCTTCCTATTCCTGAGCTCCACCCATATTGCCTCGCTGCATGATCCCTCCGAGGTGTCCTCCCGCAGTACAGCTGTGATATTCTCCTTAACCAGTAATGCAACTCCCCCACACCTTTTACATCCCCCTCTATCCCGCCTGAAGCTTCTAAATCCTGGAACATTTAGCTGCCAATCCTGCCCTTCCCTCAACCAAGTCTCTGTAATAGCAACAACATCATAGTTCCAAGTACTAATCCAAGCTCTAAGTTCATCTGCCTTACCTGTTATACTTCTTGCATTGAAACAAATGCACTTCAGACCACCAGTCCCGCTGTTCTCTGCAACATCTCCCTGCCTGCTCTTCCACTGATACTTAATCAAAATAAAACGTTAAATTAAAGCGAGACTTTCAGACACTTGTTGTCCTTATAAGAAATCGCAGTGAAGTTTTCAAGAAACTCATAATATTAATGTTTGTATATAATTAATGCCTTTCTTAGCAGTGCTAGTCACATGATATCAGAAACTCTACCTATTCACTCATGCAACATGTCAAAGATGCCAAGTAAGTGTGAGACTTGATCAGCAAAATGAGGAACACAGGTTACAGACCCATATGGAGTGGTGTTAGTTTTATTGGAGTCAGACTTATCGTTACTAAAATGCGTCAGTCCCAGCAGTATAATATAGTCCGATGGTCCTGTTATACCTCGGGTTGCAGTTCTGTAGATTATCAATCTACGCCCTTTTCATCTCCGCACACATGGTGGCTTCTAGTCAACCAACATCTGAACTATAAATTTTTTTGAATCTCAGTGGAATTTTGAACTCACATTCCTACTGGTTTATTAGCCCAGGCTTCTGGATTACTAGTCGAGTAATATAAGCATTATACTACTGCTCCCTCAGTGTGCCAATTCAGCAGACACACTGTGTAAATGATATTATAGCAATGCATTTACCCCTATTAAAACTCAATAGGCAATAATTTACCCAAAGCCATTCCTCAAATAGAGGATTTTATTGCTGATAGACTAATAATCTTTGGCGATAAAAGGAAGTTAAGGACAAACTCAAAACCTCATGATGTTGAGCAATATCCCGACCTACATTTTGGCCATACAACCTGTGTCATGGATACATTTTAAATCTTCTAATATAAATGTCACACTTAGGGCTGAATTTTACCAGCCTCTCGATGCCGTGGGTTGCGTCAGGCTGGCCGGTACAATTCTGCGGGGAGAGGCCCGCCTCAACCCCCGACGTCGGGATGGGCCCGCCACATATTACTGGCAATGGGGGGACCTCGGTGCGCCCGCTCCCCATGCCCCCCACCCGGCCGCTTGGCGGCGGGGCCTTCATCTAAGTATTTAAATTAACAAAACTTAAATGCAAATAAACATACCTGCTGGCGGCGGCCGTCCCACACTGATTTTACAGCCGCCGGACGCAACTCGTGCACCTTTGGAACTCCTTATTGAGTTCCGAGTCAAGAAACTTGTGTGGGGGGGGGGGGGGGTGGGGGAGGGAGGAGTAAATTTTTCAGGGCGGGAGGGGAGGGGGAGCAGGGAAAACAATTTTTTTGGCTGTGGGGATGGTGGGAAGGGGTTGATGGGCAAATGTGAGAAGGTTGGGGGGGGAAGTTCGGTCGGGCATAAAATAAGATCTGTTCATATAAGGCAATGCAAAGAACATTGTGGGGGGAGGGGGGGGAAGGGCCACCATCTCCTAAAAATTTATTAAAACAAAAAACTTCTATTGTACCTTTAAAAATTTAAACCTAAGGACTTAAAGCCCTTTACAAATGGTGCCGCGCCTGTGCAGTGGTACCAGACGTCATTGCTGGGGATGCCTCATTGCTGGGGATGCCGCTGCCGCCCCCTCTATATCATCGGGGGTGGTCGGTCCACCCATTCTATTTAAATCAGCCCCCGCGCGTAATATCACAGGGACTAGGCGACGGCACTTCCATGTCGGAAGCCTGCCACTCTCACAGCGCACTGCCGCGGAGAGCGGTGCACCGATAAAAGTCAGCCCTTAATTTCTCCACTGCCACGTCCGCAGTTAAAACTTGTGCAAATCGTGTTGAGGTTTAGTCACAATGCAGTGCAGTGCTTTGTGAGACTGCAGAATAAACAGTTTGATGTTCCTGTTATTGCTAACAGTTCATTGCACGACTGAAAATTTGGAATCGATCACATGGGGCCGAAAGGGGAAAAAACCCTTCCATCATCTACAAGCTCGGTTTGAATAGTCCACAACTGTGCAAGTTCTTCATGGTCTGTTGGGGCGAGTAAGCTTAATGAGCCAATTGTCCATTCCTTTGTTCTGAACATTGTGTTCTTGTGATCCACAAAGGGTTTTACAGTTAATCTTAACTGCGTAACCATTGGAGAATGCCTTTTAAAGGGTGCATTACCCACCACCACCTCTAGATGGTTCTGAAAACCAGATGGTGAAGTCACTGTTGAATGTGAACGCACGTGGCAATGAATAACAGAGAACACTTCATTAATTTCACTGGTGCTTAATCTGATTGTTTCACAATAAACCATGGAACCTAAAAATGGGCTTTAGGAAAAGGAGTAAGTCATTTAGCCCCTCGAGCCTGTTGTGCCTTTCAATGAGGTCATGACTGATCTGTGACCTAACTCCATATACCTGCCTTTGCCCCATATCCCTTAATACCTTTGGTCAACAAAAATCTATCAATCTTAGTTTTAAAGTTAACAATTGATCTAGCATAGATTGCCTTTTGTGAAAGAAAGTTCCAAACTTCTACCACCCTTTGCGTGAAGAAGTGTTTCCTAATATCACTCCTGGCTCTAATTTTAAACTATGCCCTTAGTCCTAGACTCCCCAACTGATGGAAATAATTGCTCCCAATCTACCCAATCTGTTCCCCTTAAGCCCATTCCTTCCACAACCTATTCTATCATGGAGTATGCTAGTTTCTCCTTATACCTTGGAGCCCACAGTCCTGGAATCAATCCCTATCTCCCTTTTCTATCAACAAGCAGTTGTTTGAGAATGTAGTTTACACAGCGATATAATATAATCGCATCCAGCATCTCTACTGGATGAATTGGGATCTGTGCTATGACTGATGACTACTGACTCTTGGCTGCACCTTACTCATTCCTGCTTTGTCTCTCTCTCTACTTTAAGATTTTATCTTTCTCCTGGTACAAAATAGCACCCTCCCCAATCCCCACCTCCCCTCCCCAACCCAAGTTTGCTCATGACTTTATCATAATTGGCTGTCAATTGGTAGCATAGGCCTTTACACTGGGATATTGTAATTCTACACCACACACTCCAGCTTTGCCTGGAAGGTATTCTTCCACTGGTGTACAATAATGCAAATGAAAGTAAACAACATAAAGATTTAAGATTGAGAAATGGATTGGTGCATTATATCTGAAGCAATCAGAACATCTTAGAATCTTTCAATTCATGTACTGATTATGCAATGGGAATCTCAGCCTGGCTTTTTGCTGCTTTTTAATTCATCGACACTATATCAAAAGTGTTGTGTCTGGAATCTTCTTTGAAATCATATCCTGTGTCTTGGCTCTGGTTTCTGTTTCTTAAATTAATACTTTACACGAATTTATGGTGCCGAGGCTTTCCATGGCAAGAGTGTGTTGCAAGAACTCGTAGCATTCACAACTTGGGGATGCCCCCAAAGCCCTTCACAACCAATTTTTGAGGTGTAGTCACTGTTGCAATGTAGAGAAACGCGGCAGCCAATTTGTGCACAGCAAGCTCCCCCAAACAGCAAGGTGATAATGGCCAGATAAACTGTTCTGGTGATTAAAAAAGCACAATGCTATGGATGCTGGAAATCAGAAATAAAAACAGAAAATGCTGGAAATGCTCAGCAGGTCAGGCAGTATCTGTGGTGGGAGAAACAGAGTTCTGACAAAAGGTCATTGACCTGAAACATTAACTCTGTTTACTCTCTCCACAGATGCTGCCTGACCCGCTGTGTATTTCCTGCATTTCTGGTTTGGTGATATTGGCCAGGACTGCTCGAGAACTCCCTTGCTTGTCTTCAAGCAGTGGCACGGGATCTTTTGATCGCACTGAGAGGGCGGACTGGTTAAGGACCTTTTAATGGTTTAACGTCTCATCTGAAAGAACAAACTACTGTCTTAATCAATTTAGCAGCATTATGAAGTCAAGGGTAGGAATGATTGTGGGGGAGGGGCAGGGGGTGAGGGTGAGGGGTGGGAGGAACCCAGGGTGGCAACAGATCACTTTATCCTACTCAGACAGTGAGTAAGTGTGTAGGAAGGTGTATTCTGATAATTATCATGTACAGAATCCCCTTCTCTGCCAAGAGGAAGTAATGCAAATTTACTGACAAACCAGGCTGGATGTAGTGTATGCAAAATTAGTGGGCTATATTAGACAGAAAGTCCATTTAAAGTCAATGATTGCTCAGTCAGAGAATCAACTCCCAAAAAATGTCACAAACTTACTGATATTCGGGCCAAATTTGATAAAGGGAATAAAGAGGTGGATTCTCAATAATAGGCTTGTCCTGTAATGCAGTCTTGACTTTGTTACTTTTAATTCAGCAGTGTAGAATTCCAAGTAATGTGACAATCTCTAAGGCTAGGCAAAGTCCACCTATAAATGTTCAGCATATGTACTGCATTCCTGTGTGCTGTACTTTTAGCACATGTGCACAAATAGCACTCAGGAATAAAGTCTGAGAGCCGCCAAGACCTTGTACGTAGATGTCGCCAATTGGAATTTCCGCCCTCTAATCTATTTAGTACGGTTTACTGCTGATGAATGATCTGTGAACTCGGCCACTCTGTACCTGTCTGGCCCTTAGACACACAGCTAAACCACCTCTTCTTGGCTCAATGTTCAATGGCATTGACCCTCCCCCACCCCTCTGAACTGTCATCATCCCAGTAGTTGGGAAAGCAACCCTTGGCCACTGTGTCCACTCCAAGTACCACCCCTTCCCCAACCTCCCTTTCCTTTCCAAAGCACTTACCTAGGAACACAGGAACAGGATTCGGCCATTCAATCCCTCAAACAGGTTCCACCCATTCAATGAGCTCATGGCTGATCTGTATTCTAACTCCATCCACCCGTTTTGGCTCAATATCCCTTAATATCCTTGGCTTGCAAACGTCTATCGATCTCAGATTTAAAATTATTGATTGAGCTAGCACCTACTGCTTTTTATGGGATGGGGTTCCACTCTTCTAACACCCTTTGCGTAAAGAAGTATTTCCTAACTTCTCTGCTGAATAGCCTGGCTCTGATTTTAGGGTTATGTCCCTAGACTCCCCACCTATTAATCTCTTTCACAATCCTAACAAAAATCAATCAACTCACTCCTTAAGCTTCTATGTTTCAGGGAATACAAGCCTAGTTTATGTAATCGCTCTTCATAATCTAACCCTTGGGGCCCTGGTAACATTCTGGTGAATCTGCACTGCACTCCTTCCAAGGCCATATATCCTTTCTTTGGCTTGTTGCCCAGAACTGTACACAGGACTCCAGATGTGAGTCTAACCTTTGTATTGCCGTGGAAAAACTTCCCTTTAGTGTGTTGTTACCATCTAGTTCAGTGCTCACCTCTCCCATCACTCAATGTTCGACTCCCTTCGATTGGCGTTCTGCTCTGCCCTTGCACCAAAGCTGACATGGTCAAAGTCACCAACGAGATCCTCTGTGACTGCAAGTGTGGGATGCCAACGCTCTGTGTCATTCTCCACCTTTCTACCCTGTTTGATGCTGTCATTTTCCTGTGAATTATATCTCCTCGGTGCTACTGTCCTTACTTGGTTCATTGTGTCCAGTCTCTTGTTATTTTTCCTCCCTCTCTTCTCTGAAGGAATTGCCTCCTTGCTAGCGGACGGTCCTCAGGTAAGATGAAGTTATTTAATTAGGCAGGTGGACCTTGAAAGTATAGGAGAACCAATTCCTCCAGCAAGTATGGAAGAAGGAAAAAATATGCAAGAGAATAAGTTAAAAAGAAAAAGGAAAGACTTGGATTTATATAACACTTTTCATGACCACCAGATGTCCCAAAGTGCTTTACAGCCAATGTAGTACTTTTGAAGTGCAGTCACTATTGTAGGAAACGCAGCAGCCAATTTGCACAGCAAGCAATGTGATAATGACCAGATAATCTGTTTTTTGTGATTTGGATTGAGGGATAAATATTGGCCAGGACACTGAGGAATAACTCCCTTGCTCTTTTTTGAAATAGTGCTATAGGCTCTTTTACATCCATCTGAAAGAGCAAACATGGCCTCAATTTAATGTCTTTTCCGAAAGACGACACCTCCAACAGTAAGGCATAGAATCATCGAATGGTTACAACACAGAAGGAGGCCATTCAGCCCATTGTGTCCCTGCCACTCTCTATGAGAACTGCTCAGCTAGTCTCACTCCCCTGCCTTCTCCTTGTAGCCCTGCGTATTTTTTCTCTTCAGATAATTATCCAATTCCCTTTTGAAAGCCACGATTGAATCTGCTTCCACCGCACTCTCGGGCAGTGCATTCCACATTCTAACCACATGCTACATAAAAATGTTTTTCCTTACGTTATCTCTGTTTCTTTTGCCAATCACTTTAAATCGGTGTCCTCTGGTTCTTGACCTTTCCATCAATGGGATCAGTTTCTCCCCATCTATTCAGTGCAGACCCCTCATGATTTTTAGCATCTCTATCAAATCTCCTCTCAACCTTCTCTTCTCTAAGGAGAACAACCCCAACTTCTCCAATCTATCCATGTAACTGAAGTCCCTCATTCCTGGAACCATTCTCATAAATCTTTTCTACACCCTCTCTAAAGCTTTCACATTCTTCATAAAGTGTGGTGCCCAGAACTGGACACAATACTCCAGTTGAGGCTGAACCAGTGTTTTATAAAGATGCACCATGATTTCCTTGATTTTATACTCCATGCCTCGATTTATAAAGCCAAGGATCCCATATGCTTCATTAACTGCTTTCTCAACCTGCCCTGGCACCTTCAATGTTTGGTGCACATATATCCCCAGGTCCCTTTGCTCCTGCACCCCTTTTGGAATTGTATCCTTTATTTTAGGACAGCACACCCTCGGTATTACACTGAAGTGTCAGCCTGGATTTTTGTGAAGTTGTTGGAAAAATGTTTAAGAACATAATAACATAAGAAACAGGAGCAGGAGTAGACCATATGGCCCCTCGAGTCAGCTTCGCATTTCAATACGATCTTGGCTGATCTTCTGCCTCAACCGCATTTCCCCGCCTGCTCCTTAATATCCCTTAATTCCCTGAGAGACCAAAAATCTGTCTATCTCAGCTTTAGCCATACTCAACAATGGAGCATCCACAACCCTCTGAGGTAGACAATTCCAAAGATTCACAACGCTCTGGATGAAGAAATTTCATCTGGTCTCACTCCTAAATGATCAACCCCTTATCCTGAGACTGTGCCCCGTGTTCTAGATTTCCCAGTCAGGGAAACCACCTCTCAGTGTCTACCCTGTCAAGCCCCTTCAGAATCTTGCACGTCTCAATGAAATCACCTCTCATTCTTTTAAACTCTGAGAGCACAGGCCCAATTTCCTCATCATAGGACAACCCGCTCATCCCAGGAACTAATCTAGTGAACCTCTGCTACACCGCCTCCAATGCAAGTACATCTTTCCTTAAATATGGAGACCAAAACTGTGGTCTCACCAAAGCCCTACACAATTGTTCCTTATTCCTTATTCTTCCTTATGCTTTTACTCCAATCCCCTTGCAATAAAGGCCAACATGTCATTTGCCTTCCTAATAGCCTGCTGCACCTGCATGTTAACTTTGTGCGTTCCTTGTACAAGTACCCCCAAGTCTCTCTGAACATCAACACTTACCAGTTTCACACCTTTTAAAAAAATTCAGCTTTTCTGTTCTTACTACCAAAGTGAATAACCTCACATTTCCCCACATTATACCTCATCTACCATCTGTTGCCCACTGACTTAACCTGTCTATATCCCTTTGCAGCCTCTTTGTGTCCTCCCCACAGCTTGCATTCCCACCTAGCTTTGTATTGTTAACAAACTTAGATTCATTACTCTCCATTTCTTCATCTAAGTCATTAATGTAGATTATAAATAGTTGAGGCCCCAGCTCTGATCCTTCCGGAACTCCCCTAATCCCAGCCGGCCGACTTGAAAATGCCCCATTTATCTCTGCTTCCTGTCCATTAATCAATCCTCCATCCAAGCTATTTTTTACACCTGACTCCATGTGCCCCTATCTTGTGTGTTAACCTTTTATGTGGCACCTTATTGAATGCATTTTGGAAATCCAAGTATAATACTACATCTACTGGCTCCCCTTTATCTACCCTACAAGTTACATCCTCAAAATGCTCTAATAAGTTTGTCAAACACAATTTCCCTTTCGTAAAACCATGTTGACTCTGTCTGATCATTCTTTGATTTTCTAAGTGCATTGTTAAGACTTACTTAAAAATAGATGCCAGCATTTTAACTGGCCTGTAGTTTCTTGTTTTCTCTCTCCCTCAGATGGGTCATTAGATTAAGGTCCTGTTGGTGCAGTACATAATGATTGATTCAACAGAATCGACTTCGGTGCAAATTGCTGAAGGGGCTTGTCCCTCCCTACAACCCTCTGAGATCTTTGCACTCCTCCAATTCTGGCCTCTTGTGCATCCCCAATTTGAATGGCTCCACCAATGGGAGCCTTGCCTTCAGCTGCCTAGGCCCTAAAGTCTGGAAGTCCCTCACTAAACTTCTCTACCTGTCTCTCCTCCTTAAAGACGCTGCTCAAAACCCACCTCTTTAACCCAGCTTTTGGATACCTGTACTAATACTTCCTTATGCGGCTTGGTGTTCAAATCTTGTTTGATAGCCTTCCTGTGGAGCATCTTAGAACATTTTTCTATGTCAAAGGTGCTAAATAAATGCAGGTTTTTGCCGTTGTTGTTTTGGTTTTGAAACTGTTCATATTCTTTCTTAATGAGCGTCAACTCCAATAGCCACACTTGTGGAAATCCTGTGGAATATTCTTTCCTTCTTTTTGGGAATGAACTACTAATTCCTGTGATAAAAGTGTTTATAGGATCTCCAATGGCTGAGAGGCTGTAGCAACTGAATACAAATGAGCTACAAGGGGATCGTGCATTAATGCCAGAGAACCGCAGAAGGAAACTGACAATTGACAAGTACTAGGATCTTAAAATCAGAGAACCAGATGGAAATGTTTAATTTGCAATGCTAAAATTGAAGTTAATATAAGACTAGTTCCTCTAGTTCCAGGAAACCTTTTCTTCATATCGTGCTTCTGGAAGCATCATTATCCCTTTCTTCATCTTACAGAGCGACTATCATCAGTGATCATTTCGGAATGCTCTGCATCAGAAGGTGGTGCTATTCCAGCCAACATTAGCAGCATCCAGGTCTTGGAACACGATGTACATCCTGTCTGGAGAAATGTGCAGGTGCTTGTTGACCAGCTCGAACAGAATTTTGGAGTAAGTTTTGTTCTGCTTGCTGCCGATTTTGCCGATGTTACAGTCTCACATCACAAACTCTATATCCTCACCATCAACTCCCAACGCCTGGTGACTGTCTCAGATTAAACCATCCTGCTCAACCTCAAGGTGAGTCGCTGATCCATATACTCTCTGTTACAAAGAACCTTTGTTTCCATGTCCCTGACATTTCCCCTCCCGTCCTCACCTCTTCACCCCCTACCTCAGCCCATCAACTGCTGCAACCCTCAAAAACCCCTTTGTCATCTCTAGATTCAACTATTCCAATGTTCTTCTGGGTGCGCTTTCATCCTCGTGTCTTCATAAACTGCAGCCCATCCAAAACTCTACTGTCCATATCCTATCCTGCTTTACGTCAGGCTCACCTCTCACTCCTGCCTTTGCTGACCTGCATTGGTTCCCATTCCCCCAGAGGCTCAAATTGAAATAATCTCATCCATTTGTTTGAGTCCTTCCAGGGCCTGACCCCGTCCCTATTTCTGTATTCTCTTCAAACACTAAAACCCCCTTCCCCAAAATCTCTATTCCTCTGATGTTGGCCTTTTGTCCATCCTCCCTTCACCTCACCATTGATGGTAGGGCTTTTTTTTCCCCAAAAATAACTTTATTCATAAAAATTTGTAAAAAAAAAATAAAGTACAAAAAGTTCAGAACAGTTCCAAGTTGACATTCCAGAAAGTGCAAAAGAAATCAGTTTTCTTCAACACAGAACATGAGTTGCCTCACAACCCTTCCATTCCATTTTACATGCAATGTACATTTGTATTACACAGCAAAACCAAATTTTGGTACATATAGCCTGAGGAGTTTTACACAGGTTCCAGCCCCTCGGTTCACTATGGCGGGAGGACCTTACACAGTGGCCTTTCCCCATTGAGCCTTTGCAGTGTCTGCCCCAAGCTTTAGTGCGTCCCTCAGCACATAGTCTTGGACCTTGGAATATGCCAGTCTGCAACACTCAGTCGTGGACAACTCTTTGCACTGGAAGACCAGCAGATTTTGGGCAAACCAAAGAGTGTCTTTCACAGAGTTGATGGTCCTCCAGCACCAGTATATGTTTACCTCGGTGTGCGTCCCTGGGAACAGACCGTAGAGCACAGATTCCTGTGTTACGGAGCTACTCGGGAAGAACCTCGACAAAAACCACTGCATCTCTTTCCACACCTGCTTTGCAAAGGCACATTCCAGAAGGAGGTGGGCAACAGTCTCTTACCCACCACAGCCAAGTTGGGGGCAGCGTGCAGAGGTGGTGAGATTCCGAGCGTGCAGGAAGGATCTGACAGGGAAGGCCCTTCTCACCACCAGCCAAGCTATGTCTTGGTGCTTGTTTGAAAGTTCTGGTAATGAGGCATTCCACCAAAAGACTTTGACAGTCTGCTCGGGGAACCATCCGACAGGATCCACCATCTCCTTTACCTGTAGGGCCTTGAGGACATTCCGTGCAGACCACTGCCTGATGGATTGGTGTTCAAAGGTGTTTTTCTGCACAAACTTTTCCACGAAGGATAGGTGGTACGGCACGGTCCAACTGGATGGAGCGTTCCACGGCAATGTGACCAGGCCCATCCTTCAGAACACCGGGGACAGATAGAACCTCAGCACGTAGTAACATGTGGTGTTTGCGTACTGGGATTCTACGCACAGCTTGATGCAGCTGCAATAAAGGTGGTCATCAGGATGAGGGCGAGGTTGGGTACGGTTTTTCCCCCTTTATCCAGAGGTTTAAACATCGTGCCCCTCTGGACTCAGTCCATTTTGGATCTCCAGATAAAACGGAAAATGGCTCGGGTGACTGCCATGGCACAGGAATGGGGTACGGGCCAGACCTGTGCCACATGCAGCAACAAAGTAAGCACCTCGCATCTGATGACCAGGTTCTTACCCACAATGCAGAGAGAGCGCTGCTCCCACATGCTCAGTTTATGTTGTACCATGGCTACTCACTCCTTCCAGGTGTTGTGCACACCCCTTCCGAACCATATCCCCAGCACCTTCAGGTAGTCTGACCTGACGGTGAAGGAGACAAAGGATCGGTCGGCCCAGTTCCCAAAGAACATGGCCTCACTCTTGCTGCGATTTACTTTAGCTCCTGAGGCCAGTTCAAACTGGTCACAGATGCTTATCAGTCTGCAAACGGATAGCAGATCTGAGCAGAAAATGGCTATGTCGTCCATGTACAGGGAGGCTTTGACCTGAGTGCCTCCGCTGCCTGGGATTGTCACTCCTCTTATGCCCGCATCCTTCCTAATGGACTCAGCAAATGGTTTGATACAGCAAACAAACAAGACAGGGAAGAGAGGACAGCACTGTCTGACTCTAGATTTGATCGGGAAACTTTGATTCCCACCCGTTGATTGAGACTGCGCTACTGATGTTTGTGTAGAGCAGTTGGGTCCAATTGCAGATTCCCTCCCCAAACCCCATTTTGGAAAGCACGTCCATCATGTAAGTGTGCGATATCCTGTCAAAAGCCTTCTCCTGGTCCAGGCTGATGAGCCAGGCGTCCACCCTCCTGTCCCCTACATAGGCGATCATATCCCTGAGTAACATGAGGCTATCAGAGATCTTCCTGCCGGGTACAGTACAGGTCTAATCAGGATGAATCACCAACTCCAGAGCAGACTTGACCCAACTGGCAAAGACTTTGGACAGAATTTTGCAGTCTACCTTAAGCAGTGAGATGGGCCGCCAACCTCTGATTGCTGCCCTCTCCCCCTTCTGCTTGTGGATGAGGGTGATGATGCCTTTCCTCATGATTCTGACATGCTTCCAACCAGAAGCATACTCTCGTACACTTCCAGCAGGTCTGGGCTGATCCAGTCCCACAGAGTCAAATACAACTCAACTGGTAAGCCATCGCTTCTGGGAGTTATACTCGTCTCGAAGGATCTGATAGCCTTTGTCAGCTCATCCAGAGTTAGCGGTTTGTCCAGACTCTCCCTCATGCTGTCATCTAAGACATCTGTGATAGATGACAGGAAGGACTGGGAGGCCGTGCTCTCCGTGGGCTTCACGTTATACAGTCCGGCATAAAAGGATTTGCTAATCCTTAGTATGTCAGACTGCGATGACATCATCGAGCCATCCTGTTCCTTCAGGCTGCTGATCACAGAGCTCTCTCTGTTTACCTTTTGGAAGAAGAAACGCAAGCACATCTTATCCTGCTCAACGGAGCGGTCTCTGGACCGGAAGATGATCTTGGAGGCCTCTGTGGCAAAGAGCGAGGCCTGCTGGCTCTTCACCTCTTGGAGATCCTCCTTGACCTCGACCCCCATCGACTGCAGCCGGAGCAGATTCTGCATTCTTTTCTGGAGTCGGGACATTTCTCTCTGTCTCTCTCTCTCACCTTCTGAACATCTTTGTGGATAAAGAACCTCTTGATGTTCGTCTTGAACGCTTCCCACTCGTGCACCGGAGACTCAAAGAGGGCTTTCACAGTTCTCCAACCTTTGCAATCCCTTTTGAGTTCCTCAATATTCTTTGGGGTTTGCAGTGTTAGATTCAGCTTCCATGTCCCCCTGCCAACCTGCTGGTCATCTTGTAAGTGACCGTCGGCCAGTAAGAGGCAGTGGTCAGAGAAGAACACCAGCTTGACGTTGGTTGATCTGACTAAATCCACAGGACACAAACAGGAAGTCAATCCTGGAATGGGTAGACCCGTCCAGTCTTGACCAGGTGTATCTATACTGCGCTCCATCTGCAGGTTTGCTGACGACGTCGTGCAGCTCACCATCTTTTACTGTTTCCATTAGGAATCTGCATGTAGCGTCCAGTTTGCTGTCGTCACTGCCGGATCATCCAGCTGCATTAATGATACAGTTGAAGTCACCGTCTAGAATGACCGGCCTGGATGTCGCCAGCAGCAGTGGGAGCTGCTGGAAGATGGTCAGCCGCTCGCTGTGTTAGACCGGGTCGTACATGTTGATTAACCGGAGCGGAGCATTGTTGTGCATTATATCTGCTATGAGGAGGCGACTGCCCACCACCTTTAGGGCGGCACAGTGGCGCAGTGGTTAGCACCGCAGCCTCACAGCTCCCGCGACCCGGGTTCAATTCTGGGTAGTGCCTGTGTGGAGTTTGCAAGTTCTCCCTGTGTTTGCGTGGGTTTCCTCCGGGTGCTCTGGTTTCCTCCCACAGCCAAAAGACTTGCAGGTTGATAGGTAAATTGGCCATTATAAATTGCCCCTAGTATAGGTAGGTGGTAGGGGAATATAGGGACAGGTGAGGATGTATAGGGACAGGTGAGGATGTGGTAGGAATATGGGATTAGTGTAGGGTTAGTATAAATGGGTGGTTAATGGTCGGCACAGACTCGGTGGGCCGAAGGGCCTGTTTCAGTGCTGCATCTCTAAATCTAAAAAAATCTAAATCTTTCAACCTCCTTAACTTTGGAGCTGGTGAAGTTGCCACCCCACAGCAGAATACCCAGGCCGGAGGAACGGGAATCATTTTCCCTTGACCAGATCGATGGCCCGTGGGACCACCATCGCGACCATTGCCTGGAAGTGCTGAGGTGCGGTATCCCACACTCCTGCAGAAACAGTAGGTTGGCTTTGACCTTGGTGAGGTAACCCAAGGTCGAAACACATCGCGTAGTGGATTTAACATTACACATGTTAATAGAGGAAATCTTTATACCCATTTAAAACTGGATGTTGCTTACCACACCAGGTGGCCTTACAAGTCCCAGTCCTTGGGTATTTTCCTGCATGCCCATAGTGTGCACAAGCTGTTGCACATGCATTGGGCTCAGAAAACCCTTCTGGTCACTCACAAGGTTATTGTTCTGCTAGGGTGACATGGGGTGGGGGGGTCTTGTAGGCAGCAAGGTTTGGACTGTCCTCTACTGGTGGTGTCTTCCCCCTCTGTTCTTCCTCGAGGATGTTTCTGCTCCCAGCTTCCCGAAGCTGGAGTGTGCTGGAGCTTCACTGCTCTCGGTCTCCTGGAGCTGGGATGCACTGGGTATCTCGCTGATCCAACGCTTTGGGGTTGGGGCGCAGTGGACCCATCGCTACTTCCAGTGCCACAGAGCAGGGGGGCTTTCTCTTCCAGCTCCTTTGCGTTCTGCGGCTTCTTTTGCATGTACCGTCTTTCTGGCTCTTCCTCGTCCGATGAGGAGCAGCTGCCGTAGTCTGTCTCAGACAGTAGCCTCCTCTTGCCACTGGTTTGGGTGGTGACCTGGTACTTTTTTTGGGGCTTCTTCTTTGTGGTTTTCCTTTTGACCACTTGCCACTCATCCGATGGTCCCACTGCTTCCTCCTCCTCCATGGATTCTGTCTGTTGAGGAGGAGTTTCCAGGCACAGGGTAGGTGTTGCATCGCTGATTGCAGCTGCCTCCCCTTTCCTCTCCTTCTCAGACGGAGTTTCCTCACTGCAGGGAGGGTTGCTGGTCTCCTTTGCAGCAAGAGGCACGTTCCAGCCTTTCCCGTGACCTTGCCGCCTGTGCGTAACTGAGGCAGTGTTTGGGGCAGGTCTTGTAGAGGTGGCCAGTCCCACCACACAGTTGCAGCACTTACTCTGCTTACAGTCCTTTGTCTGATGGCCTTCCTGCTTGCAATTCTTGCAGACGACTGTGCTGCAGTTGGCCACCACATGACCAGATTTGCCACAGGTCCGGCCAAGTCTGGGCTGCCGCGTGTAGACCAAGAAGCCTCGACTTCCCCCGAGAGCAAAGCTGTAGGAAGGATTAAAGGCCTGCTACCTGACCCAAACCCAATGGGACCCGACAATATGTGTCGGGTTCGGGTCGGGTCGGGTCGGGTCGGGTCGGGTTGCACTTCTAGGTCTGGCATTTGGGCTCGGGTCGGTCTGGGTCAGACACGCTCTATCACAGGTAAGTGGCTCCAATGTTAATTTAATTTTTGGACTAGAAAGGTGGTTTTGTTGCAGTTATTTTAAGCTTGTGCTGATCAGAAACAAAGTGAAAAATGGAAGGTAAGTTAACTGATGATTGGGTCGGGCGCGGGAAAAAATGGAAGGACTCGGGCTGGGTCGGGTCGGATGTTGTTCTGTCGGGCTCAGGTCGGGTTTATTTTTACAGACCCGAGCAGGCGTTTAGGGTGGATGGATGATGGCTCCATTGGCGTCGACCCTCAAGGTCATCATGACCTGCCACTTGCTGGTCCAAATCCCTAATGGATCCTTGACATCAGTGCCGCTGCTGGCCACCTCAACGTACCTGGCGAAGAAGGTGAGTACATCGACGACAGGAGCATGGGGGTTGTAGAGGTGGATTGTCACCACCCGGTTGTATTGCGATGGCAGCATGAAGAGCGGCTCCACCGTGAGGATGGACAGCAGCACCTGGTTTCCCTTCTCCTTGAACACCTTCAGGAACTTGATGCATCCAGCCACATTCTTCAAAGTCACATTGATATATCCACTGCTGGGGAAGTCCTGCAGGCAGAAGATGACCACAGCTAGGAATCCACAGCATTCAATCAGGATTTTCTTAATGAAGGAGGCGTGGTCGATGGATGCACCTCCTTCGCTATCTTTTACCACCATCCTAACGGTGTTACGCATCCCCTGGCCTGGAGCTCTGGTGTTGGTTGCAGCCATTTTTGCTTGAAGCTTTCCTGGGACAGGCACTAAAACCCCAAACAACAGCAAAACAATGATCACGGTAGATCTCCAATCCCAAAGGGCGAAATGCTGTAAAAACAGCACTGAACTCCTCCCCCACCCCCCCCACAAAACCCCAAAAAACACAAAAAACACCCCCTGCAGGATCAAAGGCCACTGATCATGGTCTCTCCCTTGCCAGGTAAGTTCCTTGGAGCAGCAATTCTTCCAAACACTCAGCACTCACTTGACGGTAGGGCCTTCAGCTGACTGGATCCCAAGCTCCAGAATTCCCTCTCTAAATCCCTCTGCCTCTCGTCCTTCAAGATCTCCCTTAAAGCCCACCGCTTTGTCACTACTCATCATCTCTTCTCAGCCTTTACTTTTCCTGATGTCTCTGTGAAGTGCCTCAGAATGTTTTTTCCCCACATTTAAGCCATCATATAAATACAAGTTGCTGGCAATAGTGAGCAGTGCAATATGTACGGTAGCATAGTGGTTATGTGGGAGGGGGAGGATCCAGTTGTCGTGATTCATGTGAGAACCAATGACATAGGGGAACCAGAAATAATGTCCTGCTTAGAGAATTTGAGGAGTTAGGGTCCAAACTAAAATGCAGAACATCAAAGGTAATGGGAGGAATGCCTTGTAACGATCTCTATCATGAGGGACAAAGTATTTGACAAAATAATGGGACTAAAGGCAGACAAGTCGCCAGGACCTGATGGCCTACATCCAAGGGTTTTAAAAGAAGTGGCTTCAGAGATAGTAGAGGCATTGGTCGAAATATTCCATAACTCATTGGATTCTGGGAGGGTCCCAGCGGATTGGAAAACCGGTAATGTGACGTCGCTGTTCAAGAAGGAAGGGAGACAAAAAGCAGGAAACTACAGGCCAGTCAGCCTAACATCGGTCGTTGGGAAAATGCTAGAGTCCATTATTAAGGAAGAAATAGTAGGACATTTAGAAAAGCTTAACGCAATCAAACAGAGTCAACATGGTTTTGTAAAAGGGAAATCACGTTTGACAAATTTGCTAGAGTTCTTTGAGGATCTCACAAGCAGAGTTGATAAAAGGGAACTGGTAGATGAAATGTATTTGGATTTCCAGAAGGCATTCGATAAGGTGCCTCATAAAAGATTATTGCACAAGATAGGGGATTATGTATTAGCATGGATTGAGGATGGTTAACTCACAGAAGTCTTTTTCAGCTTGAAAAGAGATTCACGAGGCTGATTCCTGGGATGAAGGGGTTGACTTATAAAGAACAGCTAAACAGGTTAGACTTTTATTCATTAGAGTTTAGAAGAATGAGGGGTGATTTTATTGAAACGTACAAGGTTCTGAGGGGATAAAAACAAGAAATGCTGGTAATACTCAGCAGGTCAGGCAGCATCTGTAGGGAGAGAAGCAGAGTTAACGTTTTAGGTCAGTGACCTTCATCAGAACTGGTAGATATTAGAAATGTTAGAGGTTTTAAGCAAGTAAAGCGGGGGTGGAGCAAGGGATAACAAAAGACAAGGTGTTGATAGGACAAGATCAAAGAGAATAACTGACCAGAAAGCCATGGAGCAAAGGCAAACGGTATGTTAATGGTGTGCTGAAAGACAAAGCATTAGGACAGAGAGGGTGTTAATTGACAGAAAACTGAACAGCCTGGCCCCAAGCGCAAACATGAAACAAACAGTGGGTAGGCATAGTAGAAACAAACTAAACAAACTAAAATAAAATAAACACTTAAAAAAATGAAAAAACAACTAAGATTAAAAATAAAAAGGGGGGCCTGTCATGCTTTGAAATTATTGAACTCAGTGTTCAGTCCGGAAGGCTGTAGCATGCCTAATTGGTAAATGATATGCTGTTCCTCGAGCTTGCGTTGATGTTCACTGGAACACTGCAGCAATCCCAGGACAGAGATGTGAGCATGAGAGCAGCGGGGTGTTGAAATGGCCAGCAACCGGAAGCTGTGGAGGCTAGATCACTGAAAGTATTTAAAGAGGAGGTGGATAGATTTTTGAAATATCGGGGAGTTGAGGGCTAAGAGGAGCTGGCACGAAAGAGGAGTTTAGGTCTGGGGCCATGATCTTATTGAATGGCGGGGCAGGCTTGAAGGGCCAAATGGCCTATTCCTGCTCCTATTTCTTATGTCCTTATGTTCATCTCCAGATTGTTACCTGAGCCACGTGCAAACTGACAAGCAGATTAGAGAACTAAGTGCGTTGCTCAAAGAGTGGTGTGGGAACAAGAGGTTTCAATTCTTGGGGCACTGGCATCAGTACTCAGGGAAGAGGGAGCTATTCCATTGGGATGGGCTTCACTTGACCTGAGCTGAAACCAGTGTCGTGGCCAATCACATAACTAGGGTTGTGGACAGGGCTTGAAACTAACAGGGTGGGAGGGGGGTGCGGGGAGGGTTTAGATAAAGGAAAATTTAGAAATCCAAAGAGAGAGGTCAGGGCATTGGAGCAGGATAGTGATGTGGGTAACTCCCAACAGAATGGGACAGGACGGGACAGAGAATTTAACAAAAATTGTACATCAGCATGTAAGATAAAAAAATGAAATTAAAGTTCCTTTATCTGAATGCACGAAGCATCTGTAATAAGATAGATGAAATAGTGTCACGAATTGAGGTAAATAATCTCGATCTAATTGCCATCACTGAGACATGGTTACAAGGAGATCAAGGTTGGGAAATGAATATTCCAGGGTGCACAATATTTCGGAGAGACAGACAGAATGGCAAAGGACTCCTCAGGGTAGCCCTGATAGTAAAGGATGGCATAAGAACATTACTAAGAAGGGATCTGGCCTCAGAGGATCATGGAGTAGAATCAGTTTGGATGGAAATTAGGAACAGCAGAAGTCAGAAAACACTGGCTCTCTAACAGTAGGTATATTATTGGACAGAAAATTAAATGAGAAATTATTGGAGCTTGTAGAAAAGGTAATGTAATAACTGTGGGGGACTTTAATCTGCATATAGACCGAGACAATCAAATTAGCAACAGTGGTCTCGAAGATGAATTTGTAGAATGCTTTCATGACAGTTTCTTGGAGCAATAGGGTGTAGAACCAACCAGGGATAAAGCTACAACAAAAACAGAAAGTGCTGGAAATACTCAGCAGGTCTGGCAGCATCTGTGGAGAGAGAAGCGAAGTTAACGTTTCAGGTCTGTGACCTTTCATCATAACTTGCAAAGGTGTTGTTCAGGATAAAGCTATCTTAGATCTCATATTGTGTAATGAAGCAGGGTTAATAAGCAATGTCATAGTAAAAGATCTACTGGGAAATAGTGATCATAATACCATTGAATTTCATGTTAAGTTTGAAAGTGACACATTTCAATCACAAACAAAAATCTTAAACTTAAACAAAGCCAATTACAAAGGTATGAGGGGAGAACAGACTAAGGTTAATTGGGTAAATAGACTAGAAGATATGGCAGTAAATGAACAGTGGGAAGCATTTAAAGAAACAATTCAAAGGGTTCAACAAAAGTACATTCCGTTCAGAAAAAATAACAAAAAATCATCAAGAAAGACCCATCTGTGGTTCACTCAGGAAGTTGAGAGTATTAGACTAAAAGGAGAGGCTTACAAAGTTGCAAAAAATAGTAGCAAGTCTGAGGATTGGGACTGTTTTAGAAACCAGCAAGGGGCCACCAAAAAGTTGATAAAAAGGGAAAAAATAGAATGAGAGTAAACAAGCCAGCAATATAAAAACAGATTGTAGGAGCTTTTATAAGTACATAAAAAGAGAGTAGCTAAAGTAGGCGTTGGTCCCTTAGAGGCAGAGACAGGAGAAATCATCATGGGGAATGAGGAAATGGAAGAGACATTGAACAAATATTTTGTGTTTGTCTTCACAGTAGAAGACACAAGTTCCATACCAGAAATAGGCAGTAATCTAGGGGCTAAAAAGAGTGAGGAAATTAAGAAAATTGATATCAGCCGAGAAAAAGTATTGGAGAAACTTGAGGAACTACAATCTGACAAGTCCCCGGGACCAGATGGCCTACATTCTATAGTTCTAACACAGATAGCTGCAGAGATAGTGGATGCTCTGCCTATGATTTTCCAGAATTCCTTAGATTCAGGAATGGTCCTGTCAGTTGGAAGTTGCAAATGTTACACTGCCTTTCAAGACAGGAGGTAGAGAGAAAACAGGGAACTACAGGCCAGTTAGCCTAACATCAGTCATTTGGGAAGATGCTGGAAACTATTATTAAAGAAGTCTTAATGGATACAGAATTGGCTCAGTGGCAGGAAACAAAGGGTAATTGTTGACGGGTGTTTTAGCAACTGGAGGGCTGTTTCCAGTGTGTTCCGCAGGGCTCAATACTGGGTCCCCTGTTTTTTGTGGTGTATATTAATGATTTGGACGTAAATATAAGGGGCGTGATCCAGAAGTTTGAGGATGACACAAAAATTGGCCCTGTGTTAGATGGCGAGGAGGATAGCTGTCAGCTGCAGGAAGATATTGATGGTCTGGTCAGATGGGCAGAAAAGTGGCAAATGGAATTCAACTTGGAGAGGTGTGTGGTGATGCATTTGAGGAGGTCAAACAAGGCAAAGGAATCCAAGATTAATGGGCAAATACTGAGAAGTGTAGAGGCTTGGCCATGTAAGCCGCATGGAAGATGGCAGGATCCCCAAAGACACATTGTACAGCGAGCTCGCCACTGGTATCAGACCCACCGGCCGTCCATGTCTCCGTTATAAAGACGTCTGCAAACGCGACATGAAATCGTGTGACATTGATCACAAGTCGTGGGAGTCAGTTGCCAGCATTCGCCAGAGCTGGCGGGCAGCCATAAAGACAGGGCTAAATTGTGGCGAGTCGAAGAGACTTAGTAGTTGGCAGGAAAAAAGACAGAGGCGCAAGGGGAGAGCCAACTGTGCAACAGCCCCAACAAACAAATTTCTCTGCAGCACCTGTGGAAGAGCCTGTCACTCCAGAATTGGCCTTTATAGCCACTCCAGGCGCTGCTTCACAAACCACTGACCACCTCCAGGCGCGTATCCATTGTCTCTCGAGATAAGGAGGCCCAAAAGAAAGAAAAAGTAGAGGAAGTAAGGGACCTTGGAGTGAATGTCCACAGATCCCTTGACGGTAGCAGGACAGGTCAATAAGGTGGTTAAGAAGGCATATGGAATCCTTTCCTTCATTAGCCGAGGTATAGAATACAAGAGCAGGGAGGTAATGCTGAAACTGTATAACTGCTTGGTTAGGCCATAAATTGAGTACTGTATGCAGTTTTGGTCACATTATTACAGAAAGGATGTAATTGCACTAGAGAGGGTTCAGAGGAGATTTACGAGGATGTTGCCAGCACTGGAAAAATGCAGCTATGAGGAATGATTGGATAGGCTGGGGTTGTTCTTCTTTGAACAGAGAAGTGCTTGATGGCCGGCACAGACACGATGGGCCGAAGGGCGTGTTTCTGTGCTGTATAACTCTATGACTCTATGACTCTATTGCACCTGGAAAAGCATTGTATGCTTAGAACAAGTCAGCATGGTTTTACTGAAGGGAGATCCTGTTTGACAAACTTATTAGAGTTTTTATGGATGTAACTAGTAGGTTAGATAAAGGGGAACCAGGAGATGCATTATACCTGGATTTTCAAAAGGCATTTGATAAAGTTCACAAAAAAAGATTAATAGGCATGATGAGGACTCATGGTGTTGGGGGTAATATATTAGTGTGGATAGAGGATTGGTTAACAGACAGGAAGCAGAGAGTGGGCATAAATGGGGCATTTTCAAATTGGTAGGCAGTGAATAGTGGGGTGCCGCAAGGATCAGTGCTGGGGCCTCAGCTATTTACACTCTATTTTAATGACTTGGATGAAGAGACAGAGAGTAATGTATCTAGATTTGCTGACGATACAAAGCTCAGTGGAAAGATAAGCTACAGGGAGGATGTAGAGAGGCTGCAAAGAGATATAGACAGGTTAAGCAAGTGAGCAACAAGAAAGCAAATGGAGTATAATGTAGGGAAGTGTGATGTTGTTCACTTTGGTTGTAAAAATAGAAAAGCAGAATATTTTTTAAAAGGTGTGAAACTGCTAAGTGTTGATGTTCAGAGAGACTTGGAAGCACTCATACAAGGAATGCACCAAGTTAACATGCAGGTGCAGCAGGCTATTAGGAAGGCAAATGGCATGTCGGCCTTTATTGCAAGGGGATTGGAGTACAGGAATAAAGAAGTCTTACTAAAATTGTACAGGGCTTCAGTGAGACCGCACCTGGAATACTGTATGCAGTTTTGGACTCCACATTTAAGAAAGGATATATTTGGACTGGACGGAGTGCAGCGATGAGGGGGTTGTCCTATGATGAGAGGCTGAGAAAATTGGGTCTATATTCTCTGGAGTTTAGAAGAATGAGAGGCGATCTAATTGAGACATACAAGATTCTGAAAGGGCTTGATAGGGTAGAAGTTGAGAAATTGTTCCCAGTGGTCAAGGAATCTAACACAGGGGGACACAGTCTCAGGATAAGGGGCCAATTATTCAGGACTGAGATGAGGACAAATTATTACACTCAAAGAGTTGTGAATCTTTGGAATTTTCTACCCAAGAGGGTTGTGGATTCTCCATCATTGAATACAAATAAGGCTGGGATAGATAGATTTTTGGTCTCACAGGGAATCAAGGGATATGGGGAGCGGGCAGGAAAGTGAATTAAAGCCCAAGATCAGCTATGATCATATTGAATGGCGGAGCAGGCTCGATGGGCCATATGGTCTACTTCAGCTCCTATTTCTTGTGTTCTTGTGTTACTGGACTAGTAATCCAAAGGCCTAGACTAATATTCAGGTGATAAGAGGCCAAATCCCACCAAGGCAGCTGGGGAACTTAAATTCAATTGGTTAAATCGGAATTTTTAAAAAGCAAGTATCAATAATGGTGAGCATGAAACTCTCAGTATGTTGTAAAAATCCAACTGGTTCACTCATGTCCTTTAGGGAAGGAAAGCTGTTGTCCTTATCTGTTTTGGCCTTTATGTGACTCCAGCCCCATAGCAAAGTGATTGATTTATAACTGCCCTCTGAAATAGCCTAGCAAGCCTCTCAGTTCTCTCAAACTGCTATGCTTTCTGTAGCTCAAGAAGGCGGCTCAACTCCACCTTCTCGAGAGCAATAAATGATGGCCGTACCAGCGATGCCCACATCCTGTGAATGAGTGAAAAAAGCATTATCTACTGACAAAAGACTCGCCCACTAATGTATCAATTAGCTGATCTCAACAAATGAAACAGATTCACTCCCAACCTGTGTGACCAAAACAGATCAGGGCCAGGGATTAGATATTGGAGGCTTTGTTTATCTGCAGGCATCTGCATTCCTTAATTTCCTGTTAAATTATTTATTTTGTATCTGCAGGAAAGTGTACGTACTGCACTCTGGATTTGTATAGAGAGCTGACTTTATAAGAGTAGGGTACTAGCTGCAGTTGGGATCCAGTGAACATTGAAGTTCTTCAGGTATCATTCTTGGGAGCCCTGATGCGTCTAACTTTTGATATGAGAACATTGCAAAGGGTATTGTAAAGAATGTCCAAGTCTTTGAATAACATGGACTGTGCAGATAGATAGGAGAGATCTACAAAGACTGATATTTCATGTTAAGTAGCCAGAGGTATTCAGGAGTGAGGAACACATGGTGTCCAGGAATAAGGAACACAGTATTTCACGATGGAGGAACATGGGGTATCTGGGAGTGAGGAATACTGAATATCCAGGAGTGAGGAACATTCGGTATCTAGGAATGAGGAACACTCAGTATCCAGGAGAGAGGAACACTGGGTATCTGGGAGTGAGGAACACTCAGTATTCCAGGAGTGATGAACACAGGGTATGCAAGAGTGAGGAACACAGTATTCCACGAGTGAGGAACACAGGGTATCTGGCAGTGAGAAATACTGGATATCCGGGAGTGAGGAAAACTGGGTATCAAGAGTGAAAAACACAGTATTCTAGGAGTGAGGAACATGGGGTATCCGGGAGTGAGGAATACTTGGTATCCAGAAGTCAGGAATATTGGATATCCTAATGTAAGGAAGACAGGATTTGTGTTTGACTGATCACCATCAGGAACGGATCTCATGGAGAAACTTACTCGAAAGTTTTAGCTGCAGCTATACACTGCACGGGCTGGTAAATAAATCAGCAAGAGAGGCCATATCATTTCTTATTGTGTGTTGAGTATTGTAGCATCCCAGCACCCTGAGAAAGATAGCTGCAGAGAAAGAGCCTCTCGTGATTCTGGGCTCAATATAAAGTTGAAAAGCTTGCTGGCAACAGGTTCAGCACTAGGTGAGCTTGCAATAGGAAGAATGACCCTTTTGGCAAAGTATTCGTAGTCTGCCTGGGCCTGTGGAACTATATTCGGAGTGAATCAGTGCCTTCAGGACAGGAGCAAAGAAAAGGAGTAAAAGCTGTTGGGTTTTGTTTTGCCTGCTTGCGATTTTATTTAACAGCCGAAAGCTAACCGCAATGCAATTTAGTTCCTAAATCTTCGTCATGGAAACAGCAAAGGGGATAATTTTCTCTACTTGCTGATCCTAATCTCATTGGTTAGGTTCTTAGTACTGCAAAGCACTGAGCAGTGGGCTTGTTGCTAGGTAACCAGAGCTGCAAGACAGAACGAGCAGGCCTAAATTGGAAAGGCTAGGCTGCTGCTATTTATTAAAAAAATAACATGGCCTATTTTCCACCACCAGGAAAGCAGGCTTGTTTTTTTCTTTCATCCTATCTCCTCTTAACTGAAAGAAGAGAATGGCTTGCACTTATATGTCATACATACAGGACTCCAACCCAAGAAACTGGGTCAGGGGTTACTGGGGTTTTGGAGGGAAGCCCAGCCCTGCAGGAAGACTACCACTCGGAGAATAATCCCGGCAGGTCCTCAGGGACTATTTTACGGATAGTTATACCAACAGGACTGATGAGTCACTTCGCTCAGTAGCTGCTCCAGTCTTCCTGGTTAATTTGCGCTCTCTCTTCCCTCAGATGGCAGTTGCCAATTCTGTTGAAATTATGTGACACAGCGCTAAGAGACAAAGTGTTATATCTCAGATAGCGGACGGTGAGTTTTATCCGCTTCCCAAGCTTTTATTTACAGAAACACACATTTCACATGGAGCCATATACAGTATAGAAGGAGGCCATTCGGCCCATCGAATCCATGCCGCTTCTCCATGGAGCAATCTAGTCAGCCCCACTCCCCCACTCGATCCCCATAGCCCTGCAAGTTTATTTACTTCAAGTGCCCATCCAATTTCCTTCTGAAGTCATTCATTGTTTCTGCTTCCACCACCCTCGTAGGCAGTGAGTTCCAGGTCATTACCACTCACTGTGTAAAAAAGTTCTTCCTCACATTCCCCTGCATCTCTTGCCCAAAACCTTCAATCTGTGTCCCCTAGTCCTTGTGTCGTCTGTCAATGGGAACAATTTTTCCTTGACTAACTTGAACCTTTTTCAGCACTGGATCTAAGCTCTACTTGTCTCACTTCTGCCGCTCACGGTGGTAGAAATCTGGATCCAGGCCTGCTTGGTGTCTGCTGGTGGCCTCCTCCTGCAACCCTCCGGGAAAAGGACATCACCCGTCTCCCTCAGGGCCTCCAACATGACATCCAGAACCAAGGGACAGCCCTGCCCCGGGTGCCAGGCCCCTGGCTCTCTTCACTCATTTCACCTCCCTTTGGAGCAGTGGAAAGCTTCTGTATAAATCATAGTTCTCTTCTTCAGAACAGCCAGCAGCCTCAGTGATGGCTGCCGTGGGGAGTCATTAAATGAGTCCCCCACTTGATCGGACCTGCCTCCATTCCCCTCCACGACTGGATCTAATTGGACAGGAAACCCGTCTCCATATCAGTTAAGAGCTCACCCCCATGAAAATCGTGACTTTAAACAGTTTCTCAACGGGGGCTGGGTCGGGACCTGAAAACAAACCCGGTTCCTGTTTCCCGCCGCTGTGGTGAAAATTCAGTCTGAAGAATCTGGATTGCTGTCAGTGGCTGAGGGTGTTGGGCCTGGAACAGAAGGGTTCATTGCGGCACAATCCTGATTTTTGTTTGCTCTTAATGGATTTCAAACGACTTCCTCACCAAATGATTATGCAGAGATTTTTTTAGAACATTCTGGAGTGAATATACAGCTGATTAAATCCAAAAACAAAGACAATCCTGTAGAAGGTAGAGAATCATCTCTAATCAGCAGTCACCACACCTTACGCTTGGTTTGAGTCAAGGTTGAGCCTGTACAAACCGGGATCTACTCTGGAGTTGCACTACACATGAACTCAGGAACACGCGGGTTCAATAACATGCCCACAATTACTTAAACAGCTTGATTTTGAGATTTCGCTGAGCTTTATTCCCATTTTGCCTGATTTATAGCCTCCCAAACTTTACCCTGTGGAGTCAGATAAGTGAATGCATATTGGTAACCAGAGATATCTCCATTGGCCTTTTTCGTGTTGTTCTGCGGACTGATGGAGTGAAGCACCAGGTCACTTTCCCTCCCCCGCACATGACCTGCTGACCAAGCACTTTGTGTTGATTGTAGATCAATTTGGTGTTTAACTGCATTCAGACGGTGGGTATTAACTGGGGATTTACCTGAGCTCGTATATACAGAAGCAGACTGAAACTGTGCTTTTGTATGACTGAAACTGTGGTTCTTGGATTGGAGGTGCACAATATTTCCCAGAATGGTTCCAGGGATGAGAGATTTTAGTTACAAGGTTAGGTTGGAAAAGCTGGGTTTTTTCTCTGTGGAGCAAAGGAGATTGAGGGGAGATTTGATAAGAGGTGTAGGAGATTATGACAGGTTAAGTTCCCAGGACACATGCTGTTCCTGAACATGGGAGGAGTGTGTGCCCAGGCCACTTGAACATCCCCTCACAATGGCTCACAGCCATAGTGCTGCTGAGGACCTATCACCACTGAGACACACAGCTTCTAATGCAGAGGGGCAGATGACACTGGACACAGAGGACAGCAGTGCCTTATCTCGCTCTCTTTTGTCCTTGCAGGAAAAACAGGCAGACGATGCAAGTGACAGAAACCAGATGGGAGTAGGAGTGCCCTTCCTCTATCAAATAACCCTCATCGAGCAGACAGCATTGGAGATAGCAAGGATAGAGGTCAAGGAGAGAGGCCTAGTGAAATTGGGGCTCCTGGTGGACCTGGTGATCGCAGAGGGCAAAGTCGTCATTAAGGGGGCGCAGTGAACTCCACCCCATCTGATAGTGTGTCGCACACTGAGTAACATTGGGTAGCCTCAGCACTGCAGCGGTTTCTACTCTCCCAGGCCAGCTCTCATCAACTCTTCTTGTGTCTCCGACAGGTGCAGACATCCAACCCACAGCATCCTTTCCCTCTACGTCCACAGGCCAAGAGCAGCAAGAAGAGGAAGAAGCACCGTCCACCAACACAGGTACTCTCACCTCAGTGGGTCCTCATGGCGTGTAGCTAGGGTGGCACAGGGTGATGATCATGTCAGTGTGCCGGAGGAAGTGCCAGAGACGTAGGGAGCTGTGGGCAGTTCCCCTTGGAGGAGGGAGGACAGACACAGCCCTGCTCAGCTGCGAATAGATGCAGGGCCTCAGGAGTCACTGGTAAACCTCCTCTGTACCCTCTCCAAAGCCTCCACGTCCTTCCGGTAGTGTGGCAACCAGAATTGCACACAATATTCTAAGTGTGGCCTAACTAAGGTTCTGTACAGCTGCTGATCTTTGGAAGGAGCCAGAGTGAAGACGTTTAAGGCCACAGTGACTTTGATGGCTACTGGCACAGCATGGCGACCAGTGCTGCGAGGTGCAAGCTCTTCAGCAACAAAGTCACAGCTGTCTGTGACCATCTGCCTGGAGATTCACAGTCCCCTGCAGCACTGGTTCTCCGTCATCTCCAGGTAGCTCCGTCTTCGGCGGTAGATTCTGTGTTGAGGGTATGACTTCCGTTGCGTTCCTGCCCCTCTTTCCACTTCTGTGCCCTCCTGCTGCCCAGGGCTCCGCCTTTCCAGGTGCTGTCCCTTATCACTACGGTCTCCAAAATCCGACAGTCTTGCCCCCATTGCCAGCTGCAGCCTTCCTTCTGGACAGGTGGTCACCCAATTGTCCTTGGCAGACTTTCTCCCTGACTTCCACCCCTGTGATGCCAGGGGGATGCAGGCCCCATTCAATGCCTGAGCACTGTTTGCCCATTCTCTCTGCCACCTGTGTAGTGCTAAGGGCACCTCCTTACCGAATGCCCCGCTGACCCTCTTTTAGGGCCGGTGTGATTTCCCTCTGGCTCCCCTCTCTTTACCTGCCTACCTTCAGCGATCTCCAACAGAAGGCATGTGTAACACCTGTGCGTCTTTAAAAATTTCATCCTTCATCTTTTTTATTTTAGAGATACAGCACTGAAACAGGCCCTTCGGCCCACCGAGTCTGTGCCAACCAACCTCCACCCATTTATACTAACCCTACAGTAATCCCATATTCCCTACCACCTACCTACACTAGGGGCAATTTAGAATGACCAATTTACCTATCATTTGCAAGTCTTTGGCTGTGGGAGGAAACCGGAGCACCCGGCGAAAACCCATGCGATCACAGGGAGAACTTGCAAACTCTGCACAGGCAGTACCCAGAACTGAACCCGGGTCCCTGGAGCTGTGAGGCTGTGGTGCTAACCACTGTGCTACTGTGTTCTTAATGAGCATTTAAACTGCTTTAATTGGCCTCAATATGGAGGAGAGCAGGTTCCCTGTCCTGTCCTCCCCTTGCCCTGGTTAACATTGCCGACAGGCTGACTGGCACCAGTATTTTCAGGACCCCCCCTTTGCCTCTATTCTCCATTCCGTTCCCACCTTCAGTCCTTAGTATTGTAATAAGTACCCATTGATGGATAGTGAAAGATAGAATCAGGGAAACGAGCACAAGGGAAAACAATGTAAAGGATTCATATCGAAGAGAGAATTTTAATGCCCAAAAACGGATGGTTTGGATAGGTTGTAAAAACATCAAAAATCTGAAACCCAACTCCAAACTGGCTCCACCCCAACCACGTTCAAGATTTAACGGAGAAGACCTGCGGGGGGTGGGGGTGGCAACCAACTAACTCCCAGGGGGCTGTTTGGTCATTTAAATATTATAATGAGGCTGCATTCCCCAGAACTAACCAGCATTTTAAATTTCACCCTGGCCAGTCGGGTGTCACCAGCCTTGGGAAACCCAGTAGCTGAAGAGAAGCCAGGACTGCTGGATTCAGGTAGTAAGTGTCTTTCCACTAAGCTTCTGGATCCAGCTTACCTGCCCCATCGACCCTGTCAACCCTATCAACCATGAACCCCACACTTCCGATTTCCCCTCTGACCTCCAAACTCTGTCCTCACCCCTACCATTCTGACCTTTCCGATCCCTCCCTCCCTCCTCTCTGCTCCCTGAATCCAGCCTAGCGCTGCAGAGCAGCCCATCCCATCACCAGCTATCTTCTCAAACTGGCTGGCTGTGTCCGGGACACCGAGCCAAAAAAGATGACTTATTTAATGGCAGAAACTGAGGGAAACCCTTTTTCCTGGTTTTCTGACCACAAAATTGCCTCCCAACCCATTCTCCCCCACCTAGTATCAGAGCCAAAGACTTTGAACATGGTAAAAAAGGAACAGTGTAAAATACCAAGTTACTTAGACTCTAGAAAGAAAGCCAGCTCTTGTGATTACTCTATCTGGAGTGATGGTTTTGAAATGAACAGCCACAGTATTCAGTCTTAAGTACCAGTAATCCAGTCTTAGATTAAACAGTCATAACGGCACATCAAGTCCATGCCAGTTCTCTGCAGAGCAATCCAATCAGTCCCATTGCCTGGCTCTATTCTCTGGCACTGTCATTTTATTTCCTTCAAGTGCCCTCCAATTTCCTTTTAAAATCACTCTGCTTCCACCACCCTTGTAGGCAGCGAGTTCCAGGTCATGACCACTCGCTGCATAAAAAAAAAATTCTTCCTCACATCCCCGTTGCATTTCCTGCCCAAAACCTTCAATCTGTGTCCCCTAGTCCTTGTACCATCAGCTAATGAGAATAGCTATCTAACCATCTCCCCTTGACATTCAATGGCATTACCATCGCTGAATCCCCCACTATCAACATCCTAGGGGCTACCATTGACCAGAAACTAAAATGCAGTAGCTATATAAATACCATGGCTGCAAGAGCAGGTCAGAGGCTAGGAATCCTGCGGCGAATAACTCATCTCCTGACTCCACAAAGCCTGTCCACCATCTACAAGGCACAAGTCAGAAATGTGATGGAATACTCTCCACTTGCCTGGATGGGTGCAGCTCCAACAACACTCAAGACGCTCGACACCATCCAGGACAAAGCAGCCCACTTGATTGGCACCCCATCTGTAAACATTCACTCCCTCCACTACCGCCGCACAGTGGCAGCAGTGTGTACCATCTACAGGATGCACTGCAGCAATGCACCAAGGCTCCTTAGACAGCACCTTCCAAACCCACGACCTCTACCAACTAGAAGGACAAGGGTAGCAAATACATGGGAACACCACCACCTGCAAGTTCCCCTCCAAGTCACACATCATCCTGACTTGGAACTATATCGCCGTTCCTTCACTGTCGCTGGGTCAAAATCCTGGAACTCCCTTCCTAACAGCACTGTGGGTGTACCTATCCCACATGGGCTGCAGTGGTTCAAGAAGGCAGCCCACCACCACCTTCTCAAGGGCAATTAGGGATGGGCAATAAATGCTGGCCTGGCCAGCAACGCCCACATCCCATGAATGAATTTAAAAAAAGCTTTCCTTTGTCTTCCTTATCTAAGTCTGTCAGAATCTTGTACACCTCTATCAAATCCCCCCTCAATCTCCTTTGCTCCAAGGAGAACAAATCCAGTTTTTCCAACCCAACTTTGTAACTAAATGCCTTATCCCTGGAACCATTCTGATAAATCTCCTCTGCACTCTCTCAAGGACCCTCATATCCTTCCTAAAGTGTGGTGACCAGAACAGGACACAGTACTCTAGTTGTGGCCTAACCAAAGCTTCATAAAGGTTCAGCATAACTTCCCTACTTTTGTACTCAATAAATAATGAAGCCCAAGATCCCATATGCTTTGATAACCACTCTCTCAATATGTCCTGCCACCTTCAAAGAACCAGAAATTATATTTTAAATCCCTGAGTATTTTTATACTTCCAAAACAGAATATAACAAGCTTTTTTCCTTCTCTCTCTCTCAAGACCAACTAAAGTTTTCAAAATGTAACTTGCCCTTAATCCAATCTAACTTTATTGCGAATTCTCCTCAGGCATTTTTTCTAAACTGTGCAAAGTCGTGTCCATAGACATACCTTTAATTAGCATCTGGTTGTTTTCAAATAAGCAGACACAGATTCCAAGTTGAAGCACCCCCATAACTTTAATGGGCCCACAATAACCAATGCCCGTTAGTATGAAGAGGCCCTGCACACAAGATCAATCGACACCAAGTTCAAGATCAGAGATATCAAGATCTTGAGTATTTGTGTGGACTAGCACATGTCGTGTTACCCAATCTATCGCCAGCAAGTTGCAACGTATATACAATGAATTGAGCTGCCTGAAGTACACATTGTTAATGAACACCTAATCACACAGGAATGCTAATGTATGTGGGAAGGGGATTACATATATGGGATGTTTATATTGCAGAATGCTTCCAGCGGAGCAGTTCCAGGTTTCAGTGCAGTTACTGCAGCTCTGGGGGCTGTGCCTGCACTGCAGGAACTGGCTGGAGATGCACAGATCTCCCATCCACTGGCTACATTGCATTGTATAATCACCCAATACTCAGCAAACCAATGCCACAGTGGGCCCATGTAAATGTGAGTCTGGAAATGCGCCATTGGATTGAGAGTGAGCCCTCCATGCTCCTTGTCCCACCTCCATTAAACCCGGAAGTGGGCGATTTGGGGTCAGGTTTGAAATTTTTAAAATTATAGCTTCTGACCCAACCCAAGCCATCGCTTTTGAGTGTTAAAATCCAGTTCAGTGCCTTTGGTCTTCACAATGTTAAATTGTAACAGTGAAAACAAGAAGTAGAAAAGAGACTCCAATTGGTTGAGTTTACTCATGGGATAGATTCAGAATGCTGGCAGTGATGTTGAAACAGCAACACATGGGAATCTGGTATGTGTGCAGTTGTGACAAAGTTTTACGCACATCTTTAAAGCAATGGCACACAAAGTCTAGAAAGTCACATTTATTTAAATACATCAGATTGTGTATCTGTGTCAAGATTATCATAGTCAAATTAACCAGTAACACGAATGCAAATCTTGGGATGAGCAAATTTGGTCATTACAACAAAGACATCAATAATTTCTGGAATGCCATCGTTGAGATGTTTTATTAAGACACAGCTCTCTCTGTTAAACAGGATTAGCCTGTGTATGGAAAGTGAGAAGCATTAGAGAGCTGACCCTTACTTCAATCACTTGTCCGGATATGAAATGACTAACGATACCAAACATCCACAGACACACATCACCCTCCTCAACACCGGAATATTCCTAAGGGTCCCCACAGTAATTCACAAAGCTGCCGTGCAACATTCTTGTTGCTTTTGTCATGTAGGTCCCCACCTGCCAAGAATGAGACACATATTTCACCACATGAACATTGATATTAAACTGTTACTGGAGTAAAGAAAGAACTTGTCTTAAAAAGAAAACACCAGACCCTTTTGACTGGAAAGACATTTGCATAGTAACAGACAGTACTTGGAAAGGACAAAGGGACCACTCCCTGCTCCACTTTAATCCACAATGGACTTTTGATTACCAGATGTTGAAGGTGGAGAGGCTAGCATTCCAGGTTAACTGCTCAGATGGCCGAATACACAAACAGATGTGGTCAGACCAGTTTAGTCACATGACTAACTGGCTGTTGGAGTTTTTTTGAATTTGAACTTACCACAGAGAATTTGAACTCAGAAAGCTCTTTGTTCCTGGACTGAGAACATCTCTCTCCTGTCTGCTCCCATCTTTTCCTCACGGAACTGAAAACCCATTGAAGACACATGAACCCCAAGAGGGAAAAATCTCCTACATTGTACAAGCTTTGAGAAGAATACTGGGCCCCAACGAAAAGCAAGAATTACCTGCACCAAGAACTACCTACAAAAGGACTACAGTGAGCTCAAAGCACAGTAACAAGAAACTCTTCTGATATTGCCTCAAACCTCTCCACTTTATTTTTCTCTTCTGCTCTTTTCTGTCTCTATTTGCAAGTGTGTATCACGTATACATGCTGGCGTGGGCCGTGGCATGTATCCATAGGCGTTAACCGAATTAGAGTTGAAGTTTTGATAAAATTTCACTTTTCTTCTTTAAACCTAAGAAAGCCTGTTTATTCTTATTTCTTTGCCTTATAATTGGAAAATGGTGAACAAAGATTCACCAAGGGGAAGCTAAAACACCGTGTGTTTAAAAATTAAAACCCTGTTACAATAAGACCAGGTGAAGGCTGAGAAATACCCCTAGACACCTTTCTCACCTGGTTGTAACACTTTGCATTTTTCTGGCACTTTCCCAAGACGCCACCAACATCCTCCAATGAACTCAATCGGGTTTGTAATATTCACTGCTAAGGCAATATCTAATCATAGAATCATAGAACCATAGAATAGTTACAGCACAGAAGGAGGCCATTTGGCCTGTCGTGTCTGTGCCAGCTCTCTGCAAGAGCAACTCATCTAGTCCCACTCTCCCTCCTTTCCCCTGTAGCCCTGCATTTTTTTTTCTCTTCAGATAATTATCCAATTCCCTTTTGAAGGCCTCGATTGAATCTGCCTCCACCATAGTCTCAGGCAGTGCATTCCAGATACTAATCACTCGCTGCATAATAATGTTTTTCCTCATCTTGCCTCTGATTCTTTTGCCAATCACCATAAATCGATGTCCTGTGGTTCGCGACCCTTCTGCAAATGGGAACAGTTTCTCCCTATCTACTCTGTCCAGAACCCGGATGATTTTGAACACCTCTATCAACTCTCCTCTTAATCTTCTCTTTACTAAGGAGAACAGCCCCAGCTTCTCCAATCTATCAATAAAACTAAAGTCCCTCATCCGTGGAACCATTCTTGTGAATCTTTTCTGCACCCTGTCTAATGCATTCACATCCTTCCCAAAATGTGGTGCCCAGAAATGGACACATTACTCCAGTTGAGGCCGAACCAGTGTTTTATACAGGTTTATCATAACTTCCTTGTTTTTGTACGCTCTGCTCCTGTTTATACAGCCCAGGATCCCGTATGCTTTAATAATCACTTTCTCAACCTGCCCTGCAACCTTTAATGATTTGTGCACATGTACCCACCCTGGTTCTTCTGCTCCTACACCCCCTTTAGAATTGTACTGTTCTTATTATACTGCCTCTTCTCGTTCTTCCTACCAAAATGAATCACTTCACACTTTTCTGCATTAAATTTTATCTGTCACTTGTCCGCCCATTCCACCAGCCTGTCTATGTCCTCTTGAAGTCTATCAATAGCCTCCTCACAGATTACAATACTTCCAAGTTTTGTGTCATCTGCAAATTTTTGAAATTGTGCCCTGTAAACCCAAGTCTAGTTCATTAATATATATCATGAAAAGTAGCGGTCCTGACATTGACCCCTGGGGAACCCCACTAAATACCTTCCTGCAGTCCAATAAAAAACAACCATTCACCACTACTCTCTGTTTCCTGCCAGTCCGCCAATTTCATATGCATGCTGCTGCTGTCCCTTTTATTCCATGTGCTTCAACTTTGCTGACAAGCCTGTTCTGTGGCACTTTATCAAATGCCATCAGCACCCCTTTCCTCAAAAATACCCAACCTTGACCCCTCTGTCCTTGTAAACTACCGACCCCATCTCCAAACTTATAGTTCATTTTGACCCACAAATTACAAGGGAACAAATTGATGACTCACTCAAAAGGTTGTTATGCTTAATGAGGTTAATTTATTTGTACCCATGATTACAGATTTAAAACGGGCACAGATTTAAAATGATGACAGGAAAATTAAAATGGTTACAGAAAACAATTACAGGTTTAAAAAGTTGAGAAGAGAAAAGAAATAATTTTTTAAAACTGTTTTGTTACTTTACTCCCAGTAAGTAAATGCATCACCAATATCTAGCTCAAATATGTTATTAACTATTATTCATACAAGCACCCGAAGTAGCTAGTTCCTGTTGATTGTAGGTTCTCTTCCCAATGATCAACCGGGCTCCCTCTCCTTGAAATCTCCTTCCAATAATTTGCTGGGTGTCCTTCCCTCGATTTTAGTGCTGGTCTATCACAACTGCAGCAAAGATCTCCAATGTGTTCAACTTTTTATGCCCTTTTCAGGGGATGTGTTTAATATACTATATTGACAGGCCATACCATCCTTTGAAGTTTCATTTAAAAGCTCAATACCCAATTATATTCCGTGCCCTTTGTTTATGCTATGATTTGAATCCACACAGAAAACCTTTCTTTCACTTTCTCCAGCAATCTTTTGTTATGTGAAGCTCCTTGCAGTCAATCTTCCAGAAAAAGATGTTTGCATTTTGCTGGAACACTGTGCTTCATTGAAGTTGTACTGTCTTTCCAAGGCCTAGTCTTCATAAATTCAAAACACCAGTGTCTCTCGCTTGCCTGCACTACCTCTGTTGTTTTTTTTCCTGATAGCATTTGTTCTAGTCTCTCTGCTCAGCAAGTCCAGCAGGTTTATTTTACAAAAACTGACATTTTGTTTTCAGTCCAGTTTGTTCTGCTGCAGGGCATGATGGGGAATATGGTCAAGCTTTTTGGCATCAATTTGTTTAAAAAGGGTTTTATTTTTCTCTACACTCCAATTGGAGACTCTTCATTAACCAACTGGCAGTGTCAAACCACCTTTGTTCCAATCTCCCAGTATTTTTATAACTACTAAAAGAAAGCATTGGAAGAAAATTAAGAACAAAACACTAATATTTTAATGCCCCTATAATTTTTCTCCCCTTGACTTGTTCACAGCAGTATCCTGGAGATTAATCTTTAATGCCTGGAGTCTCCAGAATAATTAATCCTGGAGGTTTGACAACTCCTACTTACAGTCATTTAGCTCAGGAGCTGGCAGCATGTCCAAGATTGCAGGAGGAAGATTCCGTACTTGTCAGATTATAATACTGTCAACCAGAATCATAATTAAACACATTAATATGTATTTAAAACAGTGTTTACGAATCAGGGACTGTCGGGTGGCTCATTAGTTGAGAGAAGCTCTGATCTTGCTTGATGGAAAACAAATGTGTAAGCTGAAATCTGTCAGGGATGCTCAACATGGAAAGCATTAACGGGGGATGTTTACACTATTGCATGGCCCATTCTTCGATGGGACCATGATAAGTGGTTCTTAAAGTTTTATCTCTTGAATCACAGGCTCCATGCTAAGTGCAATGCCTGCCGACAGAAAGAAAAACAACATTCCCTGCCATTGTGCAACATCTACGGCAAGCCGTGTTTGTTTTAACATTTCTGTTGGAGAGCTGCAATTGTTTGTTGACGATGCAGGATTCATGCCCATTCAACAGCCAGCACATGAGGGCACGTTATCAGGGGCTGCTTACAATGTACCTGGCTCCTGCCCCAGTATTGCTCACATCTGAGCACTGCTTGTATCTAATCAGGTCCCAAAGAGAACAAATGATTCCACAATGGAAACTCAAATTACACCAGCAAACCCTTCCTAGTTGTAGTGTGCTTGATTAGGACAGTTCTCCACAGAGAAGAGCTGACTCACAAGGTCTGCCACCCTCACCATGCTTCCCAACCCACACTCCCTCCTCAAATCATCATCTCCAGTCAGCCTGAGATTAAAAGAAGAGGCTTATAATGCAAAGCATTATAGTAAGCCCGAGGATTAGGAATAAAACCAGCAAAGACTGACCAAAAAGTTGAGAAAAAGAGAACAAATAGAACAGGAGAGGAAACTACCCAGGAATATAAAAACAGATTGTAAGAGCTTTTACAAATAAAAAGGCGGAGAGTAGCTAAATTAAACATGGGTCACCTAGAGGCAGAGATGGGAGAAATTATCATGGGGAATAAGGAAATGGCAGGAGCATTGAACAAATATTTTGTATCTATTTTCACAATACCAGAAATAGAAGGTAACCAAAGGGCTAATAAGAGTGAGGAACTTAAGTTAATTAATATCAGCAGAGAAAAAATGTATTGGAGAAATGGCCTACATCCAAAGGTTCTAAAAGAGGTAGCTGCTGAAGAATTGGATACGCTGGTTATGATTTTCCAAATTTCCCTAGATTTTAGGACATTCCCAGCAGATTGTAAGTTAGCAAATGTAACACTGGTATTCAAGAAAGGAGGGAGAGAGAAAACAGGGAACTGCAGGCCAGTTAGCCTGGCATCAGTCATTGAGAAGATGATGGAATCTGTTGTTAAGAAAGTCTAAACAATGCACTTACAAAATCATAGTATGATTAGACAAAGTTAACATGGTTTTACGAAAGGGAAATCGGATAGAATTGTATGTTCAGGCAGTTGCCCCGCCCACTGGCTGAAAAGTCGGGGGAGAGCCCGCCTCCGCCAGGCCTTGAAGCCACGCTGCTATTTTACGTGGCTCAGGCCCTTAATTGGCCTCGGTCAGGACGTCCTCCCGCTCTGAGGCAGGAAGCCCCACCTCTAAGACCTGCTGGCCAATCAGAGGGCCGGAAGCTCCTAAGTCCCAGCAGCAACACCAGGAGCAGTTGCCACTTCTGGGACTGCACCCGGCAAGAAGAGGACCGTGGACGCCAGCCTCAGAGCAGGTAAGTGGAGATCAGGCGTCACCGGGGACAATCGACTGGGCCCTGGTAAGGGAGTTGGGGGTCAGACTGTAGTGTGGTGGGGGATGGGGGTAGTTTTAGGGGGAGCAGCTCATGCTGCTGGGTTGCCCCCCACAACCAGCTTTCAAGGAGGCTGCCAGGTTTACTGGGTGGCAGATGGGTTAACTGAATGGGCAACAAGGTGGCAAATGGAGTATGAAGTGGAGAAGTGTGAGGTTATTCACTATGGTAGTTGCTACAACACGACCGCTCAAGACAAAGCCCCCAATCAAAATATATGATTCTGATTGCGGTGGGAGCAACACACTGTCAATTCAGTCCCGTCACTCCACAGATTGCCTAACATATCACTTTAAACTTCCCAAATTAAAGAAAACCACAGCCGAATTGAACCATCTATTAACTCCCGAATGAGGCGAATCAAACCAATCGATCAATAAATTAACTGTTTATTAGAAAAAATTAAATTCTTAAACACTACCAAGATAAAAACAACATTTTTAAAAATAGGAAAAATTAGAGTCCTTGCAGATTTACGCTTTCTGATGAGCAATCCTCTGACTAAGGTCCACTCGCAATCTTCCAGGGTCCGATGAGGAAAGGAAAACAGACAACATCCAAAGCTTCAAACTTCTCTTTCTTCCAGCGATGACCACAGCAGATCATCAACTCTCAACCACTTTCAATAGAATCAATCTGGCTCTAGAAATTTGAGGGTTAAAAAATAGTCACAATTTAAATTCTTCCTTCAAATTAAATTAACAGAGATCTCTGTTCATGCTGGCCCAGCTGTGTATGTTAGAACTGTCTGTCTCAACAAAAAGCAAGTTTAAAAGTTAATCGCAATATTGTATATCGATCCTCAGTCTCTGAGTGGCTGTATCCAAGGCAACCAGGATGCACCTTTTGAAGCTGATTAGTTCCCTCTCTGTATGGTTGTCTCCAACGGCAACCAAAATGCAACTTCTCGGTAACTCTTGAGGCTTGCTTGTTCTTAAAGCAGTACTGCTCCTTTGCTGTCTTAAAGACATACCGCATATTTTCGCAAAAGAAACAGTAGGAACATAACACCTCCGCCTCTGGCGGAATGAAACGCTAGTCCTGAAATGCTTTTCATTAAATGTGTAAAAAATACAAATTTAAAAAAAAAACGCTACCACATTTTTTTCCCGCAATTACAAATATACAATTTTTTCTGAAATGGTAAGATTACAGCAACAAATTCCACCATAAAACTTTCAGCTTTAAATTTTCAAAAGGTTGTCCCAATTAACCAATTTCAAATTTCCGAGGATTTTCTTCCAGTTGTTTCGTGTTTTCCTTCCAATTGTCCCTATTGTCCATCACCTCAGCCAGGTGAACTGCACAGCTAGGAACATTGACCACTACTGGATTCACTATTCTTGGAGAAGTTTCTCGAGTATCCCTTAACCTATGTGGCATCACTTGATACTGGGAAACCCTGTCCGGTGTAACGGAAGCTGACTTTTTTTTTATCTTGGAGCGTCAAAGGTATTTGACAGTATCCCTCCAACACATCTATCTCTTTAAGACACATGGTGTTGCCCACTCTGTCCATACAGTCCTTTAAATAAGAATTTGGGTAGGAAACTGCCTTCCTTACCACAGTGACTTTTCTATAGTCTATGCAGGTTTGAGCCGATCCACCAAGTTTAGGTATCAAAACCACCTGCGAATTCCAGTGTCGTGACGAGGTTCAACTAAGCTGTCCTTCAGCATGCATTGTACCTCTGCTTCCACTTGGACCTGTCTGTCTGGACCTAAGCGGCAAGGATATTGTTTTAAAGGAATGGTTCTCCCTATACCCATATCATGTGTGGCTTATCCCTACTAACTCTTTGAAACATTGTGAAAAGCCTGGTTAGGTCTTCACGCTGTTTTGCCTGTAAGTGCAAAAGCATATTGTTTGATTTTCCTAGCCATTCTCTATTCACTAACCTGGTGGTTGGAGATTCAATCTGAGAATTTCCTCGGCCTGCTTCTGCCTCATCCTCGTTATCCTTTTCCTTCTGAACAGTCCTAATTACCTGACATAACTGTACTGGCTTATCCTCCTTCCTGTGGTAATATTGCTTTAACATATTCATATGACACAACCAGTTTTTCTTCCGGTGATCAGGGGTGTCAATCAAGTAATCTACCTGACCCACCTTTTTGATCACTCTATATGGGCTACTGAACCGTGCTTTCAATGGTTCAACAACTGTCCAGTCTTCATCGGCAAGCCTATGAGGTGGTCTCCATTTCTTCCTCAAAACCCCATTTGCCATATAATAGCCTTTCGCCTCAGCTTCTGTCGGAGCCATCTGTGCCATTTGGTATATCTCTGGATCAGCTTGCTGATCTGTTAAACTTCTCATTTGGATTATCTAAATCCCCAAACAAGGTTTCAGATACTTGGCTATCTCTTTGTGGAGCCCTTTTTATCTCCAACAATGGATCCTGTTTAGCCATTGCTCGGGTAACTACACATGCTGGAAATATTCCTGGAACTTGTTCCTGTAATTGCTCCGTTTCCTTAATTTCACTTGGTTCCTCTGTAATTATAGGAGAAACTGATACTTTTGATCCTGCCAAATCATTTCCTAGGAGTAGATCAATTCCCTTTACTGGCAAACTGTGGACAGAACCTACAGTTACTATCCCAGATATTAAGTCACTCTCGAGGCGTACTTTATATAAAGGTATGGGTATATACTCCCCACCAATTCCATTAATTAAAACTTTAGCATTCAAGGCTCTCTCTGGTGGAAACCTTATATCTTTCCCGAGCAAGAGTGTTTGGGTTGCTCCTGTGTCCCTGAGTATAATGATAGGTTTGCCTGCCTCACTTACAGGATATGGAGTTACTCTCCCCTTTGACAGAAATTCATTATAACTCTCAGGTATTTTATTCTTAACCCAGGTCTAATGTAGGTGGGAGGTATACAGTAAATGGCAGAACCCTTAGAAGTACTGACAGGCAGAGAGATCTGGGCGTACAGGTCCACAGGTCACTGAAAGTGGCAACGCAGGTGGATAAGGTAGTCAAGAAGGCATACGGCATGCTTGCCTTCATCGGTCGGGGCATAGAGTATAAAAATTGGCAAGTCATGTTGCAGCTGTACAGAACCTTAGTTAGGCCACACTTAGAATATTGCGTGCAATTCTGGTCGCCACACTAGCAGAAGGACGTGGAGGCTTTGGAGAGGGTATAGAAGAGGTTTACCAGGATGTTGCCTGGTCTGGAGGGCATTAGCTATGAGGAGAGGTTGGAAAAACTGGGATTGTTTTCACTGGAACGACGGAGGTGGAGGGGCGACATGATAGAGGTTTATAAAGTTATGAGCGGCATGGACAGAGTGGATAGTCAGAAGCTTTTTCCCAGGGTGGAAGAGTCAGTTACTAGGGGACATAGGATTAAGATGCGAGGGGCAAAGTTTAGAGGGGATGTGCGAGGCAAGGTTTTTACACAGAGGGTGGTGAGTGCCTGGAACTTGCTGCCAGGGGAGGTGGTGGAAGCAGATACGATAGCGATGTTTAAGAGACATCTTGACAAATATATGAATAGGAAGGGAATAGAGGGATATGGGCCCCAGAAGTGCAGAAGGTGTTAATTTAGGCAGGCATCAAGATCGGTGCAGGCTTGGAGGGCCGAATGGCCTGTTCCTGTGCTATACTGTTCTTTGTTCTTTGTTCTTTGTTCTCTACACTCCTTTTAGTTTTAGTATTTGGTTTCACAGCTGTCGTTAAAGCTATAGCCTGGTCTGCTATACTCCCAATCAGAGTCTTTTCCTCTGCACTAACTTTGCGTACCCCAACAAGTCCTATGGGTTTACCTCGCAATTTCCAGCACTCAGAATGAAGATGACCTGTTTTTTGGCAATGATAACACTTTGCCTTGCAAACCTCACTTCTACCCACAGCACCTTCCTTTCTGACCTGTGGAGGTGATCCTGGGGCATTCCCAGCTGTTCCTTCTTGTCCCCGGCTACTTGCCTTCCTTTCACTCTCCCACTTTCTATCCTTCTTGGGTTTATGGGGGTGACGGACAAAATAGGTTGGCTTATTCACAAGCTCAAAATCAACAGCAATCTCTGCTGCTTACCTAGCTTTCAAAACTTTCAGTTTATCTATATGAGTTCTCACTACTGAAGGAATGGAGTTTTTAAACTCTTCTAAGAGAATCAATTCTCAAAGGTTCTCATAAGTGGTTTCTATCTGGAATTCCCGCATCCAACGGTCAAAATTAATTTGCTTCACCCTCTCAAATTCTAAATATGTCTACCGAGCCGATCTCCGTAAATTCCTAAACTTCTGACGGTAAGCTTCAGGGACTAACTCATACGCAGCAAGAATAGCCTTTTTTGCCATCTCATAATCTGCAGAAGCCTTTTCAGGAAACATAGCATAAACTTCATGAGCTCTGCCTACCAACCTGCCCTGCATGAGCACCGTCCAATTTTCTTTCAGCCATTTCATCTGTTTGGCTATCCTTTTAAAAGATATGAAAAATGCCTCTATGTCCCTTTCCTCAAACTTTGGAAGAGCCTGTTTAAATTTAAATAGCTTTTCACTAGGTTCTGAGCTAAATTCAGATTCTTCCTGGCCCAAATTTTCCCTGGATTTAAGACTACCCCTTTGTCTTAGTTCCATCTCTTTTAACTTACATTCCCTCTCTTTCTCCCTGTCTTCCAATTCAAGTTTTCTTATTGCTATTGCTACTTCTTTTTCAGCCTCAAGTTTTTTTGTTTCTAACTGAATCCTAGCCTATACCACCTCATCACTCTCTTACCTTTTACTTTCTTGTTCCTCGTATTCCCCTTCATCATCATCATCTTCTTCTTCTTCTACCAATTCCAGATGTTTGGCTATTATATCAATTATCTACGCTTTTTTGGCACATAATTTCAATTCCAATCCCAATTTCGCTGCCAATTCTTTTAATTTGTTCTTAGTTAAAGTTATCAAATCGCTCAGGGAAACATTCTGCTTTCCCAAAAACTCTGCTGCAACCACTAATGCCATTACAATCCTATAGATTGTACCTTATTATATAAGAGACCTAATTATTTTCTTTTCTTTGTAATTGGCATTAAATTTAGATCCCAACAATCAAGTTTCCAATTGATATGATCCCAGACGCGAGAGCAATTAAATATGATGCCAGACGCAAGATCCCAATTTAAATATGTTATCCCAGAAATGAGTAACTGATATGATTCCAAATGCAAGCCCTCCAAATTAGTCTTATTCTTATCCCAGATGCGAGCCGCTTAATTAAAATATGATTCAATCGTGTGAGCCCCTAATTAATATGTTACGACACGACCGCTCAAGACAAAGCCCCCAATCAAAATATATAATTCTGATTGTGGTGGGAGCAAAGCACTGTCAATTCAGTCCCATCACTCCATAGATCGCCTAACATATCACTTTAAACTTTCCAAATTAAAGAAAGTCACAGCCAAATTGAACCATCTATTAACTCCCGAATGAGGCGAACAAAATCAGATGTCTTTCAATCAACAAATTAACTGTTTATTAGAAAAACTAAATTCTTAAACAGTACTAAAATAAAAACAACATTTAAAAAAAAGGAAAAATTAGAGTCCTTGCAGATTTACGCTTCCCAATGAACAATCATCTGATTAAAGTCCACTCGCAATCTTCAAGGGTCTGATGAGGAAAGGAAAACAGTCTGGCATCCAAAGCTTCAAACTTCTCTTTCTTCCAGGGATGACCACAGCAGATCATCAACTCTCAACCACTTTCAATAGAATCAATCTGGCTTTAGAATTTTGAGGGTTAAAAAATAGTCACAGTTTTAATTCTTCCTTCAGTTAAATTAACAGAGATCTCTGTTCAGTTCATGTTGGCCCAGCTGTGTCTGTTGGAACAGGCTGTCTCAGCAAAAAGCCAGTTTAAAAGTTAATCGCAACATTGTATATCGATCCTCAGTCTCTGAGTGGTTGTATCCAAGGCAACCAGGATGCAGCTTTTGAAACTGGTTAGTTAGCTCTCTGTATGGTTGTCTCCAATGGAAACCAAAAATGCACCTTCTCGGTAACTCTTGAGGCTTGCTTGCTCTTAAAGCAGTATTGATATTTAAATACTCAGCAGGTCTGGCAGTATCTGTGGAGAGAGAAGCAGAGTTAACAGGCTGGATTTTACCTGAGGCAGACGGGAATTCGCCACCAATGTAAAAGTCGGTGGCGAACCCGCTTCGCCTAGCCCGGGGATCCGTCCTACATTTTACGGGTCCCTGTGCTTTAATTGTCCTGAGGCGGGACTTCCACCTGCTTGAGGGAGGAGGTCCTGTCTCAGTGAGCTCTTAGTCCCAGCAGCTCCACTGGGAGTGGTGGCCACTGCTGGGACCGCAGCCCAGCCGACTAGATGCATCCAGGAGTGAAGGTAAGTTGGGCATGCCTCACCAGGCAGTTCGGTCCTTCCCTGGTGAGGCAGGAGTGGTCGTTTGGGGGGAGGGGGGAGGGGCGTCTTGGGTCCCGGAGGTGTGTTGGGAGGCGGAACCGGCCCTCAATCAGGCATCCTGTGCTCGACTGCCACACCCCTACCCCCCAACCCCCCACCCCAGGGCACGGAAAGGCTAGAAGCTATCACTGGGCAGCCTTTCATGTCCCCAGCACATCCACTTGCCATGGGTAAAATACCCGTGGAGGCGGGCGCGGGCCCTTATGTGGCCACTTAAGGGCCTTGATTGGCCTCGGGCGGGCGGGCCAATCCCCCCCCACCTGACTGCCGTAAAGTTGACCCGAGGCGGGAGCGGGGCAGGTAGGCCTCCTAGAGCCTCCCGCTCAATTTTAGGCCGCCTCCATACCATCTGATCCACTGGGGCGGCGTAAAATTCTGCCTAACGTTTCAGGTCAGTGATCCTCCATTAGAACTGGCAAATGGTAGAAATGTAATAGGTTTTAAGCAAATAAAGCAGGCGTGAGGCAAGAGATAACAAAAGGGAAGGTGTTGATGACAGAGGGTCACAGAGAATAACTGACCAGAAGGTCATGGAGCAAAGTCAAACAGGATGTTAATGGTGTGCTGAAAGACAAAGCTCAGAGAGGGTGTTATTTGACAGAAAAATTAACAGCCCTGTCCCAAAGCATAAACATGACACTTTATCAAATACCAGGAGGGAAATAGAAAGCAATGAAGGTGAACAAGGTAAAAGAGACAAACGAAAATCCCATCGGAGAGAAGAGCAGAACTTCTTCAAGGTAAGCATTCCTGGAACCTTCATTGCTTTCTGTTTCCCTCTTGGTGTTTGACAAAGTATCTACCCACTGTTTTTATCATGTTTGTGCTTTGGGCCAGGCCTGTTCATTTTTCTGTCAATTAACACCCTCTCTGCACTAACGCTTTGTCTTTCAGCACACCATTAACATGCCGATTGCCTTTGCTCCATGACCTTCTTGTCAGTTATTCACAGTGACCCTCTGTCCTTTTAAAACACCTTCCCTTTTGTTATCTCTTGCCTCATCCCTGCTTTATTTGCTTAAAATTTATTACATTTCTAACATTTGCCGGTTCTGATGAAGGGTCACTGACCTGAAACGTTAGATGTGCTCCTCTCTTCACTGATGCTGCCAGACCTGCTGAAGATTCTGAAGGAGCTTGACAGGGTAGACACTGAGAGGTTATTTCCCCTGGCTGGAGAATCTAGAATACAGGGACACAACCTCAGGATAAGGGGTCTATCATTTTTGATGACATGAACAGAAATTTCTTCACTCAGATCATTCTGAATCTTTGGAATTATCTACCCCAGAGGTTTATGGATGCTCCATCATTGAGTATATTCAAGACAGATCAATAGATTTTTGATCTCTCAGGGAATCTAGGGATATGGGGAGCCAGCAGGAAAGCAAAGTTGAGGTAGATCAGCCATGATCATATTGAATGGTGGAGCAGGCTCAAGGGGCTGAATGGTCGACTCCTGCTCCTAGTTATGTTCTTATCACCACCTCACCCTTCTCTGATACTCTCAGTTCCTTGTTCTTGTCAGTCACTTTTGAATATAAAACAAATCTTTATTTGTGTTGCACCTTTTATGTTTTTAGGACCTCCCAATGAACTTTACCGCCAACCAAGTAATTGTTTTGAACTCTAGTCATTGTTGTAATGTAGGAAACACAGCAGCCAATTTGCATACAGCAAACTCCCACAAAACAGCAATGTGGTAATAACCAGATAATCTGTTTTTGTGATTTTGGTTGAGGGTTAAATATTGGCCAGGACACTGGGGAGAACTCCCCTGCTCTTCTTCACATTAGTGCCGTGGGATCTTTTATGTCCACTTGAGAAGGCAGATGATGCCTCAATTTAACATCTCATCCAAGAGGTGAAATGCTTGATAGTGCCATGTTTCCTCAGTACTTGAACCCACGGTCTTCTAATATAGAGCCATAAGTGCTACAATTGAGCCATAACAGAAGGCACTAGATTGAGTTCTTCTTTCTTACCACACGCAGTAGTCAAAGGGTTTTATTTTTGTCATTACCAGAGCTCACTGGTAACTAATGCTGGCATTCTGTTTCAAAGCTAATCAATCTGATTTAACAACTAATAGATATGTCATCAGTAAAGTAGGAAACTTGGAGAGCTGACAGAAACTACAGGAGCTGCTTCATGTCATTGCTGTAAACAGAAACATAAATTTCCAGTTGATGACCTGAAGTCTTTGATATTCTGCTGAAATCTTGCACACTACAATCACAGGCCTCAGTCACTCGGGATAGCTGTAGGCTGCAGGAAGATATTGATGGTCTGGTCAGATGGGCAGAAAAGTAGCAAATGGAATTCAACCTGGAGAAGTGTGAGGTGATACATTTGGGAAGGTCAAACAAGGCAAAGGAATACACGATAAATGGGAAAATACTGAGAAGTATAGAGGAAGTGAGGGACCTTGGAGTGAATGTCCACAGATCCCTGAAGGTAGCAGGACAGGTCAATAAGGTGGTTAAGAAGGCATATGGAATCCGTTCCTTTATTATCCGAGGTATAGAATACAAGAGCAGGGAGGTTATGCTGGAACTGTATAACTTATTGGTTAGGCCACAACTTGAGGACTGTGTGCAGTTCTGGTCACCTCATTACAGAAAGGATGTAATTGCACCGGAGAGGGTACAGAGGAGATTTACGAGGATGTTGCCAGGACTGGAAAAATGCAGTTATGAGGAAAGATTGGATAGGCTGGGGTTGTTCTCCTTGGAACAGAGAAGGCTAAGAGGAGATCTGATTGAAATGTACAAAATTTTGAGGGGCCTGGATAGAGTGGAGGTGAAGGGTCTATTCACCTTAGCAGAGAGGTCAGTGACGAGGGGGCAGAGATTTAAAGTGATTGGTAAAAAAATTAGCGGGAGGTGGGGTTCTGGAACTCACTGCCTGAAAGGGTAGTTGAGGCAGAGACCCTCAACTCATTCAAAAGGAGTCTGGATATGCACCTCAAGTGCCGTAATCTGCAGGGCTACAGATCAAATGCTGGAAGGTGGGATTAGAATAGGTGGATCGGTTTTCGGCCGGCCCAGACACGATGGGTTAAGTGGCCTCTTTCTGTGCTTTAAACTTTCTATGATTCTAATGTTATCAATTTTCATACAGTCATATTTTTGAAGCAGTATATCCTATTCTTTAGCTTTGAAAAGGGTATCACTTGTTTCTCAATGCTGTCAAACCAGCACTTCAGCTCTTCAACACAGAAATAATTGATAATGGACTGCAGGCAGTACCTTGCTGACATTGGAGTGAAAATCTAATAAGCCTTCTTCACACATAACTGGAGTGCAAGCCTCTTTGATAAAAATCTGATTGTGTCCTTAGTTTGGGATTTTTCTCACTGTGCAATTTGGATCCTGGAATTCGCAGCCTCCGGGATTCATTAGTTCAGCAGGGCAGTAAGTTCTGAAAAAAATAAAAACAGATTGAAGAACCTTCAACATAGCACAGGAGGACACGCAGCGTTTTACAACACACTGCTGTGTTTGGTTCCAGGCAAAAAAAGAAACTGTTCCTCAGACATCATTGACTTTTTACTTAGCCTGCATCTGATTATTGATTTCTACTTGTCAGCAATTTGTGTAAAATGCTCCTAATGACTTCAATTAAATGCCTCAAATTAAAGCCCACAAATTAGCTACGGAAGACATTTGTTGAGGACGCACAGATGCTGCTCATACTCACTCGGTGGGTTGAACAGAATACGGTTTCCACCTAGTAAATGAACATTAAAAAATCACTGTAAAACAAGACAAGTGTATTACATAGGGCATACATTCAGTGGCCCCATGAAGGTGGGAATGGAGGCAGGGGGCTGGTAAGAATCCACCAGGACAGCGCCCCAGCGTCAACCAATTTGACCAGATGCGGGTGGCAGGACAGACTGGCAGTGGACAGGTAACTGAGGTCTTTAAACAACCAATTGTCAGGTATTTACCTACCTTTTTCCGATTTTACCAACAGTGCAAGGGATGCACAGAGGCTTAGAGTCTGGGCTACTGAAACGAGGCAAGATCGCAGCAGCAATTGAGTTGTGGAGGGAACTGGCAGCCATACGATGAAGCTGTCTGCATGCTATGTGTTAAAGAAGGAATGCTATCAAGTTTGGAGGCATTGCACAGCATGGGGCCAAAATGAAGTGATGTTCGTGAAAAGGTGTCTCCCAGGTTCACAACAGCCACTAGAGGCAGGGCAAGGTTCTTGAGAGGCTCATCACAGTGGAGGCTTCATCTGGCTTTGGTGTCAATACTTTCAGAGTTTAACCTCTCTATTGAGGAGAGTGGCACAGAGATGGGGATGTGGCCAGGGGAGCTCCAGCAGTTTGAGGAAGTCATTGGACATGGGCAAGGAGGGCACATGGGGGCAAGAGGGCAGCCTCATGGTCGCAGAAGGTGCTGCCCAGCTCAAAGGGTGTACCTTCAGAAGCTCAGCTTCATCGAGATGTCCAAGCATCAATGTCTAGGAAGACTACGGGCGGAGCTGTGCGGTAAGCTGGAGCAGGTGTTGATGCCAATGGAAAGTGGCGGACACCCAATGCCTGTAGCCTTAAATTTGACATTGGCACTCAACTTTTTCACCTGTGGTTCGTTCCAGGGATCGCCTGGAGATCTATGTGACATCTCTCAACCTGCAGCCCATCGCTGCATAAAGGAGGTCATAGATGCAAAGTACGGTGGGGCTGCCTGATATATCAAGTTCACACCCAGTCAGGCTGAGAGGGCAGTCAGCTTCAGGGCCTTGGCTGGATTCCCTCAGGTGCGGAGGGGTCATTGACTATACTCAAGTCGCCATCAAGGTTCCCTCAGAGCAGCCAGGTGCCTTTGTGAACAGGAAGGGGTTCCACTCCCTCAATGTTCAAGTCATCTGCGACACCATAAGTGGATCATGCAGATTTGTGCCAGGTTTCCAGGAAGCTGTCACAACTCCTACAACCTTAGACAGTCCCAATTGCTTCAGCTCTTCAGGTCACCCGATCGCCTCCGTGGCTGAATCCTGGGAGAACAAGGGCTATCCACCAAACTCAAGGCTTCTGACCCCTATACGCAACACACAGGCAGAGGACACATACAACTGCTGCCATATGACTACAAGGGCCACCATCAAGCACGTCATTGGCTGAAAATCAGGTTTTGATGCCTCGATAGGTCTTGGGAGGCCTGCAATACGCACCCTCAAGGATATCACCCATCATTGTCATCGGCTGCTCATTGCACGACCTGGTAGTCCAGAGGGAAGTAGCGCTGGAGCCAGAGGAAGACACTGGTACGCCAGAGGGGAGTAGCGCTGGAGTCAGAGGAAGACACTGGTACTCCAGAGGGGAATAGCGCTGGAGCCAAAGGAAGACATTGGTATTCCAGAGGGGAGTAGTGATGGAGTCAGAGGAAGGCACTGGTACTCCAAAGGGAGTAGCGCTGGAGCCAGAGGAAGACACTGAGCGAGCGGCATCCTCAGAGGAAGATGAGCATGAGGCACATCAATGGTGCCAGCCGATGAAGATGGTGCCACAGCCCAGCTCACCAGACAGTGACATGCATGGCAGGGAGATTCGAGACACTCTGATCAGCAGACACTTCAAATAATGACACGTGCAAGGGGCCACCAAGCCAAGAGGTTCTCTCCCAAAGGCAGCCTTGCTGATCTTTCATCAAAGATCCCTACCATCTCTCTGTAACCGTTAGCAGTATATGCCAAGTCTTTCTGCCAACACAGGTGGTCATGAGGCCTTCACTTTTAAATCCCATCCATCTATTTGATTTCACATCTGGCCACTGTCAATTGTTGCATAAAAATAAAATCACAAGTCGTTACACATTGAATGTCAAGAACTTTAACTCTCATTAAACATTAAAGACTTAACAAATTATCACCCAGTGAATCCCCAAGTGCTAGTCCATTCATTTACGCACTCACTTAAGGTCACTTCTACGGGGTGCTCCCTCTGTTGATCTGGGGACAGGCTATCGCCTTTCTTGCTCCAGTGCATCGGATGGCCATGGCTTGCGTCCTCCTCCCTGGAACCATTCTCATAAATGGATCTACCCTATTGGGTAATATCAGTAGTTGAGCAATGTGCACAGTCACAGATCCTACTTAATCTTTAAAAGTCTGTACTTTTCTGATGAAAATAGGTTTCCCAGAGATGGGAACCAGAAAGTTTGTTTTAAAAAAAAATGGTAATTTTAGCTAGATCAATTTATGAGAAATTCAACCTAATAGAATTTGCCTAATTGAAGTCTGATAATGTAAGTCTCACCAGATAAGTCTGATAATGGAACATGCAGCCCCAGAGCAACGCAAGTCCTTTCCTGTTGGTGCTTTGCCTCAAAGTGGAACGGTGCTTTGCTTTGAGAGAATTAAGTTTAATAATGCAATACACTTAATGAGGAGGCCATTGAGCTTAAGTGGGAATACATGAGAAATTAGAGTTTCCATTAATATATATATGTTTTATAATTCTAATTATCTGTAGGCTGACAAAAAGAATCCATCTGCACAATCGAGTCTTCTCATGCAGTTACTGATAGTGTAACGCTTCCAGCTAATATACTGCCATGTGACTTTGCAGAATTACTCAGAGACTTTAAGATATCTTTCATGAGACATCTTTCAACTGTGAGGCCTGAAAATAAAGGTATGTACTTCTCAGTGACATTGTAAAAAATAAAGTCTTTATTGTGTACAAAGACTCTATTAATAAAATTCCCTAGACCTCTTTTTTGCTAATTCTGCTCCCCTCCCACTTCACATATGGCAATTGTTTGTTGATTGAACCATTTCTCTTTGTCTCTTTTTATTTTGCTTCATCTTAAGATTCCGAGGCCGAAGGGTAACCTGATTGAGGTTTTTAAAACTTTGAAAGAGTTTGATAGGGGAGATTTAGAGATTTCCGTTATGGGGAAGACCAAGACTAGGGGTCATAACTATAAGGCAGACACGAATAAATCCAATAAGGAATTCAGAAGAAACTTCTTTACTCAAAGAGTGATTAGAATGTGAAACTCAGTACTACAAAGAATAGGTGAGGCAAATAGCCTGGATGCATTTAAGGGGAAGCTCGATGAGGGAGAAAGGAATAGAAGGATAAGCTGATAAGAGTTTGGGCGGCACAGTGGCGCAGTGGTCAGTACCGCAGCCTCACATCTCCAGGAATCCGGGTTCGATTCTGGGTACTGCCTGTGCGGAGTTTGCACGCTCTCCCTGTGACCGCGTGGGTTTTCTCCGGGTGCTCCGGTTTCCTCCCAGAGCCAAAGACTTGCAGGTGATTGGTAAATTGGCCATTGTAAATTGCCCCTAGTGTAGGTAGGTGGTAGGGAATATGGGATTACTGTAGGATTAGTATAAATGGATGGTTGTTGGTCGGCACAGACTCGGCGGGCCAAAGGACCTGTTTCAGTGCTGTATCTCTAAATAAAAATAAAATAAAGGGTGGGAGGAAACTTGTTTGGAGCATAAACAACAGCATGTGCCAGTTGGGCTGAATGGCCTGTTTCTGTGCTGTAAATTTTCTGTAATATTTGCCCTCCTCCTCACCATCATATCATCCTTTGACCCAGATGGTGAGCTACCCTCAAGGCTGTGCTAAGCTCACTTCTCAGCTCAACACTAAGAGTGTGTAAGCCAGTTGTTAGGAGGGATGACTCGGCTTAATCTCTGCTCAATGTCTCTGTATGTCGAGGAGCTTCCAACATGGGCGAGTGCAGAGAGATGACTAGAATCTGGGCCCAAACTAGTCAAAAGCATGAGGTGATAGCCAAAGTTCTAATTTTTGCATTCCATACACCATCAACATTCTATGTTAGCAATCTGTCGAGATTGTAATTATGCTGAAGTTTTTACTTTTCATTTTATCAGTCCATGTGCATTGTGTTAGTACCCTCTTTTATTCAATAACAATGTCATGCTGGGCCTCCACCTGCCAAGAATGAGGCACATTAATTTTGTCATGAACATTGATTTTAACCTGTTACTGGAGTGAAGAAAGAACTTGTTAAACAGTTCAGCCGTGGCTGGAAAAGACATTTGCATATTAACAGACAGTGTTTGGAAGGACTAAGCAGCCATTCCCTGACACATTCAACCCACAGTGGACTTTTGATCACCAGACGTTGAAGGTGGGGGAGCTCGCATTCCAGGTTGACTGCTAAGATGGCCGAATGCACAAACGGATATAGTTGAACCAGCTAGTCACATGACTAACCTGCTGGGCAACCTGAGTTTTTTGAATTTGTACAAACAGTTTGGGCAGAGAGTGTCTGCTTGCTCCTGGACTCAGAAGATCTCTCCTATCTGCTCCCATCTCTTTCTCACAGGCCTCTGAATCCACTTGAAGACACATGAACCCCAAGAGAGAAAAGTCCCCTACAGCAAACAAGGTTTAAGAAGAATACTGGGCCCCAACAAAAAGCAAGATCCACCTGCAATCAAGGACTCTACTGTGAGCTCGAAGAACTGTAACAAAAACTCTTCAGATATTGCCTCAAACCTTTCCACCTTATTTTTCTTCTGCTCTTTTCTGTCTCTATTTGCATGTGTGTATCGCATACGCATGCCAGCATGGGCGCATTGTGTATCCACAGGCGTTAACCGAATTAGAATTTAAGTTTAAGTTTAATTAATTTCAACTTTTCTTCTTTAAACCTAGGAAAACCTGTTTGTGCTGGTTTCTTTGCCTTATAATTGGAAAGCAGTGAACAAGGATTCACCAAGGGGGAGCTTAAAACATGGTGTGTTTAAAAATTAAACCCTGTTACAGCAAGACCAGGTGCTGGGAGGGACCCCTAGACACCTTGCTCACCTGGTCATAACAGACAATGTGCCGTTACGTAGCGCCTTCCATCTAATAAAGTATCATGAGGTGTTCCAGAGTTGGAACAGTGAATTCAAAGTGGCAAGTTAGAGAGAAATGAGGGGAGGTGACTGAACATCTGACTATTTAAGGTATAGTTCCTTTCCCTAGCCTTCCTCCCATTGCCCATCTGTCCACCTATCCACAATCCTGGTTGTACTTCCCAATTTGTCATTATCCAGGATAGCCAGTCAGACAGCATAAGGATAGCTGTAAAGTCAACAGTGGCTGATGAATAGGTCAGTCTACAAGTGGAAGGTGACCCCATATTTCTGGATGGCGTTGCCAAGGAGTGACATACAGATATGGATGTAGGAGCAGGCCAAAGATCAAATCTTGAGACATGCCGGATGTGGTCAGACAAACTCAAGAGGAGAAGCTTTTGAAGGAATCCACTGCAACAGGTACAAATCCAAGCAGGGGATGCTGTTGCCATGGTGAACCATGGAGAAGAGGTAGTAGAGCAGGATGGAATGTAGATTGTATTGAAAGCTGAAAAGAGGTTAAGAAAGATCAAATGGGATGCAGTGTCACCACAGTAGTCAGTCAGGATATTGGGGGTGTACTTGACAAGGTTGGTTCCAATATTTTGGGCATGATGGAAACTAGATAGGAGGCATTCATGTTCAAGGGAGGAAGCAAATTAACAATCAATTCTGATGGAACCATAGAAATTTACAGCACAGAAGGAGGCCATTTGGCCCACTGGGTCTTTGCTAGAACAATCCAGAAATGGTCCCACAGTCTTCCTTTAACCCTGTATTTTCATCTGATTCAGATCTTTCTGAAAATGTTCAAAAATAACTTTTCCTAATCATGTTTATGTTACTTCAGTTTCACAGAAACAGAAAGAGATATTTTATATTTCATTCCTGTCAACCTGCTGGTTCCAATCACAGTAAGGCCTGGTTAAACAAAGAGTTGGCTAACTATCAAATAGTAATCGAAGGGTCGAATGGCCTACTCCTGCTCCTATAGGTGGCAGGCGAAGAGTATCACATTTACACTGGACCGCACTGTGTGTTTCAGTGTGTGATGTTCATTTTCATAATGTGGTCTTGTTGCCAAAACAACCTCCCCATTGGTCACAGGTGAGGTGGGAAAGTGTGAGGTCATCTACTTTTGACCAAAGAACGATCGATCAGAGTGTTTTCCAAATGGTCAGTAGCTTGGATCTGTGGAGGAGCAGAGAGATTCTATGTATTGAAATCAGTAAAAGCTAGTGGTCAGGCACAAAAAATAATTTAAAAGGCTAATGGAATGTTGGCCTTTATCTCAAGGGGGATGGAATATAAAAAAGGGTGCAAGTTATGCTACAGTTTTATAAAGCTCTGGTTGGGCCCCACCTGCAGTATTGTATTCAGTTTTGGGCACCACATTGGCCTTGGCACAGATTCACCAGAATGATAAAAGCAAAATACTGCGGATGCTGGAAATCTGAAACAAAAACAAGAAATGCTGGATTCACTCAGCAGGTCTGGCAGCATCTGTGGAAAGAGAAGCAGAGTTAACGTTTCGGGTCAGTGACCCTTCCGAAGAAGGGTCACTGACCCGAAACGTTAACTCTGCTTCTCTTTCCACAGATGCTGCCAGACCTGCTGAGTGAATCCAGCATTTCTTGTTTTTGTTTCACCAGAATGATACTGGGGCTAAAAGGGTTAAATACTGAGGACTGGTTGTATAGACTAAGATTGTATTCCATTGAGTACAGAAGATCTAATTTTTCTAAAATTTAAAAAAAACTTTGAAAAGTGCTCCTTTCTTTAATATTCCTCTACCACAGCAGACATCAGTCTTCTACCAGGGCTGCCTTAAAAGGTGAAGCTTGGGGAAAAGATTTATAGACAACCACCTTAAGGAGTCTCACTGACAGCAGTCTCCCACTGACTGAGATGCGTGCCTCAATGGGCTCCTCTCTGCTTATTAAGGTTTTCTGCTTTCATTGGGTGCCACTGTCCCATTCCACCCCAGAATCTGCTCAGTCATGTATAGCCTCAAGTTGGCTGAGTTAAAAAACCCACCGCTGGCTGGGTAGCAGTCTGTAATTATCAGCAAGGTTGGACAGTTTGGCTGGCTGACTTGCTCAGGCTTCAACCCTCTACCTGCGAAAAGAAAACTGGCCCTCATCCACCTGGGAAGAGGATTTTACGACATCTTGGATATAGAACACAACTTTAATTACAAGCGTTTCCTTGGAGTTGAGTTTCCAAGCATGAATGCTTTCATTAAATGCTTGGCGCTCCATTCTGAGATTTCCTCTGAGGAGGCATTTGGTGAGTCTCCATCTAAAAAGTCCACATGAACAAACCAGTTTCACACTCTGCTTTTCCGGTCTATGCAACTTCCTCGCAAATAGTGTTGACACCTGGAGCCCTACCTGAGCATAAACTTAAAACACCTGACTTGCTGAACCAGGATTGTTGGAGCAGGAACTATATCATGAGAAAACTCCAGGCATGCCCTTTGTGACCTCAATAACCACCGTATTCAACGTGGTGAGGCATCAAAGTGATGAATTGATCAACCATGTTGGTGATGCATTTGTAGTCTTTCAAATAGAGGCTTATACAAGGAAAATTGGGACAAAGAGATGCCAAGAGACATATTAGCTTTCAATCTTCCCCCTCACTGACCCCTGCACAGTGCTGTACTGATGATTCTTTGAGGCCAACCCCGCTGAGGCTAGTTTTTATATTACTTGTGGTTTATGCTGGCAGTCTGACACAGGACCAGGATCAATGTTTCCTTCATATCGTTGCAAGTGGAAACAGGGCATAAGCTCGAACTGTTCATACTTGCTGACAGCAGGGGCCTTATAATTGCTTCTTGTCTGAGGTGTTCCTAAGTTGGGGATTTGAGCACAGTAACACAGTCAATCTAACATTCAGGGTGCACACATACACACAGGAAGCTAAATCTAAACAGCTGTGACTGGAAGATGACGATTGATATTAGCTCCATGGAAACTGGAAAGTTCATTCAGAGAGTGACAATGTTCCAGTATTGAATGTGTAGAGGAGCTAGTTGGCAATGCAGTGCATTTCTGCACCAACAGTACTGACTTCTGGCCTGCATGCTCTTGCCTGCGATTCCCAACACATTGAGCTCCAGTTTGTAACAGCTCTGTTAGGCTGAGCAAAGGCTAGGAATTTGTCAGTAGGCAGAAAGAGTATTGCCAGGAGAGGGGTTGGGATAAGGCAGGATAGTGGGGGGAGGGGGGAGGGGGGGGGGGGGACTGCATAATTTGGGGGGGACTGGGGCAGGGGAGGCCTAAACTCTTCTTGTGGGCCCAGAGGGAGCACTTCTGCTCCTGCTGGCCTGAGCTGACAAGTACAAAATGTTTTTTAATGTAAGTCCTTTTTGGGCCCTTTCTGGTTAAGGCTCCTCCTCCCACTAGGTTAGCCTGGTAGGAAAGCCAAAATGGTTTCTGCATAGGCCTCTTGTTAAAATAGCTCCAATGGCATCCCCAGGGGTGAGGGCCATATCCTGGGGAGCAGCTCCAACGGAAGGGTTTGTTCGGGACGGGGGCATCAAAGGTATAGAGGTGGGAGTGGTTAAGCATATTGACAGGAGCAGCAGTACTATGGTGAGTGTCTGCACATGGGACTTCCATTCCCTTCAGTTTCTGCTCTCATTCCTTTTACACCTCTTCCTTTAAGCTTAAAAAGAAGGAGGAGGGGATGTAGCGTTGCACCTAGAATAGGGGGGATGCAACCACGGGTTAGTCTGCTTTGCTGATGGTGAAACATCACTTCATAAAGCTGCCTCGATGACAAACTGGGCTGCAATAGTGCACATCACAGTTCTGTGTGCTGGTGTCACTGCCAGAGAAAATTAAATCACTGAATGTGGAAAAATAATTTCAAAACGATGAACTGAGTGCAAAAGAAATCATTGCAATGAACTGGCCAAGTATTTGAACAAGTGTTGTGCACGATATTGCATTGATGTCTGCATATCTGAAGGACCCCGCCAGTTTAAAGCAGGCGTCCTTCCTGCCTGCTCAGGTTGAAGAACCTGCAGGAAGGGAGCAAGACCTTGACAGGTGAGTCTCAGGGGCCATTTTAACCTCCCAGCTTCTGCCCTATAGTCGCGAGTAGGTGAATCACTTTTACAATGCCCCAAGCAGTGCTGGTGTAGGAGCAGTGGACCGTTAGGTAATGAGTGTCTCAAGAAGACCGAAAGAGGAAGAAGAGAGATAAATTTAGAATGAGTGAAAGAATAAATCTCCAAGGTACTACTTCAGTGATTTTATTTCACAAATGTTTTAACCTTTTGTACAAAATAAATTCTCCCAACTTCCCTTCTAACCTTATACTCTTGTAACCTTTCACTGCAGATGCTGGAAATCCAAAATAATAACAGAAAATGCTGGAAACACTCGTGCCTTCCACCCTATCATATTCCTCTCCCTTTGTTCTTACCCATCCTGTGCCTCCTTTTCCCCTGGCTCTGTACTCGTTGTTCATCTCTCACATCTTCCAGTTCTGAGGGACGGTCATCGATCTGAAACTTTGTTTCTCTCTCCACAGATACTGACTAACCTGTTAAGTGTTTCCAGCAGTTTCTGTTTTCATTTCATAATCTTGGAAACTATTATTAGATCGCCTTCAAGTCTCTTTCTTTAAAGAGAACAAGTCCAACGTCCTTATTCCTTCTTTATAACTGAACTCCCTCTCACCACGAATCAATTTACTTGCTCCCTCTGGATCTGCTCACTGCATTGTACTGATTAAACACGCTGCAGTTTCCAGACTGCACATTACTTCCCAAAAGCACCCATACCACACCCCAGCTCTGAAATGGGGGGTATGCACACACTGCACACCCAGAGACAAATGGAATAGCAATGCTGCCAAGGGACACAGCTGAAAGGGTGACAGGTGCCGGTGGCCTAGCTTCAGATCACAGGTACCTTGATCCTAAATCAGTGGTGAGGCAGATGCAAAAGCTGACAAGTCGTGTATTGACTTTTCGGAGTCAGACGTCTGTACTGTAATAAGCAGGGGTATGGCAAGCAATCATTTCTGTCATTGTTAGGCATTTAACCAAAAGCTGAGGCAAACTTTCACACATTCCTGCCCGCAGAGCTCTCTCCCAGACAGTGTTATTATCTGTGTGCTCTGTTCCTCATACGCAGAACTTCAAAGGCAGATTTAACTGACACTTGCTGAGCCAGCACTGTTGGAGCATGTACTGGCCCCTGGCAATCTCTGGGGTGGGTTAATGAAATCCCAGCTCTGTCCTGTCATCAGCCATCATGATATATGTATCCATTACTACAAGCACTTGTATTTATGTAGCGCCTTTAACGTAAACATCCCAAGGCACTTTGCAGGAGTGTCACCAAACAAAATTTGAAAGAGAAGGATCCCGCCTTTTGCCAAATCCAAAGCAAGATAGAAAGCAGGACAAGCACAGGACAGGGGGAATGCAATTGTAGTCCAGTTTGCTATGCTGATGATGAAATATCATTTAACAAAGCTCCTTTGATGGGTTAGCACTGCAATAGTGCACAGCACCCTGCTGCGTGCTCAAGTTAATCAGTGCACTACCAGAGGAAATTAAATCTTCAAATCTAGCAAAACAGATTCTGAGTGCAGAACAGAGCAGTGAAATGAGCTGGTTAAATATTTGATCAAGGATTGTGCACAATATTGCATTGTTGTCACTCTGAATGAACATCAAATTCATAAACTAAAGACCCAAAAATACTATTCAGCATTTCGCTTTGTTATCATGTCAGTTCCCCCACCTCCCACCTCACACAACAGGATCTGAATGACCAGGTCAAATGTATGGACCTCTCAGATGTTGCTGGGGAGATTAGCTAACAAAATGCTAAGCTTTTCAGGATTTTTTAACAACATGCATGTTTTTGTCTGTTCCCCTCCTCTCCTGCCTTTCCATTTTAGAGTCATAGAGTTATACAGCACAAAAACAGGCCCTTCGGCCCATCGTGTCCATGCCGGCCATCAAGCACCTATCTATTCCAATCCCATTTTCCAGCACATGGCCCGTAGCCTTGTATGTTATGGCATTTCAAGTGCTCATCTAAATACTTCTTAAATGTTGTCAGGGTTCCTGCCTCTACCACCCCTTCAGGCAGTGTGTTCCAGATTCCAACCACCCTCTGGGTGAAAATTATTTCCTCAAATCCCCTCTAAACCTCCTGCCCCTTACCTTAAATCTATACCCCCTGGATTTTAACACCATGCTAAGGGAAAAAGTTTCTTCCGATCTACCCTATCTATGCCCCTCATAATTTTGTATACCTCAGTCAGGTCCCCCCTCAGCCTTCTCTGCTCTAAGGAAAACAACCCTAGTCTATCCAGTCTCTCTTCATAGCTGAAATGCTCCAGCCCAGGCAACATCCTGGTGAATCTCCTCTGCACCCTCTCCAGTGCAATCATATCCTTCCTATAGTGTGATGACCAGAACTGTACACAGTACTCCAGCTGTGGCCTAACTAGTGTTTTATACAGTTCCATCATAACCTCCCTGCTCTTATATTCTATGCCTCGGATAATAAAGGCAAGTATCTCATATTCCTTCTTGCCCACCTTATCTACCTGTGCTGCTGCCTTCAGTGATCTTTGGACAAGTACACCAAGGTCCCTCTGACCCTCTGTACTTCCTAGGGTCCCATCATCCATTGTATATTCCCTCGCCTTGTTAGTCTTCGCAAAATGCATCACCTCACACTTCTCAAGATTAAATTCCATTTGCCACTGCTCTGCCCATTTTACCAGCCCATCTATATCGTCCTGTAATCTAAGGCTTTCCTCCTCACTATTTACGACACATCCAATTTTCATGTCATCTGCAAACTTACTGATCATACCTCCTATATTCACGTCTAAATCACAAATGTACACTACAAACAGCAAGGGTCCCAGCACCGATCCCTGTGGTACACCACTGGTCACAGGCTTCCAATCACAAAAACAACCCTCGACCATCACCCTCTGCCTCCTGCCACTAAGCCAATTTTGGATCCAATTTGCCAGATTGTCCTGGATCCCATGGGCTCTTACCTTCTTGAGCAATATCCCATGCGGGACCTTTCAAAAGCCTTATAGAAGTCCATGTCGACTACATCAACTGCTTTACCCTCATTTATACACCTAGTCACCTCCTCGAAAAATTCAATCAAATTTGTTCGGCATGATCTCCCCCTGACAACGCCATGCTAACTATCCTTGATTAATCCCTGCTTCTCCAAGTGGAGATTAATCCTGTCCCTCAGAATTTTTTCCAATAGTCTCCCTACCACTGATGTTAGACTCACTGGCCTGTAATTACCTGCTTTATCCCTACTACCCTTCTTGAATAATGGCACCACATTTGCCATCCTCCATTCCTCTGGTACCTCTCCTGTGGCCAGAGAGGATCTGAAAATTTGTGTCAGAGCCCCTGCTAACTCCTGCCTTGCCTCACATTGCAGCCTGGGATACATCTCATCTGGGCCTGGGGATTTATTCACTTTTAAGCCTGCTAAAACTGCTAATACCTCCTCCCTTTCAATGCTAATTTATTCAAGTATATCACAATCCTCCTCCCTGATCTCTACACCTATATCGCCCTTCTCCATAGTGAACACAGATGAAAAGTAATCATTTCAAACCTCACCTATGTCCTCTGGCTCCACACACAGATTGCCACTTTGGTCCTTAATGGGCCCCACTCTTTCCCTGGTTATCCTCTTGCCCTTAATATACTTATAAAACATCTTGGGATTTTCCTTTATCTTGTCCACCAGTGTTTTTTCATGCCCCCTCTTCACTCTCCTAATTACTTTTTTAAGTACCCCCCTACACTTTCTCTACTCCTCTAGGGCCTCTGCTGTTTTCAGCCCTCTGAATCTGCCATAAGCTTCCTTCTTTTTCTTATCCAATCCTCTATATCCCTTGACATCCAGGGTTCCCTGGACTTGTTGGTCCTACCCTTCACCTTTACGGGAACATGTTGGCCCTGAACTCTCACTATTTATTTTTTGAATGACTCCCACTAGTCTGATGTAGACTTTCCTACAAGTAGCTGCTCCCAGTCCACTTTGGCCAGATCCTGTTTTAGCATATTGAAATCGGCCTTCCCCCAATTCCATACCTTTATTTCTGGTCCATCTTTGTCCTTTTCCATAACTACCTTAAATCTTACAGAGTTATGGTCACTAACCCACTGACACTTCTAACACTTGTCCGGCTTCATTCCCTAAGATTAGGTCCAGTACCGCCCCTTCTCTTGTAGGACTTTCTACAGGCTGGCTCATATGCCAGCATTTATTGCCCATCCCTAATTGCCCTTGAGAAGGTAGTGGTGAGCTGCCTTCTTGAACCGCTGCAGTCCATGTGAGGTAGGTACACTCAGTGTTAGGAAGGGAGTTCCAGGATTTTGACCCAGTGACAGTGAAGGAACAGCGATATAGTTCCAAGTCAGGATGGTGTGTGTGGCTTGGAGGGGAACTTGGTGGTGGTCCCATGCATTTGTTGCCCTTGTACATCTAGATGGTAGAGGTCGCGGGTTTGGATGGTGCTGTCTAAGGAGCCTTGGTGCGTGGCTGCAGTGCATCTTGTAGATGGTACACACAGCTGCCACTGTGCGTCAGTGGTGGAGGGAGTGAATGTTTGTAGATGGGGTGCCAATCAAGCGGGCTGCTTTGTCCTGGATGTTATCGAGCTTCTTGAGTTGTTCAAGCAGCACCCATCCAGGCAAGTGGAGAGTATTCCATCACACTCTTGACTTGTGCCTTGTAGATGATGGACAGGCTTTGGGAGTCAGGAGGTGAGTTATGTGCTGCAGGAATCCTAACCTCTGACCTGCTCATGTAGCCATGGTATTTATATGGCTACTCCAGTTCATTTTCTGGTCAATGGTAACCCCTAGGATATTGATAGTGGGGGATTCAGTGATGGTAATGCAATTGAATGTTGGGAAAATGGTTAGATGGGTGGCGCAGTGGTTAGCACCGCAGCCTCACAGCTCCAGGGACCCGGGTTCGTTTCTGGGTACTGCCTGTGCGGAGTTTGCAAGTTCTCCCTGTGACGACGTGGGTTTTCGCCGGGTGCTCTGGTTTTCTCCCACAGCCAAAGACTTGCAGGTGATAGGTAAATTGGCCATTGTAAATTGCCCCCAGTATAGGTAGGGAATATGGGATTACTGTAGGGTTAGTATAAATGGGTAGTTGTTGGTCGGCACAGACTTGGTGGGCCGAAGGGCCTGTTTCAGTGCTGTATCTCTAAAACAAAAAGCTCTCCTGGATGCACTTTTAGCATTCTGTCCCCTTTAAACTTTTTGCACTAAGACTATCCCAGTTAATGTTGGGCAAGTTGAAATCCCCCCCAACAGCACTAGCAAACCTCCCTGCAAAGATGTTGGTCCCATTCCGGTTCAGGTGCAAACCGTCCGACACGTACAGGTCCCACCTTCATCAGAAACAGACCCAGTGATCCAGGAAACTAAAGCCCTCACTCCTGCACCATCTCTTCAGCCACGCATTCATCTGCTCTATCCTGCTATTCCTATACTCACTAGCACGTGGCACCGGGAGTAATCCAGAGATTACAACCTTTGAGGTCCTGCTTTTTAATCTGCTACCTAGCTCCCTAAATTCTTGTTGCAGGACCTCATCCCTCTTTCTACCTATGTCATTGGTACCAATGTGAACCACGACCTCTGACTGTTCACCCTCCCCCTTCAGAATGTCCTGTAGCTGCTCCATCACATCCTTGACCCCAGCACCAGGGAGTCAACATACCATCCTGGAGTCCGGTTTGTGGCTGCAGTGTACCCCGTATGATAGAATCCCCTATCACTATAGCTCTCCCACTCCTTTTCCTCCACTCCTGTGCAGCTGAGCCACCCCTGGTGCCACAGACTTGGCTGTTGCTGCATTCCCCTGAGAAGCTATCTCCAACAACAGTATCCAAAACAGAAAATCTGTTAGAGAGGGAGATGGGCCCAGGGGACTCCTGCACTACCTGCCTAGTTCTTCTACTCTGCCTGGTGGTCACCCATTCCCTTTCTGCCTGAGCAGTTTTTACCTGCGGTGTCACCACCTCCCTGTAAGTGCTATCCATGATGATCTCAGCCTCGCGGATGCTCCACAGTGTCCCCACTGCTGCTTCAGATCCAAATGTGGATTTCAGGTAGCTGTGGCTGGAGACACCTCCTGCACATGTGTTCACCCTGGACACTGGAAATGTCCCTGACTTCCCACATTGCACAGAAGAAGCACTCCACGCTGCCGAGCTGCCCTGCCATATCTTACTCTTAATTTACTCTCTTAAATTACTCAAAAATTGGAGATTATTTACACTAGGGACCTTGATTACCTGAAAGAAAAAACTACTCACTATATAAAAAAACTGTAGACCTTACCTTTCTCTTTACTTTAGTTAACAACCCAGCTATTTACTGATACTCCCTCACAGCAGTTACTCACCAACCAATCACCTTGCAGCTTTCCTGTAATGTCACTGTTCACTTTGTTTTCAAACTCTGGCGCGCCTGGACTCCTCTCCGCTGCTCACCTGGAAGGTAAGTGCTGTAGGCTGCAATCCTCGGGCTCTATTTATCAGCTCCTCACTCCATGTTCTTCCCGCAGGTCCGTGCCTCTCTGCTCCTCTCCCAGACGGTAAGCTGATTGACCTTTTCCCATTTCTAGTTTACAGAAACTCAGGAGCAATTCTGGAAACATGGAGATGGCTGCAACCTCTTGAACTGGATTGCAGTGTCTAATGTCTCAAATCCTGTAACAATCCTGGAAAATTGGGAATTCTGGGTTCAAGGACTTCTGAAACTGTTTGCATCGCTTTTGTAGGGCAGAAAGAAAGACACCTCGTGACATTCTAAAGCCCTTTCCAGCCAATGAAGCAACTTTTGAAGTTTAGTCACTGTTGTAACATGGCAGCCAATTGTGCACACCAAACTCCCACAAACTGCAATAATTACCAGATAATCTATTTTAGTGACAGTGGTTGAGGGATAAATATTGGCCAGGACACCAGGAAATAATTCCCCTGCTCTTCTTTGAAATAACGCCATGGGATATTTTACGTTGACCTGAGAGAGCAGATGGGGCCTTGGTTTTAATGTCTCATCTGCCACGTATCAGCAGTGCAGCACTCCCACAGTACTGCACTGGAGCCTCAACCTAGATTTTGGTGCTTGAGTTTCTGGACTGGGACTTGAACTTCTGATCTTCTGAGTCAGAGGCCAATGCTAATATATCAGGCACAGTGTTTGTCTGTTTAATTTCCACATGAAGAAGTTAGCTTGTTGATACAGTCCATGGAAGTAGTTCAATAGAAACAATGGTTGGAATGCACTGGTAAATACCCAACAGGGCTTTAACTCTTAATCTGTCCAGGAAACAGGAGCACCGTAGAATCAGAGCAACAAATGCACGACTACAACATGTTCTTACTTCTGCATAGCAACTGGGTTTCAGAAAGTGGGGCCAAGATGAAGACTCTAGCACCAGTAGAATCACAGAATCGTTACAGTGTCGAAGGAAGCCATTCGGCCCATCATGTCCGCACCTGCTCTCCAAAAGCGTAATTCCCTCAGTTCCATTCCCCTGCCTTCTCCCCATAACCCTGCACATTCTTCCTTTTCATATAACAGTCTAATTCCTTTTTGAGTGCTTCAATTGAACCTGCCTCCACCACACTCTCAGGCAGTGCATTCCAGACCTTAACCAGTCTCTGCGTGAAAAAGCTTTTCCTTGTGTCACTTTTGCTTCTCTTACCAAATACTTTAAATCTGTGCCCTCTTGTTCTCGATCCTTTCATGAGTGGGAACAGTTTCTCTCCGTCTACTCTGTCCAGACCCCTCATGATTTTGAATACCTCTATCAAATCACCTCTCAGCCTTCTCTTCTCCAAGGAAAATAGTCCTAACTTCTCCAATCTATCTTCATAACTGAAGTTCGTCATCCCTGGTGAATTCTCGTGAATCTTTTCTGTACTCTCTCCAATGCCCTCACTTTTTTCCTAAAGTGCGGTGCCCAGAATTGGACGCAATACTCCAGCTGAGGCTGAACTAGTGTCTTATACAAGTTCAACATAACTTCCTTTGCTCTTGTACTCTATGCCCCTATTAATAAAGTCCAGGATACTGTATGCTTTATTAACCACTCTCTCAACCTGCCCTGCCACCTTCAATGACTTGTGCACATATACACCCAGGTCCCCCTACTCTTGCACCTCCTTTAGAATCGTACCCTTTATTTTATATTGTCTCTCTATGTTCTTCCTACCAAAACGAAACACGTCACATTTCTCTGCATTGAACTTCATCTGCCACCTGTCTGCCAATTCCACCAACTTTGTCTATGTCCTTTTGAAGTTCTACACTATCCTCCTCACAGTTCAGTGCTTCCAAGTTTTGTATCATCTGCAGACTTTGAAATTGTGCTCTGTACACCAAGGTCTAGGTCATTAATATATCAGGAAAAGCAAGGGTCCCAACAATGACGCCTGGGGAACTCCAGTACAAACCTTCCTCCAGCCCGAAAAACATCCATTAACGATTACTATTAGTTTCCTGTCACTCAGCCAATTTCATACCCATGTTGCTACCGTCCCTTTTATTCCATGAGCTATAAGTTTGCTCACAAGTCTGTTGTGTGGCACTGTATCAAACACCTTTTGAAAGTCCATGTACACCACATCAACAGCATTGCCCTCATCAACCTCTCTGTTACCTCCTCAAAAAACTCAAGCAAGTTAGTTAAACATGATTTTCCCTTAAGAAATCCATGCTGGCTTTCCTTAATTAACCCGCATTAGTCCATGTGACTATTAATTTTGTCCTAAATTATTTTTTCTCGAAGTTTCCCCACCGCCTAAGTTAAACTGACTGGCCTCTCGTTGCTGGGCTTACCTTTACACTCTTTTTTGAACAAGGGTGTAATGTTTACAATTCTCTAGTCCTCTGACACCACACCTGAGTCTAAGGAAGACTGAAAAATTATGGCCAGTGCCTCCGCAATTTCTACCCTCACTTCCCTCAGTATCCTTGGATGCATCTCATCCAGTCCTGGTGCTTTATCCACTTTAAGCACAGACAGCCTATTTAATACAGCCTCTTTATCAATTTTAAACCCGTCTAGTGTCTGAATTATCTCTTCTTTCACCATTGCCTGGGTTGCATCTTCTTCCTTGGTAAAGACAGATGCAAAGTATTCATTTAATACCTCAGCCATGCCCTCTGCCTCCATGTGTAAATTCCCTTTATGGTCTCTAATCGGCCCCACTCCTCCTTTTACCACCCTTTTTACTATTGATATGTTTACAGAAAACTTTGGGATTTCCTTTAATGCTAGCTGCCAGTCTCTTCTCATGTTCTCTCTTTGCTTCTCTTATTTGCTTTTTCACTTCGCCTCTGGACCTTCTATATTCAGTCTGGTTCTCAATAGTATTTTCTACCTGGCATCTGTCATAAGCACACTTTTTCATCTTTATCTTAATCTCTACCTCTTTTGTTATCCAGGGAGCTCTGGATTTATTTGCCCTACTTTCCCCCTTTGAGGGAACATACCTTGACTGTTCCCGAACTATCTCTAGAGCAGAGGGAGGAGAAAATGCAGAGTGGATCAGAGTTACAAGAATGTATAGGCAGGGAAGTAATGGTTGAAGAGAGGTAGATCTTTCTCTGATTGCTGGCATGGCCTTGTGACTTGTCTAGTGAATGCATCCTGGAAATAATCATTTAGTATGCTAACTAGTTTTAGCTCATCCTCAGTTTTGACCCCATTTGCAACCATGGGGAGGGGGGTGTCACTTCTTTGATATCACTCTTGCAATGGAAGAATTTCTTATTATTGGATTTGGCTGGTGAAGTTAACCAAAATTACACTTCCCTGTCTTCCATACTTACTGCTTTATTTCCCCATTCTTTTGTAATTTCGTATTCATATCAATGGCTCCCTCACTATTATTTCTATAGGCTTTGTGCAACGTGATTTACTACTTTTTGTGTTTCCTACACAACATCAGTGACTACACTTCATTGGCTACAAAGCACTTTGAGACGTCCTGCGGTCATGAAAGAAGCTATATAAATGCAAGCTCATTCTTTTGTCAGGCAAATCCCCCCACCTGCCAAGACTGAGGCACACATGATTTCGCCACATGAACATTAAAACTTAAAATTGCAAGCCCCTGGTTGGAAGGACATTTGCATAGTAACAGACGGTGTTGAAACAAAGGAACCAGTTCCCACCCCAATACACAGTCTGCCTGCTCATCTCTCAGGGAATTAAATCTTGTGAAGACACATTTCCTACGTGAACAAGGTTTAAGCGGAATACTGGGCCCCAACAAAACGCAAGAAATACCTACAAAAGGACAATACCATGAGCAAAGCACAGTAACAAGATATTAAGAAGGGTCCACGAGACTACAGTGGCTGTACATGCCGGTATATGAAAGCCCAAAGCCCGCATAAGACAGCAGTTTGACTGGCCAAAATTCCACAAAGATTTGGTGGAATACTGCAGGAGTTGCCACATGTGCCAGGTTCAGGGGAAACCCCAACCCACAGTGAAACCTGCACCCTTAAGTCCTGTAACGGTGTTAGGAGGACCCTCCAGCAGAGGGCTAGTGAACTGTAAGAGACCCCCCTCCCCCCCCGCCGAGAACAAAAGGGGAAAGGCTGGCACATGGCTGGCAAATGTTTAGAAAGGGAAGGGAAAAAAGTGACCAAAAGAGCAGGTTCAAGGAGGTCCGGGAAAAATCCTGGATGAAAACCCCTACCCTTCAGTCAACCAGCCCTGAAAAATGCGAAAAGTTGGACCCCACATCTTCCTATGTAATTGCAGACTCTAGAAGCATCACACCAGCGTTGCTAACAGCATTTACAGGAACCTGCAGAGACAAACAGGCACCTCTAGGGGGCACAGAAACTGTGTGGGTGATGCCTCAACTAGTCGAAGAGTGACAGGAGAATGCATTTAAGACTGCACAAATGCCTGCAGATAGGAGTGTCCCAGTGAACAAAGGGGAGAGTAACAAAGACTCCTCCTCCACAGTCAGAAGAAAAGAGAACCACCCATCCCCTGAAGCCAAAAGTCTTTGCATGAATCAGGGTGTTCAGGATAGACCCGCTCCCCTACTAGCTCTCCTGAGAAAAAAAGAGAAAATTAAAGCAGCTCTGGCACCCAGAACAGACCATTTTTAATGAGCTTTAAGATTGATGAATGAATGGAAATGAATGACAGAAATGCATGGCTTTTCTTTCTGTATCTTATATTTCTCTCAAACTCTGTAATGAAGTGTGCCATTTTTCTTCAAATCGCATTTCATTTCCCTGGGTGTGGAGGTGTCAGGCAAACCCCCACCTGCCAAGACTGAGGCACACATGAATTTGCCACATTAACATGAAAACTTAAAATTGCAAGCCCCTGGCTGGAAGGATATTTGCATAGTACCAGACAGTATTGAAACAAAGGAACCAGTTCCCACCCCAATACACAGAAGAGACCTGGTCAAACCAGTCAGTCACGTGACCACCTGCTGCCAACTAGGTAGTTTTAAACTGGAAAAACAGAATTTGAACTCAGAACACCATGTGCCCCTGGAACTGAAGCAAGATTGACCTCCTCTCCTGCCTGCCTGCTCATCTCTCAGGGAACTGAATCCTGTGAATTCACGTGAACCTCAAAGAGAGAAAAGTTGCTTACGTGAACAAGGTTTAAGCAAAATACTGGGCCCCAACAAAATGTAAGAATTACCTGCAAAAGGACTATACCATGAGCAAAGTACAGTAACAAGATATTGCCTCAAACTGTTCCACTTTATCTTTTCTGCTTCTCTTTTCTGTCCCTATCTGCTTGTGTATATCGCGTATGCATGCTAGCATGGGTGCGTCGTATATCCGTAGGCGTGAACTGTATTAGAATTTAAGTTTTAATAAATTTCACTTTTCTTCTTTAAACCAAAGAAAGCCTGTTTGTGCTCATTTCTTTGCCTTATAATTGGAAAGCTGTGAACAAGAATTTACAAAAGGGGAGCTCAAAACACAGTGTGTTTAAAAATAAAACCCTGTTTCAATAAGACACATTTCTCACCTGGTCGTAACAGAAATTTGGGTGCTAGCATCCTGGATTTTACCCACAGACAAACAAGTGAAATTGGAAGTGTGAAACCAAATTGTTCCCAATCAAAAAAAAGAGCAAAATTTCAATACAGGTTCTCTTGTGGTTGTGTGTGATTGAATACGAACATGTCTGCAACTGAAGCGAGTAGATCTCCAAGCCAGGGTGAAGTAACTTGGGATAAGTTAAAAGCACTGTCGATGGATGAGTTGAGGAAAATGGCTGAGCAGTGTGGATCACTGTATATGGCAAGGCTAGGAAGTCTGAACTCCTAAGGCTAGTGGCGAGCCATTTTTCCCTCGAATCTGAAGAAGCAGAGGCAGTGTCACTTTCTTAATCCATTTAGGGTCAGCTTAATAATCCTTCGTATGTACTTATCCTATGTGTTCTGTGGTATACCATGGAACCAAACAGACTTTGAAGGTCCCAGGCTCAAATTTCCTGGTCCAAGGTGAGTTAGTTGATCTTTGCCTTTTGTTATGATCCTGCTGTTTTATTTTGGGGGGGGGTGGGGGGGTGGAATATGCGGTGTGTCTTTAAGATAACAAAGGATCAGTACTGCTTTAAGTTAGCAAGGAAAGTGCATCTTGGTTGTCCCAGATACAGCCATTCAGAGACCGAGAACGAGACATACAATGTTGCGATTGACTTTTAAACTGGCTTTTTGTTGAGACAGACTGTTCTAACAGACATAGACAGCTGGGCCAGCATGAACTGAACAGAGATCTCTGTTAATTTAAACTGAAGGAAGAGAATTTAAACTGTGACTTTTTAAAAATTTATCCCTCAAAATTCTAAAGCCAGATTGATTCTATTGAAGTGGTTGCGTGTTGTTGATCTGCTGTGGTCATCACTGGAAGAAAGAGAAGTTTGAAGCTTTGGATGTTGTGCTGTTTTTCTTTCCTCATCAAACCCTGGAAGATTGCAAGTGGACTTTAATCAGAGGATTGTTCATCAGGAAGCGTAAATCTGCAAGGACACAAATTCTTTTGATTTTAAATGTTTTTATCTTAGAATAAACAGTTAATCTGGTGATCTAAAGACACATGGTTTGGTTCGCCTCATTTGGGGGTTAATAGATGGTTCAATTTAGTTGTGGTTTTCTTTCATTTAGAAAGTTTAAAGTGATATGTTAGGTGATCTGAGAGTGGCGGGGCTGAATTGACAGTGCGCTGCTCCCACTGCAATCAGTATCATATATTTTGATTGGGGGCTTTGTCTTGAGCTGTCATGCCGTAACACTGTGCAGTCATAGTTGTACATTTGCCCTCAGAGCACAGGCAGATGAAGAAAGAAAGAGATGGATGCATTTGCCATGAATGATTGCTATCCTACCGAAAAGTGTGCAAGTATAAATCTCAAGTGAGAATAGCATTAGGCCCTGGTAGAATGCCTCTTTCCCATGTCTAGAAACATGCCTGATGAATGGCGACTTGTTGGAGGTATCAGAGAGCATCTGGCACCCACAAAACAGTACCCCAATATACCTCCTGCAGAGGAGAATGCGAAAAAAATTAAATGGGGAATTCCTTCAACAGTAAAAAAAACCTTTTTCAGATGGTATTTTCAATGATTTTATTGAAAAACTCAAACCCACGAGGAGAATCTATTTAACGTAATGTGTAACAGAATTTTAAATGCAAAAGAATTACATTATGTGTACAAAAATTACATTTAACATTGCAAAGCCAACTCGCCTCGGCCAATGAAATGAGAGTTTCACTAAGAGTAGAAACTGAATAAGAATGCGTGTACTATCACAGGCAGATAGACTATTGCTGCATGGCTATTTTAATTATTTCTCCTCTTTTTCCCCATTTTTGCCCCTGAATTTCATCTTCAATCTGTTGAGTTCATCTGCTTTCCCTTCTTGGGTTACCTTCTTCCACATGTTTTAAAAAATATTTTGAGATAGTTGTCAGTGATGTAGGTCATTTGACCCATCAATCCAGAACAAAGACACTCTCTCCCTTGTCAGAGTGTCCCAATCATTTCCTAAAATGATTCCAAGACTTTAGCCTCATCAACCTGTCTGAAAGCCCAGTCCACATGTTACCCAATCGTTATGTGACAAAGGATGTCTTGGTCATGACTGGGAGTTAAATATCCAGGGGTACCAGACTATTCGGAAGGACAGACAGGAAGGTAAGGGAGGTGGTGTAGCTCTGATATTCAAGGACGACATCAGGGCGGTGCTGAGAGATGATATAGGTTCTATGGAGAATGAGGTTGAATCCATTTGGGTGGAAATTAGAAACTCTAAGAAGAAAAAGTCATTGATATGTGTAGTCTATAGGCCACCAAATAATAACATCACATTAGGGCAGGCAATAAACAAAGAAATAACTAATGCCTGTAAAAATGGTACGGCAATTATCATGGGGGATTTTAATCTACATGTAGATTGGTCGAACCAGCTCAGTCAGGGTAGCCTTGAGGAGGAGTTCGTTGAGTGTATCCGTGATAGTTTTCTTGAACAGTATGTAATGGAACCGACGAGGGAGCAAGCTATCCTAGATCTAGTCCTGTGTAATGAGACAGGAATAATTAATGACCTCATAGTTAGGGATCCTCTTGGAAGGAGTGATCACAGTATGGTTGAATTTAGAATACAGATGGAGAGTGTGAAGATAAAATCCAATACCAGGGTCCTGCGCTTGAACAAGGGGGACTACAATAGAATGAGGGAGGACTTGGCTAAAGTAGACTGGAAACAAAGATTTTATGGTGGGACAGTTGATGAGCAGTGGAGGACTTTCAAAGCAATTTTTCAAAGTGCTCAGCAAAAGTATATTCCAGTGAAAAGGAAGGACTGGAAGAAAAGGGGTAATCTGCCATGGGTGTCTAAAGAAATAAGGGAGGCTATCAAATTGAAAGAGAAGGCATACAAAGTGGCCAAAAACAGCATGAAACTAGAAGATTGGGAAAACTTTAAAGGTCAACAGAAAGCCACAAAAAGAGCTATAAAGAAAAGTAAGATAGAACATGAGAAAAAACTAGCACAGAATATAAAGACAGATAGCAAAAGTTTCTATAAATATATAAAACGAAAAAGAGTGGCGAAAGTAAACGTTGGTCCTTTAGAGGATGAGAAGGGGAATTTAGTTATGGGATATGATGAAATGGCCAAGGCATTGAACAGGTATTTTGTATCGGTCTTCACAGTGGAGGACATTAATAACATGCCAGTAATTGACAAAGAGACGAACGTAGGTGAGGACCTGGAAACAATTATTATTACGGAAGAGATAGTGTTGGGCAAGCTAATGGAGCTAAGGATTGATAAGTCTCCTGGCCCTGATGGAATGCATCCCAGGGTACTAAAAGAGATGGCGGGAGAAATAGCAGGTGCACTGGTGGTAATTTTCCAAAATTCACTGGACTCTGGGGTAGTCCCAGCAGATTGGAAAACAGCAGATGTGACGCCACTGTTTAAAAAGGGAGGTAGACAAAAGATGGGGAATTATAGACCGGTTAGCTTAACCTCTGTAGTGGGGAAGATGCTTGCGTCTATTATCAAGGAAGGAATAGCAGGGCATCTCGATAGAAATTGTCCCGTTGGGCAGACGCAGCATGGGTTCATGAAGGGCAGGTCATGCTTGACAAATCTTTTGGAATTCTATGATGACATTACGAGCAAGGTGGACAGTGGGGACCCAGTGGATGTGGTGTACCTGGATTTCCAAAAGGCATTCGACAAGGTGCCGCACAAGAGGCTGCTGCATAAGATAAGGATGCATGGTGTTAGGGGTAAAGTATTAGCATGGATAGAGGATTGCTTGGCTAACAGGAAGCAGTGAGTGGGGATAAATGAGTGCTATTCTGGTTGGCAATCAGTCACTAGTGGTGTGCCTCAGGGATCAGTGTTGGGACCGCAATTATTTACAATTTATATAGATGATTTGGAGTTGGGGACCACGTGTAGGTTGTCAAAGTTTGCAGATGACACTAAGATGAGTGGCAGATCAAAGTGTGCAGATGACTGTGAAACTTTGCAGAGGAACATAGATACATTGAGTGAGTGGGCAAAGGTCTGGCAGATGGAATACAATGTTGCTAAATGTGAAGTCATTCATTTCGGTAGGAGTAACAGTAAAAAGGATTACTTGAATGGTAAAAAGTTGCAGCATGCTGCTATGCAGAGGGACCTGGGTGTCCTTGTGCATGAATCGCAGAAGGTTGGTCTGCAGGTACAGCAAGTAATTAGGAAGGCAAATGGAATTTTGTCCTTCGTTGCTCAAGTTTAAAAGCAGAGAGGTTATGTTGCAGCTGTATAAGGTACTGGTGAGGCCACACCTGGAGTACTGTGTGCAGTTTTGGTCTCCTTACTTGAGAAAGGATATACTGGCACTGGAGAGGGTGCAGAGGAGGTTCACTAGGTTGATTCCGGAGTTGAGGGGGTTGGCTTATGAGGAGAGACTGAGTAGATTGGGATTATATTCATTGGAATTCAGAAAAATGAGGGGGGCTCTTATAGAAACATATAAAATTATGAAGGGAATAGATAAGATACAAGTAGAGAGGATGTTTCCACTGGCAGGTGAAGCTAGGACAAGAGGGCATAGCCTCAAGATTAGAGGGACCAGATTTAGGACTGAAGTAAGAAGGAACTTCTTCACCCAGAGGGTTGTTAATCGATGGAATTCCTTGCCCAGTGAAGTAGTTGACGCTTCTTCAGTAAACGTTTTTAAAGCTAAGGTAGATATCTTTTTGAACAATAAAGGAATTAAGGGATACGATGGGAGCGCGGGTAAGTGGATCTGAGTCCACGAAAAGATCAGCCATGATCTCATTGAATGGCGGAGCAGGCTCGAGGAGCCGGACGGCCTACTCCTGCTCCTAGTTCTTATGATCTTATGATCAGTCCTAAGTTTGTCTCTTGTTAGTTTGAACCTGTATCTTTTTTGCCAAATTCTCGTGGTTTAGTTCGAAGCAAAGTTCCCAACTTATGCTTTCTACACAACAATATCACCATGAGATGCCCCTCTTAGATACCACCTTTCAAGGATGAAAAGCCCAAGTTTCCTCAGTATTTCCTTCTGTCAGTTTGGTTCAGTAGTAGGCCTCATGTCGCAAAGCCAGAAGACTGTGTGTTCAAGCTCCACTCCAGGACCTGAGCACTGATCCTAAGCTGCCACTTCCAGGGAGTGCTGCATGGTCAGATGAGACATTTTTTCGGATGAAACATTACACCGTGTCCGACCTGTTCAGATCCCATGGCACTACATTGAAGAGAGTAGGGAGTTCTCCTGGTGTCTAGACTAATGTTCCTCCCTCAAACAAAACAGAGTAACTGGTTATTTGTTGTTTGTGCGACCTTACTGTGTGCAAATTGGCTGCACAGTCACTACACTGAGTAATCTATCGGCTGTGAAGCATTTTCGAATGTCCTAAGGATGTGAAAGGTGCTAAATAAATGCAATTGCTTTCTTTCTTTGAAACTCACAGGGCTATGGGGAAAGAGCAAGGCGAGTGGGACTAATTGGATAGCTCCTTCATAGAGCTGGCAAAGGCACAATGGGCCAAATGGCCTCCTTCTGTGCTGGATCATTCTATGATGCTATGAACTAAATTTCACCATTTTGAGCCGGCTGCCGGGTCAGAAAATGTGTACCGTAGAGTAAAATCCTTTTTTTAGCTGGGGAATAATCTTGAAATCTTTGGTAACACCCAACCATCAAAAAAATGAAACAGGGAAATGGCTGCACTATTAATTTTATCTATTCTTTATGGTTCTCTGAATGGAATTTAGGGACAATTGCCCAGAATGATCAGATTGATTAGTGATTATCTGCCCTTCATGTGGCTGATAAGAGGCTGCACGCACTGTGTATGCTGAAGGTAGAGAGATTGTAATCTGTAGTGAGAATGGCTTGGTATCAACCGGGCAAAGCAGTTTGTGCTCCAGTTGTGGAATGCAAGATTATTAGCACTTGTTGAAAGCCTGCTGTACACGGCTGAGTGGTGATCACCATACTGAAATCTCCAAATTATTCCTGATTCAGCTACTTGAAAAGGAAAAAAATTGCAAGGCTCTGGGTAAAGAAGTGGGAAGTGTAACTAATTGGATAGCTCATTCACAGAACTGGCACAGGTCCCCTTCTGTGCTGTCAATCTGAATGATTCAACTCTTGAGTGAAACTCTACTGGAAAACAGAACCTAGAGAAGCTGGTATTGCTGAGGTGGTGAATGTTAATTATTAACAATTCTTCAAGGGCCACCCTGCTGTATAGAGTTGCCAACTGTCCAGCATTGCCCTGGAATCTCCAGGAATTAAAGGTGAGTCTCCTGGTCACTGCAGTGAGGAACTCCGGGAAAAAGAATCACATTTGAATCAAAATTGTTCTTTTCATTTTCGTTGAACAATTTTGTTTATTGGTTGCAAAGATATTGGAGATCAGGGCGGGTGGGGTGGTGGAGTGGGGGTGGGGGGGGGAAAGGCTGTTTGACTGGACAAGGCAGTTAAAGACTGGAGGTCAATTGTTGAAATGTCCAGGAATAAGTTCAATCAGAGTTGGCAAGCCTACCATGACAGGACAAAGCAATGTCAAGCAGGACCCTTGAATGTGAGCAAGTGAAGCCAGCACTTGCTGCAGGAAGAGATTAAAACAAATGTTAAACTTTTCATAGTTAATGGATCCCACTAGGCTTGTCCATTCTACCTGTTCACTGAGCCAGCTTCCCATCTTCCACTTTACATCAACTTGAGTTCATCCAGAACTCTGCCGCCCTTATCTTGCATCAGGTCCTGTTCACCCACCAGCCCTGTGCTCGTTGACTTTCACTGGCTCCCGGTCTGGCAATGCATCGATTTTTAAATTATCCTCCTTGTTTTCAAATCCCTCCATGGTCTTTCCCCTCCCTATCTCTGTAACCTCCACCAGCTCCGCAACCCTCCAAGATATCTGCGCTCCTCTAATTCCGGCCTCTTGCGCATCCCCAATTTTCATTGCTCCACCATTGGCGGCAGTTCCTTCAACTGCTTAGCCTCTAAGCTCTGGAATTCCATGCCTAAACCTCTCTGCCTCTCTTTCCTCCTTTAAGATGCTCCTTATAACCTACCCCTTTCACCAAGCTTCTGGTCACCTGTGCTAATATCTCCTTATGTGGCTCAGTGTCAAATTTTGCAAGCACTCCGGTGAATTCCTTGGAACATTTTACTATGTTGAAGGTGTGATACGAATGCAAGTTGCTTTGCCCTCATTTGCCGTTCTAATTTCAGACATGATCTGCAAGCTTTCAACGTCCTCCATTATCTCGTCTTCCTAGGTTGTGCCTTTCACTGCCTGAACTATTAACATGTTCTTCGTTTCCCTCGTGTCTCCAATCTCTTTAACGCAATTCTCTCAGTCACCTGACCATCTCTTCCTTTTGTTTTCTTTTTAAGCAGGTTATGTATCATTCCACTAATAGTCTGTCTCGTGGTTTTTCTTCCTCTTTGTCTCTTTCATCAAAATGCTTGCTCATCGTTCGTTATCAGTTCTGAAGAGACAGAGCCAGAGAGGCAGACTAGCCTGCTGTGTGTTTCGAGCATTTTCTGTCTTTGGCTTTCACTTGCACTTAAGCTGGGACCACACTGACTCCAAATAGCATCAACTTGATGATTGTCAAGAAAAGGAGGAACAGCACTACATTCCAGTTTGCTCAACTTGCTTAGAGCTCAGCTTTAGGGCTGCCAACTTTGGTTGGATATATTCCTGGAGGTTTTATCACGTGACCTCCTGCCTGCAACTGCACCCCCCCCCCTCCACATTCTCCCCATTGGTCACCCGACATGTCCATCCTCATGGTGCACATGATTTTTCTCCTGGATTGCCTGCAGCAATGACCTGGAGATAAGTCTTAATTCTACGAGACTCCAGGGCAAACCTAGAGGGTTGGCAACCCTAAGCATGCATTACACATGCCATCTGAAATAATGGAAATCCACAGCTCCTGCTGCAATCTATTTCATTGAGTGCTAATAGCTCCTATGTAAAGTCAACACTGCCAACTTTTCACAAAAAAGATTTAATGCTGAAATTTCTGGATCATAAGCCTGAAGTCGCTCACAATATCGCCATTCGCAGCAGTGCTATGAACTGTGGATTCAGTCAGAAAATACATGGCAGGTCCATCAGCATCTGAGAGAAGTCGAGATTAATGTCAAGACTTCTGACGAAGAGGCTGCATCCGAGATTTATTTTTATTTTTTTATTTATTTAGAGATACAGCACTGAAACAGGCCCTTCGGCCCACCGAGTCTGTGCCGACCAACAACCACCCATTTATACTAATCCTACATTAATCCCATATTCCCTACCACATCCCCACCATTCTCCTACCACTTACCTACACTAGGGGCAATTATAATGGCCAATTTACCTATCAACCTGCAAGTCTTTTGGAGGTGGGAGGAAACCGGAGCACCTGACGGAAACCTTTCACCTTTCATTGCAGCAGCTTTTTCGGGAGCAGAGAGTGAGCGAGTGAGCAGCTGGGAAGGTCAGTTTGAAAGTAAATTTAATTTCCTTTTGTTTTTCGGCGGAGGCCAGGGGGCTGCTGGGTAAGTAAAACACTATATATTTGGGCGGTTTAAAATAACTTTCCTTTCATTGCAGCAGCTTTTTCGGGAGCAGAGAGTGAGCGAGTGAGCAGCTGGGAAGGTCAGTTTGAAAGTAAATTTAATTTCCTTTTGTTTTTCGGCGGAGGCCAGGGGGCTGCTGGGTAAGTAAAACACTAAATATTTGGGCGGTTTAAAATAACTTTCCTTTCATTGCAGCAGCTTTTTCGGGAGCAGAGAGTGAGCGAGTGAGCAGCTGGGAAGGTCAGTTTGAAAGTAAATTTAATTTCCTTTTGTTTTTCGGCGGAGGCCAGGGGGCTGCTGGGTAAGTAAAACACTATATATTTGGGCGGTTTAAAATAACTTTCCTTTCATTGCAGCAGCTTTTTCGGGAGCAGAGAGTGAGCGAGTGAGCAGCTGGGAAGGTCAGTTTGAAAGTAAATTTAATTTCCTTTTGTTTTTCGGTGGAGGCCAGGGGGCTGCTGGGTAAGTAAAACACTATATATTTGGGCGGTTTCTGAACCCGAGACAGCACACTTGTTGTGTCTCCCACCCGCCCTCCTCCTCTAACCAAAAAAAAAAGGACTCGGTGGGGTGTTTATAAGGTAAGGCTTTTTCGATTTCTCTGGTTTTATTGTGATTGGTAAAAACTTTTCGTTCCTTTTTCATTTAACTAAGTTAAGCTTAAGTTTAAAAATGGCAGGAGATCTCAGACCCGTGTCATGCTCCTCTTGCTCAATGTGGGAGCTCGGGGACACGGCTGATGTCCCTGACTCCTTCACGTGCAGGAAGTGTGTCCACCTGCAGCTCTTGTTAGACCGCATGACGGCTCTCGAGCTGCGGATGGACTCACTTTGGAGCATGCGCGATGCTGAGGAGGTCGTGGATAGCACGTTTAGTGAATTGGTCACACCGCAGATTAGGATTGCTGAGGGAGAAAGGGAATGGGTGACCAAAAGGCAGAGAAAGAGCAGGAAGGCAGCGCAGGAGTCCCCTGCGGTCATCTCCCTCCAAAACAAGTATACCGTTTTGGATACTGTTGGGGGAGATGGCTCACCAGGGGAAGGCAGCAGTAGCCAGGTCCATGGCACCGTGGCTGGCTCTGCTGTTCAGAAGGGCGGGAAAAAGAGTGGAAGGGCTATAGTCGTAGGGGATTCGATTGTAAGGGGAGTAGATAGGCGGTTCTGTGGTCGAAAACGAGGCTCCCGAATGGTATGTTGCCTCCCAGGTGCACGGGTCAGGGATGTCTCAGATCGGCTGCAGAACATTCTAAAGGGGGAGGGTGAACAGCCAGTTGTCATTGTGCACATAGGCACTAATGATATAGGTAAAAAACGGGATGAGGTCCTACAAGCAGAGTTTAGGGAGTTAGGAGCCAAGTTAAAAAGTAGGACCTCAGAGGTAGTAATCTCAGGATTACTACCAGCGCCACGTGATAGTCAGAGTAAAAATGAAAGAATAGTCAGGATGAATGCGTGGCTTGAGAGATGGTGCAGGAAGGAGGGGTTCAGATTTTTGGGACATTGGGACCGGTTCTGGGGGAGGTGGGACTATTACAAATTGGACGGTCTACACCTGGGCCGGACTGGAACCAATGTCCTTGGAGGTGCTTTTGCTAACGCTGTTGGGGAGGTTTTAAACTAATGTGGCAGGGGGATGGGAACCAATTGAGGTCAGTTGACAGTAAGGAGGTAGTAACAAAAGCCTGTAAGGAACTAGATAATGAAGTCAGTGTGACTAAGGGGAAGAACAGGCAGGGAGCAGATGATGAATATAAAGGGACTGGTGGTCTGAGGTGCATTTGTTTTAATGCAAGAAGTGTAGTAGGTAAGGCAGATGAACTTAGGGCTTGGATTAGTACCTGGGAGTATGATGTTATTGCTATTACTGAGACTTGGTTGAGGGAAGGGCATGATTGGCAACTAAATATCCCAGGATATCGATGCTTCAGGCGGGATAGAGAGGGAGGTAAAAGGGGTGGAGGAGTTGCATTACTGGTCAAAGAGGATATCACAGCTGTGCTGAAGGAGGGCACTATGGAGGACTCGAGCAGTGAGGCAATATGGACAGAACTCAGAAATAGGAAGGGTGCGGTAACAATGTTGGGGCTGTACTACAGGCCTCCCAACAGCGAGCGTGAGATAGAGGTACAAATATGTAAACAGATTATGGAAAGATGTAGGAGCAACAGGGTGGTGGTGATAGGAGATTTTAATTTTCCCAACATTGACTGGGATTCGCTTAGTGTTAGCGGTCCAGATGGAGCAGAATTTGTAAGGAGCATCCAGGAAGGTTTTCTAGAGCAGTATGTAAATAGTCCAACTCGGGAAGGGGCCATACTGGACCTGGTGTTGGGGAATGAGCCCGGCCAGGTTGTTGAAGTTTCAGTAGGGGACTACTTTGGGAATAGTGATCACAATTCCGTAAGCTTTAAAATACTCATGGACAAAGACGAGAGTGGTCCTAAAGGAAGAGTGCTAAATTGGGGGAAGGCCAACTATACCAAAATTCGGCAGGAGCTGGGAAATGTAGATTGGGAGCAGCTGTTTGAAGGTAAATCCACATGTGATATGTGGGAGGCTTTTAAAGAGAGGTTGATTAGCGTTCAGGAGAGACATGTTCCTGTGAAAATGAGGGATAGAAATGGCAAGATTAGGGAACCATGGATGACAGGTGAAATTGTGAGACTAGCTAAGAGGAAAAAGGAAGCATACATAAGGTCTAGGCGGCTGATGAAAGACGAAGCTTTGAAAGAATATCGGGAATGTAGGACCAATCTGAAACGAGGAATTAAGAGGGCTAAAAGGGGTCATGAAATATCTTTAGCAAACAGGGTTAAGGAAAATCCCAAAGCCTTTTATTCATATATAAGGAGAAAGAGGGTAACTAGAGAAAGGATTGGCCCACTAAAGGACAAAGGAGGAATGTTATGCTTGGACTCAGAGAAAATGGGTGAGATTCTAAACGAGTACTTTGCATCGGTATTCACCGAGGAGAGGGACATGACGGATGTTGAGGTTAGGAACAGATGTTTGATTACTCTAGGTCAAGTCGGCATAAGGAGGGAGGAAGTGTTGGGTATTCTAAAGGGCATTAAGGTGGACAAGTCCCCAGGTCCGGATGGGATCTATCCCAGGTTACTGAGGGAAGCGAGAGAGGAAATAGCTGAGGCCTTAACAGATATCTTTGCAGCATCCTTAAACACGGGTGAGGTCCCGGAGGACTGGAGAATTGCTAATGTTGTCCCCTTGTTTAAGAAGGGTAGCAGGGATAATCCAGGTAATTATAGACCGGTGAGCCTGACGTCAGTGGTAGGGAAGCTGCTGGAGAAGATACTGAGGAATAGGATCTATTCCCATTTGGAAGAAAATGGGCTCATCAGTGATAGGCAACATGGTTTTGTGCAGGGAAGGTCATGTCTTACCAACTTAATAGAATTCTTTGAGGAAGTGACAAAGTTGATTGATGAGGGAAGGGCTGTCGATGTCATATACATGGACTTCAGTAAGGCGTTTGATAAGGTTCCCCATGGCAGGCTGATGGAGAAAGTGAAGGCGCTTGGGGTCCAAGGTGTACTAGCTAGATGGATAAAGAACTGGCTGGGCAACAGCAGACAGAGAGTAGCAGTAGAGGGGAGTTTCTCAAAATGGAGACGTGTGACCAGTGGTGTTCCACAGGGATCCGTGCTGGGACCACTGTTGTTTGTGATATACATTAATGATTTGGAGGAAAGTATAGGTGGACTGATTAGCAAGTTTGCAGATGACACTAAGATTGGTGGAGTAGCAGATAGTGAAGGGGACTGTCAGAGAATACAGCAGAATATAGATAGATTAGAGAGTTGGGCAGAGAAATGGCAGATGGAGTTCAATCAGGGCAAATGCGAGGTGATGCATTTTGGAAGATCCAATTCAAGAGTGAACTATACAGTAAATGGAAAAGTCCTGGGGAAAATTGATGTCCAGAGAGATTTGGGTGTTCAGGTCCACTGTTCCCTGAAGGTGGCAACGCAGGTAAATAGAGTGGTCAAGAAGGCATACGGCATGCTTTCCTTCATCGGACGGGGCATTGAGTACAAGAGTTGGCAGGTCATGTTACAGTTGTATAGGACTTTGGTTCGGCCACATTTGGAATACTGCGTACAGTTCTGGTCGCCACATTATCAAAAGGATGTGGATGCTTTGGAGAGGGTGCAGAGGAGGTTCACCAGGATGTTGCCTGGTATGGAGGGCGCTAGCTATGAAGAGAGGTTGAGCAGATTAGGATTATTTTCATTAGAAAGACGGAGGTTGAGGGGGGACCTGATTGAGGTGTACAAAATCATGAGAGGTATAGACAGGGTGGACAGCAAGAGGCTTTTTCCCAGAGTGGGGGTTTCAATTACTAGAGGACACGAATTCAAAGTGAAAGGGGAAATGTTTAGGGGGGATATGCGTGGAAAGTTCTTTACGCAGAGGGTGGTGGGCACCTGGAACGCGTTGCCAGCGGAGGTGGTAGACGCGGGCACGATGGAGTCTTTTAAGATGTATCTAGACAGATACATGAATGGGCAGGAAGAAAAGAGATACAGAACCTTAGAAAATAGGCGACATGTTTAGAGAGAGGATCTGGATCGGCGCAGGCTTGGAGGGCCGAAGGGCCTGTTCCTGTGCTGTAATTATCTTTGTTTGTTCTTTGTTTGTTAAACCCACGCAGACACGTGGAGAACTTGCAAACTCCGCACAGGCAGTACCCACAACTAAACCCGGGTCGCTGGAGCTGTGAGGCTGCGGTGCTAACCACTGCACCACTCAAAAGATGTTAAATTTGTCTTGGGCATTGAGCTCCCAGCCCAGACTGGGGTGGAGGGGAGAGTTTTTTTTCCCTCTGTGAGTTATCTGTAGCTATTGGCAAATCCCCTGCCTCCATTATTTGAACAGTTGTTAACTTGCCATCAGTAATCCCTATGGCCAGCTTCCAGGAGGCACTGGGGATCATGAGGACACTCCCAACTTGGAGATAGTGACCATCTAGGGTTGCCAACCCTCCAAGATTGGCCTGGAGTCTCTAGGAATTGAAGATTAATGTCCAGGATTCTACTGCAAGCAACCCAGGAGAGGCATTACAAAAGATTTTGTTTTTCCATTTTCTTTAAACACTTCTGTTTATTAATTATAAAAATATTGGAGATAGGAATGCAGGCTGTTTGGCAGACAGTCAAGAATCATCCAATCAGGTAATGAAGGACTTTCACTTTCCAATTGGTGTGGGAAGGTGGGGCACCATGATGGATGGAAATGCTGAGTGACCAATGGTGGGAGTATGGGGTGGGGCAGCTGGAAGGCAGAATGTCATGTGATGAAACCTTCAGGAATATATTCCATCCGAGTTGGCAACCATCATTTTCAGTATGAGTCATTTGAGACAGGACATGTGGTAAGTGTAGCAATAAACAGGACAAGTAGTGGTTTTAGATTTGTTGACCCCAAAGCTCTCCACCACTGTTGGTTTCCTTGCCTCATGTGTGCATCTGTTGCAGAAGAATTATTTTCCAAATGGTAGGAAGCTTGGAGGAGCAGAGAGATTTAGCGGTCCGTGTACAGAAATCACTAAAAGCGAGTGCACTGGTACAAAAAATAATTAAAAAGGCTAATGGGTTTGGGGAAAAAAGGAATGCTACAGTTATATAACTGTAGTTAAACTGCACCTGGAGTACTGCGCACGGCACTTCAGGAAAGCTATATTGGCCTTGGAGGGAGTGTAGATTCACCAGAGTGATGCCAGGGCTAAAATGATTAAATTATGAAGAGACAGGACTTGTCTTCCCTTGAGTATAGAAGATTAAGGGGTAATCTAATTGATATGTTTAAGATGATTAAAGGATTTGATTGAGTGGATAGGGAGAAACTGTTCCCTCTGGTGGGGGTGGTGTGAGTCAGGGGTGGAGGGGGGGGGGTTAGTCCAGGTCAAGAGAGCGGAACCTTAAAATTAGAGCTAAGCCATTCAGGGGTGAAGTGAGTAAGCACTTCTTCACACAAAGGGTCGAGGAAATCTGGAACTCCTGCCCTCAGAAAGCTGTTGAGGCTGGGGATCAATTGAAAATTTCAAAGCTCAAATGATTTTTTTGTTTGGTAAGGGTTATGGTTCAAAGGCAGGTAAATGGAGTTGAGGTACAGATCAGCCATTATCTAAGTGAATGGTGGAACAGTCTCAAGGGGCTGAATGGCCCACTCCTGTTCCTATGTTCCTTTTTTAAAATTCTTTGCTGGGATGTGGGCATTGCTGGGGCAAGGCCACCATTTGCTGCCCATCCCTGATTGCCCTTGACAACTGAATGGCTTGCTAGGCCATTTCAGAGGGTATTTAAGAGTTGACCACGTTGCTGTGGGTCTGGAGTCACAAGTGGGCCAGACCGGGGAAGGACGGCAGATTTCCTTTCCTAAAGGACATTAGTGAACCGGATGGGTTTTTACAGCAATTGATAGTTTCATGGCACCATTTGAGCCCGTGTACCCAGGGCATTAGCCTGGGCCTCTGGAATACTAGTTCATTACCACTACGCCACGGCCTCCCCAATTGATATAGACTGATGGTCAAGATTAGTCAACAACTCATTTAATGTGGTATCATGTGACTGCCAGGATGACAGAAGGAGAACTAGATGAACTATGGTCTGTTTCCATCCTCTGTTCCTGAGATGTCGTAAATTCCACTCAGTGCCTCACTAGTCAGTGCAGCTCAGATAGGGAAGTGAGTGCAGCAGGACTCAAATCAGTGCCTGTCACATGAGCTGCCCTCTTTATCGTCACATGCTGAAAAGAGTGCATTTCTGCCTGAATAAAATACAATACATTGATGCATTAGCATCACTGCAGAGTGTCCCTTCCATTAACGCACACCTCTTAGTTTCAAAGAAACATATATTTATTTACTGATCTTTAACAATAATTAACATTTCATAATGTGAAAAAATATATAGTTCACTAGCAAATGTTTCTGCATAAATACATCCGAGCAGCAGCCAAGGCAACTCATGCCCTGTAACAGGGAGTTGAATCCAAAATCTTCATGTGAAAATACCATAAGATTGGATCTGAAAAGCAATCGATAAGATGTCGCGTTTCTATTGATGCAGCAAGCTGATGTTGGTCGGATCTTTCTATGCTGCCAATGTTTGTTCCTCAATGGCACATTTCTGGGAGTTGCAGGAGAATGGTGGGACAGGAAGCAAATCAACCTTTCCAAGTGCCATGCAAGACAAAGGAGAGCTTCTACTGAAAGGAAAGCTTAAAATACAGCAGAAAGGTGCTTTCTGTGCTTGTGAAAGCTATTCACACAACAGCTAGATTTCTGTACAATACCAACAAACTCAAGAGAATGGAAAAGGTTATTAAGTCCGGTTATGTTTATATATTTTACATTCATCAAATTGGCACGTGCCACAGTCTTGCAGGAATAATAGTACTAAATCAAACCATTCAAAATTAGGCAAGAGTTAAACAGATTTGGTGACATGGAATCTTAGCAGGGTAGTGATGCAATAAATTTTTAAGCAGATTCATGGACTTCGGGGCCGTCTACAATTTCTGCGGCCTGGAGGAGTCCATGTTTCATGTATGTATAGAGTATGAGAAGTTGCAGCCCCCCCTCTCCCCCCTTCCGCTAATTCAAGTGTCTGCACCTCAATTTCTGGCTGCATTTCAGTCCCATGCTCACGGTCTTTGGACACCCAGTGTGGAGGGGATGGGGCAAGTAGGGGGAACCTCCTCGAAGGACTGTTCCTGGGCTTAGCCAAGGTGGTCATCAACAGGCTCAGGCAGCGTGCAATCAAGGGAATGGTCTGGAACTGCCTGCCTCTCTTGCATGGCTACAGTCGCTTCCAAGTGTCCCTGAAGAGGGAGCAGGCGGTGTTCACTGGCACAATTGAGGCCTGCCCCGACCGGTGGGCACCAGAAGGTCTGGAGTGCTTCATCAACACACGGGATCAAATTTTAATTTAATCTGTTAAGTTTCCTTTTAAATTTTGTTTAACTTACAGTTGTGCCCCTTTAAGAAGGAACACTTGCTATGTTTTAATTGACATTTAATTGACACCTGTCATGAATCACAGTAATTAAAATATAAAAGGTAGCAGGGCAGTGAAGACTCAGTTGGTCAGAATTATGGCTAACTGTCACGGTGTAAAGAATATGACAGCAATGACATTATAAAATATGTTACAAAACAACCAGCTCCAGATAATCACATACACACTTCCAAGCACACGTTCCAGGACACCCTTCACATTCACTCAAAGACACAGAGATCCAGCATCACAGCGAAGGGTGGCGAATACATGGGCTTATTAGAATGTAACTTACATCAAATCACAGGGTTAATTCAGTGCAATGTTATCACCAGGAATTCCCAATAAAGTATAACAAAGGCCGTGTGAAATCTTCATACTGTGATCAACACCAAGCTGTATCATTCCAGACTTTTGCTATTCAAAGTTCGGCTGTGTTGGGAGGCAGCATTCTGAGTTGTATAAGGGGGAGATGAAGGACTTGTAATTACAGGAGTGTCACTGGTGTCACAAATACTGCTAGGATTAATTTGAGGGGATTAATTATGCATATTGCACAACATTAAAGCAAGTTGCTTTAAGTGTATTTCTTCCTGTAATAAATTGGTGCCAACATACTAAATATGCCTAGTGACAACATTGAACGGGATAACAAATTCTCCACCAATGTGTAGGAACAGGAGTAGGCCATTCAGCCCATCAAGCCAGTCCCACCATTCAATGAAATCATGTCTGAACTGTACCTCCACTCCTCTGCTCCTTGTCCCCTGATAACCTTAGCAGTAATAGTTATTTAGCAAATGGATCTTATTGCAATTAATATTCAGTTCTCCTCTTGTTCTCTGCATTTGTTCGAAGGGCCTTAGGACAGCCTGACAGTGTGATATAAATGCAAGTCCTACCATTTGTCTAGTTTGGCCTCAGCTATTGCATCCAGCATGTAAGGAAAGATCTAAAGGTATTGGAGAGGGTGCAGAAAAGATTCATGAGAATGGTTCCAGGGATGAGGAACTACATTTACAAAGATAGGTTGAAGAAGTTGGGACTATTTTCCTTGAGAAGACTGAGAGATTTGATAGAGATATTCAAAATCATGAGGGGTTTGGACAGAGTAGATAGGAAGAAACTGTTCCCACTCGCGAAAGGCTCAAAACAAGAGGGCACAAATTTAAGGCAAATAGCAAAAGAAGCAACGGCGACATGAGGGAAAACTTTTTCACGCAGCGAGTAGTGAGGATCTGGAATGGCAGATTCAATCGGGGCATTCAAAAGGGAATTAGATAGTTACCTGATAAGGAAAAATGTGCAGAGTTATGGGGAGAATTGCACTAGATGAATTGCACACTCGGAGAGCCGGTGCAGACACGATGGGCTGAATGGTCTCCTTCTGTGCTGTAACAATTCTGTGATTCAGGTAAATCACAGTCACATTGCTGGCCTGTGAGGGCAGCCTAAGTATTCAGTGGCCAAAAGAAAACGATTGCCCTGGTACCATGTGGTGACAAGAGGCGCTAGTCATTGTTGCTGCTACCAGCAATGCTTCACCTTGGAGGCAGGGACCAAAGCCATCTTTGCTAAATGATAGTCCCTTCCACTTTGCAAGGTGGCATTCCCTAGTTCCGGAAATGGCACTGTCATATAAACTGGGTATTACACTTTGACAGTGGGCAAGTGAACTGGGCTTTATTGAGTGCCAACATGGCTAACAGAATTCCACAAAAATTAGGTCGTAGAATTTCCTCAGAACTCTTCCCACCCCACTGCCATAACTTTGGCCGAAGTAAGGCGTAAATCTTGCTTACCCACGTGAATGGAGCTCCGCTGCATTTCTGGCATAGTTACAATGGGAGCAGCTCTGAGGAAATTCCCTACTAACTATTGTTAGTTTCAGGGAGGTCGGCAGTGGCTTCTTTCATAGTTCACCAGAGGCAACTGTGATTTTTAAAATGCAAACATGTTTGGTGTCCCTCACCTTTAATCTCTCAATCCATTATTTTTAGTCTACTGATTATGTGCTTGGATTAAAAGGATAATTAAAGGAGTACGGAAAGGAATTTATGAACTATATTCAGTAAAGTCTTACACCACGACAGACACAGGACCCTGCTTTGGAAATTGGGCTTTTCCGTTTTCAGGTAGATTGTCCAACTCACGCTTCATCTTTCTGTTTGCACTCTTTTAACGCAGTTTTTTTTAATGGTTCACAGAGGCCATTTCAAAGCTTTTGTTACGGCAATGTGAGCAGCACTAACAAAGTCATATTCATTCCCGTCACCAGTTGCCCTGTATTGTTCTTTACAGCTGAGCTGGGTAACTTCAGAGGGCACTAGGGGTGAATGGTGTGATATTGGACTGGGTTCACATGTAGGCCTGACAGGGTCGGGGTGGCAGGTTCCTTTCCATGAAGGACATTCATGAACATGTTGTGTGTCTACTACAATCCAGCAGCTTCAGTAGTTTCTTTTCTGTACTTGACCTGATTACTACAATAAATTCATAATTTGAATTCCTGACCTCCCGGCTCTTGGTACAGTGCCTTACCCTCTACACGACCATATCTACTAAATTAAATTCCCTTATGTTCCCCTCACAGAAACTGAACAGCTAACATTATATTGCTGAGAGTATGTGCAACCAGTAATGTCCCCTCTAAGCTGCATGGCCATGCACAATCTTGAATATACCATGCAGTGCAATAAACAGGCCACACACAGCAGGGAAAGCTTAGAGTTCCGAAGAAGGGTCACTGACCCGAAACGTTAACTCTGCTTCTCTTTCCACAGATGCTGCCAGACCTGCTGAGTGGTTCCAGCATTTCTTGTTTTTATTAAAGATTAGAGAGAACATTGGCTACCAGTGGCGGGGAACCTGGAAATAGTGCATTTTCAAAATAGGTTACTACCCTGTGGGGCCACCAGATTGAATACTGATCATTACTGGTCTTCTGTAATTTGCACCTACTCCATTTAAAGGTTTCCTTTTGATATTGCCCTGTCCTTCTGGACATTGATTAGTATGTGCCCTACTAAGGGCGTGATGAATACTCCTGAATATTGAGCAATATTGCACGTGGGGGAGGTTGGGGAGGACTTTGAGAATGGAGGTACAGTATTGTCTGGAGATTTTGAAAATGTTCTACCAATGTTCACAAAAAGGTTCTAGATCAGGGGTGTCCAAACTATAGCCTGTAGACCATGAAGGCCCACAATCCCAGGCCATCAAAGCCCAAACATCGCATTCACATGAGCACTCATATTTCTTATTGTCTGGTTTGTTTAAGGGCCGTTCTTAGCAATGTTACCACATTGGTGGGCCAGTTCTAGTTCAGAACACCAAGATCCATTATCAACCACTTGGGGTATACTCAACTTGACGGCAACGTAGAGTTAAACCGTCTACATGGACTGCTAGTCTCCATGTTACTTGCCTAAGTGGCCCACAGAGCTAAAAGGCTTGGACATCCCTGTTTCACATTGATGGATTCTATCAGACAGGAAGTTATACACTGTTCCAAACACTGAATACTTTCTTCAGACAAGCTTGGGCTCCACTTCTCGTCTCATCTGAAAGCAAACAACATGAAAGAATCATAAATATCCGGGTCGCCAACAGCTTCAGTCACATTAGTGCAGCAATTCACCATTCTTGTTCCAAAAAATGTCAAAGGTGGTTAAAAAGCCACAAACTCTCTCTTTTGTTGGGAGCTTCCATGGTTCAAGGTTCGAACACCTCACAAACGATTCTCATAAAAGCTCCTCTCAATGCAATGTATCAGCTCATGGCCACCCGTGAAATCCTGCTAACATCGCACTGCACAGATAACACTATTATCTTCAAATAATTCAACACTTCAGCACTTTATGATCTTATTCCCTTGCCAGCCTGTGCTGAGTGCATCACAGCATTCAAATGTCCTTTTCAAATAAATATTGTATCAGCTTGAATTACACAGACAAATCCATCCACCCACTTCCTGGACCTTTGTGTGCTGAAAGCAATGTATAGAGGCAAAATTCCTCTGATACAAAACTGGGCAATGATTGCTTTCCATCATATTTGCGGTCAGGCCCTATTGGAGCACTGTGTTCAGTTCCGGGAACCACACCTCAGGAAGGATGTATTAGCCTTGGATGGGGTGCAGTACAGATTCACCAAGATGATAACAAGACTTAGAGGGTTAAGTTATGAGGATAGGTTGCATAGACTTGGATTGTTTTCCATGCAGTATAAAAGATTGAGGGATGATATGATCGAAGTGTTCAAAATGCTAAAAGGGGAGATACAGAGAAAGTATTACCTTTTGTTATTTGTTCACAGGAGCTGGACATTGATGGCAAGGCCAGCATTTATTGCCCATCCCTAATTATCCTTGTGAAGGTGGTAATGAACCACCTTCTTGAACCGTGGCAGTCCATGTGGTGCAGGCACACCCATGGTGCTGTTAGGGAGGGAGTTCCAGGGTTTTGACCCAGTGACAGGGAAGGAACGGTGGGGTAATCAAGAATGAGGGGACATATTATCAAAATTAGAGCCAGGCCATTCAGGAGGGAAATCAGGAAGTACTTCCTTAACACAAAGAAGTATATGCAAAACTATTTTCCCTAATGGCTTTTTACACTAAGGTGGATAAATGTTTTGCCTGGTAAGTGATCAAGAGATATGCAGCAAAGCTGGGTAGATGGAATTGAGGTACAGATCAGCTCTGATATAATTGAATGGCAGGAGAGATTCGAGGGGCTGAATGGCCTCCTTCTGTTCCTATGTTCCTTTTTGCTGATGAAATTACAATCTCAGGAATTCATGTGTAAATTCAGTAACATTTCGCACCAGTGCACAGATAGACCATGGGTTAGAAATTAAACTTTTACACCATAAGGCTAATTCTCCAACTCGCTCGCCATCCAGCTTAACTAAAAATTCCTGCTTGCACTGTTCTAACATTAGCCTTTTCTTGAATATATCACACAGAGAACATTTTTTTTAAATTTGCTACTACTATGTAGATACCTTGGGCAAGACCACATTTATTGCCCATCACAAGCTGCCCTGTCAATTGTTTTTTTACACCTCAGTGGCTTGCTGGACTACTGCAGAGGCACTGAGAGCCAATCATGTGATGTTGGTCTGGAGTCACATGCAGACCAGACCAGGTCGTCTCAGAAATCATATTTCAATCTGTGAATTCTTGCAATTTTATTAACTGGTTGTGGAGTAAGTATAAAAAGAGGTGATTTTCCATCTATCATTAACAGAGCAAATTCACCCCCACCCCACATGATGTTAATGGGAGTGAGCCTTTGGATTAGTGGTAACATTTTCCACCTCTGAAGTCAGATGGTGAAAGGGGTTCAAGCCCCATTCCCAACATCCCTCGTTAGTGGAAACTAGAATATGGTCTCTAAATACTGTGTTGACATTTAGTGAAGACACATATATCTGGATGGAGTCACCACTGACTCAGTGGTAGTAATCCCATCCGCGAGTTCGACAGCCCCAGCGAGTGGAGACTGGAGCGCCATCTCTGAATACTGGGTTAACGCCCAGTGGGAGTACTGGTGTCTAATGGGTGTGGGTGGGCACCCTCCATCATAAAGGGTGGGAGGGGCTCTTTAGCCTTGGTTGCAGCACAGCTGGGAGATGGAACGCTCCAGATAAAAGCCATGAGGAAGAAAGCGAGAAACCACCTCAAAGTGGCTCAAGAATCTTTTGAGTTAAGAGCTCCCCTAGGCCAGAACACAACAGATGGATAGATAAGGTGACTAAGGCACACACAGCAGAAAGGAGCCAGCTTTGATCCCTATGCTGATTTCAGACAAAGGTTGAATCTGGAACCTGTTCAGCAGTACTATGCCACTGAGGGAAATCTAAACAAGCATCTTACACTGCTGGCTACAAGCCAATTTTTAAAATATGTATTTGACCTCAGGACGTGGGTAACTCTTGCAAGGCTGCATTACTTTCCCATCACTGGTTGCCATGAGAAAGTGGTGATGGCCTTTCTCCTGGAACTGCTGCAATCCTTCTGATGAGGGTATTCCCATCAGGATGTTAGGTAGGAATTACATACTAGCCAAGCAACTATGAAGGAACGGTGATATGTAGCCAAGTCAGGATTGTAGGTGACTTTTAGGGGAACGTGGAAATAATACTGTTGCCACGACATTGCTCCTTTTGTCCTTTTCAGCTATAGAGGTCGTGTGGGAGCGAGGCTCTGCATTTAATCCTGTAGATCATACATACTGTAGCCACAGTGCACTGATGATGGAGGAGGTGGATATTGCGTCCAATGGCAAGGGGCCAATCAAACAACTGTTCTGTCCTGTAAAACTGCCAGGCCCACTAAAACCAGCATCTTGCAAAAAGTATGTTATCCCAACAGCCAGTCTTGGAAAGTCCTGACCATTTCATATTTGGCTTGCAGTCAGTTACTTGCAAACCATGTTAGGGTGGCATTAGCATGGGTCTCATGCAAGGTCTTGTGGCTCAGTATCACATCACACCCACACTGCATTTCCCCAACAGACCTTGACATTTTCACAAGCACAACCAATTTGAGGTTTAAATCGAAACATACAGTGCCCATGGAACATGGTTTCCAATGTGGTGAGCCAGTCAGGCAGTTATCAGATCAAAACATGATTGGCAATTTCACAAATATCCCTGACATTCTGGTCTCCACTACCCATTACCATTACTCTCTGAAATCGAATTGAAAACTTGGATTATCTTACATTAGAGGAAAAACCCTTTGCTGACTGTGTAAGTTTAAGGCAAAACAAAGCAGTTAAGAACAAATTCATTACCCATAGTAGAGCTTAGAGTAAAAAGCCTTAAATTTAGGCTGATTCTCATATTTTCTATCTTCATAGAAAAATCATTGCTTTGGGGAAAGTGTTGTTTTGTCGACAGTGGGAATCACTGTAGAAAACTTCATTTGTGGAGATGATGAACTCATTGATTTTTAATCTTTTAATTCTTCCGATCTGAATTTTCAAACAGATTCAACTTCTGCTTCCTTCATTCATTCTGGTTGAATTTGCTTCTAATTTAAGCCCTGCTTAAACATCTGCATTCATTCTCTTTTCTTCCTCGTTGTCATTTATAACTGTGCTGTTTATCTCCTGAGGCCAATCATTAAAATGTTTTTTCTGATTTTTAAGCAAGCTTTAAGAGATTGACGTTTCCTTCCTCCTCCGGTTTCTCGTCGCTCATTGCCTGCAGGTGATGACTCATGCTGGGGTCCCAAGTCCTCATGCGTCAGCTGTCACCCGTTACCTTCACATGAGCATAGACGGTTTTTTGAGTCAGCAGTCCTTTTGAGTGGAAATAGTCCAGCTGAGCCCAAACCTGTTCTCACTGATGCCCACACACACGCACTTTCCAGAAGGAGTCACAAGATAGTAACCAGGGCTAAGGACTAGCCAATTCCCCCTCCATCCCCATCTTGCAATCAAAAGTTACTATGGCTTCAGCCATAGGTGAGACTGTGGCATAGTGATAATGTCACTGAGCTAGTAATCCAGAGGGCCAGGCTAATGCCCTAGGGACATGGGTTCAAACGAAACTATCAATTGCTGTAAAAAACCCATCTGGTTCACTAATGCCTGTAGTAGGGAAGGTGTTAGAATCGATCATTAAGGAGGCTGTAGCTGGGCACTTAGAAAATCTCAAGGTAATTGGGAATAGTCAGCATGGCATTGTGAAAGGGAGATCATGTTTAACCAATTTATTGGAGTTCTTTGGAGGAGTAACATGTGCCATGGATAAAGGGGAGCCCGTTGGCATACTGTACTTGGATTTCCACAAGGCATTTGACAAAGTGCCACATAAAAGGTTATTGCACAAAGTAGAAGCTCATGGTGTAGGGGGTAGCATATTAGCATGGACAGAAGATTGGCTGGCTGGCAGAAAACAGTACGTATAAATGGGTCCTTTTCTGATTGGCAGGATGTGACGAGTGGAGTTCCACAGGGGTCTGTGCTGGGGCCTCTACTTCTTACAATTTATATCAATGACTTAGATGAGGGGAGCGATGACATGGTAGCTAAATTTGCAGATGACACAAAAGTAGGTAGGAAAGTAAATAAAAGCAAAATACTGCAGATGCTGGTAATCTGAAATGAAAACAATAAGTGCTGGAAATACTCAGCAGGTCTGGCAGCATCTGTGGAGATGCTGCCAGACCTGCTGAGTATTTCCAGCACTTTTTGTTTTCATCATAGGTAGGAAAGCATGTTGTGAAGAGGACATAAGGGGCTTGCAGACTGATATATAGATAGGTTGAGTGAGTGGGCAAAAATCTGGCAGATGGAGTATAACGTGGGAAAATGGGGAGTTGTTTAATTTGGCAGGAAGAATAAAAAAGCAGAGTCTTACTTAAATGAGAATGCCTGCAGAATTCCGAGGTGCAGAGGGATCTAGGTGTTCTAGCGCATGAGTCACAAAAAATTAGTATACAGGTACAGCAGGTAATAAAAAAGGCTAATGGATTGCTATCCGTATCATGAGAGGAACTGAAAATAAAAGTAAGGATGTTATGCTTCAGTTATACAGGGCATTGGTGAGATCAAATCTCGAATACTGTGTGCAGTTTTTGTGACCTTATTTAGGAAGGATGTTAATGCGTTGGAGGCACTTCAGAGGAGGTTTACTAGATTGATACCTGGAATGAGTGGGTTGTCTTATAAGGAAAGGTTGGACAGACTGGGCTTGTTTTCACTGGAGTTTAGAAGAGTGTGCAGAGACTTGATTGAAGTATATAAGATCCTGAACGGTCTTGACAAGGTGGATGTGGAAAGGATGTTTCCTCTTGTGGGGGAGTCCAAAACTAGGGGGCACTGTTTTAAAATTGGGGGGTCGCCCTTTTAAGACAGAGATGAGGAGAATTTTTTTCTCTCAGAGGGTTGTGCGACTTTGGAACTCTCTGCCTCAGAAAGTGGTGGAGGGGGGTCATTGAATAATTTTAAGGCGGAGGTAGATAGATTCTTGTTAGGCAAGAGAATTAAAGGTTATCGGGGTAGATGGGAGTGTGGAATTCAAGACACAAATAGATCAGCTATGATCTTACTGAATGGCGGAGCAGGCTAGAGGGGCTGAATGGCCTACTTCTGCTTTTAATTCGTATGTTTGTATGTAATGCCCTTTAGGGAAAGAAATCTGCCATCCTTACCTGGTCTGGCCTACATTGGACTCCAGACCCACAGCAATGTGGTTGACTCTTAACTGCCCTCTGAAATGGCCTAGCAAGCTACTCAGTTGTTAAGGGCAATTAGGGATGGGCAACAAATGCTGGCCTTACCAGTGATGCCCATAATCCCATGAAATAATTTTTTAAAAAGCCATGCTCAGTGTACAGCACTCTGAGTTGTGAGTTCAAGTCCCACTCCAAAGACTTCAGCAACAAAATCTAGGCTGATACTCCAGTGCAGGAGAGAGGGAATGCTGCACTGTCACAGGTGCTGTCATTTGGATGAGACATCAATCCAATGCCCCCGTTTGCTCTCTCATGTGGGCATAAAAGATCCCATGGCATTATTTCAAAGAAGAACAGAGACGTTCTTCCCGGTATCCCGCCCAATATTTATCCCTCAATCAACATCACAAAAATAGATTATTGGGTTGTCACATTGCTATTTCTGGGACCTTGCTGTGCACAAATTGGCTGTTGCATTATCAATATTACAACGTGACGACACTTCGGAAGTCCTTCATTGGCTGGAACACACTTTGTGATATCCTATGCTCATGAAACATGCTATATAAGGGTAGGCGGTGGCGTAGTGGTATGATCACTGGACTAGTAACCCAGAGATCCAGGGAATTTCTCTGGGGACATGGGTTCGAATCCCACCACAGCAGAAGGTGGAATTTGAATTTAATTAATAAATCTGGAATTAAAAGCTAGTCTAATGATGGCCATGAAATCATTGTCGATTGTTGTAAAAACCCATCTGGTTCACTAATGCCCTTTAGGGAAGGAAGTCTGCTGTCCTTAACTGGTCTGGCCGACATGTGACTCCAGACCCACAGAATGTGGTTAACTCTTACATGCCCTCTGAAATGGCCTAGCAAGCTACTCAGTTGTTCCTAACCGCTACAAAGTCAATAAAAAGAAATGAAACCGGACGGACCACACGGCATCGACCTAGGCACCAGAAACGACAATGGCAAACCCAGCCCAGTCGACCCTGCAAAATCCTCCTTACTAACATCTGGGGGCTTGTGCCAAAGTTTGGAGAGCTGTCCCACAGACTAGTCAAGCAACAGCCTGATATAGTCATACTCACGGAATCATACCTTACAGACAATGTCCCAGACACTGCCATCACCATCCCCAGGTATGTCCTGTCCCACCGGCAGGACAGACCTACCAGAGGTGGCGGGACAGTGGTATACAGTCAGGAGGGAGTTGCCCTGGGAGTCCTCAACATCGACTCCAGACCCCATGAAGTCTCATGGCATCAGGTCAAACATGGGCAAGGTAACCTCCTACTGATTACCACCTACCGCCCTCCCTCAGCTGATGACTCAGTACTCCACCATGTTAAACACCATTTGGAGGAAGCACTGGCAAGGGCACAAAATGTACTCTAGGTGGGGACTTCAATGTCCATCACCAAGAGTGGCTCGGTAGCACCACTACTGACCGAGCTGGCCGAGTCCTAAAGGACATAGCTGCTAGACTGGGTCTGCAGCAGGTGGTGGGGGAACCAACACGAGGGAAAAACATACTTGACCTCGTCCTCATCAATCTGCCTGGTGCAGATGCTTCTGTCCATGACTGTATTGGTAGGAGTGACCATCGCACAGTCCTTGTGGAGATGAAGTCCCGCCTTCACATTGAAGATACCGTCCATCGTGTTGTGTGGCACTACCACTGTGCTAAATGGGATAGATTTTGAACAGATCTAGCAATGCAAAAATGGGCATCCATGAAGCGCTGTGGGCCATCAGCAGCAGCAGAATTGTACTCAACTACAATCTGTAACCTCATGGCCCAGCATATTCCCCACTCTACCATTACCATCAAACCAGGAGACCAAACCTGGTTCAATGAAGAGTGCAGGAGGGCATGTCAGGAGCAGCACCAGGCATACCTCAAAATGAGGTGTCCATCTGGTGAAGCTACAACCCAGGACTACTTGCATGCCAAACTGCGTAAGCAGCATGCGATAGACAGAGCTAAGTGATCCCATAACCAACGGATCAGATCTAAGTTCTGCAGTCCTGCCATATCCAGCCATGAATGGTGGTGGACAATTAAACAACTAACTGGAGGAGGTGGCTCCACAAATATCCCCATCCTCAATGATGGAGGAGCCCAGCACATTAGTGCGAAAGATAAGGCTGAAGCATTTGCAACAATCTTCAGCCAGAAGGGCCGAGTTGATGATCCATCTCGGCCTCCTCCTGAAGTCCCCAGCATCACAGATGCCAGACTTCAGCCAATTCGATTCACTCCGCGTGATATCAAGAAACGACTGAAGGCACTGGATACTGCAAAAGCTATGGGCCCTGACAATATTACGGCAATAGTACTGAAGACCTGTGCTCCAGAACTTGTCGTGCCCCTAGCCAAGCTGTTCCAGTACAGCTACAACACTGGCATCTACCTTGCAATGTGGAAAATTGCCCAGGTATGTCCTGTACACAAAAAGCAGGACAAATCCAACCCGGCCAATTACCGCCCCATCAACCAACTCTCTATCATCAGTAAAGTGATGGAAGGTGTCATCAACAGTGCCATCAAGCAGCACTTGCTTAGCAATAACCTGCTCAGTGCCGCTCAGTTTGGGTTCCGCCAGGGCCACTCAGCTCCTGGCCTCATTACAGCCTTGGTTCAAACATGGACAAAAGGGCTGAACTCAAGAGGTGAGGTGAGAGTGACTGCCCTTGACATCAAGGCAGCATTTGACCGAGTATGGCATCAAGGAGCCCTAGCAAAACAGAGGTCAGTAGGAATCAGGGGGAAAACCCTCCGCTGACTGGAGTCATACCTAGCGCAAAGGAAGATGGTTGTGGCTGTTGGAGGTCCATCATCTGAGCTCCAGGACATCACTGCAGGAGTTCCTCAGGGTAGTGTCCTAGGCCCAACCACCTTCAGCTGCTTCATCAATGACCTTCCTTCAAGCATAAGGTCAGAAGTGGGGATGTTCTCGGATGATTGCACAATGTTCAGCACCATTTGTGACTCCTCAGATACTGAAGCAGTCCATGTAGAAATGCAGCAAGACCTGGACAATATCCAGGCTTGGGCTGATAAGTGGCAAGTAACATTCGCGCCACACAACTGCCAGGCAATGACCATCTCCAACAAGAGAGAATCTAACCATCTCCCCTTGACATTCAACAGCATTTCCATCGCTGAATCCTAGGGGTCACCATTGTCCAGAAACTGAACTGGAGTAGCCATATAAATACCGTGGCTACAAGAGCAGGTCAGAGGCTAGGAATCTTGAGGCGAGTAACTCACCTCCTGACTCCCCAAAGCCTGTCCACCATCTACAAGGCACAAGTCAGAAGTGTGATGGAATACTCTCCACTTGCCTGGACGGGTGCAGCTGCAACAACACTCAAGAAGCTCGACACCATCCAGGACAAAGCAGCCCGCTTGATTGGAACCCCATCTACAAACATTCACTCCCTCCACCACCAACGCACAGTGGCAGCAGTGTGTACCATCTACAAGATGCACTGCAGCAATGCACCAAGGCTCCTTAGACAGCACCTTCCAAACCTGCGACCTCTACCAACTAGAAGGACAAGGGCAGCAAATACATGGGAACACCACCACCGGCAAGTTCCCCTCCAAGTCACACACCATCCTGACTTGGAACTATATCGCCGTTCCTTCACTGTCGCTGGGTCAAAATCCTGGAACTCCCTTCCTAACAGCACTGTGGGTGTACCTACCCCACATGGATTGCAGAGGTTCAAGAAGGCAGCTCACCACCACCTTCTCAAGGGCAATTAGGGATGGGCAATAAATGCTGGCCTGGCCAGCGTCGCCCACATCCCATGAATGAATTAAAAAAAATATAAATGCAAGTCTTTCTTTTACTTTATTAAAGATATATGCGAATATACAAGTTCATAAATATGTGTGCAAATATACACCTAAATATACAATGGCCTCATGTATATATGTGAATGAATACTAGAAGTACAGTAGCTTAAATAAAGTATGTGTTAATGAATACTAATATCATTCTTGTGAATGATACCTTCTTGAGAATGTAATCAAAAAAACAAAAGAAATTAGTAAGTGATCCAGGCCAGTTAAGAAAGGCACCAAAATTAGAGCAGCTCCCTTTTTGCCCAACAGAAACAGGTCAAGTGCTTTTGAAAGACTAGTTATATTTAATATGCCTGGATTGTACTGACTGCGGAGTCATTCTGAAGCGTTCAACAGTGCAGAATCTGCAGTAAATAATTTGAAACAATACCGATGGCACTCTCATGTCTAGGAGAGAAAATTGTGGGTTCCAGTGACCGCAGGATTTGAGCACATAATCTAAGCCAACAATGAGGGAGCGCTGCATGGTCAGAGGTGCCATCCTTCTGATGAGATGTTAAACTGAGGTCCCGTCCATCTATTTGCCCAGATGTCAAAGATCCATGGTACTATTCGAAGAACAGCAGGGTGCTCTCCCTGCTGTTGTGGCCTGTGCTCCTCTCATAATTAATAGCATCTAAAACCAAGTTACCAGGTTACTCATCTCATTAATGTTGGTGGAGCATTACTGGTGCCAGTTTGCCTATGTAACAGCAGTCAATGGAGTAATTCATTGTACAAAGCACATTGAGATCCTTCAATAATATGACAAGATGCAGTATAAATGCAAGTATTATAACATTACCTCTTATCTGATGAATTATATAAATCGCTGGCAATCAGTCAGATTGCCATACCAGAGACCACTGGGGTAGCAAATGTATTTGAGGTGATTATTGGTGAGTTCATAGACAAAACCTTTTTTCACCTAGTCTTCTCCTTTCTCATTTGAACCTAACATACAGCTCAGAGACAACTACCAACCTCCCTGTACCAGAATGGACGAAGGATCTACACTTGAAACAGTTCTTTCCACAAATGCTGCCTGACCTGCTGTGTGATTCAGTTTCTGTTTTGGATTTCTAGCATCTGCAGTTGCTTGTTGCCAACAGACCTACATTTGCCTTGAAGCCCTGCCACTGTCATGGCTTAGCATGAAACTGTATTCCAGAGTTTAATACACCATTCACTGTCTTATCTACCCCCACGAGTTCCCTTCTTAGTTACATCCTTTTCAAGGCTGAAGGTTGCAGCCACAGAACTTGTGATACTGTGACCGAGACAAAGTCACCAGTGGAAGGCAAGTGGAAACCAGTGGCTCAATGGGCAAGCAGTGAGGATGAATAAGATATTTTGAAATTTTGCCTGATTATCTCTGGGGGAAGGATCAGAGAGAAATTCTGAAGAACTTTCCCTATTAAGTAGGCAGATAAGTTACATGGCTGCTTGCTATTTTCTTATTTTGTATCTTAGGACAACTGTGCTGTTCTTCCTAATGAAATTATGTCAGCCCAGCCGATGTATATAAATGTGTCAAAGTCCGTTAATCTAGAATTAATCCTCTGTCATGTTAGTCCAATTAAAAATCTCTCCTGTGCACTTGGCACAGGGGAGCACCCAATATCCATCAGAAAGCTGAGAGCTGAGAAATTTCCATCGTTGATATTAGTATGCTTGACTCAGTCACAATGACATTTCTATCTTTGCTACTTTAACACAAGACACTGAGCTGTTTCATTTAAATAGGTCATCACCTCTACTAATAAAGCAAATAGGTGTCAAAGGAACAAACTAAAGGAGGTCGCTTTAACCTAACCTGACTAGCGGGACATTGACAGCCTTGGGTGCGACGCCCGTTTTCACACCCCACTGACTTTTAACCCCATCATCCATTGGTCCCCATTTTAACCCATTCACAACACATCCACTTTCACAGAGGTAAAATCGAGTCCATTGACTTCAGTGGAGAGTATAATTGGAAGGAGAATAAAATGGGGTGGGTGCATTCCATTAAAAAATAAACCCAATGCCCTAAACATTTTAATTATTTTAGTTAAAACTGATATGAGCCTTATCCCCAGGCATGAGGCGAAACAACCAGTTTACTCTGACCACAAGGAGATTTTTTTTGTGACTCAGGTCTGATAACATCATGAGCGATTATCTTAAAATAAAAATCTGGCTGTCTCACCGTATCGCCTCCAAAGTGGAGTTGAGGTCGAAGATCAGCCATGATCCTATTGCATGGTGGAGCAGGCTCGAGGGGCCGAATGGCCTAGTCCTGCTCTTATACAAGTGCTCCAACTCACTCAAACCAGACGATCTGTTAGGCAGTCAGGATAGTTTAGAATTTATCATCTTACGACATTAGCCCAGAATTTGCCTCCAAAATAATGGGGAGATTCATGGTGCTCATTGTTATTCATATGCAAACTATCCAGCAACTTGAGGGGAGGTAGAGAATACAGTGTGATTTGTGAATCGTTACGAGATGCTGGAGGATTTGTGCTGCTCCATCAATACCTCATCTCGCCCTCAACTTCCCCGTTAGTTTCATAAAGTTGCTGCATTTGTGTATTTATTACCCATTAGCTCATCACAGAATGTTAGGGCCAGTACTCAACACTGGAAATACCTTTTCAGAATCATAAAATAGTTACAGCACAGAAGGAGGCCATTCTGGCCGTCATGTCAGTGCTGGCACTCTGTAAGAGCAACTCACCAAGTCCCAATCTCCCATCTTTTCCCCGTAGCCCTGCAAATTTATAAAATTTAAAGAGGAGATTTACATTCCTGCAATCCCAAGCAATCTTTCTGGCCCAGAAAGGGAATGATTTAACTGTGGAGTCTCATTCTTACAGGTAATAAATTGTTGTTAGATTTTTTTAAATTTAAAATGTAATTTAAAAAAGTTCTTACTTTTCCTTCTTGTCTCTTTTTTTCCTCTCTTTCTTAATCCAATCTTTCTTTCCCTCTCTTTGTTTCACTTTCTGTACCTGCTTTGCTTCGAACTCACCCTATTTCCTTCTCCATCCTTAATCTGTTTATTTCTCAATCCTTAAATCTAAGTGGTTAAGGAGGTAGACTGCTGGCCCCAACATTCACTAAGGGCCGAGACGCCCTGTTGCCCTCACCATGCTGGTATCAGCTCACACTTCCAGCAACTTACTGTGCAAAACATTTTTGAGCTGAAGGGTAAGAGAAAATATCTAACAGGGCACTCTGTGAGATGCCCCACTCTAGCAAATTCCAGTCTGTTTTTCTTTTTTTCCTTAGTGAGAAGTGTTCAGTGGAAAAGTGTTTCATCAACAGACATCAGAACAAAAAAGAAATCCCTCAAAAATGATAAATGATTGGTGGCGGTGTGAAGTTCTGCTCAGTGCTAGGGAGTGGGGTCAGAGACGGATTTGAGTCCTATTATACTCAGTTCCTGTAAACTCTTAACCATATTTGAGAGGAATAAATCATTGTGTGCATGAGGACCTTTATGTTACAGCGTCACATAACGTTAGTCTTTCATTGGTCAACTTTTTATCAAAATCAAATTCAAATTAAAAAACTTAAGCGTTTGCTTTAAGAACCAGTTCACCTTGGCTCGCCTCTATCCAACTGAGTTGTCCGTTGTTACAGTGTCACTTTGGAATGTGACTGGTGGGAACAGTGACCAGTGTTACAGAGCCGGTGCTGATGGAGCAGGTCTTCAAACAAAAAGCAAAAGCCACCTATTCCCCGTTCTCCCAGTGTCTCCGCAGGTTTATCCGGGGGAAAGCTGATCATTAAGGAAGTCCCCCAGGGTTTGATCCTACTGTAGTGAGATAGCTGATGTGCTAAAATTAGCCTCATGATCTCTGAGATATGGAGGGGACAATCAGCTTGTGTGTCAGCTCCTGATCACTGAAATAGAAAACAAGAAGTTGCTTTTATATAGAGCCTTTCACAACTTCAGGGCATGCCAAAGCACTTTACAACCAATGAAGTACTCTTGAAGTATAGTCATTGCTGTAATGTACGAAACGTGGTAGCCAACTTGTGCACAGTAAGCTCCCACAAACAGCAATGTTATAGTGACCAGATAATCTGTTTTTCAGTTGATTGAAGGAGAAATATTAGTCCTGACATCAAGGAGAGCTGCCCTACTCTTCTTCGTGATAGTGCACAGGATTCTCTTACATGCACTTGAGGGGGCAGATTAGGTCTCAGTTTAATGTTTCATCCAAAAGATGGTATCTCCGACAGTGCAGCATTCCCTCAGGACTGAACTGCTCCTATTGCTGATCACTGTTTGGTATTCCCTGGTGTTATTTCATCTGGTTCACTAATGTCCTATGAAGAAGGAAACCTCTCATCTTTACCCCATCTAGCCTATATGTGACTCCAAACCCACACCCACATGGTTGACTCTTAACTGCTCTCTGCAAAGGCCGAGTGAGCCACTCAGCTGTACAGGGCAACTAGGAACGGCCAATAAATGCCAGCCTTGCCAGTGATGCCCACATTCCACAGAATGAATACAAGAAAAACAGAGCGTGGCCTGTTGAGAAGACAGGCCCAGCTCCCAATAGTCAACCTTTCAGTTGGAACTGCCCAGTTTGCCTGACCCATAACAGACCGTGCTGAGGCAGATGATTTTTTTTCTCCCACATTCTTCCAGCTTAATGCTTGTCAAAACTGTTCAAGGTCTGGTATGCAATAGCGTTTCATCACAAAGCACTCCGCTTACCACATGACCTAGTGCTGCTGATTATGGTCAGTCAGTCATGTGTATTTAAAAAGGAATCCGACCTTCGTACTGAGAGACGACGAGGAACAGACATCAGTAAGAGCTGCTTAGAGCTGTGAAATCTGTCTGAATCAGAGTATAGTGGAATTATCAATTCTATTGTTATACTGAGGGAAAACACTAACAGGTTACATTAGTACCAACACATTGGCTTCACTCCATACATACACTCTCTGGCTCTCCTTTTCCTGTGTGTACTGGTAAATATGACCAATATTGAAAACATTTTCCAACCATCTCTTTCTCCTTTGTGGTTTGATTTCTCCTCTTACTTATTAACTTATCTCCCTGACCTCTCTCCTCCCCTCCCAGGTCCAATTCCTTCCTGTCCTTCCTACAGTAGTACATTCTTACCGTGCTCCTATTATGCCTCACCTGATTGAACTGTTAGAAGTCATCAATCAGCTAGAGTTTAGAAAAATGAGAGGTGATCGCATTGAAACTCAATAGGGTGGGTGCTGGATGTATCCCCTGGTTGGGGAATCTGGAACTAGGGGTCACAGTCTCAGATTAAGAGGTTGGCTATTTAGGACGGAGATGAGGAGAAATTTCTTCACTCTTAGCGTTGTGAATCTTTGGAATTCTCTACCCCAGAGGGCTGTATGTGCTCAGTTGTTGAGTATATTCAAGACTGAGATTTTTGGATACTAAGGGAATCAAGAGATATGGGGACAGAGCAGGAAGGTGTAGCTGAGGTTGAAGAACAGCCATGATCTTATTGAATGGTGCAGTAGGCGACTGGCTACTCCTGCTATTTCTTATGTTAACCCTCAACCATATATATGTTTGAGCCAAAACAATGAAGGTCAAGGGTTATTCGGTAATGGTATAGCAAGGAAATTACAGGTGAGCCCAATTCTGCCCTTATCTGATGCCCTGACAGATGCATTGAGGAGAAGGAACTACCAGGTAGTGCTCAGGAAGGGGATGCCTAACTGAATTGCCCTTTCCCTAGCTCAGGGGTATTGAGGTCAACCTTAGTGTCACCCATTTCCTTTAAGACCAGACAGAAGGAATCAGTCCAAAATTCTACCATAACTGAGGTCATGTTTGAGATATTCCAGTTCATACCTGGACAGGCATGTTACAATGATATGCAAATTAAGGAAATGCATCATGTGACATATTCCCCATCAAGTGCATCCCAGCAAAGAGCCTCAGGAGTGCTTGTTAAATTTTAGCAATTTAGCTTAGTCAAACTGGCATTAAAGAGAACTAGAAACTTTGAAACTGTCTTTTAATGTTCTGCGTGCTCATCAATGGCAGAGGCTGTGGTGTAGTGGTAATGTCATTGGACTAGTAACCCAAAAGCCCAGGGGATCTGGGTTTAAATCCCACCAGAGCAAATGGTGAAATGTGAATTCAATGAATCTGGAATTTAAAAAAGCTAGTCTAATGGTGGCCATGAAACCATCATCGATTGTTGCAAAAACCCATCTGGTTCACGAATGGCCTTTAGGGAAGGAAATCTGCTGTTCTTATCTGGTCTGGCTGACATATGACTCCAGATCCACAGCAATGTGGTTGACTCTTAACTGCCCTCTGAAATGGCCTAGCAAGCCACTCAGCTGTACCAAACCGCTACAAAGCCTAAGAAAAGGAATGAAACCGAACAGACAACCCAGCATTGACCTAGGCACTGGAAAAGACAAAAGCAAACCCAGCCCTGTTGACCCTGCAAAGTCCTCCTTACGAACATCTGGGGTCTTGTGCCAAAGTTGGGAGAGCTGTCCCACAGACTACTTAAGCAACAGCCTGACAATAGTCATACTCACGGAATCATACCTTACAATGTCCCTGACACTGCCATCGCCAGACCCACCAGAAGTGGCAGCACAATGGTGTGCAGTCTGGAGGGAGTGGCCCTGGGAGTCCTCAACATTGACTCCTGACCCCATGAAGTCTCATAGCATCAGATCAAACATGGGCTAGGAAACCTCCTGCTGATTACCACCTACCACCCACCCTTGATTGGAAAATCAGTGCTTCTCCATGTTGAACACCAACTGGAAGAAGCACTGAGGGTAGCAAGGACACAGAATGCACTCTGGGTGGGGGACTTCAATGTCCATCACCGAGTGGCTCAGTAGCACCACTACTGAGTCCTAAAGGACATAGCTGCTAGACTGGGTCTACGGCAGGTGGTGAGGGAACCAACAAGAGGGAAAAACCTACTTGACCTCGTCCTCACCAATCTACCTGTCGCAGATGCATCTGTCCATGACAGTAGTGGTAGAAGTGACCACCGTACAGTCCTTGTGGAGACGAAGCGTTGTCTTCACGTTGAGGATACCCACCATCGTGTTGTGTGGCACTACCACTGTGCTAAATGGGATAGATTTCGAACAGATCTAGCAACTCAAAATTGGGCATTCATGAGGTGCTGTGGACCATCAGCAGAACTGCACTCAACCATAATCTGTAACCTCATGGCCCGGCATATCCCCCACTCTACCATTACCATCAAGCCAGGGGATCAACCCTGGTTCAATGAGGTGTGCAGGAAGACATGCCAGGAGCAGCACCAGGCGTATCTAAAATTGAGGTGTCAGCCTGGTGAAGCTACAACTCAAGACTACTTGCATGACAAACAGTGGAAACAACATACAATAGACATGGCTAAACGATCCCACAACCAACGGATCAGATCTAAGCTCTGCAGTCCTGCCACATCCAGTCCTGAATGGTGGTGGTCAATTAAACAACTAATAGGAGGAGGAGGCTCCACAAATATCCTCATCCTCAACGATGGGGGAGCCCAACACATCAGTGCAAAAGACAAGACTGAAGCCTTTGCGACCATCTTCAGCCAGAAGTGCCAAGTGGATGATGCATCTCGGCCTCCTCCTGAGGTCCCCAGCATTACAGATACCAGTCTTCAACCTATCCAATTCACTCCACACGTTATCAAGAAACTGGATACTGCAGAGGCTATGGGCACTGACAACATTCTGGCAAGAGTACTGAAGACTTGTGCTCCAGAACTCGCCGTGCCCCTAGCCAAGCTGTTTCAGTATAGCTGCAACACTGGCATCTTCCCGGCAATGTGGAAAATTGTCCAGGTATGGCCTGTGCACAAAATGCAGGACAAATCTGACCCGGCCAATTACAGCCCTATCAGTCTACTCTCGATCATCAGCAAAGTGATGGAAGGGGGTGTTGTCGACAGTGCTATCAAGCGACACTTGCTCAGCAATAACCTGCTCACTGACACTCAGTTTGGGTTCCGCCATGACCACCCAGCTCCTGACCTCATTACAGCCTTGGTCTAAAAAGGAACAAACAGCTGAACACCAGAGGTGAGGTGAGAGTGACTGCCCTTGCATTAAGGCAACATTTGACTGAGCATGGCATCAAGGAGCCCGAGCAAAACTGCAGTCAATGGGAATCAGAGAAAACTCTCAGCTGGTTAGAATCATACCTAGCACAAAGGAAGATGGTTGTGGTTGTTGGAGGTCAATCATCACAGCCCCGGGACATCACTACAGAAGTTCCTCAGGGTAGTGTCCTAGGCCCAACCATCCTCAGCTGCTTCATTAATGATCTTCCCTCCATCGTAAGGTCAGAAGTGGGGATGTTCGCTGATGATTGCACAATGTTCAGCACCATTCGCAACTCTTCAGATACTAAAGCAGTCCGTGTAGAAATGCAGCAAGACCTGGACAATATCCAGGCTTGGGCTGATAAGTTGCAAGTAATATTCGCGTCATACAAGTGCCAGGCGACAACCATCCCAAACAAGAGAGAAACTAACCATCTCCCCTTGACATTCAATGACATTACCATCGCTGAATCACCCACTATCAACATCCTGGGGGGGGGGGGGTACCATTGAACAGAAACTGAACTGGACCAGCCGCATAAATGCTGTGGCTACAAGACCAAGTCAGAGGCTGGGAATTCTGCATCAAGTAACTCACCTCCTATCTCCCCAATGTCTGTCCACTATATACAAGGCACAAGTCAGGAGTGTAATGGATTGCAGTGGTTCAAGAATGTAGCTCACCACCACCTTCTCAAGGGCAATTAGGGATGGGCAATAAATGCTGGCCTAGCCAGCGATGCCTACATCCCACAAACAAATAAAAAAAAATTCACACTGCAGTGAGGTGGCAGAGCAACTCTCTTCCTTTCCACCGAAGGCAGGTGCAGCAGGTGTTTCATAAATGAACACTGTGTTTACCCGGAATATTTGGCTGCCCTCTGGCACTGGGAAATGGGCCAAGGGGTTGTGAAGCAGCTCAAGCGGTGGGTGGAAGTGTCACCCTGCCAAAGATCCATCACCATAAAGAGGCAGGCAGGAAATTCAGGGCCTGCTTCCCCCGTTCAATAATTAAGCCTTTTGTTGACTTCAGAACAGTCAAAATGTGTTACCTGTACTTTGCCTAGCTTGGATATTTGTTCGGTGGCAGATTCCATGTTTTGAAACATATTTTCAGGCTTTATTTTGTAGCCCATCAGTTCAGGATTAGTAAACGCATAACGGCATTTTTTTCTCGAAGATGTTACGAAAGTACTTCCATTTTTTTAATATTTTATTTTTTGAGGACTTGTGTCAAAACTGAAAAGATTCCATGGACGTGTTTTTTTTTTTACCAAGTTCACTGAAAGGACACTTGAGATGTTGTTTGAAAACAACCTGTGCTGGCAAACATGTGCTTTAAGCTCAATAAACAACAGAAACCTTGGTGACCTGGTGAAGATGTTTACAGAGAAGCCACATATGCATTATGGAGGTCAGGAGGTTGACTTTCTGTTTGGGGTTTGGATATTGTTTTTAATTCAGTTGGGGTGTGAACTGTTTTGAAGACAGCTGGTGTTTTGCCTGCCAAGGGAAAAGAAACCACCCAGCTCACCTCTTTCTCTACCTCTTTGAAGAAACCCTGCAAAGATCCAGCGGGGGGAGAGCTAAAATCCCTGTTGCTGCATCTCTCCTAAGAAGCTGGAGAAACCTGCCAGATTAATTCTCAACACCACCTGAAAAGAACTGCTTTAGAAAACATCCCAGTGACCCGTCTCCGTACACCCAGACGCCAGACCAAAAGGAACAACGGACTTCCTTCCATCTCTTCTCTTTTTTCTTCATTTGCAAGTATTTTTTTTTTTTGTAACAGACCTCAGCAGAGAGAATTTCTGTATTTTTGTCACTGTGTGTGAGTGCATGTGTGGAGAATTTAAAAAGGGAACTTTCATATTTCAATCTGTGTGTTAATGCTTTGCTTCACTACTGGATAAATCTTGTTTGATAATAAACTGATAATTTTGTTGTTTATTAATGAAACCTGGTTTTATTCTGGGATAAAGAGTAGAGTATATGATTGACCATATCGGTAAATGGTAAATATTTTTGAAATATATATTGTGACCTGTGGAGAAGTGGGACAAGAAAAGACAGTGCACTCCTCCCACCTCAGTCATAACAAAGAAATGAAGTAACAAACACAGTGAAGGATGGTAAATCTTAATTTAATGTATAAATGGATTTAAGGAACAAAACGGTTCCATAAATTAAGCAACTTACAAGCAGTATGTGGCCATACATTTAAACATAGAGTTATTCTTATGAATTCCAATATGGATTAGGAATAAGTAGCCCCTTACTCTCACAAGTCATTCTAAAAATATTCGTTCAACTGAGGAATATCCCACATCTCCAGGATTTTTTGCTCATTAATATGTGACATTGTGTTTTGAGGCAGATTATCATTTTCTTACAAAAAACATATTTTCCAAATTATTTTGCTCCCTCTTTCATTCTCGCTGCGTCATTTCCTTACAGGTGCTTCAATTGGTTGTTGACAGCTGTGTAGGGTTGTCTTAGTTACCCCTTTTATTACTCCCTTCTTGTGGGTTAGCACACTGCAAAGCCTCGGCCTGCTCGTCTCTCCCAATATGGCCTGGTTGAGATCAGGATATCACCATGCAGGTAATCACATCCCACCAACCAGTGACCAGGCCAGCTCGTCCAAAGAGGACTGTTTAGCAAAATAGTTAACTTCAGTTGAAATAGTTTTATTTCTCAACAACAAAAAAATGAATTAGGGTGGCACAGTGGGGTACACATTTCACCTCTGACATTTGGGTTCAATCTAGCCGGATTGGGTGAAAGTTTCCATTTGCCGTAAGAAGGGCTTAAGCAAAATGGATTTGTGTCTCCTCAATCCAGTTTCCAATGGATGGGGCCCATAACATAACGTTGGAACTAACTGCATAATCTCACGCAGAAGGTTTGTGTGGGATATAGTAAAATGTCGCGCTGGTGCACTCAAGATTCCTTGGCTACACTGCATCTCACCCTGTGTTATTGGTGATCCGTGACAGCTGCTTTATGCTGTCGCCAGGTGCCCAAGACTAGCACCGAAATTCGTCTACTTGATGTGCCCAATAAAAGCTAGTTCTTCAATAATTCCAGCAACACTATACCATGTACACAAGCTAGAACGCATGGGTTAACAGCAAGCAGAGCTCGTGAGAATTAGATTTACTTCAGGTTGCTCACTTGTTTGGGGGAACAGAGCTCAACATAAGACAAGCAGAATTTTTTTTTAAATTGCTGAAAGCGAAAGGAACTTGAATGTGACAGAGTGTAATGACTGCAATTGTGGCCCAGTCACTTCCGAGAGGCACTCGAGCTCTACGCCTCTATCATAGTGTTTATTAGCACAGCTCTTATCATTTAACAGGCTGTCAAGCGGATCAGAGAATGGTTTAACTCAGCCATTGCTGGCCAATTGACTCTGCGCCGGAGAGAATGGTGCAGAAGGGGGACTTTGTAAATAACACCTAAATGGATGGAACTTTCAACTGAAAGAGATGAAATTGAATCAGTCGCCCACTTAGTTTCTCTTTATGTTGATGGAAAGGAAAATGGCGCTGAATGGATAGCAGGCAGCTGATTCCAATAACACCCATCCCTCACCCCCTCCACCCGTCCCTCACCCCCTCCACACCACCACCCATCCCTCACCCCCTCCACACCGCCACCCATCCCTCACCCCCTCCACACCGCCACCCATCCCTCACCCCCTCCACACCGCCACCCGTCCCTCACCCCCTCCACCCGTCCCTCACCCCCTCCACACCACCACCCATCCCTCACCCCCTCCACACCGCCACCCGTCCCTCACCCCCTCCACCCGTCTCTCACCCCCTCCACACCGCCACCCATCCCTCACCCCCTCCACACCGCCACCCATCCCTCACCCCCTCCACACCGCCACCCGTCCCTCACCCCCTCCACCCGTCCCTCACCCCCTCCACGCCGCCACCCGTCTCTCACCCCCCTCCACGCCGCCACCCGTCCCTCACCCCCTCCACGCCGCCACCCGTCCCTCACCCCCTCCACGCCGCCACCCGTCCCTCACCCCCTCCACGCCGCCACCCGTCCCTCACCCCCTCCACGCCGCCACCCGTCCCTCACCCCCTCCACGCCGCCACCCGTCCCTCACCCCCTCCACGCCGCCACCCGTCCCTCACCCCCTCCACGCCGCCACCCATCCCTCACCCCCTCCACACCGCCACCCGTCCCTCACCCCCCTCCACACCGCCACCCGTCCCTCACCCCCTCCACCCGTCCCTCACCCCCTCCACGCCGCCACCCGTCCCTCACCCCCTCCACGCCGCCACCCGTCCCTCACCCCCTCCACGCCGCCACCCGTCTCTCACCCCCTCCACACCGCCACCCATCCCTCACCCCCTCCACACCGCCACCCTTCTCTCACCCCCTCCACACCGCCACCCTTCTCTCACCCCCTCCACACCGCCACCCTTCTCTCACCCCCTCCACACCGCCACCCTTCTCTCACCCCCTCCACACTGCCACCCGTCCCTCACCCCCTCCACCCGTCCCTCACCCCCTCCACACCGCCACCCGTCCCTCACCCCCTCCACACCGCCACCCGTCCCTCACCCCCTCCACCCGTCCCTCACCCCCTCCACGCCGCCACCCGTCCCTCACCCCCTCCACCCGTCCCTCACCCCCTCCACACTGCCACCTGCACTTCATTTGAAAGCTCCAGCTTAATTTTCTTCTCAATGACCAAAAGAAATTTTACCCAATCACATCACAGCAAAACAAAGTGTTTCTATATTTGCCCTGACACCTCTCAAATTCACTTAGACTGAGGAGATTTTATTTTTTGAAACAGTGTAGCTTTAAGCGTTTTGAGTGGATTATTTGTCGGAGTAGATGGAATGGGAGGAGACTTGTGTGGAGCATTAGAACCTAAGAAATAGAAGGAGTAGGCCATATGGCCATTTAATAACATAGTTAGTTTTACCCTTTCTTGTCCAATCACCATATCCCAAAATCCCCTTTGAGTCCAAAAATCTAGAGCTCTCAGTCTTCAATATTCTCAATGACTGAGCATCCACAGCCCTCTGGGGTACAGAATTTCAAAGATTCACAACCCTCTGAGTGAAGGAGTTTCTCCTCATCTCAATTGCAAAAGGCAGACCCCCCTTATCCAGATGACTGTGCCCCCTGCTTCTAGACGCTCCAGCCACAGAAAACAACCTCTCAGCATCTATCCTTCTTAGAACCTTCTACTTTCCAAGGAGATCACCTCTCCCTCTTCTAAACTCCACAGTGATTATAGGCTCATTCTACTCACTCTTTTCTCATAGGATAACTCTCATCCCAGGAATCAACCTAATGAACCTTTGTTGCACTGCTTCTAAGGCAAGTATAATACCCTTCCTAAGGTAGGGAGCCCAAAGCAGTACACAGGACACCAGGGTGGTCTCACCAAAGACCTGTACAATTGCAGCAAGACTCCTTTACTCCTGTACTCCAACCCCTTGCATTAAAGGCCAACATACCATTTGCTTTCTTAATTGCTTGCTGTACCTGCATGCTTACTTTCTGCGTTCCTTCTGAACATCAACATTTAAATTTTCTATTTAAAAGATTTTTTTTCTATTCTTCTGACAAAAGTGAATAACTTCATATTTCCCCGCATTATACTCCATCTGAGGGCCGAATGGCCAGTTTCTGTGTTGTACAACACTGTAATTCTACACTCCCAGAACTAACTCGGCAGAGATTCTGCCTACAAAACCTGTAGCTCCATTCACCGCTGATATACAAGATGACCGGGCCTTCACAGCTCTCAGACTCAACTTCAAGAACCTGCAGCTGTTCCCCACCCACCCTGTGCTTGCCTATGTTACTGGGCTAGCAACCTAAAGGGTCATGTGGCAACCACGACAAGATATCAGTTCAATATGTCGCAAGATTTGTGAGCTAGCAGCAGACAATGACCACGTTGGGTTGTCATACGAACCCAACTGGTTCACGAATGACCTTCAGAAAAGGGGTCATGCCACCATCACCACGTCCCCTCCCAACCCCCGTACCCACCATCACTTGCTCCGAAAGACTCCAGACCGCGTGCTATGTGATTGGCTTCTAAATGTCCTCAGGACGACCATAGATGAGTAATAAATATCACTTTGTCAGAGTATGCCCCAAGAACAAATGTTTAAATAATGATTAGATTAGATTAGATTAGAGATACAGCACTGAAACAGGCCCTTCGGCCCACCGAGTCTGTGCCGAACATCAACCACCCATTTATACTAATCCTACACTAATCCCATATTCCTACCAAACATCCCCACCTGTCCCTATATTTCCCTACCACCTACCTATACTAGTGACAATTTATAATGGCCAATTTACCTATCAACCTGCAAGTCTTTTGGCTTGTGGGAGGAAACCGGAGCACCCGGAGAAAACCCACGCAGACACAGGGAGAACTTGCAAACTCCACACAGGCAGTACCCGGAATCAACCCGGGTCCCTGGAGCTGTGAGGCTGCGGTGCTAACCACTGCGCCACTGTGCCGCCCCGTGCTCCCCATCACAATGTCCTCTTCAATCCCCTCCTCTTGCACAATCCAAACACCTCTGCACAGCAACCCACCTCTCACCCATAGCCTGTGGATCAGCCACTGTACCACATCCCACCACCGCAACCCCACCACCCCCCTCCCCTCCCCCACCCCGACCTTCCCCTGCTTCCCAGGTACCTGGGCCTGCCAGGCACTAAGCCTCATTAGCTGACAAATGAGCCACTGTTTATAATTTTAAAAAATCCTTAACAATATCCAAACAAGATGCTGACCTGCCCCTCCAGCACAGGAGCTCTCTTTTAAACAGAGAGGGGATGATTTTAAGAGATTATGTTTTCCCCACACATTTCCCCTTTGCTAAATGACCCCCAGAAGTGTTAGCAAAGGTGCTGTCAGAAGGTGCAAGCATTGCGTTTAAGCCAATACTCTTTAATGCTGGGCAATGCACCTCATGTGATGTGCTGACTTCATCACTTGAAGCTAATGCAATCACTCCATCACGGCCTGTAAACAGCAGTACCTCCCTACGTGTTGGAGGTACACGGCTTGAAATTAAACCCAGGTTCAGACCACGGGTAATTTGCACACAAGATGGGGATAATCTAAGAATTTCAGATGGCCAGCATGACATTTGACTGAAACGACTGTCGCGCGTGATGGGAAATCATGGTGACAACATATGATTATATAAGCATAAATATGTCTATATTTACATATCAAATGATACATATCAAATGTATTTACCATTTTCTCCCACAGCCTGGAAGTATCACTCCACAAAAAAGTCAGATTTAACGTTTGACTCACCATTGTGATTGTCCTGCCGGTATGTAGCAGCCTGCCTTTTAAGAGAAGTTTCTCCCTGGGTTACACAGGAACAGGAGGAGGCCATTCAGCCCCTCAAGCCTGTTCCGCTCGGTGGGGTGGGGGGGGGGGGGGGGGGGGGGGTCATGACATGTTCGGTTGACAAGTGTCAAAAGTTCACTTGAGTCTCTCATTTTAATCTCTTTCTGTGCCTCACCATTTTTAAGCTTCAGGCGCCTCGTGGGATTTGCATAAAATCTCTCTTTTGATTGTTATCTAAACAGTTAAATATATATTAAAGCTCAAGGGTTATTTACAGGCGATGAAGATTTTTTCGGTACACCATTTGTTTTTGAATTGTAAAAGGGCCTCAGATGAGGTGATGAAAGGTTTGGATAAAACACTAAGTAGCTCTTCCACAGTGGATTTCCCCTGAATACTGACTGAGGTAGATAATTCGGAGTTCTCTCTGGGAGGTCCCACCATTTCTCTCCTCTCCTCTCACACCGAGCTTTCATCCGGCTTCTCCACCAGCTGAGCGTGTTTCCGCTTTTCCAGCATTTTGCTCAGCTCCTCGGTGAAGGAGTGGTAATGGGGCGAGGTGGACTCCATCTCACTGGCCTGCCGCAGCAGGACGTAGCTGTTGCCGTTCATCTTCCTCAGTACATGAGGCAGGCCGGGCAGGCCATTGGGGGTGGTGGCACTGGCGGGGTCGGTGGTGCAGGAGGACGGGTCGGGAGGGAGAGGGAGTGGGGGAGGAGGCGGAGGTGGAGGCAGCAGTTCGGTGGTCGGCATCCTGTGATTACCCGTTGTCACACCCTCGCCGGGGATTATTTTCAGGAAGCGGTCGCCGGGGTAGTGGCCCGGTTCCCCCCTCCTCGGCCTTCCCCACGCAACTGCCGGAAATGTTCTGCAGCTCCACTAGCGACGACCTGGGAAGCCGCATGTTGTAGGTTCCCCTTTTGGAGGGCGAGCAGAAGAGGTAGATGGACAAGGTGGACAGGACGAAGGAAATAGCAGCCAGGACAGTGATAATTATTAGATATATGAATTCCCGGCCTTTGGAGATCTGGCGCTGAGGTGATGACGGAAGGGAAGGTGGTGAGACTGCCAAGCTTTCCATGATGCTGATGTTGTATGAGGCTACTGCGTACCTCACTCCATTTTCTTCGGCAGAGCAGCAGTATTCCCCATTGTCAGTGATCTGCACATCCTTTACCACCAATGAACCGTCTTCTTGTCGGTAGCATTTCTCATCATCGCCAAGGAGCTCCACCCCATTGAGCTTCCACCTCACGATGGCTATGTTGGAACTGAGATGGCATCGCAAAAAAATGTCCGCTCCCTTCTGCACTCTTCTACTCTTCACTTCTAAATGACCTGTGAAAAAAAAAGGGTGAAATTACTGGAATTATTAGTCCGGGCGGCACAGTGGTTAGCACCGCAGCCTCATAGCTCCAGCGACCCGGGTTCGATTCTGGGTGCTGCCTGTGTAGAGTTTGCAAGTTCTCCCTGTGACCGCGTGGGTTTTCGCCGGGTGCTCCGGTTTCCTCTCTCAGCCAAAGACTTGCAGGTTGATAGGTAAATTGGCCATTGTAAATTGTCCCTAGTATAGGTAGGTGGTAGGGGAATTGAGGGAAGGTGAGGATGTGAGAGGGTAATGGGATGAATGTAGGATTAGTATAAATGGGCGGTTGATGGTCGGCACAGACTCGGTGGGCCGATGGGACTGTTTCAGTGCTGTATCTATAAATAAATAAAATATTATTCCTGTGAGTGTCGGCGGAGCTTTGTGGGGGGGGAGGGGGGTGGGGGGAAAGAACCTTTCCAGTGAGGGAAATATTTGTATCCAGTCGTTGCTATGAAGCAATTATTATTGAGCGTAATCAGGGAAAGACTCAGTTTCTGAGTGAATGGCAGCTTTTTAGTAAACTGTCATGTTGGCACAGTGGCCACTCAGAGTGGAATGTAAGTGGACCAGCTATAACATCAGAGGGAGGCACGGGGTGGATCCCAAGGTACTTCCCCAAAGGGGAAGAATCACGCTCATGCCCTTGCAGTTTCAAGCCCTTTGAGTAGGCCCACCCTCCTGTTCCAGCATGAAGCTCTCACAGAAGAGGCTAAGCCCATTCACAAATCTTACTTCCTGTTGCCATGATTTTTGATGATGCTCTTGCATTGCCATTTGCTATGGTTAATTGAAATGTCAACATTTCCCCTTCAATTCAGCAACGTCAACTGTCACAATGTAGTTACAGCCTCTGGCCACTATGTAGTTCTGTGAAGCCTGTTTCTGAAGTGTCTCTCCCAACTGTGTGGCCACCTTGCATATAAACAAAAACTCATCTTCATTCACTGACTATATGTAACAGGAGGGACAATTAACTGTAAATACATCTAGTGTGTTAATTACTGATAACTGTGCTTTCTCTCAAATGAGGGAGCTATCTTCCCCACCTCTGCAGCAATCGAGAAGAGTTCATTCATCAAACACCACGGAAACTGTCCAGTGGGAGCAAAACTCTACCTTCTCTTTCTTGGCACCTGATTTTAACTTTCTTCATCAAAAGGAAAAGTCGCATTTCGGGCAACCAAAAGTATATTAAACGGTTCCTGATTTCACTGCTGAATGGCCCATCTCTGACATTATGTCCCTTTGTTCTTGATTCCCCTAATCACAGGAAATAGTTTCCCTGTACCTACCCTATCAAATTCTTATTATTGGATGGGTCAAGTTGGTGAGAATAACTTGATCAGTTCGGGCAACTAAACAATGAAATTATTGTTAAATCTGCAATGCAAAGCTATTGAATTATTCCTTCCTTGGCAGGTTAGACTGTGCAATGTCAGTATTAGAAAGTAAAGAAAGACTTGCATTTCTATAGCGCCTTTCAGGACATCCCAAAGGGCTTTAGAGCCAATGAAATACTTTTGAAGTGTAGTCACTGTTGTAATGTAGGAAACATGGCAGCCAATTTGTGCACAGCAAACTCCCACAAACAGCAATATGAGAATGACCAGATAATCTGTTTTAGTGATATTGGTTGGGAGATAAATATTGGCCAGGACACCCGGGAGAACTCCCCTGCTCTTCTTCAAAATAGTCTTTTACGTCTACTTGAGGGTAGACAAGGAATAGGGCACTTTTTACACTTTTTATCAGGAACATGCACTCACTGGTTTGGTACAGGACACAATAGATGCAGAGCAAAGCCCCTTTTTCTCTGACCTATTAATTTTAACCCCAACCTCAAAACGGCACCCGGTAATATAGTGACATAACAATCTCAATCCTCACCCTCCATCCTTATGATCAATCTGAGTAGGTTTAACATACTAATGCGAAATAGTGTAAGATTATGACAGATTTTTGTTCTCGTAGATTCAGTGCCAACCAGGGCCTGCCTTAACTTACAAGAAGAGATTAATATGCATAATGCACATATAATTGACAAATGAATTTCAATGCAGGTATTTTGGTATGAAAAATAAAAAAGTCACAGAATCACAGAGCTGTAACAGCACAGAAGGAGGCCATTTGGCCCATCCTGTCTGCACCGGCTCTCCAAGTGAGAAATTCACTTTGTTGCATTCCCCGCCTTCTCCCCAACAGAATCACAAAATTGCTACAACTAGAGAAATTGAGAAAAATTCATCAGCTCTTTGAGCCCACTCCTCCATTCAATGAGATCAAAAGGTCACATATTACTTGGAAAATACGAATCTAAATGGGGTGCAGGAACATAGGGATCTGGGAGCACAAATATACAGATTTTTAAAAGTAGCAATGCACATTAATAAAGACATAATAAATGCAAACCAAGCATAGGGTTCATTTCTAGAGGGATAAATTTAAAGTAGAGAAGTTATGCTAAACTTGTATTGAGCCTTGGTTAGACCACAATTGGGAGTACTGTGCACAGTACTGGTCACCATATTATAAAATGGATATAGAGGCATTGGAGAGGGTGCAAAACAGATTTGCAAGGATGATACCAAAAATGCGAGGTTATATCTATCAGGAAAGGATGAACAGTCTGGGACTCATTTCTCTTGGAAAGAGAAGACTGAGGGGTGGCCTAATAGAGGTCTTTAAACTTAAGGAAGTTTTTGATAGAGCAGACACAGGATGAGTGTTTCCACTTGTGGGGAAGAGCAAAACTAGTGGCTATTAATATAAGATAGTCACCAAGAAATGAAAAAGGAAATTCAGAAGAAACGTCTTTACTCACAGACTGGTGAGAATGTGGAACTCGCTACCACAGGGAGTGGTGAAGCTGAATAGTATAAATGCATTTAAGGGGAGACTAGATAAGCATATGAGGGAGAAGAGAAGGTCATGCTGATAGAGTTAGCTGAGGAAGAATGGGGGAAGGCTTGAGTGGAACATTAATGATTGGACTGAATGGCCTGATTCTATGCTGTATATTCTATGTAATTTGACTTGGGACCCCCAGAGTGAAGGAAGACACTAGAACCTCATTTTCACTCCAGGCAGTTGCGTTGAAACGAGGTCTGGGCAGCAATAGGTTAAAATGCAATATTATCATGAATAACTGCTTTAATCAGCTCCAGGCCTCTTATGCCAATGTTGATTAAGCTCCTTAGTAGATTGCCAGGTAACCATTGAACTTGTTTCAAGAATGCAGGCTATTACTGAGCATTAGCACTCATTCTCCCAATTTACAGGATTGAGCAACTAACCACTAGTTATAAATGCTTTTTCCTACTTCCGATTTCCACATACTGTGATAACCTCAGGGATGATTCTGTGATCAGGTGCTTCCAGTAAGGAGCAGCACTCATACAGAAGGTAGCTTGGGAAACTGCAGGCCCATGATCTCACGTCCTGTGATTCCTATGAGGGCCACTCCTCACTGGGTTGCCACATCGTGGAATCAGGCCTTTAATATCATGTGTTATCCTTGTCTGTAACTCAGTTTGTTCCCCCAATTCCTCCCCTCATCTTTCGAAGATGCTTCAGGCACGGATTTATGGGTGTGGCTCTCCATTACTCTCACCATCTCTTCATGGCAGCAGGTTATTCAACCATCATGGCTCAGCCTGATCTCTTCACCATGGATAGCCATCAGGAGTGGCTGATTTTGTACCAAGACCATATATAGCACCCCAACTGTGGCCCTGGCTGAGATCAGCTAACTGAGGCTGGAGATTGTGGGCCATATGGTCCAATGATACAAAGGTGATGCCTTTAGTGGTGCCCTGGATGCAAGCGTCACTGATATGGTCAACAATTATTGCCCACCGCTAATTGCCCTAGAGGCAGTGGGCTTGCTGAGCCACTTCAAAGCACATGTGGGTCTGCAGTCACAAATGGGCCACACCGGGTAAGGACGGCAGGTTTCCTCCCCTAAAGGACAATAGTAATCCAGCTGGGCTTTTACAACCATCTGACAGCTTCACAGTCTTTTATCTTTTAATTTCCATGTTTTTAGACTGAATTCCAAATCAAGTGGGATTTGAACTCACATTCTCTAGATTATTTGTCCAGGCCTCTGGATCATCAATCCAGTAACATAACCACTACACTACTGTGTCCATCACTTTACCTATCTGTCAGCAAGCAATTCTATTTCCTTTGCTTATCTAGACTGCTGCTTCAACATTAAATTGGATCCCTTCCTTGTCCAATCCTGTCATCAGGCACAAAGTTTTCTCAATACAGAGAGCAAAATTCTCCTGCCAAGTCCTTAGCAGTGGTCCTGCGAAAGCAGTTCCCACAGGCTATGGGCTGTTCTGGCCAACAGTAAGGATTCCGCGCGCATGTGAAAGTAAACAGCTACATACCATCTCCACCGCTGTCCAAACACCCTTTGTTCCCATTCACAATGTCTTGAATCAGCTGCGCTCTACAACAAAGAAAACAAACCTTGAATTTGAAGTGTAGGAAATGGAAGCTTATCATCAGCAGAGGGCCAGAGGGAAGACTTTCCACAGTGCTGTTGCATCAACAGAAGGGTTGGAGAGTGAGAGGTCCATCGCCACGTTCACCTGTCCATGATCCCATGCCAAAATCCCAGGAACAGGCTCATGTTAGTAATCAGGATTGGTGCCCACACCTACAGGTTATTACCCTTTGAGTGAAGATGCTCCACTGACTTAAGCCTAAAGCAGTTGATGTAGTCTATATGGACTTCAGTAAGGCTTTTGATAAGGTCCTGCATGGGAGACTGGTCAAGAAGGTAAGAGCCTATGGGATCCAGGGCAATTTGGCAAATTGGATCCAAAATTGGCTTAATGGCAGGAGGCAGAGGGTGATGGTCGAGGGCTGTTTTTGCAATTTGAAGCCTGTGACCAGTGGTGTACCGCAGGGATCGGTGCTGGGACCCTTGCTGTTTGTAGCGTATATTAACGATTTAGACGTGAATATAGGAGGTATGATCAGTAAGTTCGCAGATGGCATTAAAATTGGTGGTGTCATAAATAATGAGGAGGAAAGCCTTAGATTACAGGACGATATAGATGGGCTGGTAAGATGGGTAGAGCAGTGACAAATGGAATTTAATCCTGAGAAGTGTGAGGTGATGCATTTTGGGAGGACTAACAAGGCAAGGGAATATACAATGGATGGTAGGACCATAGGAAGTAAAGATGGTCAGAGGGATCTTGGTGTACTTGTCCATAGATCACTGAAGGCGGCAGCACAGGTAGATAAGGTGATTAGGAAAGCACATGGGATACTTGCCTTTATTAGCCGAGGCATAGAATATAAGAGCAGGGAGGTTATGGTGGAACTGTATAAAACGCTAGTTAAGCCACAGCTGGTCTACAGTTCTAGGCACCACACAATAGGAAGGATGTGATTGCAGAGGGTGCAGAGGAGATTCACCAGGATGTTGCCTGGGCTGGAGCATTTCAGCTATGAAGAGAGACTGAAAAGGCTGGGGTTGTTTTCCTTAGAGCAGAGAAGGCTGAAGGGAGATATGACTGAGGTATATAAAATTATGAGGGGCATTGATAGGTTAGATAGGAAGAAACTTTTTCCCTTAGTGGAGGGGTCAATAACCAGGGGGCATAGATTTAGGGTAAGGTGCAGGAGATTTGGAGAGGATTTGTGGAAAAAGAATTTCACGCAGAGGGTGGTTGGAATCTGGAATGCACTGCCTGAAGAGGTGGTAGAGGCAGGAACCCTCACAACATTTAAGAAGTATTTAGATGAGCACTTGAAATGCCATAGCATACAAGGTTACGGGCCAAGTGCTGGAAAATGGGATTAGGATAGTTAGGTGCTTGATGGCCGGCACAGACACGTTGGGCCAAAGGGTCTGTTTCTGTGCTGTATGACAGTATGACTCTATGACTCTACACTCCCCATTTTTAATAGTCTCCCCTGGTTTTGAAACCCTTTTCCACTGTGAGCTTAAAACTTTAATCAAGGCACCTTGAATTCTCCTCATTTCCAAAGTAAACAGTGGGTTCCTAGGTTGCTAAGAAGGTCCAGTACTGAGGCACCAACGCACTGTACTGAGGTATGGGGTTAATCACAGCTTTGATTCCCCTCATACTGACTTCGTTATAACAGCCACAACGTCACAGGAAGTGAAGTGGAAGCCAGGCGCTTCCCTTTGGAGACGGGAGAGCAGATTACACTGAGCAATAGTCATGTATCTGCTGGAAGCCAGCAGCGGGAGTGTCAACATCAATCACCTGGACACAAGCTATGTTCTCCCCAATGACGACGTCCAGTGCGGGGAGAACAAGAGATTTGCATAGATTTAGATCAAATGTACAGCACAGAAACAGACCATTGGGCCCAATTGGTCTCTGCTGGTGTTTATGCTCCATAAGAGGCTCCTCCCACTCCCTTCATCTGATTCGATCAGCACTCCTTTATTCCTTTCTCCCTTATCTAGCTTCTCCTTAAATGCAAGAGGGGAGAAGGAAACAAATTATCTTACATATGTATAGATATTGGATAGAGCTAAATGGACCTCTAATGATGTCATTAGCCTCTTCTCCAGAACTCAATTGGACGTCTGGTGAAACCATTCACCTTTTCAGAACTCAGGTGGAAGATTCTGACGGTCTACAGTGGGTGACAGTGAATTGGTGCCTTTTTAACATCTCTCCCCATTTATATTTCCATTGAAGTCAAGAAAACAGGAGAGATAACAAATGGGCTGCTGACTCACTATTGCCGATCTTACACTATCACAACAAACACAAACAACAATCCGAGCAGCTTCTTTCTAATTATAGATTTTGCAACTGTTTTCTTTCAGTTTCTGCATTTTCCCTTCCTGGAACGTGTCTAATACAGAACCGACCCAGGCTGCTGTGTAAACTCAAAAGTCTACCAAACAACTTTAAACAAACAAGGCACTGCCTAGGCAACAGGAATGCTTTTTGGAAATCTCTTAATTCCTGTATTTCCACCACTCCCTGCTACTGCCAGCACTTTCTCTACTTATGACAAACACAGCATTAACTAACTGTATGTTGTAGTGGGTCAGGCAACCCAAAATCACCCAGAATTAGCTTGCATTCCCCTGAAATACAGACACATCGGAACAGGAGGAGACCACATAGACTCTCGAGCCTGTTCAGCCATTCATTGGGACCATGGCTGATCTGACTCCATAAACCCATCTTTGCCCAATAACCCTTCATACCTCTGGTTAACAAAAAAAACTATCAAGCTCAGATTTAAAATTAACAATTGATCTAGCATCAACTGCCATTTGCAGAAGTTCCAAACTTCTACCATCTTTTGTGTGGTGTTTCCCAATTTCAATCCTGAATGCCCTGAATTTTAGGCTATGTCCCCTAGTCCTAACCCAGCTGCCTATTTTTAATTAAAACTCTACTCTCTTGCCACCTAAATAATCTGAAAATAATTTTATTTTCATCCTTCCTCTGAAACCAGCAGAGGTCATTTTAACTTTGGCGTAACACGTGTGATATCAAGCCAATCACCCATTTACATCTCTCTCGATTTAACCTTCCTTAATCTTAATGCATTAGGCCGAATATCCCCAATGTACATTATTGGCCGTAAAGCAGCTCAAGGATGATTAGAAAGCGACGTTTCGCCGGTCAGACTCTCCTAGCATGGAATGCCGCTCAAAGATCACAGGTCCAACCGTGATTTTGCACCCAATGATTTAAATGAATGGAGAACCGGACACTGTCGGCCCCTGGTTTCCGTGCCAACGCTTCTCTACTCCCGGAGCTCTGAGTCAATACTTCTTTTAACTTCTTCACCCGGAGAGTGGTGAGAATGTGGAACTCACTGCCACGAGTAGTTGAGGTGAACAGCACCTTTAAGGCAAAGCTAGATACGTACATGAGGAAGAAAGGAATAGCGACATTGGGGCAGCACAGTGGCGCAGTGGTTAGCACCGCAGCCTCACAGCTCCAGCGACACGGGTTCAACTCTGGGTACAGCCTGTGTGGAGTTTGCAAGTTCTCCCTGTGTCTGCGTGGGTTTTCTCCGGGTGCTCCGGTTTCCTCCCACAAGCCAAAAGACTTGCAGGTTGGTAGGTAAATTGGCCATTATAAATTGCCCTAGTATAGGTAGGTGGTAGGGAAATATAGGGACAGGTGGGGATGTGGTAGGGAACATGGGATTAGTGTAGGATTAGTATAAATGGGTGGTTGATGGTCGGCACAGACTCGGTGGGCCGAAGGGCCTGTTTCAGTGCTGTATCTCTAAACTAAACTAAAGATGGATATGCTGAGAGGATTAGATGAGGTAGGGTGGGAGGAGGCTTGTGTGGAGCATGAACGCCAGCATAGACCAGTTGAGACTGATTTTGCTGTAAAATCACAGAATTGTTACAGCACAGGAGGATGCCATTCGGCTGTCTATACCATACTGATTAATATTGTCACTAGTGCCAAGGGTTTGTCAAATGCAATAACTAGGTTGCTGTACAAGAAATTCTTGTAAAACAACTTCCCCACTCTCTCCAGCTTGTAAACACAGCGAGGTACTGTCCACAATGAACGCAAAACACACTGCTACACAATGTCTCCCCGTACTGCAGTAACACGGGTGTTCACCTGTTTATTACTTTAAAACACGTTAAAATCAACGTTAAAAAGCGTGGAAGAGAAATGTCGTTGGGGTGTTCTGCTTGTGACGACAAGCAGTCCTGATCATTATTTCTAACCTGCAGTGCCTTAGATTCAAAAAACCTGTTTCTATGTGTTTAAGGTTTACGATAACAAACAAAAAGGAATGCCCCACACAATAAAAACAAAATAGTGCTGGAAATACTCAGCAGGTCTGGCAGTATCTGTTGAGAGAGAAGCAGAGTTAACGTTTCAGGTCAATGACCTTTCATCAGAACTGACAAAGGTTAGAAATGTATTACGTTTTAAGCAAACAAAGCGGGGGTGGGGCAAGAGATAACAAAAGGGAATGTGTTGATAGGACAGAGAGTCACAGAAAATAACTGACAAGAAGGTCATGGAGCAAAGGCAAAGGGTGTGCTGAAAGACAAAATGTTAGTGCAGAGAGGGTATGAATTGACAGAAAAATGAACAGCCCTGGCCAAAAGCACAAACATGAAAAAGTGGGCAGGCACATGATAAAAAAATGAATGATGAAATAAACTAAAAAACAAAATTAAAAGAAGAAAAAAAAATATTACTACAAATAAAGGAGGAGGGCCCGTCATGCTATGAAATTATTGACGGGCCCCTCTATTTTATTTTTAGTAATATTTTTTCTTTTTTCTTTTAATTTTATTTTAGTTTGTTTCATCATTCATATTTTTATCATGTGCCTGCCCACTGTTTTTTTTCATGTTTGTGCTTTTGGCCAGGGCTGTTCATTTTTCTGTCAATTCACACCCTCTCTGCACTAACACTTTGTCTTTCAGCATACCATTAACACGCCCTTTGCCTTTGCTCCATTAACTTTATTGTCAGTTATGCTCCGTGACTCTCTGTCCTATCAACACCTTCCCTTTTATTATCTCATGCCCCACCCCCACTTTATTTGCTTAAAACCTAGTACATTTCAAACCTTTGCCACTTCTGATGAAAGGTCATTGACCTGAACCGTTAACTCTGTTTCTCTCTCCACAGATGCTGCCAGACCTGCTGAGTATTTCCAGCACTTTTTGTTTTTATTTCAGATTTCCAGCATCTGCAGCATTTTGCTTTTATTTCAGTGCCCCTTACTCAAGATGGCTTCAATAAACAGACATTTCCTATCAATCTCACCAACTCCCGTCGCCCCACCATGTAATCCCCCACAAGAGTCGAAACAAAACAGCAAAAAAAACCTAGGGCCAATTCAGGGAATAAAATACTCTGGAAAATTCCTCAGGCAAACAGAATCAGGTCAGCAGATCACACAGATCAAGTGTTTCTATTTGATTTCCACTTATCTTTGATATGGTGCAACCTCTGCCTCAGTCAAAAACTGGGCCAGCTCTCTTTAGTTTTGACAATGTTTTAAAATTTCAGTAACTTTGGAAAAAAAAGGGTAAAAGTGCAGCCATGCACTGGAATTTCACTTGGCAATATCGAGGAAGATTGTGCAGATTGTTCCCGAATAAATTGGGAATTTAAATTGTTCATAATACTCTTTAAAAGCAGTGCCCTCTTTAGCTGGCCTTGTTTCCAAGCGACTCTGGAGCTCAATGAAACATTCATAGTCATTCAAAGAAGCCATTCAGCCCATCATGCCTGTGATGATATAAATCCCACTCCCCTGCTTTCTCCCCATAACCCTGCCAGTTTTTCCCGTTCGAGTATTTTTGAAAGTTGGTATTGAATCTGCTTCCGCCGTCCTTCCAGGCAGCGCATTCCAAATCACAACAACTCGCTGGATTAGAAAAACAATTCTCCACAGCTCTCGCTTGATGAGTTACATGAAACACTGGACTAAAACCCAGCACTGACTATCTGTGTGACAAAGATCGACATTTCAGACAAGGTTTTATCAAAGCTCAAGATGGATGACTGTACCTGTCCTCTTCCAGCTGAAACTCCCGGCAAACTTTGCCGTCCCAAACACAGTAAGGATCTCGAGCCAAGACGCAATCGAAGCATGTCAAATATTTGCGGCAGCTTGCCACAGGGAGCTGAATCACGGCACTTTGTGATCCTATATATAGCATCCCCTGTAATTAAAACAGACACACCACCAAAGTTAAACCGTCATTCCATGCAGAGCATGCTGTTGGCGAGCACTATTTTAACATTAATTTCCATCAGGTCATAAATGCTGAGGTGTATAATAAACATGTCGGTGTAACAGTTTGACCTTTTCCTTCCATTTTAATTGCAGACTAGGCTAGAATAACAATGGGAAAATACATGGCTTGAAATGGCTCTATTGCTGAGGTGGCTGTTTTACTTGTATTATTACTGTTTTCCTTGAGCAAGATCATGGGGTGCCCTGAAAGCTCTGGTTACAGCCACTGCTTACTCAGCCAAGGGGCTCTGCAAGATGGCAGGTTTAGTGCCTTTCGTGGCACCCTGGATGTGGGCATCGCTGGTAAGGTCAGCAATTATTGCCCACCGCTCATTGCTCTGGACACAGTGGACTTGCAAAGCCACCTCTTTAAGAGTAAACCACATGTAGGTCTGGAGTCACACATAGGCCAGAACGGGTAAGGACGGCAGGTTTCCCCCCCTAAAGGACAACAGTGAACCCCCAGTTGGGTTTTTATTCGATAGCTTCACGGTCACTTTTACTGACAATATCTTTTTTATTTCCACATTTTCTGGACTCACGTGAGAAGAATCACCACGTGCAAGGTGTTGTCTAATGCGCTCTCGAACGGAATAGGATTCAGTAAACGTATCCAGTACATGATAATATGTTGGCAACGCAACCCACCCATTCCTCTGGTCCTTGCAGAAGCTTTGTCTTAGCCAGCAGAGGGGCTCAGACCTCGAATACATTATTTCCTGATCAGGAGAATGTTATTGCCCACATGGCAGGAGGAAAGGAGGGTAAATCTTCACCTTCACCACTTGGATGGTAACTTGACAGAACAGATCGCCCGCCCATTAGAGAACCCACCTGATTTTGACTCCCATCTCCCCCCCCCCACCTCAACAAGTTTGACGGTGTGTTTTAATAATGGAGTCTGGCCATGTCCACTTATCATTTTGCATAGTTATAATGTTAAGGTCGTACCTTGGTGCTGGCTAGGACCAAACTTTCCACGGGCTGGGGTTCCTCGTACAGCTGGATCTCCTCTATGATCTGTATGCTGGACCCTGTGTTCACTACCTTGTGCAGCCATCCATCAACTTTAAAACAGGTAACATCAGTTACAATAGAGACAAATGCACATGATTCTCTTGCAGCTAAATAATACTTTTGGAGTGAATACGTCGCAAAACATGCAGATTAACAATCTTTTCACCGCAGACTGAATAATAATGCAGGAAGTCCGCGATATTTCCCTGCATCAGATAGTAAAATAAATTAATGACAACATCAAGGATGTTATGGCCATGCAGAGGGAGCAGAGCAGATTTGCTGTGGTTCAGTTATGTGGAGAGACTGGAGAAGTTGAGATTATTCCCCTCTACAGCACAGAAGGTTAAGGGGAGATTTAGTGGAGGTGTTCAGAATTATGAGGGGTGTCGATAGAGAAGATTGGGAGAAACTGCTTCCACTGGCCAGAGGATCAGTCACCTGAGGACACAGATGCAAGATAAATGGTAACAGAACCAGAGCAGGGGGAGGAGAACTTTTTTTATGCAGTGATTTTTTATGTTGTGGAATGCACTGTCTGAAAGGGTGGCGGAAGCAGATTCAATCGTAACTTTCCGAAGGCATTTAGGTAAATACTTAAGGAGGAACCATTTACAGGGCCATGAGGAAAGAGCAGGGAAGTGCGACTAATTGGATATCTCTTTTCAAAAAGCCAGCACAGGCACAATGGGCTGAATGGCCTCCTTTTGTGCTGTGTGATTCGACGAATGTCAGCATTTGTCAAATTTTGCAATCAGTCACAGGAGCCGACTGTCTGCCATGACCACACTGTGGCCAAACAAAGCAACTATTTGCTCTGTTATCCAGAATAACGCGCTTGACAGCATCTTCCAGGAAAGTAATGGTTATTAATTATTAAACCCAGGCGTTTAAGGCCAAAGCTTTACCACCATCAAAAATCTGGGAGCAAGGCAATGAGGCAATTTGCACTTTTGGCAGAGGGCTGGGCGGAGATTGGGGGAGGGGACGGAGGGAACTGGCGGTGGTGGATCAGTCGTCCAGCTTGGCTCGATTTTCCTTTTCACTAGAGTGAACGGACGGGGAAATCTGGCAGGGTGTTTAGCAAAACAACCGCTCGACACTCAACAACCACTAGGCTTTCCACCCCAACAACAGTGAAAATGATAAATCCTCTCATCTTTTAAAAAAAATAGTTTCTTGTCCATCAAGTGCTGAAGGGTTGAGTAGAAAAATGTCCGATAAAGGACAGTTCCTCAGTTTGTGTCCAGGCTCAATAACAGACACTAATTACTGTGTGCAGTAAAGAAAAAAAACTTGTATTTGCTTTATGCCTTATCGCGTCTCTCGCAAATATTCTATAATGTTTCACCATGAACAGCTTTGAAGTGCAGTCACTGTTTTGCAGAGAGCAAGGGTCCCACAAACAGGAACAAGATGAATAACTGGCTGACCTGGTCTACCTTGGGGAGGATGGATGGACATTGGGAGAACACACAGCTTTTCCTCAGACAGCACAGGGGGATCGGCAACATCCACTTAAACCTCCAAAGCAGGGAGACTGGGCTTGATACCTCAATCAGAAGGACATGTCACCTCTGACAAGACAACACTCTCACAGCATTGCACTAACGTGTTATCCTAGACACTTGTTACAACTACTACAATTATACAGGGCATTGATGAGACCATACCTAGAGTACTGTATACAGTTTTGGTCTCCTTGCTGAAGGAAGGACATACTTGCCCTAGATGGAGTGCAATGAAGGTTCACCAGACTGGTTCCTGGAATGAGGTGAATGTCTCATGAGGACAGAGTGAGTCGATTAGGCCGACATTCCCTGGAGTTGAGAAGAATGAGGGGTGAACTAATTGAAACATATAAAATTCTTAAGGGGCTTGACAGGGTAGATGCTGAGAAAATGTTTCCCCTGGCTGGAGAACCTAGAACATGGGGTCACAGTGTCAGAATAAGGGGTCGGCCATTTAGGACTGAGATGAGAAATTTCTCCACTCAAAAGGTGGCGAATCCTTGGAATTCTCTACCTCAGAGAGCTGTGGATGCTCAGTCATTGAGCATATTCGAGACAGAGTTCAATATATTTTTGGGTACTAAGGGAATTAAGGGATTTGGAGATAGTGCGGGAATGCCAAATGGCCTCTTACTGCTCTTATTTCATTTGCTCATATGTTGCTGTTATCTTAGACAAGTACTCGAGACCTGGAGTGGGGCCTTGATCACACAATAGCCTGATTCAAAGGTCAGAGTGCTGTGGAGTTATGAAGGGATAATATTTCTTTAGACAACACATACCTGTGCCAATGAACATCACATCATACTGTTTATCGTCCAGTGCTGTGACTCTGTCTACTACAATCTTTGTGTAGTTCACATTTTCCTTCGTAAAAACTGGATGCCCTCCCACGGGTTTGACCTCTTCGTCCATCAGTGGATGCTTCTTCACAAAGTCCAGGACGGTGTCCGGCAGATCACGTGATCTCTTGAAGCCCTCTCTCCTGAATTTGTCTGTGATGCACTGTCAGACACAGCAGGGGAGAGCACAGCAAAAGCAGTCAGCAACAGTAGAGTAGTAGGGACAAACCAGGTAATTATAGGCCAGTGTATCTAACATCAGTAGTAGGGAAACTATTGGAAAAAGTACTGAGGGACAGGATTAATCTCCACTTGGAGAGGCAGAGATTAATCAAGGATAGCCACCATGGCTTTGTCAGGGGGAGATCATGTCTAACAAATTTGATTGAATTTTTCGAGGTGGTGACGAGGTGCGTAGATGAGGGTAAAGCAGTTGATGTAGTCGACATGGACTTCAGTAAGGCTTTTGATAAGGTCCCGCATGGGAGATTGCTCAAGAAGGGAAGAGCCCATGGGATCCAGGGCAATTTGGTAAATTGGATCCAAAATTGGCTTAGTGGCAGGAAGCAGAGGGTGATGGTTGAGTTGTTTTCGCAATTGGAAGCCTGTGGCCAGTGGTGTACCGCAGGGATCGGTGCTGGAGCCCTTGCTGTTTGTAGTGTACATTAATGATTTAGACGTGAATATAGGAGGTATGATCAGTAAGTTTGCAGATGACATGAAAATTAGCGGTGTCATAAATAATGAGGAGGAAAGCCTTAGATTACAGGACGATATAGATTGGCTGGTAAAATGGGCAGAGCTGTGGCAAATGGAATTTAATCCTGACAAGTGTGAGGTGATGCATTTTGGGAGGACTAACAAGGCAAGGGAATGGATGGTAGGACCCTAGGAAGTACAGAGGGTCAGAGGCACCTTGATGTACTTGTCGATAGATCACTGAAGGCAGCAGCACATGTTGATAAAGTGGTTAGGAAGGCATGGATTATAAGAGCAGGGAGGTTATGATGGAGCTGTATAAAACACTAGTTAGGCCACAGCTGGAGTACTGTGTACAGTTCTGGTCGTCACACTATAGGAAGGATGTGATTGCCCTGGAGAGGGTGCAGAGGAGATTCACCAGGATATTGCCTAGGCTGGAGCATTTCAGCTATGAAGAGAGACTGGATTAGGTTAGGGTTGTTTTCCTTAGAGCAGAGAAGGCTGAGGGGGGACCTGATTGAGGTATACAGAACTATGAGGTGCATAGATAGGGTAGATAGGAAGAAAATTTTTCCCTTAGCAGAGGGGTCAATAACAAGGGGGCATAGATTTAAGGTAAAGGGCAAGTTTAGAAGGGATGTGAGGAAAAATGTTTTCACTCAGAGGGTGGTTGGAATCCGGAACACACTGCCTGAAGGGGTGGTAGAGGAGGAACCCTGACAACATTTAAGTAGTATTTAGATGAGCATTTGAAATGCCATAGCATACAAGGCTACAGGCCAAGTGCTGGAAAATGGGATTGGAATAGGTGCTTGATGACCGGTACGGACACGATGGGCCTGTTTCTGTGCTGTTTGACTCTATGACTCTATAACAACAATTTGTATTTATATAGCATCTTTAACATAGTAAAACATCCCAAGGCACAGGTCTGTAATCAGACAGAATTTGACGCCAAACTTGTGATCAAACTTGGTGAAATAGCTTTTAAGGAGCGTCCTAAAGAAACAAAGAGAGGTAAAGAGGCAGAGAGGCGTAGGGAGGGAATTCCAGAGCTTAGGGCCGAGGCAGCTGAATGGTGGAGTGATTAAAATCAGGGATTATCAAGAGGCCAGAGATGTCGTAGGGTTACGGGGCTGAAGGAGATTACAGGGATAGGGAGGGGCGAGAGTATGGAGTAATTGTGGCAATGATCTACACCACTGCAACTACCATGACTCCTTGCTGGGGTATAAATCCACAGAAAGACTGGCACTTAAATAGCAGCTTTCATGACCTCAGGACATTCCCAAAGCCCTTCACAGCCGATTAATTACTTTTAAATGTAGTCACTGTTGTAACGTAGGAATTGCGGTAGCTAATTTGTGCACAGCAAGCTCCCACAAATTGCAATATGATAATAACCAGATTATCTATTTTAGTAATATTGGTTGAGGGATAAATATTGGCCAGGGCATTGTTGTTCTTCATGTTAGTGCCCTGGGTTCTTTTATGTCCAATTGCAAGAGCAGATACGATCTTAGTTTAATGTCTCACCCAAAGGACAATGCAGCACTCCCTTAAGTACTGCACTGGAGTGTCAGCCTTGATTTTGTGCTCAAATCTCTGGAGTGGGACTTGAACCCACAACCTTCTGACTCAGAAGCAAGAGTGCTTCCACAGATGTTATTTGTTCTTCAGTTTCTGATAACACTAAGGTTGCGGGGTTTTTTTTGTCAGCTGTGGCTCTGTTGCTATCACTCTCGCCTCTGAGTCGTGTTTCCCACATTACAACAGTGACCACACTTCAAATGTACTCCCTTGGCTGTAAAGCACTTTGGGATGCCCTGCGGTCATGAAAGCCGCTATATAAGCGCAAGTCTTTTTTGTTTCCTTTTTTATCCAAATGGCGATTTGGCACGTATGAGGGAGGCTGCGTGTTAACCGGATATTTCATAGCAGGGAAGGGGTGGAGACAGGACAGGAATCACAGCGATACTCTCCTCACTTGACATCCACATATGTACAGGTCCTGTAGGCGTAGCTGGATAGTGATCAGGAGCAGAACCCCTGGCTGATCTTTGCCTCCCAACACAGGGATATTAAGGCCATTTGTTGCCCTTAACCCAGACGGAGATCCAGCTGAGCTCAGCATAGACTGGGGATCGAATCGGGCACATTCCTGCTCTGCATTCACAGGATAAATTCACTAGGGGTAGACCTTGACTTTGTGCAATCAAGAGCCCATTTCACATCTCTCCTGACTTAATTTTCCATTCACGTCCCTGCTGGAAGCAGCAGCTCACAAAATCCACCCTCCATCATATCCACACAAAACATGACAGGGATGCAAGAAAGCAGTCCTCATGTGTAGGGAAGCCTTATGTAGAGATTGGAATAGAAGATGTGATGCTTTCACTGGATGTGTATTGATTGTTGGAAACCCCCGTTGTCAACCTAAATGTGTTGCTTTGTGCGAGCCTCAAGAAAAAAAGTACCCAGAAAATGTTACTTTCAAATGCTGAAGAGCCTTACCGATCCTGGGCGTGGCTCTGGAACCTTGCCCATGTATCTTGACCACCAACGTGGTAATTCCTGGTCTTCCTTGTATGGCCCTTCAAATGTCTTCCAAATGTCGGTGATGGTGTACTGACAGACAGCGGACATTTGTACATTTTGCCTTCATTATTATGGAGAAGAGTGAGGAAACATTAGTGAAATCAGCAGACAACCAGCTCACATTACACCATGGGATATTAGCTGTCTGAATGCTTCAAGTGATTGCCTGAAACTCCTCTTTCCCATGTTGCAGAGGGGTTGATTACTCATATGGGATCTAGAGGTCATGCAAATAGACAGCACTTCTTTCTAGTGACACACTCTCTCCACTAAACCTTTCCAATTCTCCCTGAATAACCTCACGAGGAATCTGTTTCTTTATTTTCTATGGGTTGACCCTAGTCTTGCCTACTGTCCAGGATTGTGCTGACGGCTCCGGGAATTGAAGATTTATCTTCAGGACAATGCTGCCAGCAGACTCAAGAGAAAATTGTAGGGGCATTTTTGTTTCATTTTCTTTGAATGCTTTAGTTATAAAAATATTAGAGGTGGGGGTGGGAGGAGTGGGGGGGGGGGGGGGGTGGGGTTGTGGAGAAAGCTTCTTTTGCTGACAGTCAAGCTTAATCTAACTGGGTAACAATCAGTACCCTTTCCAATTGGCCGCGGGAAGGCAGTGCACCTACAGAATGGACCAATGGCGGGAGTGTGGGGTAGTTTGTGGTGGGAGGTCACATGATGAAAGCTCCAGGAATACAGCCAACCAGAGTTGGAAACCCTAATTAACCCATCAGTTAAAATCATGCAGAGAGGAATTTCAGATGACTGTGGCATGTGTTTTTATACTAGTGGCGCAGAGTTTAATTTTGGGATCAACATGCAATTATATATTGTTTAAATTTGCCGGGCATTCTTTTTTTACATGATCAACCAAACTTAACAGTTCAGCACGTTTAATAAACACAGTAGATGAAGTGGCTGAAAATAGGCAGCTCCGCGGAAAATCATCATCTTAATTTTTGACCTTGGGCAAAAAGAAAGTATCCACAAAACATCCAAGCTTTTTCCACTTTTGAAGCAGGAACCATGAAGGAATACTCGGGCTCCCTACAGAAATAATGGCACAGACGTGTGAAAGAGTGGTAAACAAATCAGGAGACTCACAGCTTGTTACACTCAGGGTAAATATTCTGAAGTGAACTCAACGCAAGCTAAGAGGTTGTACAGTAGATGCAGTAAGTGAGAGACACGCCATTGAGTACTAAGAGTCTGTGAGCTCCATTGATGGTACAATGGGGGTCATTTTGGCTTTGGACAGTGTTGTACGATTGCCTTTAAGAGTGATGTCCCTTTAAGATCGTACTACGCTAATGAACCATGGATGCAGTCATGTGACTTGGAGCCAAAGTCACTCTGCAACTGTAACACCTAGAGGAAGTTTCTGTAAAATGTTTGCTCTGTACTGTATATACTTGTTAGCTGTAATAAACCTGTTTGAGATCTTCAACAAACTGGACTCCATGCAGCTCATTTATGTTACCTCAGACAACATAAAAGATGTCATTATATGGTGGCAGTGGTGGTGAGAAGACAAAGTCTGAGGTTGAAGACCACAATTAAAACAGCTCTGAAAATGACCTTTCCTACAGCCAGTAGAGAAGTTCAAGAAAAATACTGGCTCAAACAGTGAAAAAAGAAGAACTTACCTCAAGTTGTAGAAGATAGAGCACAGAATGACAGGCTGCAAGTAAATCAGGTGAATCATTGTGCCGATGGGTGAGGGATACTGCTTTAGATTTTTAAAAAAACCTTTAAAGTCCTTTAAAAGATCGATTTTTTTCAAAAGCTCCGTGTAGAATAAAACCGGGGAAGTCCCAATTCCTTTCCCAAGCTGATCGAAGGTCGACGCCATTACAGAAGATGACCATTAGAAAAAATGCGGGAAGACCCAGGTCACTGCAGCGCCTTCATCCATGCAGCCAAAGCTTTAAAAAACCCATTAAACTACTTGAGCATGAATAAGAGCTTCCATTCACGAAGCCCCGATAAAAAAAATTAAACCCACTGCAGTGTGAACAAACAAAATTCTTTAAAAAAATATTGAACTGCCTTTGAACAGCTGTGTAAACAGAACAGGCTTAGGTGCTGGAAGCGAAGGGCCTGTTTCAGTGCTATATCTCTAAATAAAATAAAATACCTGCTTCTGTCAATCAAAGCAGCTAGTATAAATAACAGAGAGTCTCTTAAAGGGGAAACAGTGCAGAGTCATAGAACAAGTCTGAAAGCACGTTTTGAAGCAAAAGAACAGCAGTAATATGGATACCAAATTTTCCAGCATGAGCTGGAAGGCCATGGATATCCTATCTGAGTTCCAACTTTTCAAACAGAAAATGCAGTTGTGTTCCACAGACCAAGTAATTGTTGAACCAGAAAAACAGGCTGTAAAATACTAATAGCAGTTGGAAATGAGGGATTACACAGAATCAACATCGCTGGACTATCTGACAATGACCAGAAAGATCCCGCAAAGATATGGAAAATGATAGAAGATCAGCTCCGATTACAAGTGAATTTTAGAATTCACCACCTGGAATTGATGCCCTACAGGCAACAGCCAGAGGAATCAATAGATCAGTCCATCAGTAGATGCTGTAGTAAGGGCAATGAAAGCCACTTATCAGAAACTGAGCTGTCAGAACGAATAATGGAGCTAATGATTATATCGACAGCCATTGAAGGGTTTCAAAAAGACCTCTTGGGGGGGAAAAAGGCCACAGCTGCTGCTGGAGGATGGCAGAAAATATGAAGCTATTGTAGCTGGATAACAGCACCTGCAAGCACTAGATGTAGCCAACAGTATCGGCACCATTACCAGGTCGAAAAGAGCAAGCAAGCTGTGTGGTAAGTGTGGTCTGTTCCACTCACGCCGAAATTGTCCTGCATTTCGTGACCTGCACAAGGTGTACAGGCAAAAGGACACTGAACCCACCTATGTAAGAAATCTGGCTCCAAAGACGCAGCCAGAAGCTGCAGCAGGACAACAGCAGCAAGGAGAGCATCAGAGACCTGCATAAACTCAAGCTGAAACATGAAGTCCACAGGGAAACAGACCTGAGACAAAACTCAATGAGGAGTACTTCTCAGCCAGTGGATGAATAGGTGTTCCACATTGTGAACCTGACACATCACGTTGATGAAGTCAAACAACTGGAAGCTTTCGCCACTATTAACATCATGTGCCCAAAGGAAGCTGTCAAACATACACTCAGGGTCAAGATTGACACCGGCGCTAGTGCAAATATTCTACCAGTCCGAATCCTCAAAGATATGTACCGGAGTCGTTGGAAATCAATGATACAACCGAACACTGCCAAGTTATCTGCATACAACGGGTCACACATTCCTTGCAGTGGCACACTAACAATGCAATGCAAGTTGGCATGGAAACCACAAACATTCTACCTTGTAGACACGAGCGGACCAGCAGTGGTAGGACTACCAGTGCGTAAGGACCTCAACATCATAGTTATCCACGAGGTCACCAAGGTACCCATTACAGAAGAGGCCAAAGGTACCCACATTGACTCACAGTTCCTCTAGGATCTCAGTAGTTCTGGTCTGGAGAGTATCAGCCCCTTCTCAGAGCACACCAGGAGAATGAAGATCCAAATTCAGATGGTGAAAGTTCTTTGTCAACAGGCAGTGTCTCTTCGTGCTCCAGCGACTCGGAAGAAGAGACTGATGTTGTAACCACTGAGAAGCAAAGGCTGGCAGTGGGGAGCATTCCCAAGGGGAAATCTCCAAGGACCGGAACCCGCATGCAGACTCTGACCAACATTAAACGATGCCGTCTGGAAACCCAACAACAACACAACTATGCTGCGCCTTCATTTCTGCTCTCTAGACAACTGCCAGCATCGCAACAAGCCAGAACAGACAGGTACCTCCATGAGGCCAGGTACTCCTCCCCCAACAAGTCCTCGACCCTGAGCCCCAGGCCTTCAGATGCACAGGATGAGGAGAGGTGAAGGACATGCAATGTCCTGAAGTGGCAGAGGAGGAATGAGTTGAAGCATTGTTTACTGGCTCTTCGAGATGAGGTGCCGGAACTTTCCAAGAAGGACAATGCTCCAAAAGTAGTCATCTTGAGAAAAGCAACAGAGTATATTAGCAGGCTGAAGGCAAAACAAAAACTGAATGCAGAGGGGGAAAAATTTCAGAAAAAACAACAAATGAGATGAGCAAATTCCCCGATTAAGAGTGGTCAACCACCAAAATGATATATGGACTTTAAAGCTTCTGCACTCATAAATTGCACAATCTCTATACCTGTGTAAATAATTCTGATGTTATCGAATGTTATGTGTTTTTACTTGTAGCATATGAGACTTATCTTTGGAAAGAAAGGAGATGTTGTATGATTGCCGTTAATGATGTCCCTTTAAGATCTTAGTATGCTAATGAGCCAGAGTCACTCTGCAACTGTAACACCTAGAGGAAGGTTCTATAAATAGTTTGCTCTGTACTGTATATACTTGTTAGCTGTAATAAACCTGTTTGAGATCTTCAGCAAACCAGACTCTACGCATCTCATTTATGTTGCATCAGTCAACAGATAAGAACTCATTACAGGCAGTAGTGAAAAATGAACAATATTGCTTGAGCTGCCTTTTATACACCTCTCCCCATTTTAATTTCCATTAAAATCAATAGATATTAAAATTGGGAGAGATGCATAACAACAACAACTTGCATTTATATAGCATCATTAATGTAGTAAAACATCCCAAGGGGCTTTGCAGGAGTGTTATCAAACAAAACAGGCAGCTGAATTGATATCATGCCATTTTACACTCATGTCTGATGCAAAATTAGCCCCTAGTGAGTTCATCCAATGAGTAGTCAAACAGAGCAGGGACATAACAAGTTGGATCCATGTCCTACAGTGAGTTAGCTGATGTCAGACAGAGATTGGGAAGCACCATTAGAGCAGGAAAAGTCCTGCTCTCTGAGTGGTGACCTTTGCTAGAAAATCAGCCGTGTGGACACTGGGCGAGGACAGAAGTGGGTTCAGCTGTTATGCCTTCGTGGTCAACATACACACCAGCATAACAGCCACGTGTCTGAGGATGCAGATTTTGGGTCAGCTGAGTTTTACCTCAGCAAGGCATTCAATGGAAGATGCAGTCAAAACATAAGGTGAATGAGAAGGAGCTGCTGAATATCTGAAGCAAAAGGGCTGAAGAGTTATGAGCTTCGAAAGGGGGTGGGGGAAGAGGCAGCTCAGTGAGACAGCCCATGCCTGACAAGGTTATATCACTTCCAAAATGTTTCCACTTCCTGCAACATCTGAGGAGCACCCTTTCCAGATGATTAATCATGCTCACACTGGTGACAAACATGTAAGCAATCCATAATGGCTCTCCCAAAGTAGGCGTGACTAATCAAGGAGGGAAACAATGCGTCTGATTCAGGTATGCGTAATCAATTCTCTGTGATACTGCAGTTTCTCATTCTCTAAAATGTCTTGTGAAATTCAATTCCCCTTTCCAACAGAGTTAATTGCGGAATATTTGCACTCACATTTCAACCCACTGCCTTCATTATTATTCTATTCTTATGGCAGGAATGGGACTCGTGGGAAAAAAAATTGCTAAGAAATGAAGTGACGTCATCACTCAGTGTATAAAATATTCCAAAAACAAGTGCTCTCATGATCGTTTGAGTAAGCAAGTTTAGTTCATTTTTTAAAATTCATTCACAGGATATGGGCATCACTCAGAGGTGCAGTTCCCTCCAAGCTGCACATGCGCATGGCTGTGCAACAACTCAGGCATTACTGTACAGACCACTCACGAGTCATCCTCTAAGACCGCAATTGCGTGAGATCATGCAAAAAAATTTAAAGGGACCGTGCACTGAAATGAACAGGCTGTGCACAACAACCAAAAATTAGTGGGGCGTTGCTGGCAAGGCCAGAATTTATTTCCCATCCCCAAGCTTGCTCGGCTATTTCAGAAGCTAGTTAAGAGTCAATCATATTGCTGTGGTTCTGCAGTCACATATAGGCCAGATTTCCTTCTCCGAAGAGCATTATTGAACCAGAAGGGTTTTTACAACAAACATTTAGCTTCACAGTCACCATTACTGATATTAGCTTTTCATTCCACATTTACTTATTAACACCATTCTTAGTTCTGGGGTAAGATTTGAATGCATGCCCCTGGATCATTAAGTCCAGACCTCTGGATTACTAGTCCAGTAACATAACCACTTTGCTACCGTTCTCTTCAGGATGGGATGTAATCCAAAGAGAATACCCGCTATCACACAATGTGAGCCACAGATCATGGCAGGTATAATTGGAACCATCCAGCCAAATTCTTTCCTTCTATTATGAGTCACTGTTTCCATGGGGACAGATTATGTCACATGACAAAGCTGCTAGGGGGCATTTCCTTTTGCACTTCTATAAACCTGCAGCGTGTTGGAGATGATGGCCGCAATACTTGTGGTCTTCCGAGGTTGATATTGGCGAACTACATTACCTTGTTGGCAAGTTAATGGTCTGGAGTCACTGAGTGCTGGGTGTTGCACTGACAGAGGTGCTGGTTTTCAGATGAGACGTTAAACCAAGGCCTCATCTGCTCTCTCAGGTAGACATAAAAGATCCCACAGCACTATTTCAAAGAAGAACAGGAGAGTTCTCTCTCCGTTTTCCTGGCCAATAATTATCCCTCAACCAACATCACTAAAATAAGATTGTCTGGTCATTTTTTTTTGGATATTTGTTCACAGAATGTGGGCATTGCCGGCAAGGCCAGCATTTAATGCCCATTCCGAATTGCCTTAGAGTGGGTGGTGGTGAGCCGTCTTCTTGAAACACTGCGGTTCATGTGGTGTAGGTATACCCATGAAGGGAGCTCCAGGTTTTGACCCAGCGACAGTGAAGGAACAGCGATATAGTTATCGTCAGGATGGTATGTGGTTTGGAGGGGAACTTGCAGGTGACGGTGTTCCCATGTGCCTGCTGCTCTTGTCCTTCTCGGTGTTACAGGTCGGGTTTGGAAGGAGCTGTCTGTGGGAGCTTACTGTGTGCAGATTGGCTGCCGTGTTTCCTACATCACAACAGTGACTACACTTCAAAGAGTACTTCATTAGCTGTAAGGCGCTTTGGGGTGTCTTAAGGTCATGAAAGGCGCTATAGAAATTTTTTTTAATATTGTAATGCAAGTCTAATGCATTGAGTCTCAAATTAATATGCTGCTGGCTCAGGAACAGGGTGTGTTTGGCTCGGGTGCCCATTTTTACACCTGTGGTCGTGAATGGCACTATATAAATGCAAGTCTTTCTTTTATCTAGCCAATGATTATAACAAAGTTTAATTTTATTCCAATGCTTCACTCTAATTGTCAACAAAGTGCACATCATAGGCATTGTATCCAATTCTGGGAAGCGGACTTTGGGAGGCATGTGAAGGCTTTGGAGGGGGTTCAGAAAGATTGACAAGAATGGTTCCAGGGATGAGGGACTTCAGTTGTGTGGACAGTTTGGAGACGTTGAGGTTCTTCTTGTGAGAAGGGAAGGTTGAGAGGAGATTTCATAGAGGTGTTCCAAATCAGACAGAGTAGATAGAGAGAAACTGTTCCCATTGGTGGAGGGGTCAAGAACCAGAGGACACAGATTTAAGGTGATTGGCAAAAGAACCAAAAGTGACATGAGGGAAAACATTCTTATGCAGCCAGTGCTACAATCTGGAATGCACTGCCCGAAAGTGTGATGGAGGCAAATTCAATCGAGGTTTTCTAAAGAGAATTGGATAAGCACATGAAGAGAAAAAATGTGCAGGGTTACAGGGAAAGGGTGGTGGACTAACTAAATTGCTCTTGCAGAGTGCTGGCATGGACTCAAAGGGCCAAATGGCCTCCTTCTGTGCTGTAACCATGATACCATCCTATGATCTGATTGCAGTGTTATCCCTTTGGGCTGCTATCATATGCTTGACTAACCAGATTTTAGTTCACATTACGTATAACTGCAAAGCTTCACCCAGTGGACATAAGCTTGCTCCCTCAGGTTAAAATGCAGTCAGAAAGCATAATGAAGAGATGATTATTTGCTGTAGTCTTTTGAGTTCAAGTTAAAAGGACAGTCACTAACCGAGTCTCTCCACTGCATTCCTCTTTGAGCTTGAGTTTAACAAGCACTGACAAGAGTTGATCTCTGGTGAACTTGCTCATCCACGCAATGCAGGTTGCCATGCAACATCAGTTATACATGACTACACTGGAAACTTTCTCCATTCATTTATTAGACATGAAATTGATTGAAGGACAAGTGACAGACTAGTTGCAGAAACCATAGCTCAAGTGGAAAGAAAGTGTGAAGTGATACATTTTGGTAGGAAGAGCGAGGAGAGGCAATGTAAAATGGAGGATTACGATTCTAAAAGGGGTGCAGGAGCTGAGGGACCTGGTGGTGTATGTGCACAAATCATTGAAGGTGGCAGGGGAGGTTGAAAAAGTGGTTAATAAGGCAAACAGGATCCTGGGCTTTATAAATAGAAGCATAGAGTCCAAAAGCAAGGACATTATGGTGAACCTTTATAAAACACTGGTTCGGTCCCAACTGCAGTATTGAGTCCAATTCTGGGCACTACACTTTAGGAAGGATGTGCAGGCACTGGTGAGTACAGAAAAGATTGATTGAGAATGGTTCTAGGGATTAGGGACTTCAGTTACGTGGAAGATTGGCGAAGCTGGGTTGTTCTCCTTAGAAAAAAGGTTGAGAGGGGATTTGATAGAGGTGTTCAAAATCATGCGGGGACTGGACAGAGTAGGCAATAACATCAAGGTTTGGGCTGATAAGTGGCAAGTAGCTTTTGCACCACACAAGTGCCAAGCAATGACCCTTCCAAACAACACAGAATCTAACCATCTCCCCTTGACATTCAATGGCATTTCCATCGCTGAAACCCCCACTATCAACATCCTGGGACGTTACCATTGAACAGAAACGGAACCGAACCAAACACATAAATACCGTGGCTACAAGAACAGGTCAGAGGCTGGGAATTCTGTGGCGAGTAACTCACCTCCTGTCTCCCCAAAGCCTGTCTGTCCACCATCTACAAGGCACAAGTCAGGAGTGCAATGGAATAATCTCCACTTGCCTGGATGGATGCAGCTCCAACAACACTCACGAAGCTCGACACCATCCAGGACAAAGCAGCCCACTTGATTGGCACCCCATCCACCACCTTCAACATTCACTCCCTTCACCACTGACGCACAGTGGCAACAATGTGTACCATCTACAAGATGCACTGCAGCAGCTCACCAAGGTTCCTTCGACAGCACCTTACAAACCCACGACCTCTACCACCTAGAAGAACAAGGGCAGCAGATGCATGGGAACATCACCACCTGCAAGTTCCCCTCCAAGGATAAAAAACATCCTGACTTGGAAGTATATCGCCGTTCCTTCACTGCCACTAGGTCAAAATCCTGGAACTCCCTTCCTAGCAGCACTGTGGGTGTATCTACACCCCAAGGACTGCAGCAGTTCAAGAAGGCGCCTCACCTTCTCAAGGGCAATTCTGGATGGGTAATAAATGCTGGCCCAGCCAGCGATGCCCACATCCCCCGAACGAATAACAAAAAAGATGGGGAGAAACTGTTCCCATTGTGGAAGGGTCGAGAACCAGAGGGCACCGATTTAAGGTGGTTGGCAAAAGAACCAAAGGCGACATAAAGAAAGGCTTTACACAGCGACTGGTTAGGATCTGGAATGCACTGCCTGACAGTGTGGTGGAGGCAGGTTCAATCATGGCTTTCAAAAGGAAATTGGATAATTATCTGAATAGAAAAAATTGTAAGTCTATGGAGAAAAGGCAAGGGATTGGGTCCAGCTGAGTTCCTCTTGCAGACAGCTGACACAGACACAACGGGCTGAATGTCCTGCTGTATTGTAATCATTACAGAGAAAAAAATCAGAGAGACGAGGGAATTAAAGAGAGCGAGAGAGAAGAGAAGAGAAAAGGGCAGACAGACAGAAATACAGAGATTTATACAGCAAAAGCAAAATACTATAAATGCTGGAAATCTGAAATAAAAAATGAAAATTCTGGAAACATTTCCACATTTATATAGCGCCCTTCATGACCGCTGGACAGTCCCAAAGTGCTTTGCCGTCAATGAAGTAATTTATTACGTGTAGCCACTGTTGCAAGGTAGGAAACACAGCAGCCAGTTCTACACAGCAAGCTCCCACAAACAGCAATGAGATAATAAGCAGATAATCAGTACATAAATAAATATTGGCCAGGACACTGAGGAATAATTCCCCTGCTCTTCAAAATAACACCGTGCAGTCTTTTACATCCACCTGAACGAGCAGATGGGGCCTCATCCAAAAGAAGGTTCTGCACTCCCTCAGAACTGCAATGGAGTGGCATCACATTTGTGCTCAAGTCTCTGAAGTGGGACTTGAACCCACAACCTTCTGACTCAGAGGTAGGAGTGCTACCAACTGAACCACAGTTGTATAGGTGAAGGGCTGGGAGGGTGGGGAGAGGATGATCAGTGGTGGGAAACAATCATTTATTTTTGGATGCATGAACTAGGATGCGCCAAATTTTCTTCTCCTCTGTACGTGTCTTGTGACCTTTCGAAGCAGTAAAATGCAGCTCTTTATTAAGCTTGATAATTGGTGGCGAGAGGTTAATTACATCTCTAAAATGCAATTTATGTGCGACGATCTTGTGACGCATTTAGTGGGCCTTCTCGTTTACGTAAGTAAATTTCTCCTTCACAGTTTTATAGAACAATTATTTTCAGTTAGTTATGGACTCAGGGCTTATATAAAAAACGATGACAGTTGTGCAACACTGGAAGGTCACGCAAGTACAGCAAAACCAGTACACTAAAGATGGTCAAAACAGGAACTTTCTTTTCCAATCTTCAATGATTGCCTGAACAATTATGACATTTTACAGCATCTTAATGCAAATCCACTAGTGCCCACACTCTGCAGTAACCATTTATCAGGAAGGGAGCCCTCCATGTGGTTATTATCCACCATGAATCATAAAGTAGGGATAATTCCAACCTATGTAGTAACATTTAGGTGTCAGCAGCAATGGCCATTTAATTTGCAGAAATTCCTAAGGGAAGGAACAAGGTTATAGCGGAGGTTGGAAGAGACAGGAGAGAGAATTAGACAAATCAAGAACCAGTCATTTCAATGCCCAGATTGGTTAATATCCTGCTGCTGCCATGGAATAGTCAGCCAGCTTGAGCTCCAAGGCCCCATCTGCTCTCTCAGGTGATCACATGGCACTATTTTCAAGAAAACCAGGGGAGTTCTTCCCGGTGTTCTGACCCAATATTTATCCCGCAATCAACATTAATAAAACAGATTAGCTGGTTATTACCATGTTGCTGCATGTGGACGCTTGCTGTGCGCAGAATGGCTGCTATGTTTCCCACATTATAACTGATTACTTTCAGTTGACCACTGAGTCATGTGATGACGGAACATTCCTCCAACCAGGGTAGTAAAATCCAACCCTAGTGTCTTCTTTTAACCTCCAAAAAGCATCATTAAGGCACCAAACTGCCACTGAGGTGGGGGTGAGGAAAGGCTTGATATGATGATGCAGTTGGTTTTTTTTAAACTTCCATAATTTATTTGTTTCCAAATGTGGACCAGAACAGACAAACATAATTTCCAGCAACATTTCTTTCCAAAGTGATACAAGAACCTGCCGTGTGGAAGTTACTTATTAAATGTGCAGAACACATTGCAAACTGTTTTCTGTTTAACTTTATTGAAGTGACTGAGGAAAATGCATGGTTTGACATTTGGGTAGTTTCGAACTTTCAACTCTCTTGTGACCCATTATCAATTGATTCTGCTGGAGCGTTCTGTTTACAAATGGCACTGACCTTGCTTCATTATTCCTCGTTACCAGATCAGGAGAGGGTAGCAGCATTTGCAAACCATGCATGCTTTCCTGGATCTCAGCCCAAATACCTGTCAAGCGGTCACATTAACAATGTAATTTCTTTTTTTTTCAATTCTTGTCAAATATCATAAAAAAGATACTAGAATAAGATGGTGCAATGTATTTCCACAATGTTCGTTTACATCTGAGACGGATTCAAAAACCAGTGTAGACCAATGGGATGAAGCTCTCCGCTGTCTGTTGGGCGTTAGAGCCCAATATGTCTGTCTGTCTGTCCCAGTCTCAGCTCATCTGCTTGAGAGCACAGCACGAGCCCACAACATAAAGCTGCCAGTAAGTTGCAAGAGGCCACAAGAATGGTTTATGTAACAGTTGGAAAAATACACACTGGTAAAGTAGCAAGTTACTATTTTAAGGAATAAAAACAAGAAATGCTGGAACCACTCAGCAGGTCTGGCAGCATCTGTGAAAAGAGAAGCAGAGTTAACGTTTCGGGTCAGTAACCCTTCTTCGGCTTCTCTTCTCACAGATGCTGCCAGACCTGCTGAGTGGTTCCAGCATTTCTTGTTTTTTTTTTCAGATTTCCAGCATCTGCAGTATTTTACTATTTTAAGGCTTAGGCTAAGGCATATTTTTGAGGAAAAGAGTAGAGAGAAGTAGAAAAGTGGCTCACTCAATCCTGCTAGCTTCCCTCACCTTAACCAGCAGAATAAAACACACAATAAGGAGAGGATGTGAATAACAAGAGCACTGGGGCCGAAAATTGCAACAGACAATACTTTGGTACATACATGGTTTGAAGAACCCTTTTAACATGAGCATTAATCTTTCTCTCTTTGGCAGATGTGAAAAGTGACAGCCAGGTAACAAGGTTACAACCTGTAGTATTGTAAAGAATGAGGAACTGCACAATCTACAAGGGGCATGAGGTAAGGGTCACAGGTGCTTTCTGCCTTTTATCTTCTCTCTGCGAATTGAGAACATTTTGATGAGCGGCCTTGAGGCCATCCACATATTGTGTCCATTTAGAGGGTGAGCAGGTGTCTAAGCGTGAAGACACAGGGGACGAAGATTATCTCTACCAAAGTGGAGGCTGTTATTTTCAATCTCGCTTAGCTGGTGCAGCAGTGTTGTTGGCACACGTTTGTACACAGGGTGATTTGTGTAAAATTGTGTGTATTTCTCAGGAAATCTTCAATCACTTGTACAAACCGCCAGGGATTAAACAAGTTAACTCTGGATGTGGAAAGTTAGCTCTCTCTTCTATTTGAATTAAGATTGTTTAAGGTCTGGTTTTTTTTTTTGGAGGGGGCAGGATTTTAAATGTGTGTGGTGAGTAGGGGATTGAAAAGTAAGGAACTGAAAATGAGGGCTGGTAAAAAGTGTCACATTTGTCAAAGTGAATAGTTTGTACCTGCTTGCCTTCTGAATGTTGCTTCCTTACTCATGTCCTGCATTGAAATAGGCCTGAAAAAATGACTACACTTCATTGGCTATTAAACACTTTGGGGCGTCCTGGCATCATGAAAGGTGCTGGATAATTTTCTTTCTTTCTCTTTCCTTCTTTTCTCATTACTTCTTTCTTTCCTTCATTATTATTGTCACATCCTACAGGGAATATACTTCAAAAGTATTTCTTTGGCTTTGGGGAGTCCTGAGGTCATAAAGGATGATATATAAATGCCAAGTTCTTTCTCCCTTTGATAGTTTCAGATCAGAAGACCAGCAGTGAACAGGAAACTTCCCATTTAATCTGGACCAGGATAACCTTGCCTGGACTGCAACAAGTGTGGTGACCACCTTCAAACAGATTAGAAACAGGGTGAGTGACAGGAGCTCCCTTGGGCTGTTGAAACGATGGAAACATTTCAAATGTGAATCAAATGCGCCCAGCAAAACATGGATTTTGGTCCCAATTTGATAAACTCTCCAAGTTTGGGTACATCAATCGTCCTTTCCAAACTTTCACCCATTCTTAGATTACTTCCCTCCCCAGCTGAGGTCCTTCACATTGATGAGAGAGTGCTCAGCCATTTTCCAGCTTAAAATAAGGTACGATTTAAATTCTTATGTAATAGGAGTAACTGCAGTTGGGAATCACACTAGTGACAGCAATGTTCATTCATCCATGCTGGCGCACCTATTAGATTACGAGGTAGAATCAGGGCCTCAAGGAGGGCAAAACAAACAGAAAGTGAGAGGGTGACAAAAGAAAACAGACTCAGGCCTTACAAAAGTTACCTGTAAATCCAGTTTGTTGTGGAATTCGTCCTAGATACCCAAATGTGATTGGATTGTCCTTGTACTGGATTTACTCCTAGTGTAATGGAGGCATTACTGCACAGAAGGAGGCCATTCGGCCCACTGGGTCCATGCCAGCTCTCTGTAGCACAATCCAATCACTCCCATTCCCCTGCTCTATCCCCGTAGTCCTGCAAGTTTATTTCCCCGTCAAGTGCCCACCCATTTCCTTTTGAAATCATTCGTCTCCGTTTCCACCGCTTCACGTCCTCAGAATGGTATCCCTGCATTCAACCATTTCATTCATTTCGGTTGCGTTGGAAGTGGGATTTAAAACTGGATCCAACTCTACGAAAATAGGGACCTGCATTTATATAGCACCTTATCAGACATCCTGAGATCATCTCAAAAGGCTTTGCTGCCAGAGAATTGCCTTTTGAGGTGCAGTCATTGCTGTTTTGTAGGTAACCACCCAGCCAATTCATACACAGCAAGGTCCCACAAACAGCAATGAAAAATATCCAGCTCTTCTGTTTTTTTGTGGCATTGGTTGAGGGATGAATATTGCCCAGGACATCAGAAGAATTCCCCTACTCTTCCTTGAAAAAGTGCAGTGGGATCTTTTATGCCCACTGCAAAAGCCAGACGGGGCCTCAGTTCAGCAGTTCACACCAAGTATGGCACTTCCGGCAATGGCACACTCTCTCAGTACTGTACTGCAATGTTGGCTTAGATCATGTGCTATTTTTCTTGGTACATCTCCACCATTTTGTGAATGCAGTATGCGTACTTACCATTGTGAAACAAACACACCATAGAATATGGTGCTCTGCCAGCTTCCTTGGTTCAAAACATAGATACTCTTCAAGATGTTGAAATGGAAGCCAAACTCTGGGATGGAACACACAACTCGGGTCTTTAGAAAAGATGTCCACTTCCTCTGTAGAGTTCTCATTCCTCCCTCATCGCTCTGTGGAAAAAAACATATTAAACATGGAAAGGTAAATATATATATATATATATATATATATATATATATAATATGTGTGTGTGTATGCACTGCACTGTTACCTATAACCATTGCCAGGCAGCTATCTAACTGCCGGTCTCCATGTTTACTATGGATCCTTTGTGGCTTCACTTTTACATATATAAAAACCAAGAATATAAAGCAACATGCATTACATTTCAAGACAATGGAGCATTCATTTGAATTCATCTGTAATTCTAAGAGATCCCAGAGGTACTGACATCTTGGAATGCAATATATGAGAAAACTGAGACATGGCATGTGGTAAGTGTAGCTTACTTGGAAGGAACATAAGACTTTGGACCTATTGTTCTCAAAGTTCTCCACCACCGGGTGTATTCCTTGTGTCATGCCTGGGTCTGTTGTAGACTAATTGATTGAGGTAAAGATTGATTGCTAGGATTGGTCAACACTATTATTGCTGTATCATGTGACAACCAGGACAGTGGAAGGCGAAATGGATGGTCTTTTTAGTCCAGCAGTTCCTATGTACCACTGAATTATTCAAGGATGTCCCCAATTCCAAATAATTGGCCTTTTCACTCTTCATTTTTCCTTCTATCTACGCTCTCTACATCAATCAAATTCATGTATTTGGTTTGCCAACTCTTAATTGTGGTGATGAGTCTCCACATATGGAAGACACATGGCTGACCAAAAGAAGACTCTTCAGTCTAAAACCCTCTTTAACTTTATCTTATCTTCCTTTTTCTCCCTGCCCCAATCCTTTAAAGCCTAAGTTTCAAGTCACTACTTCTTGACTTGCTTTAACGTCTGATCTGTTGGCTTCGATCTTTGAGGTATCCTGTGCTGCGGGGTCTGGTCCTTTACCTGGGTTTCACCAGTCCAGAGCCTCGTCTGTACTCTGAATAACCCACATGGTCCTGCTAATTATTCCAGTGATTCCATTACAGGTTACTTGGGCATTCACACGAACACAGGCATTTCTGCGTTTACAAGGTTAATGCAGTATAGCGGTGTGTTTACAATTTATTCAGATTACACATTCACTCACCAAACACAATGGGAGCCTTCACTAGATCAGTACCACTCCCAATTGAGAAGTCAAATTTCTATGTTTTAAACGACAGGCTGTCAGAAAACAACAGCCCATAAGGCAACATCTCTGACAAGTCCAAATATTTCAGCTTTGTCCACAAACTGGAAGGAAAGGTGACACTATCAACTTGAATTGTTTGCTAGGACCAAGGGTACGTTCCTGAGGACCTTTTCACCGTGATATAACTTGACTCTTGAACCTTTACACCAGTAGCTATTTAAAGAAAGGCACTGCCCATCATGGATACTGAGTCACACAGACCAAGAAAATCTCAGCTTCACCAGAATAATACCTCGACTGGGAGGGCAGATTGCATAAACTAGGCTTGTATTCCATCAAATATGGAAGATTAAGGGATGATCTAACTGAGATGAAGTAGTTGATTTAAGGGGCTTGAAAGGGCAGAGAGAAAGAAACTATTTCCTCTGATGGGGGAGTCCATAATCTTAAAATTAGAGCTAAGCCATTCAGAGCTAATACCAGGAATCACTTCTTCACACAAAGATTAGTGGAAATCTGGAAGTCAAAAAGCTGTTGAGGCTGAGGGGGGCTGTCAATTGAAAATTTCAAAACTGAGATTGATAGATTTTTGTAAGCAAGAGTATTCAGGGTTCCAGAACCCTGGCAGATGGATGGAGTTAAGATACAGATCAGCCATGGCCAGTGGAACAGACTCAAGGGGCTGAATGGCCTACTCATGTTTCTATGTTCCAACCTAAGTCACAGCAGTTGTTCAGGTGTTACAACTAATCGTGATGTCTCTGTACCAGGGGTCCCAGTCTTGATCACAATCCAGTGACGACTGTTGGAAAATGTGCCTGGGTACTTATCAATGAATTCCCTCTCTTTATTTAGTTAACATCTGTTAATTTATGCAATTACATTAGTGGATGTGATTAAAAGAAAAAATCAGACAGAATTAAACCAACTGGCACGATTCATTGTGACAGACACAGAGGTGGGAATTTTATGCTCTCCCCTGCAGCAGGTTTGGAGCTGGGAGACCATGCAATCGGGTGGGATGGTGGCGGTGGGCAGCCTGCCACTTCCCTGCCCAGAGGTCAGCAACCTGCCCATACCATGGTAAACAATTTTGGCATCTGTGACTGGTAATTTCATGGATGAGAAATTTCCCAATGGCTTCTTCAGACAGGCTTTGAAATAAAAAATTTGCAAGTGTCAGTTTCACAGCTGACAGGTGCTGAAGCAGAACAGTGCTTCCCAACTTGGGACAGATTCAGGGTTTTCTGGCAGGCTTTTAAAAACAATAGAAACCCGCTGGAAAACCCTGAATCCGTCCCAAGTTCTGAAGCACTGTTCCCGCTCTCAGCAACGGTCAGCAACAAAGCGAGAGGGGGAGAGAGGAGGAGGAGGTGGTCTGGGGTACACAGAGAGAGAGAGTGGGGAGACAGAGAGAGTGTGGGGGGGAGAGAGAGAGTGTGGGGGGAGAGAGAGAGTGTGGGGGGGAGAGAGAGAGTGTGGGGGGGAGAGAGAGAGTGTGGGGGGGAGAGAGAGAGTGTGGGGGGGGAGAGAGAGAGTGTGGGGGGGAGAGAGAGAGTGTGGGGGGGAGAGAGAGAGTGTGGGGGGGAGAGAGAGAGTGTGGGGGGGAGAGAGAGAGTGTGGGGGGAGAGAGAGAGTGTGGGGGGGAGAGAGAGAGTGTGGGGGGGAGAGAGAGAGTGTGGGGGGGAGAGAGAGAGTGTGGGGGGGAGAGAGAGAGTGTGGGGGGGAGAGAGAGAGTGTGGGGGGGAGAGAGAGTGTGGGGGGGAGAGAGAGTGTGGGGGGGGGAAGAGAGAGTGTGGTGGGGGGGAGAGAGAGTGTGGGGGGGAGAGAGAGTGTGGGGGGGAGAGAGAGTGTGGGGGGGGGAGAGAGAGTGTGGGGGGGGGAGAGAGAGTGTGGGGGGGGGGAGAGAGAGTGTGGGGGGGGGAGAGAGAGTGTGGGGGGGGAGAGAGAGTGTGGGGGGGAGAGAGAGAGTGTGGGGGGGAGAGAGAGAGTGTGGGGGGGAGAGAGAGAGTGTGGGGGGGAGAGAGAGAGTGTGGGGGGGAGAGAGAGAGTGTGGGGGGGAGAGAGAGAGTGTGGGGGGGAGAGAGAGAGTGTGGGGGGGAGAGAGTGTGTGTGGGGGGGAGAGAGTGTGTGTGGGGGGGAGAGAGTGTGTGTGGGGGGGAGAGAGAGTGTGGGGGGGGGGAGAGAGAGTGTGGGGGGGGGAGAGAGAGTGTGGGGGGGGAGAGAGAGTGTGGGGGGGGGAGAGAGAGTGTGGGGGGGGGAGAGAGAGTGTGGGGGGGGGAGAGAGAGTGTGGGGGGGGGAGAGAGAGTGTGGGGGGGGGAGAGAGAGTGTGGGGGGGGGAGAGAGAGTGTGGGGGGGGGAGAGAGAGTGTGGGGGGGGAGAGAGAGTGTGGGGGGGGAGAGAGAGTGTGGGGGGGGGGAGAGAGAGTGTGGGGGGGGGAGAGAGAGTGTGGGGGGGGGAGAGAGAGTGTGGGGGGGGGAGAGAGAGTGTGGGGGGGGGAGAGAGAGTGTGGGGGGGGGAGAGAGAGTGTGGGGGGGGGAGAGAGAGTGTGGGGGGGGGAGAGAGAGTGTGGGGGGGGGGAGAGAGAGTGTGGGGGGGGAGAGAGAGTGTGGGGGGGAGAGAGAGTGTGTGGGGGGGAGAGAGTGTGTGTGGGGGGGAGAGAGTGTGTGTGGGGGGGAGAGAGTGTTTGTGGGGGGGAGAGAGTGTTTGTGGGGGGGAGAGAGTGTGTGTGGGGGGGAGAGAGTGTGTGTGGGGGGGAGAGAGTGTGTGTGGGGGGGAGAGAGTGTGTGTGGGGGGGAGAGAGTGTGTGTGGGGGGGAGAGAGTGTGTGTGGGGGGAGAGAGAAGAGAGTGGGGGGAGAGAGAGGAGAGTGGGGGGAGAGAGAGGAGAGTGGGGGGAGAGAGAGGAGAGTGGGGGGAGAGAGAAGAGAGTGGGGGGAGAGAGAAGAGAGTGGGGGGAGAGAGAAGAGAGTGGGGGGAGAGAGAAGAGAGTGGGGGGAGAGGGGGGGAGAGAGGGGGGAAGGCAGAGGGCAGGGGGACAGAGGGCAGGGGGACAGAGGGCAGGGGGACAGAGAGCAGGGGGACAGAGAGCAGGGGGACAGAGAGCAGGGGGACAGAGAGCAGGGGGACAGAGAGCAGGGGGACAGAGAGCAGGGGGACAGAGAGCAGGGGGAGGTGGAGGATGGAGAGAGAGATAGAGAGAGAGAGAGGTGGAGGACAGAGAGAGAGAGGTGGGGGCCAGAGAGAGAGACAGCTGCAGTGGAGAGGGGGTTCATGGAAAGAGAGGTGGAGAGACAGAGAGAGGGGGGCAGAAAGAGCAGTGATGACACAGAAAGGGGGGGACAACATGGTGGAGGAAGCAACACAGAGAGTGGGATAACACAGAGAGGGGGGACAACACAGAGAGGGGGGACAACACAGAGAGGGGGGACAACACAGAGAGGGGGGACAACACAGAGAGGGGGGACAACACAGAGAGGGGGGACAACACAGAGAGGGGGGACAACACAGAGAGGGAGGACAACACAGAGAGGGGGGACAACACAGAGAGGGAGGACAACACAGAGAGGGAGGACAACACAGAGAGGGAGGACAACACAGAGAGGGAGGACAACACAGAGAGGGAGGACAACACAGAGAGGGAGGACAACACAGCGAGGGAGGACAACACAGCGAGGGAGGACAACACAGCGAGGGAGGACAACACAGCGAGGGGGAATAACATGGGGGGAACACAGAGAAGGGAGGCACAGAGAGGAAGGGGGAGGGGGAGAGAGAGAGAGAGAGAGAGAGAGAGCGAGAGAGATAGACAGAGAGAGAGTGAGGAGGGAGACAGAGCAATCAAGATCACTTTTGACAGATGGACATCTATCCGGAATACTCTGCATCTCTGCATAAGTGTGCGGGCAGACATTGACTACTTGTGCAAGCAAAAAAATGCCAGGTATCTCACCAAATCAGTGTCCAACATAGTGAGGAGAAAGTAAGTCAATAAATTAGTCTTTTCATTTAAGGTTTTTTTCCCAAAAATGCACATTTTAATGCCTTTATCTTTCTTAAATTGTTTCACCAGCCCCCTATGTAAGACAAAATTGTAATGTGCCCCACCCACACAAAGAAGTTGGACACCCCTGCTCCAAGCCTTTAACCTTGTGTTTTAAAATAACTTAGCAGCTAGTTTATTTTAAAACACAAGTTTAAAGGCTTGTGTTACGCAAACTCATTTTAAAATGGCAAGAGTCATTTAGGGAATGTCTCGATTTCTACGTTCTGGCACACATTACTTTCACTTGGGACACAAGCTAAGGTACAAGTTGAAGGTTACTGGACTTTATTTCTATATAAATGTCACAATTCCGCTGCTATTCATTTGGAATCACATTGTTCCAGAACTTGTATTAAGGGGAACACAGGTGAGAAAATCTAGAACTCAGTGCAGGAAGTTCCTCATGAATACAAGAGTACAGTATATTGGGACTGAGTGATATTGGTAAAAACTGGATGCTGCTGACCCATATACAATAGTTAGTAAATACAATGTAACAGATAGCTTTAAGAAACCTTAATCTATGATGAACTGTCTACGATTCATTAAAAAAATCCATGCTGCAATTGCAATTTTAAAAATAGTTAAGTAAGACATAGTAATAATTTATTATGTTTCAATGACCATGTTAGAAACAGTCATTAACTGATTTCTTTGCTGCCAATTGAAATAAAGGACAAGTTTTACAAGCATGTCAAAGATCAGTAACTGCAATGTGCATCATTTACTATCCAGTTTGAGGGCAGACAAACTGAGTGACCAATGTCATCTGAAAGTTGTCTGTATCATATAATTACATTACTTAAAAGTGCACCTTTGCTAACAGGTAAGAGACTTGGCTTGGACATAAATTGGTTAGTCTGGAGTACAATCTTACAGATAGTGACTAAACATTTGAATAATACATGCAGTATCAATTGCTCAACTTTTTGCAGAAAAGCTTTTTGTTAATAATTATCTTGTGAGAGCTGAATCAGAATCGGCAATGATAGACTGAGATATAGACATAAGTGAATTTAAGAGAATCGCTTTATTGGAGTAACTGAAAGGGGCTCTTTATTTGTAATTGTGCTTATCTAATTTTGTCACTAGCTTTGGTGAGCAAATGGCATTTTGTCCATGAGAGATTCTGTTGTTTCTATATTTTAGAATGCAGGACCTAGTTTAACAACCTGTCAAGAGGAATAAACTAGTCTTGGCTACTTACCATTAATTTGTCTGTTCCTTCCTGTCCCACTCTGCTTTTCTGTTTTACATGACTCTTCTAATGTATTATCTGCTTCATCCTATAAAATTCTCCTGATTTGGAGATCTTTTCTTGGCTGTCCCGTCTTCAGACACATAATACAAGCAGGTGCAGAAGTTGCACAAACATTGACCACGGGTTAAAGTGTCTTGTAACAACAGCAGTGTGAGAAATGGTCCATCTTCCTATTGCTGATTTTCTACTGCCTCACCCCAATAACAATCCTCTTCTTGAGTTTTATGGTTTATTGGATGAACTTACACTCCTGACACAGTGTGAATCCACAGAGGTCATCCGATAAGGTCCATCTACCACCCCATGACACCATGTAGCTAGCTCTATTCTGTCAACAAAGGTAATTTGCACTGACAATGCATATTATTTTACTTGCTAGCTAGCTAATACAGTTGTGCTGCTCTCCATTGATGTTCGTATGCTTAGCTACTTTATTTATAAGGAGAAATATGTTTTAAATTGGACCGTATTTTGATGGCATTAGATTGGTTATACACTTTATATACAGATTAAGTGCCCCCATGTCCGTGGCTGAGTCAACAATTTTGTTCAAATGTCCGTGGTGCAACATGTCGGTGCCTATCCCTGTTTCCGCCTCTGCCGCCGATATTAAGTCTGGGGCAAGAAAGACTGTGAACGGTCTTCCTGCCCTGCCGCCAATTGAGGCCCTTAAGTGGTCAATTAATGCCCAATTAAGGGCCTCATCCCGTCGCTGCCGCAATTAGCTGAATGGCGTGCAGGCCTGTCACCGCAAGGGAAGCATGGCAAGAAAAACGTGCAGGAACCCCTCGCTAGATGGCACATGGTGCCTGAATGAGGGACCCGCCATCGGGAAGGGGAGGGCCCGCTGAGAGCCATCCCCCCTGCCCTTTCTGCTGACACCCCAACAACACCGCCCCCCCCCACTGTGACCCCGCTCCACGAGACCCTTCCCGCCCTGACCTACCTGTGGCCTGGGTCCAGTGCTGCTCCTAGGCCTCAGGTGGGTGCTCCACCAGCAGCAGTCATCACCTCTGCACTGCTGTTCAGTTAAAGAGCTGCTGACCTCGATTGGCCAGCAGCTCTCAGACAGCAGGACTTCCATTGCAGGGGTCCTCATTCCCGTGGAAGGCCTGCCGCTGTCCAGATAAGTGCCTAATTGGCACTGGATTTGGCGGGCCTCCCACAGAAGGGGTCACACGGGGTTCTCAGCTGCGCTGCGCTTTTGCCGTAGGTCGAGACCCTCATCACCCAGATAAAATCCCAGCCACAGGTTTCTTGTCTACCTGGAGTCCATCCTAACAAAACAGTGACAACAACAACTTGCATTTATATAGCACCTTTAATGTACCAATAGATCCCAAGATGCTTCACGGGAATGTTATCAAACAAAATCTGACACAGAGCCACATAAGAAGATATTAGGAGCACGTGGCCAAATGCTTGGTCAAAGAGGTAGATTTTAAGGATTTTCTTAAAGTAAAAGAGTGAGGCAGAGAGGTTTAAGGACAAAATGCCAGAGCTTAGGGCCTAGGCAACGGAAGGCACAGCCACCAATGGTGGAGCAATTATAAATGCAAGAGGCCAGAGTTGGAGGAGCACAGAGATCTCAGAGGGTTGCAGGGCTGGAGGAGGTGAGAGAGATAGGAAGGGGAGAGGCCATGGAGGGATTTGAAAACAAGGATAAGAATTTTAAAATTGAGTCATTGTTGGACGAGGAGCCAATGTAGGTCGGGGGTGATGGATGAACTGGACTTGTTGTGAGTTAAGATACAGGGAGCAGGGTTTTGGGTGGGCTCTCCCAAAAAAGCACCCCCAAATGAGCTCAGCTAATGGATGATAGACTTGGCATTGAATTCAGACCTTCCTGGGCTGTATGAACAAGCTTCACTCTGGAGCAGAGCATCAACTGAGAGCCTTATTTCAAAAAATAATTGCTTTTGCAGACATCATTCAGTGAGCTACTGACACTCACTGTCAGGGCGCACACATCACTGACAACGGCTCCTTGGGCGAGGTGCCAGAGGTCCACTGATGCTGATGGAAACATATTCCAATGTGAGTTGTCAGCTTTAGAGCAGGAGGAGGGAAAACAATAACATCTAAACAAAAGAAGCCTCAGCATGACCACGTCATTCAAAACTCAAACAGCTAAAAAGAAAGGTAAATGAACTCAAACTTCCTTTTATACTTCCACCATCCACCTCCTGTACATGAATCTATTTTGGATCATTTCTATTTAAATAGTAGTTGTCAAGGAGACATTGGTGGTATAGATACAAGACCTGACCTTATGTGAGGGCTGAATTAGCATTTGCGGTTGAGATGATTTAATTGCTGAAGCACGCTGGGTTAATAACCAGCTCTACTGATGTTAGCTCAGCTCCCTTGCACTGAGGAACGCTCATCAGCCAGTTCTTAATCATGCCATCACCCAGTTTAAAAAAAGAAACAAAGGGAGCAGAACTGTGAGAAGAACAGTGTTAAAGATAGCTCTTTGGGATGGTATGAACTTGGTAAGTGACACTGATGGCGAAGCTGCATTTTTCGTAGAACCGTTCCAATAAGGTTGTCCGTTTAATTTTAATTTCATAAAGTTAATATGTTAATTTAATAAATGTGCTGTGAAGAGCTAGCCCAGTGGGCAAAGGCACCATCCAGGAAGAGTTGGAGGATTCTCCTGGCCTCTCCAGGATTTAAAGGTTAATCTGGGACACAGCTGGAAACAACTCCGGAAGAAAAATCACTGGGGAAATAAATTGATGCGTTTTCCCCATTTTTCCCCCAAATCCCTAAAGTATAGTAGGCTTTCCACCCAGTACTGTCCTAAAATGGCATTCAGAGTCCTATTTATGTCCACAGTAACCCGATTTGCATATTAAAATGGCCTACTGCCTAACTCAGGTAGGGCACTCCCCCCTCACAGTGGTGGACGGGAGGCCTCAAAGTCTTGCCCAATCTTTGAAGAAAAACCATCCTGCCTAGAGTATAATTCTATAACGTTGTCCTCAAGTTTTGCATTGTGTACAGGTTAAGTAGCCTCTTTAGTACTGAAGCACGCCTCCTAATCCCTCCCAAAATACACCCATATCCTCATTTCTCCAATAAAGAACAGCCTTGCGATTCACTCCTCATAAGGCCTTAAAATCTAAACCCCTAATAACCCTCCCTACCTCTGTAACCTCCTCCAACCCTACAAACCTTTGAGATCTCTGTCCTCCTCCAATTCTGGCCTCTTGGGCATCCCCGATTTTAATTGATCCATGACTAACGGCCGTGCTTACTGCCTCCTGCGCCCTAAACTCTGGAATTCCCTCCCTAAACTGCTCCACCTCTCTATCTCCACCCCTCCTTTAAGATGCTCCTTAAACCTACTTTGCTGGCCAAGCTTTTGGTCACCTGACCCAATATCTCTTTCTGTGGCTCTGTTGGATATTGCTCTTGTGAAGCACCTTGAGATGTTTAGCATTGTTGAAGGTTTTATAAATGCAAGTTCTGGTTATTATCCATCTCTGAACTGCCACAATGTAGCTATGCTCCCTTCCAGAGCAGAGAATGCCAGAACCACACACACTAATACAAATGTGGTCGCGCAAAGTTAAAACAACTTAGTTTGCCTCACAATCTAATGTTCTTGAGTTGTATCCTAATACATGATTGCCCCCATTTACATGATAACTGCTTCCAGCTGGCTGGATGCTTCCAGTTATAATGTTCAATAATCACAACCAAATCTGTTTCTTTGCCAGCTGTGATGATAGAACTCATTCAGCCTGTACACAAACTGCCTGCTCAAAACATGCATTACATTAATCTACATTAAAATCCATCTGCCATTTCTTAGGTGATCTGCCTAACCGATCCAAATTTCCTTTTAGCAAAGAAAAATCCTCTATAATGAGGTACAGGAGGAATTGCAGTGATAATTATGGACTAGGTAATGCACAGATGTCAAATGAATTACTCCCAGTGAGGAGGGAACTGGTGCGGTGTACAAACCCTGTGAAAGCTCAGCTGCATTAGCTGCTGGTGTCTGTGGGAGATGCAAGCCAGCAGCCCGATTCCTTTGCATGGTGTGAAAGTCACGATTCCTATTGCTGTTCTTGCACCTTTGCTGCTGGTTTAGTTGTGGTTCTGTTTCTATATTGGCTACAGTTAACTCCCCCTAATTCGCAGCTGGCCAATGTGAATTCTATGTTCATTCGAATCTGTTTTAAAGAACAAACTTATATTAATGTAGCGCCTTTCATGACCTTTGATGTCCCAAAGCTCTTGACAGTCGCTGTTGTAGTGTCGGGAAACACAGCAGCTAGTTTGTCCACTGCAGGCTCCTGGAAACAGCAATGGCCAGGTAATTGGTTTTAATGATGTTGGTTGAGGGATAAATATTGGCCAGGAGACTGCGTGGAACTCCGCTGCTCTTCATCAAAATAACACTATGGGATCTTTTACATCCACCTGACAGGGCAGACTGGGACTCAAAAAATATAGAGTTAATGCTTAAGTCCTGAAGTGGGACTTCGGACACAGAGGCAAGAGTGCCCCTATTGAGACACGGCTGACAGTCAGCTAAATGGTTTTATTTGAACAGCTAGATAATTCACATTTGCTTTCTGAGCAAAAAAAAAAGACCTTGAATTAACAGGAGTGGATGGTGGATGGTTGCAATTGTTACTTTTGATGTCACAGTAACTGTTTATTAACTTCAAGGTAAATTAAAATCAATTTCCAGAAATATACAACATTAAAATGATAAATGTGAACTTTAGACCCCAATTTCCAAGGATTTGTCGTCTTTTTTCCCGGGAATAATGCGGTGTGCCTTTAAGGCTAGAAAAGGAGCAGTACGGCTTTAAGGCAAGCTGCAGAGCCTAAGTCAAAGAATGCCGGGATACAGCCATTCAGAGAACAAGGACACGAGATACATTGTTGCTGATTGACTTTTGAAAACTAGTTGAAACTGGCTTTTGAGATGCAGACAATTACTGAAGAAAATGAGAGAGCTCTCAGTTTATTTAAACCTTATTTATTACACTCTCAGAATTCTGATGTCAAGCCAGATTAATTTCTTAAAAGAAAATAACCAAATTCCTTTAACTCCTGAACTGTAATTGTTGAAATTCATCACTGGAAAAGATCAATTCAACTGCTGAATTAGACTATGGACTGTTCTACTATTGAAGAACCTTTTTTGTCCCCCATCGGACGGCTGTGAGGACTTCAAGCAACCTTGGACAATTCCATATTGGAAGATTTCACATTGGCAGGAGCGTAAACATGTAAGGACTCTAATTTTTTCTATTTTAAATGTTGTTTATATCTTAGTAGTGTTTAAGAATTTAGTTTTTCTAATTAAACAGTTAATTTGTTGATCTAAATACACCTGGTTTGGTTAGACTCTTTAGGGGGTTAATAGATGGTACAATTTGGCTGGGTCTTTAATTTGGAAAGTTTAGAATGATATGTTAGGCAATGTGTGGAGGGACGGGACTGAATCAATGGTGCGTTTCTCCCACCACAATCAGAATCATATATTTTGATTGGGGGCTTTGAATCATCATAAGTCTTGTGCTCAAGGGTTACTGTGACTGGAGTGAACAGAGAGTTGAAGAAACTTATGTGTTTTCACATCAATTCACATCAAGATGGAAAGTGACGTAGTTGATTCTGAGACTAGGGTCCTGAATCTTAGTAAAAGAAACTATGAAGGTATGAGGCGTGAGTTGGTATGATGGATTGGGAGATGTTACTTAAAGGGATGACGGTGGATAGGCAATGGCAACATTCAAAGAGCGCATGGATGAACTGCAACAATTGTTTATTCCTGTCTGGCGCAAAAGTAAAACAGGAAAGGTAGCCAAACCATGGCTTATAAGGGAAATTGGAGATAGCATTAGATCCAAGGAAGAGGCATATAAATTCGCCAGAAAAAACAACAGACCTGAGGATTGGGAACAATTTAGAATTCAGCAAAGCAGGACCAAGGGACTGATTAAGAAGGGGAAAATAGAGTACGAGAGCAAGCTTGCAGGGAACATAAAAACTGACTGTAAAAGTTTCTATAGGTATGTGAAGAGAAAAAGATTAGTGAAGACAAATGTAGGTCCCTTACAGTCAGAAACAGGGGAATTTATTATGGGGAACAAAGAAATGGCTGACCAGCTAAATGCATACTTTGGTTCTGTCTTCACAAAGGAGGACACAAATATCATACCAGAAATGTTGTGGTTTATTGAGAGAGAGGAACTGAAGGAAATCAGTATGAGTAGAGAAATGGTGTTGGGGAAATTGATGGGTTTGAAGGCCAATAAATCCCCAAGGCCTGATAATCTACATCCCAGAGTACTTAAGGAAGTGGCACTAGAAATAGTGGATGCATTGGTGGTCATCTTCCAAGATTCTATAGACTCAGGAACAGTTCCTACAGATTGGAGGGTAGCTAATGTAAGCCCACTATTTAAAAAGGGAGGTAGAGAGAAAACAGGGAATTATAGACCAGTCAGCCTGACGTTGGTCGTGGGGAAAATTCTAGAGTCCATTATCAAAGATTTTATAGCACAGCACTTGGAGAACAGTGGTAGAATCAGACAGAGTCAGCATGGATTTATGAAAGGGAAATCATGCTTGACAAACATACGAGAATTCTTTGAGGATGCAACTAGTAGAGTTGATGATGGGGAGCCAGTGGATGTGGTTTATTTGGACTTTCAGAAGGCTTTCGACAAAGTCCCACATAAGAGAGTAGCATGTAAAATTAAGGCGCATGGGATTGGGAATAGTGTATTGCGATGGATAGAAAGTTGGTTGGCAGACAGGAAACAAAGAGTAGGGATAAAAGGGGCTTTTTCCGAATGGCAGGCAGTGACTAGTGGGGTACCGCAGGGATCGGTGCTAGGACCCCAGCTATTCACAATATATATTAATGATTCAGATGAGGGAACTAAAGGTAATATCTCCAAATTTGCAGATGACACAAAACTGGGTGGGAGGGTGAGTTGTGAGGAGGATGCAGAGAGGCTTCAGGGTGATTTGGACAAGTTGAGTGAGTGGGCTAATGCATGGCAGATGCAGTATAATGTGGATAAATGTGAGGTTATCCACTTTGGTAGCAAAAACATGAAGGCAGATTAGTATCTGAATGGCTATAAACAGAGAGAGGGGAATATGCAATGAGACCTGGGTGTGCTCATACACCAGTTGCTGAAGGTAAGCATGCAGGTCCAACAGGCGGTAAAAAAGGCAAATGGTATGTAGGCCTTGATAGCGAGAGGATTCGAGTACAGGAGCAGGGATGTCTTGCTGCAATTATACAGGGCCTTGGTGAAGCCACACCTGGAATATTGTGTGCAGTTTTGGTCTCCTTATGTGAGGAAGGATGTTCTTGCTATAGAGGGAGTGCAGCGAAGGTTTACCAGACTGATTCCTGGGATGGTGGGACTCACGTATGAGGAGAGATTGAGTCGGTTAGGATTATATTCGCTGGAGTTCAGAACAGTGAGGGGGGAATCTCATAGAAACCTATAAAATTCGAACAGTACTTGACAGGGTAGGTGCAGGAAGGATGTTTCCGATGGTGGGCGAATCCAGAACCAGGGGTCATAGTCTAAGGATACGGGTTAAACCTTTCAGGACTGAGATGAGGAGAAATTTCCTCACCAAGAGAGTGGTGAACCTGTGGAATTCACTACAACAGAAAGCAGTTTAGGCCAAAACATTGTATATTTTCAAGAAGGAGCTCGATATAGCTCTTGGGTTTAAAGGGATCAAAGGATATGGGGTGAAAGCAGGAACAGGTTACTGAGTTGGATGATCAGCCATGATCATAATGAATGGCGGTGCAGGCTCGAAGGGCTGAATGGCCTACTCCTGCTCCTATTTTCTATGTTTCTATGTTAATGACAGCATATTGCTGAACATGGTTACATACAATGTTCATCCAGAATGGGACTGAAATATGTAACAATTCATATTCTGATAGGTTGTGAATATAGGACGACGTAAAAAGGCTCACAACCTAAAGTCTAAATAGCATTTTTGTATCAGTCCATAGAAAGGTCTTTCAGCCAAGGCACATTGGTAAAACGTTAGCATTTCAAAAGTAAAACAAAGATAGAGAGAAAGAGAATCTTTCTTCACTGGTTGTAATGACCCTGATAATCTGGCCTTTTCCCAAAGGCAAGAGCAAGACAAGTACAAAAAGCTATACATCCATAGAAACTGCTCTGAACAATGGACTTTGAATTAACGTCAGGGAGAGTCCACTTACACCACTACCACCCCACTGTAAATATCTGAAGCAATAGCCTTAAAGAGTCAGACATCACAGAAGGAAGCCATTCAGTCCATCGTGCCCTATGCCGATCCACTCCCTCTCTCTTTCTTCATAATCATGCAAATCTTTCCTTTGAAATTATTAACCCTTTTGAAAGTTACTATTGAATCTGCTTCCGCCGCCCTTTCAGGCAGTGCATTCCAGATCACAACAACTCGCTGTGCAAATAAAATCCTCATCTCTCCCCTGGTTTGCCAGATATCTAAATGGTTTTATCCAGGCACACGAGGGTAAACACAGCTCCATCAATGCAGCTAAACATCCAAATCCAATTCGCAGATTATCAGCGAACATATGATAATGTTGCTAGGGTGAGGTGAAGTAGGATGGGAGGAGGCTTGTATGGAGCATAGACACCAGCATAGACCACTTGCGCCAAATGGCCTGTTTCTGTGCTGAACATTCCACATAATTCTATACTGGGACAGGCAGTAACTTAAAAATCATATCAAATATTGTCCGGAAGAAGTGCTTTATCTTGGACGGTAGAGGTTGTACTCTGGGTCACAGTGAGCCAGGGTGGAGGAAGGGAGACATCAGCTGGGGATTCCACCTGCTGATGTGCTCTCAAGTGACTCTTCCTGAAACATGAACATTGGGTGAGGTACAGGATGGGATTTGGCTGTGACCACCATCCCCCTCATCCCCAATCCCCACCCCACCCATTCGCTGTTGATCAGCCCACTTAACGAGGTATGCTGACAAAGTATGATCGGACATCAGTCACATCAGTATCTTCAGTAGCAATTTGGAGGGGGACAAAATGCAGAACACAGAATTACATAGAATATACAGCACAGAAACAGCCATTCCGCCCAACCAGTCCATGCCAGCATTTATGCTCCACTCAAGCCTCCCCCTATCCTTGCTCATTTAACTATCAGCATAACTCTCTATTCCTTTCTCTCTCATATGCTTATCAAGCCTCCCCTTACTATTCTCAACTACTCCCTGTGGTGGTGAGTTCCATGTTCTCACCACTCTCTGGGTAAAGTTCCTACTGAATTCCCTATTTGATTTATTGGTGATCATCTTATATTAGAGTCATAGAGTCGTACAGGCCCTTCGGCCCACCGCGTCCATGCCGACCATAATGCCTATCTATACTAATCCCACCTGCCTGCATTAATTCCATATCCCTCTATGCCTTGCTCATTCAAGTACCTGTCCAGATGCTTCTTAAATGTTGCTACTGTTCCTGCCTCCACCACCTCCTCAGGAAGCTCATTCCAGATACCCACTATTCTTTGTGTGAAAAATTTACCCCTTTGATCCCCTTTAAACCTCCTCCCTCTCACCTTAAATCTATGCGCTCTAGTTTTAGTCACCTCTACCATGGGAAACAGACTCTGGCTATCTACCCTATCTATGCCTCTCATAATTTTATATACCTCTATCATGTCCACTCTCAGCCTCCTTCGCTCCAGGGAAAACAGACCCAGCCTATCCAATCTCTCTTTATAACTTAAGCCCTCCAAACCAGGCTTCTATTACTGACCTGCAGCAAGGATGCAGAAGTCACTTTGATAGATGTGAAAATGGGCCAGAAACTATACCGCAGTAAAAAGGGAGTGTGATTTCTGAAGCTCTGTGGATTACAGTGACTCACCCAACAGCAAGCCTGACTACTCAATCAAGTTTCTACAGCAAGTCAGCAGGCGTGAATCATGATGTTGGAGATTTGACACCATGAGGAAATATCAAGGCTGCTGGTTATCTGGGAGGAAACCACAGCATTCCAAACAAGCGTGTCTAGCTTCTGATCGGCTTATCACACAAGGGTGTCCTTGTAGTAAATTACAGAAGTAGGCAAATCAAATGAGAATGCTCATTATTTTGCTTTAACTCATGATCATAATAATCTGCTTCTCCTCCTCCAATCAGCTGTAGAGCAGGTGAAAATTATTATTTTCTGGGCGCATTTTGTCCCGTTGGTTCTCCCTTCCTACTTCCATCAAAACTGTTTGCTCTCTGTAACTGAGTGGGTCAGGGAGTTAGCCTGAACCCAGGCCACAACTGTGGCTGTTCTTGACCAGCTGCCAGGAGATATACATAGAGCAGCCTGTTGAATAGTCTCCCTCTGAGCAGTGAACTGTGCTCAGCATCTTCCCTGCAGCAGTGCTGACGGGATTGGGAATTCAGTGGAACATCAAGCCTCTGTCCTGCCAGTCTGCTGCACCTCAAAGTCAGTGTGTTCCACTGCCCTGTAATTATCATATTTACTTACAGATCATACACATGGTCCAAGATAGTCGGAGGAACAAATCCTGACAGGAGTTAAGAATTATGCAGGCTTAGCAAACCAAAAAATTATTTTAATGAATAATAATTAAATTAACCAACATCAAAATTATTTCACAAGTAATGTTTATAATTACATGGCTAAAATAATTAAAACTAAAATTATTTGGTGCAGCTAAAATGACACTGATTGCAATGTGGGCAAGCCCGGCATCCCGAGTTACCCTGACAAAGTCGTGATAGCGGAGTGACTTGCAAGACCACTTCAGAGGGCAGGTGAGAGTCATCTACTATGTTGATTTGACACTGGACTCACGTATCGGCCAGATCAGGTCCCTAAAGGACACTGGTGATTGAGCTGGGTTTTTACAACAATCCAACATCTTCAGGTCATTTTTACTGATGGAGATTTTCTTTTAACTGAATTCAAAATTCTCAAATGGCTTATGGTGGGATTGAAACGCAAATTCCCTGGAGGGCTAGTTCAGCAACATAATCACTACACTCATGTATCCACTTCCTGTTGCTTAGCAGGGTCACTGCAGTTATAGTGTCAACTAATACGCTGAATGCAGAGTCAACACCCGACCTGACATGAGAGTGAAGAGGAAGAAACAATCACACTCCACTTTATTTCGGAAGCACTTTGGGCATTGAAACCAAATTTAATACCAGCGGCAATCCAGAACCACTTCATGCTAATGTTAAATTTAGGCCTCAAATTTTCATGAGCGAATTGTCCCAATCTCCAATTCTAACTTTGGTGGAACCCTCAAAGAAACAATGTAAATGGCCAATTCCTCTTTCCTCCCACCATGGAAATTCAGGGACTTAGTGTGAACTTAGTGACACATGGATTATGCAAACGCTTGAGTGTATTCACCTGAAGATCCTGTCTCCAGTATCAGGGACTCAGCCTGTTTAAAATGTATGAGAAGTTGCCTCCAATAAAGTGAGAGAGGAAAAGCACCACAGTGGTTATGTTACTGGGCGAGCAATCCATTGGCCAGAACGAATGATCCAGAAACGTTAATTCGAATCCCACCACCATAGCAGCTGGGGAATTTAAATTAAGTTAATTAAAATAAATCTGAAATAAAAAGCTAGCATCAGTAATGGTGATTGTGTAACCAGCAGATTGTTGTCAAAAACCCATCTGGGTCATTTATGTCCTTCAGGGCAAGAAATCTGCTGTCCTTACCCAGTCTGGCCTCTATGAGACTCCAGACCCACAGCAATGTGGTTGACTCTGAAATGGCCTCGCAAGCCACTCAGTTGTCAAAGAAGGCAGCTCACCAAAACCCTCGCAAGGGCAAGAAATGCCAGCAATGCCGACATCCTGTGAATGAATAAAAAGAAAATCAATGTTATAGACATGCATTCCACTGTGTTAGTCTTGGGCCTGGATTTTGTAATGATATTAACAATGGAGATGGCATAAAAAACTCCGATTTTTAAATAAAACTCAGGGGATCACAAGCCAACATTCTTAAGCCACGTAGGTGCAAGATCATCAAAGTAAATAAAACTTGTACTCCGATATGTGACAGGGTGTCTCCACCCTATAAAACACAGGGAGGCTATTGGTTGTTATTCACTAATCTCACTAATAAGCATTGCTGGTCCAAACTGCTGTAATTACCAGTACAGTCAACAGCACAAAGTGCAAAGTTCAGCATTCTCAAGCTATGTTTCGCTATAATGTGGCTTCAGGATTCTTTCCACATTAGAAGACCAGGTTATTATTAAGGACTCTCACCTTTGCATTTGAGTTGGAGGCTTGCACAAATGGTGATTCAATGGTTCAAATAGCTTCCAAAGCATTCCCAAAGCCCGACAGCCTCTGATTCAAATACAAGGGCAACAGATGCGAGGTCAATTCCTGATTTTCAATCTGAGATTGATAAATTTCCGTTCACCAAAGGTATTAAGGGATATGAGGCTAAGGTGGGTATATGGAGTTAGGTCGCAGATCAGCCATGATCTCATTGAATGGAAGAGCAGGCTCAAGGGGCCTCCTCCTGCTCCTCTGTTCCGAGGGGCTGCCATCGCGCTCAAAGTTGCCAGTCTTCAGCCCCATTTGTACTCAATTGCTGCAGAATGGACAGGACTGCTCCTGTTCCAGAATATTCTTGTTTATACTCGCAGGATAGGGTTACCAACCCTCCTGGATTGTCCTCGAGTCTCCAGGAATCTCCGGGACACGGCTGCGAGCAACCCGGGAGAAAAATCATGGGAGTGTCAAAGAAAAAAATTCTGTCTATCTTTATTTCCTTTGAACGCTTTTGTTTATTAGGTACAAAAATATTGCAGATGGAGGAAAAAAAGCCCATTTGACTGACAGTTGAGAATCACCCAATTGATGTAAGAAGAGTCTGTTTGCTTTCCAATTGGTGTGGGATGGTGGGGTGCTGAGAGGATGGACATATTGGCTGACCAATGGTGGGAGTGTGAGGCCGAGGCAACTGGGTGAAGACGACCAGGTGATGAAACCTCCAGGAATACATCCAACTAGAGTTGGCAACCCTATTGCAGGGTGAATGCAAGGCAATGATGGAACTGCAACACTCTAAAGTTGTTTGGACGATTTCAGAATTACATCGAAATTACAACACGTGAACAGGCTGCTCAGCCCAGTCAGTCTGTGTTGCTATCTATCCTCTTAATCCTGTGCACTCATCCTGATCCCAAATACTTTTTCCCCCTTTCCATCAACTACTTATCTCACCTACTCCAAAATGTTGATACAGTCTCTGCTTCAATCACTAACTGTGCCACACTCCCCTTCAACCATAGCGTATTCCACAGTCTCATAACTCTCTGTGAAACAGGTCTGTCCTGCTCTCTGTTGTAAATCTCTTGCACTGAATCTTATATCCATGTTGTCCAGTTCTCAACCCCTCATCACTGGGAATAAATTTGCCCAAAATCTCCTCTGTTCCAATGGTGCAGAGTTTTACAGTACAGGAGTCACACAGGCCAGTAATGTGAAAATTTCCACAACTGAGTGGCACGACTAGACGTGTGCTATCGGAGGCAGAGACTACCAGATGAAATGGTTAATACGGGCACCTGGTGCCAAGTATCCCACCTTGTTTATATTATAGTACTGCCTCTAAAAGGTGGGATTTTACAAATGGAATATAAACAGAAAATGCTGGAAATACTCAACAGGCCAAGCAGCATCTGTGGAGAGAGAGACGGAGTTAACATTTCAGGTCAATGACTTTTCATCAGAACTGGACAACGTAACAGATATTACAGGTTTGAACCAAATACAGAGGTTGGGAAAGCAGAGGGAGGGGGTTCTATCTGCAGCATTTTCCACTTCTGACGAAAGACCATCAACCTGAAACATTAACTCTGCTTCTCTCTCCACAGATACTGTCTGGCCTGCTGAGTATTTCAAACACATTCTAGTTATATTTCAGATTTCCAGAATCCGCAGTATTTTGCCTTTATAAATGGAGTTGGGTATTCTTCTGTGAGGTTGCATGAATCTTTCTGTGGGGAAGATCAATTGTTCAGCGGCACAGTGGCGCAGTGGTTAGCACCGCAGCCTCACAGCTCCAGCGACCCGGGTTCAATTCTGGGTACTGCCAGTGTGGAGTTTGCAAGTTCTCCCTGTGTCTGCATGGGTTTCCTCCGGGTGCTCCGGTTTCCTCCCACATGCCAAAAGACTTGCAGGTTGATAGGTAAATTGGCCATTAGCAATTGCCCCTAGTATAGGTAGGTGGTAGGGGAATATAGGGACAGGTGGGGATGTGGTAGGACTATGGAATTAGTGTAGGATTAGTATAAATGGGTGGTTGATGGTTGGCACAGACTCGGTGGGCCGAAGGGCCTGTTTCAGTGCTGTAACTCTAAACTAAACTAAACTAAACATGGGGAGGGGGAGATTTTCAAATTGCTGCCCCAGGAGTGAAGCTGCCACTGGGAATCAGCCACCCATTAGATAACCCATCCAAAATATAAAGATCAATGCAAATTAATATCAGCAGATTTACACTTGGACGGCAAATGAAAATCTGACCCCACCAAGGTTCAACTTTTTTTTTTTAAAAGGGGCAACACCTGTAGTGGGATGAAATCATACTGTGAAGAATTGGTAATAAACACTTCAACAGACTCATTACAGCAACTGCTTTGACCATTCCTTTACCGAATGGTTAACTTGTTTATTGCATGTCATCGTTTTTACCTCATAGGTGACTTTGCCCCGGTCAATTTTGGAAAAGCCTAACTGTATGTGGACACATATCAGAGCAGAAAGGATGCTGTCTTTTTATAACAGACCCTTGTTAAAAAAAAAATTAAAATTCAGCAGGTACATCCCCATTTGTGAGAGATACACGGCACTGACATTTCAAGCACAATTCTTCAGATGAAACTGTACTTAGAATATGCCCTTGGCAAATTTCTTGCCCTCATGGCATTTAGAGGGCACCAGACCACAGCTGATTCTCACCAGTTTTAATGTGCTGATATCAGATCCATTTTTATTTCTCAGTGAATACACTGCAAGGGGACTGATCTTGCACAAAACTGCAGTAAATCACTGAGTTACTGAGCAATGCAATAAATGTAATCGTAAATTACTTTTATTGAAATATTGATGATGAAACATGTAAAAGTAATAACTTGCACTGCTCCAAAATGGGTAGATGTAAACCTGAAAACTACTGGCTGCAATACTGGAATAAAAACATTAATGTTAATACTCGAATAAAAGTAAAATGCTGTGGGTGCTAGAAATCTGAAATAAGAACTGAAAATGCTGGAAACGCTCAGCATTTCAGGCAGTATCTGTGAAGGGAAAAACAGGGTTAATATTGCAGATCAGGCCATAGACCTGAAATGCTAAAGACGATAAGATAAGAAATAGGAGTAGCAGTAGGTCATTCAGCTCCTGAAGCCAGCTACGTCATTCAATAAGGTCACGGCCGATCTTTTACATCAACTCCACTTTGCCGCCCTATCTCCATATAACTCCATTCCAATACTTGGCTATTTTAACAGAAGCTGATTATTTTAAATGGGCTAGCACCTCCTTTAAAATATTGGGCAAAGTAATGTCACAGAAACATGCCAAGCTCTCATGCCCAATATCGCACAGAGTTACTTCAAGGATAGGATATATTCTCTGTACTATGTTCGATTAGAACTTAATACAGAAACAATAAGCAAAGCCAAACAGGATGAACTACTTCACAGATATTGCAGGAGCTCACTTATGCCTGGAGCTAATTGCAACTGCCCAAATCAATGTGATACTAGCCACAAAACACCTAAATATTAAAGAGGAAAAACTCATCTGAATCTTCACACCTGTTGCCCAGATCCATTCAACAATACCTCAAAAACATTGTCTTTTGTTGACAAAACTGAGATGGAGGGACGGCCAAGAGCTGTTGTGCAGGACACCACCAAGAACAGCAGAGAAGGTGAAAGTAAACTCAGGTTTGAAAGGCCTGTAGATAACAAAATACACCAGCAGGAAGGCCATTGAGCTCACTGAAGCCCATCCATCCGTTTCCTAAATAATTCCTGGAATTCCGCCTCTAGCCAGAAGATCATTCCAAGCAGATTGAGAGAGGGAGGAAAAACTGAGGGAGATAAGGAATTGTGAGGTTTTGAGGAACTAATAATCTAGATTAGGAGACGGTGTGACAAGTCTTGATTTGAAGATGGAGGGAGGAGGGAGTAAAGGCCTGCTTAGGTCGGGAAAAAGAACCTAACCAATCCAAAGCGGACCTGAGCCCGACCCGGCCCGAGTCCCTCCAATTTTGCCGGCCCGACCCGAACCAAGCCTGACCCCACTCAGCCTGACCTGAGCCGAGCCCGACCCGACCATTCCTTTATTTACCTTCAGACTCGGAACCTCCAGAAAGCTGCAGCGCATGCGTGATGACGTCATAGTTACGTCACTCGCTGACTGCGCAGACTCAGTTTCATCCCGGACTCCCAGCTCATAAAGTTTTTTATTTTTAATACTTACTAGCAGCGCACTTACCATGTGTATGCAGCCCGACCTGACCCGACCCGAGCCGGACCCGGACCCGACCCGACCTGGACCCGGACCCGGACCGACCGCCGGATCTGGAAGAGGAGCCCGACCCGACCCAAAGCCGACACATGTCGTCGGGTCCCGTTGGATTCGGGTCGGGCAGCAGGCCTTTAGGAGGAAGCACGGTAACAAAGTAGGAATTCGGTCACATCAAAACAAACGCACTTGCTTCTTTGAGTAAATCACTCTAATAAACTCTCCTTTGGATCTTCGTTTTGATCAACACTCATGGCAGCTGACATGGCAAGACCATTTCGTCACCCCAATACTCCCACCATACTATGTAATCCTCATGAATACAATGATCCAAGACTATTTATTGCCAGCAAGACACCCAGCAACCAGTATTATAGACAGAGCATCATATAACAGGCAGTACGATATGAAACCCATATGCTATCCCTTGCACATTAATGAGTCTATTAATCTAGTGCAGTTACAGAAGTAAATTTAAGGGGTATTTTGGTGAATAAACACTCCTGCTTTAGAGCCTTGCCCAATGGAAGCACATATGTGGAATTTGGGCCTGTATTTCACCCCCATCCTGCCGCCCCTCCAACAATCTTCTGGCCATTAATTTCTATAGAGGGAATTCATTAGGTGGTATTGTGATGTCCTCAGGACTGAAGTGAGGTTTAGCCGAGTTTAGTATAAGGTGTGAGGCAGAGATTGAGACAAAGACTGCAGCAGCTGAACATAAAGGCTTCTCCTTTTAATTCTGTCTGTTTTAGTTTCTCTTTGCTAGCATGTGTGTTCCACAGCAGCCTCCAGAGTACACAATGCAATTGCAATTTCAAAATTCTACATCCTTCCCCTTCTTAGTAAATGACAGACATAGCATGTTTCAATGATTTGTTTCCAAAATGTAAACGGTAAACTTAAAACATAAATAGTTCATTTCGTAACATCATCACCTAAGTATGGTGCTGTTTTCTCTCACGAGTAGGATATCGTCTGACATCAGATGCGGTCTCATTTGACTCATGTTCTTCATCTGAGGTGTCGATGTCGGTATTGGATTCAATGCTTGTGATTGGTGTTTTCAGTGCTTTGAAGAATGACGCATTTCTTGTGATGATTTGTGAACCGTGATTAGCAGTGATCATTTTGTATTGGTCACAACAAATGGTTGGATGTCATTAGGGATCGTTTGCTTTCCAATATGACCATCACGTTTCACAAGTACTTTATCTCCTGGCTCCCGGTGTAGCTCTAAATTTTATGTTTTGCTCTGCATGTACTTTTGTTCAATCCTTCTGTTCCCCATCGTGTTCGCACATGTTGATCATTAGCTCCCAGGGTAGCTCAGGAAGACGTGTGCACATAGGCTGTGTAAAGATGAGAGTAGCTGGAGGTTTTCCAGTAGTCGAGTGAGGAGTCGCTCTGTAATTACGAAGAAAGTGAGGTAGCCCTTGCTTCCATGACTTGTTCTCAGCTGCAGCTCCACGTATCACTTTTTTCAAAGTTCGCATAAATCTCTCGACTTCACCATTAGGTTTTGGCCAACAGGGTGTGATTTTCCGATGAGTGAACCCGAGGTAGTTCGTGAATTTACTGAACTCATCGCTGTTGATTGGGGGTCCACTGTCAGTTCTTACAATTGAGGGATTCCGAACAAAACGAAGATCTGGTCAAGCATTGGGATAACCGCTTTCATTGAAGTTGGTATAACTAATTCCACGATTGGGAATCTACTGTTGCCGTCAGTGACAACAAGCAGGTGTTCACCTGTGGGCAAATCTGTGAAATCAACGCTAACTTCAATCCATGGTCCTGGAGGTAGTTCAGACATCTGGAGAGGATCATGAAGATTTGACATTGTGGTTGCTTGATACTGATTGATTTTGTGCACTCCCAAGGAGGTCGATTCCTGGGAACCATACCTTTTCCCTAAGGAGTTGTTTGGTTTTGACAGTTCCCTCTGGTCCTTCATGTGCTATATCGACAACACATTCCCTCAATGAGTGTGGAATGACAATACAGCTGTTGTGTAACATGAGATCAGATGTGATTGTAGCTGTGAGCTCATTTCAAACGTTGTGAAGACCTTGTTGTGTATGAGCAATTTCGTTTGTAGACGCTTTCTCAATCACATCTTTCCAGTTTCGTGATTCTATAGCCTCCATAGATAGTTGCAAAGCCTCATCTTGTTTTGTTGCTACTTTGATATCAGTTAGTTTTAACAACTTTTGCACCACATTTATGCTTACATAGTTAAGATGTTGTTCAGCAACCTTTTCCTCACAAATAGTAGGACCAAATTTCAGCAGGGGATGTGGTGAAAGATAGTCCACTGGGTTGAGCTTGACTGGCTGATACTCAACCTGGAACTCGTACTCTTGTAGTCTGAGTTCTGTTCCAGAAGGTGGTTTGCTATGTGGATTTTTGAACAAGCTTATTAGTGGTCTATGATCGGTTATGACTTTAAACTCACTTCTATGTAAGTCAAGATGAAAATTTAAGATACTCCACGTGATTGAGAACGTTTCTATTTCTGTTTGCGAATGATGTTGCTCTACAGGTGTTAATGATCTGCTTGCCATCGCAACGACTGATGGGTTACCTGCCTTGTCTTTCTGTACGAGAACTGGACCTAACCCAACTGGGCTTGCATCCACGACTAGCTGGGTGGTTTTCTCAGGGTCAAAATAGGCAATTGTGCAACTTGCTGACCAACATCGTTTGATCTGGTGTACCGCCCGTTTGTGTGATTTAATCCCCACTCCCACTTGGCGGCCGCTTTTGTCAGATCGCATAGTGGGGCAGATAGCATTAGCGAGGTCAGGAATGAAACGACTACAGTAGGTGACAAGTCCTGGCAGACTCCGGACTTCTTGCACATTTGTTGGATCTGCAGCGTTTGCAATGACTTCAACTTTCCGTGGATTTGGTGATACTCCTTCACCATTGAACACATGACCGAAGAATTCAATTTTGCTTTCACTGAACAAGCACTTGTCTTTGTTCAAGGTGAGATTACATTCTCAGACGTTGTAGGCATGTATGTAGGCGTATCTCGAGCACCTTTTCGGTGTGACAATAGGTGAGAATGTCATCACTGATGTTCAGTGTGCCTTCACGTCCTTGAAGTGCAAATTGAATCAAGTGCTGAAATACCTCAGCTGCTGAGCTGACTCCAAAGTTGAGCCTCTTGTATTGAAAAAGACCAATGTGAGTAGAGAATACAGCAAGATATTTTGATTCTTCTGCAAGTTTGATTTGATGCAGCCTGCATTGAGGTCAAGTTTAGCAAAGTGTTTAACGTCATTCACTTTCTGTATGATGTCATCAATTGTCAGCGTCAAATGTCTTTCTCATTGTATGGCTTGGTTTGGTGATCACTTATCAACAGAGATTCTAATCTGGTTGTCACTTTTGGGTTTCTTGATGACTTGTATGGGTGAGACCCAAGGGGTAGGCTCATCCCCAACTTTCTCAATAATGTCAAGGTCAAGGAGGCATTGAAGTTCCTTCTCTGTCTGTTTCCTGACATGAAATGGTATTCGTCGCTGTTGATGCACGACTGGGGGCACATTAGGGTCTACACGCAGCTTGCATGTAACATCTTTCAGTTTGCTGATACCAGTGAAGCAATCAGCATACTGATCGAGAATGCTTTTGTTATGCGAAGGAATCGCATATGTGACTGCAACCATGTGCAGATCTGTTGCTGTATGGAAACTGAACAGCATGTCACATTCTCCAGATATGACATAGAATATAGCTTTCGTTCCAGTGTCTTTGAATGAAACTGGCGTTTCAAAGCTTCAGTGGCTTGTCACTGACATAAGGGAAAATTTTTATATTCCCGGGTTTGCAGAGAATAGGGCAATCCTGAAGTTGGTTAAATGTTTTGTCTCCCATGACATTGACAGATGCTCCTGTATTTATGAGAACATCTATGTCCGAGCAGCCAATGGTCACTGTCACACAGGGTGGTTTGCTGTGTCTGAGAAAAAGCTCAAAAGTCTGTTCAGGGTCATCCGCCTCTACTTCAACTACATTCTCTCACTCTTTTGCTGTGGTACGCATACGTGGCACCCTTCTGTTGGTATTGGTCTTGGTAGTTGATTTGGCTGATGAGCAACAAACACGAGCAAAGTGATTGGGTTTTCCACAGGCTTTACACTGTTTACCAGTAGCAGGACACTCTGTCCAGTGTCGGTAAGCACTGCCACAGTGGAAACATTCTTTAGATAAGTTGCAGCTCTGTTTGTGAGATGGCTGTTGTTGTTTTACAGGTGGATTTCTGGCACATGAGCGATGAAAACTGTTTACAGGAATTGAACTTGAAGTGTGGTAGGTACAGTTAGCAGGCTCAACTTCAGTAGCTCTGGAATCTGACAGCGACAGTGACCTTGCGAACTCCAGCAACTCTGACAGTTTTCTGTCTTTCTCAAGTGCTTTTTGGCATAGTTGACTGGAGAGACAGCTTTCTGATTTCCCGTTCGACATGTTCAACATCAGTGAAGTCACATCTGGTTGCTAGTTGCCTCAAACGCATGCAATATTGGTCAATTATCTTGTTTGTTTCTTATTAGTGCATTGGAAGACAATGGTTTCGTATATGGTGTTTATCTTAGGTGTATAGTTGGTCATCAGAGCATTCTTTGCTGAGTCATAGCCATTTCGCTCAGGCGTAAGTGTCTCAAAGATATCCTCTTATTCTTCACCTCCATAATGTAGAAGCAGGGCCTTTTTCTTTCTGTCGTCTGTGATTGCGAAACCTGCCATCTTGCCTTTGAAACATCACAGCCACTTTTGCCAATGTGGACATTGAGATAAGTGCTCTGAATGCACATCAAAAAGTGGTAGATTGGGCATATGCAATGCCATACTGATCAAGGCCATAACACGGTGATGAAGGATTTGGGATCACATTCATTTCAGAGGGATCTTCTCTGCAGTGATCCAAGATTATATATTTTTTTTTGGATTGGATAGTTATTTTGAAGAGATCAGTGTGTGAGTATAAACTGTACAAACTTCTTGTGTCAGATGCTAGGAATCCTGAGGCGAGTAACTCACCTCCTGACTCCCCAAAGCCTGTCCACCATCTACAAGGCACAAGTCAGGAGTGTGATGGAATACTCTCCACTTGCCTGGATGGGTGCAAGCTCCAACATTCAAGAAGCTCGACACCATCCAGGACAAAGCAGCCCACTTGATTGGAACCCCATCTACAGACATTCACTCCCTCCACCACCGACGCACAGTAGCAGCAGTGTGTACCATCGACAAGATGCACTGCAGCAATGCACCAAGGCTCCTTCGACAGCACCTTCCAAACCCACGACCTCTACCAACTAGAAGGACAAGGGCAGCAAATACATGGGAACACCACCACTGGCAAGTTCCCCTCCAAGTCACACACCATCCTGACTTGGAACTATATCGCCGTTCCTTCACTGTCGCTGGGTCAAAATCCTGGAACTCCCTTACTAACAGCACTGTGGGTCTACTTACCCCAAATGGACTGCAGCGGTTCAAGAAGGCAGCTCACCACCACCTTCACAAGGGCAATTAGGGATGGGCAATAAATGCTGGCATAGCCAGTGATGCCTACATCCCATGAATGAATAAAAAAAAAGCTTCTTGTGTGTGCCTAACATAGTCTCCAAGTTAAAATGCTGTCTGTAAAAGTAGACAAAAACCTTCCAAAATTTACCAAACTGCTATTGTGATGTCCTTGGGACTGGAGTGAGGTTTAGCCAAATTTAGTATAAAGTATGAGGCAGAAATTGGGAGTCAAAGACTGCAGCCGCTGAACATGACGGGTTCTTCTTTTATTCTGTCTGTTTTAGTTTCACTTTGCTAGCATGTGTGTTCTACAGCAGCCTCAAGAGTACACAATGCAATTTCAAAACACAACAGCACTAAAGGTGTGTGCTGTCAGTGGGCAAGGTTCTGTGCCAGGTGCACACATTCATAGAACTGTCCCTTTGATAACCTCCTAAATGTTGCCAATCAATCACAAAAATCCAAGCTCTGAAATCCTCTTACCTTGCAGACACGAGCCACCCGAGTAACTAGTGGCTTCCCATTATACGCATTGTCTTCGCCCAGCTTCTCCGTAAAAAAAACGTAAATCTTGTCATCGTCTCCCACAGAGCTGTTGACACTTTCCGTCACCAGGACTGAGTCAATAAAGCTTACGTCTGAAGAGGGAAAGAACAGCGAGTGTACTCATGAGTCACTGGTGGAGATAAAAGCACCAAAGCTAAAAAAACCCACAATGTTTTAAAAGGCTGGGACTGTGCAGCAGGGGTTCAGAAGAGAAGGACAGATTGCAGTTAGCTCATCTTTCCTGTTCAAGGGCCTGACTGATCTCATTGTTCATCTCCAGCATTCGGTTTTCATTTCATTGAGGTAGTTTCAAGTGCCCATAAACTTTGAGCTTTGAAGTAACAACAACAAATTGTACAAGACAAGCATAGAAAAATTCAGTTCTGATTTTCCTTCTCAGGACAGGGGCATCACTGGCATTTATTATCCATCCCTGGTCGCCCCTGAGTGGCTTGCTAGGCCACTTCACAGGGCAGTTAAGAGTCAACCATATTGGTGTAAACTGGGGTCACGTGTAGATGAGGACAGCAGATTTTCCATCCTAAAGGGCATTACTGAACCAATGACCATCGACAGCTCGAGTTACTTTTACTGATTCCAGATTTTTGAAAATGAATTCAAAACTCTCAAACTAAGGTGGAATTTGAACTCACATCCTCAATAGCATTAACCCAGATCTCTAGTCCAGTAACATAACTACACTACCGTAACATTCCAAATAAACAAGATTAGAAGAAGGAGCTATTTTATGGGCCAGTAACTTTTTCTACAATTGTTTTGATAACATTTTTAATGATATTTTTGGCCAAATCGAATAACGAACTATAAACTGGACTGTTAGATCCCAGTAGGATTTAACCCGGTAGAAACTGTGCACCTGGAAATATTGAGAGCACTTATTGCAGATCCGCTGAATTTCTGCTACTTGTCATGACAACTGGGAGCTGCGTCCCAGAACTGGGATTCAGTGAATCGGAGCCTTTAAAGTACAACAGGTTCTGCTCACAAGGGCAGAATTTAAAAAAACAGAGATGAGAAACAGATAGCAAGATTATATATATTATACACTGGTTGATATCCTGGTTAGATGGAGAACAGATCCGAAGTGGGGATGGGGGGAGTATACTTGGATCAGATAATGGGTGAAAAATGCAGGCCTAGGCAAAGAGCAGGCCCCAGTGGATTCGCAGTCCAGGGAGAGTGCAGGCTCAGGCTGAAGCTCAGGCTGGGCCTCAGGTCAGCTAATGGCATACAGGAGATCTGGTGCAGGGCATGTTTTAATATGAAGACTGGTAGGGTTGGCTTTGGGCCTTGTGCTCAGGGCGGGGCACAGATTCAGACTGGGAGTTATCCCCACTAAGGTTGGGAAAGTTTAACAGGGCCGATAATGAGAGTTTTAGCAGCCAACTGGATCACTTAGATCACTTGAAATGAAGAGACCAACACCCAATTTTGATTATCAGCTTACAAGGGTAAATTTGTTGATCTCAAATTAAGATTCACACTTAAAACGAGTTGAAGATGGGCTACAACACTACAACGCCAATTTCCCTTTGAACACAGCTCCTCACGGAGATGAGCATTACTGAATCTACCCTAAATTATACACATGAGCCTATTTGATCAGGTATTTAAATCCAAACATAGTTAACATTAAATTATTTAAAAAATTCCACTGTATTGTAGTCACAATAAATGTCAGGTATTTTCACAGTAATGCTTTTAGTTATAAGAATGCTTCTCAAAATTCTCAAGGTCCACTTAATCATAGAAAGACACAGCACAGAAGGACACCATTTGGCCCTTCGTACCCGTGCTGGCTCTTTGAAAGAGCTGTCTAATTAGTCCCATTCCCCTGCTCTTTCCCCACAGCCCTGTAATTTATTTGCCTTTCAAGTGTATATCAAATTCCCTTTTGAAAGTTACTTTTGACTACTATAAATAGTATTGGAATATAATTGGAATATAACCTGCAGGATGTGCATTATAGTTTGTAACTGCTCAGTTCCCAGGGATCCTGTTAGAACAAGGGTTGAGGGTGTTACCATGGTGAGTTCACATACATAAGCGGGTTTCAAACAGCTGCTGTGATTAACATAAGAAATGAACAAAAATGGTTCAAAAGATACGAAACATAAGAACATAAAAAATAGGAGCAGGAGTAGGCCATTCGGCCCCTCAAGCCTGCTTGATAAGATTATGGCTGATCTGCCCCAGACCTCAACTCCTCTTTCGTACCAGCTCCTCATAGCCCTCAACTCCCCAATATTTCAAAAATCTATTTACCTCCTCTTTAAATACATTCAGTGATCTAGCCTCCACAACACTCTGGGGTAGAGAATTCCAGACACTCACTACCCTCTGAGAGAAGAAATTCCTTCGCATCTCATAACAGACTATTGCGCTTTGTGGACCATCTATAGATTCCTTTCAATTCTTTTGTTGTAATTGTTCTTTATACACTGTCATATATTCCTAACATACATTATGTGGGGTCCAACATGAACGTTCCTGTGTGATAGCTAGTGAGCCTTACAGAGTGATTTGTGTCTAACACTTAACATGGTCACCTCACTGCACTGCCTCTTCTCACCGGGCCTATCAGCCTCCAAAGGCCAGAACAGCCGAGTTTAATTCAACCCTCATTTTTCAAATGAAGCTACATATTTTTGCAGGGCTATGGGGATTGAGTGGGGGACTGGGACTGACTAGTTCTGTGGAGAGCTGGCATGGACTCGATCGGCAGAATGGCCTCCTTCTGTGCCATATTGTTGAGGCCAAGATGAGATCAGCCATGATTGTATTGAATGGCGGAGCAGGCTCAAGGGGCTGAATTGCCTACTCCTGCTCCTAGTCCTTATGTTCATATATATGACATTAGATAAAAGGGATCCGAAAGGTATCATGGGGATAAAATTGAGGGTATGCAACTTTGTTCCAGGAGACATTATCTCAGAAAGATTACAATAAGATGGAATAAATGAATTATTTTTCTTACCATTCAGTGAATAAGGGAGAGAATCAGCCAACCTGAGTGAGTTTTTTTGAAAGTTCCTCTTTATATCTGCCTGAACACCATGGAACCCATAGCGTGTGGCAGTGTAGATTTTATTGTCTGTTGAAAAAGCAGATTAGGAAGGTTTGTGTGGTTCACAATTGCAGGCTAACATAAAATCTCCACTGCTAACTTAAAAGCAACTTTTGAAGTGCATGATTGCCCTTGAGAACAACAGAAATATTTCTGGGAATCAGGAGTTCACGAGGGAAGATTAAGGAAGTTCTGTTGGTTCCTTCAGTAAAGATGTAACTGAGCTGATCGAATTGAAGTCTTCAAAGGGAATTAGTAAAGACAATCCAGCCAAATTGATTGCTAATGTCAAGGGTTCAAATACCAGGGACCCAAGTTAAAAACTAAGTAATTAATTAAAATTAAACAGCAGAACATTTCCATCCAAAGGATATAGGATTGTGGAATAGCATTTATTGCCCATTCCTAATAGCCCTTGAGAAGGTGCTGGTGAACTGCCTTCTTGAATTGCTGTAGCCCTTGGGGTGTAGGTACACCCACAGTGCTTTTAGGAAGGGAGTTCCAGAATTTTGCCCCAGCGACAGTGAAGGAACGATGATGTAGTTCCATTCAGGATGGTATGTGGCTTGGAAGGGAACCTGCAGGTGATGGTGTTCCCATGCATCTGTGCCCCTGTCCTTCCAGGTAGTAGAGGGCAAGGGTTTGGAAGGTGCTGTCGAAGGAGCCTTGGTGAGTTACTGCAGTTCATCTTGTAGATGGTACACACTGCTTCCATTGTGCGTTGGTGGTGGATGGAGTGAATGTTGAAAGTGGTGGATGGGGTGCCAATCAAATGGGCTGCTTGTCCTGGATGGTGATGAGCTTTTTGTGTATTGTTGGAGATTCATCCATTTAGGCAACTGGATAGTATTCCATCAGTCTTTTAACTTGTGCCTTGCAGATGGTGGACAGGCACTGAGGAGTCAGGAGGTGAGTCACGTGCCACAGAATTCACAGCCACTGACCTGTTCTTGTAGCCGTAGCATTTCTGTGGCTGGTCCAGTTCAGTTTCTGGTCAATGGTGACCCCCAGGATGCACTTGTGTGGCGTGAATGTTACTTGCCATTTATCAGCCCAAGCCTGGACGTTGTCCAAGTCTTACTGCATATGGACATGGGCTGCTTCAGTATCTGAGGAGTCGCGAATAGTGCTGAACATCGTGCAATCATCAGCGAACATCCCCACTTCTGACCTTATGATGGAGGGAAGGTCATTGATGAAGCAGCTGAAGATAGTTGGGCCTAAGACACTACCCTGAGAAACTCCAGCAGTGATGTCCTGGGACTGAGATGATTGACCTCCAACAACCACAACCATCTCCCTTTGCACTAGGTATGACTCCAACCAGCGGAGAATTTTCCCCCTTGATACCACACTCGCTCAAATGCAGCCTTGATGTCAAGGGCAGTCACTCTCACCTCACCAAGTATCAACCACATGACATGGGACTGGAAACAAAAAGGGGCAAAATCTCTTCCCTGAAGGACATCAGTGAGCCAGCTGCACTTTTACAACAATCCAGCAGCTTTCATGGTCATTTTTTCTGATGTTAGCCTCCAAATGACCAAATTTGTTGGAACTGAGTTTCAGATGTTACCCTGGTGGGATTTGAACCCATGACTCTGAATCACTAGTCCAGTAACATAACCATTCCACTACAGTACCATAATGAGACAAATGGACGCATTCCCATGATACAAAGAATTAAAGGATATTGTGAAAATATAGGTAGGTGGCAGTGAGATGTACCAGAAAGGTATTGAGTTGATGAGCTTAATAATCTTTTCCTGTTCCTATAAACTTTTATGTTCTTCTGTCATTGAGTTACCAACTCTCGGAAATCATTTGCCAAGCAAACTATCTTTATAAAACTGGATAGTTATTCAGCAGGATTCATGTGGAAGGCTGGTTAACTGGAACTGATTGACAATATCATCTGGTTCTTCACATGGAGCCACACTGAAGAGAGATTACTGCCTAGAGGTCACCATATCCATTCGGTTTTATATGTTTGATACAGCAGTTTTATTTCATTCTCACTTATGATCTTTTTGCCACTGAGTATCATGGCAGTCATTGATCGCCAGGATACACCGTGTAGCTGACTGGTAATGCAAAACCTCACTGTTGGATCAATAACCGTCCCACAATCACTGGAAGTTTATTGAGTAACAGTTGGCTGCCATTACAGAATTGAGGAGCCCAGATTGGCCAAATGGAACAGGAAGCTACAAAGGTTGACAACAAAGGAGAAGATGAGGTAAATCAAGAGCTGGCGGCTAGGTGATGACACCAAGCTTGTAACTTTAAAAAGCCTGTAAACTGTAAAAGGAATGGAATATTAAAGAAGGTCTGTCGTTTCACAGTTCTGATGGCCTGGGAAAGAACAGGTTAGAGTCGGGCACTGGGTACTGATTGCACTACAGTGAGGAGGCAGCGAGGAGGAAAAGAACATGTATTAGGAGCTTAGAGGAAGAAAAGAAAGCTCAGAGCAGCAATGACATTAATAATTGATAAAATAGAGCAAAAAGGATTGCTACAGAGTATCACAAACAGCGGAAGTATGATGATACAAAAATCATGGACCATCTCTAAAGGGTTATGACAAACTGACTTTGTCTTTTAAAAAAAAGAACCTTCATTTTAAAAAGTGAATAATGGTCCAAAATGGCCACCAAAGTAAAATGGGATTGGCCTTTTGTGTACTCAAACTGTCTGACAAAGGCATAGGACAAATCTTCAAAGCTAAGAGGTGTCAACTGAACCCATCCTACACATATCCTAAAACATTCCAGAATTGAATGTCTTCCTCTGAAACAGAGAAGGTTTGAAGTAGCCACGTTCTGGGCAATTGTGATCAACGTGGGGAAGAGACCAGAGAATCTTCTAATAGGAGGTGAGAGATAATAGCTTTGCCTTAAAAAAAAAGACAGCCAGAGAGACAGGGAGAGAGCGAGGCAACATCCTCGCAGCTTGTGTTCTGGCCAAGCCAGAAAAAGCACGTGCCCTGCTGCTGAATCCAACATCTACATTATACAGTAAAATAAAAGCAAAATACGGCGGTCGCTGGAAATCTGAAATAAAGACAGGAAATGCTGGAAATACTCAGCAGGTCTGGCAGCATCTGTGGAGAGAGAAGCAGAGATAACGTTTCAGGTCGGTGACCCTTCTTCAGAACTCAGCCGGGTACTAAAGAAGGGTCTCTGACCTGAAACGTTAACTCTGCTTCTCTCTCCACAGATGCTGCCAGACCTGCTGAGTATTTCCAGCATTTCCTGTTTTTATTACCTACATTATACAGCAGTGAGAGCTAGAAGTAACCCACCATCTTCAACTGAACTTTCAATCAAGAGAGAAATCTACAATCACCTCAGGCCTGCATCCATCGAGAAATTGATTTCCAAGAGAATTTAACAGGTTTATCATAACCTTTCCCACCACCGAAAGTCACATTCCTTTTTCCCTTCTCTATCTGTCTCTTCTTGTGTGCACGTGTGTGTGTGTGTGTGTGTGTGTGTGTGTGTGTGTGTGTGTGTGTGTGTGTGTGTGTGTGCGCGCGCGCGCGCGTGCGTGTATGTGTCAGTGGATGCGGTTGCGACAATTTCGGGATAAGGCGGAGTGATCAATAAACAATTGACTTTCTGTTTTTAAACCCTACAAGAAAACCTGTCACTGTCTGTTTATTTGAAAAACAAAACACCAAGAGGCCAAGCTCTAACACAAATATACTTGCTGAGATCAGATGAGTTGAACAGTGGGAACCCCTCACATCGCACTACGTGGTTGTATCAAGAGTTATAAAGCATGGGAAGAGAGAATCAATCATCATAAGCATGCTTTCAGTTATAACTTGTATCCTCTTACTGGACACATTAGGAGTAATTTTCCAGCTTCACACTCTCAGCAGGGAGCACTGCTCACTGGGAGCACACATCAGAATTTCAAGTAATTAAAAACAGAAAATGCTGGAAATACTCAGCAGGTCTGGCAGCGTCAGTGCACAGAGCAATATAGTTAACATTTCAGGTCTGTGACCTTTCCTCAGCACTCTGAGTCATCAGCTTGAAATGTGGACTCTGTCATCGCTCGACCTGCTGAATATTTCCAGCATTTTCCGTTTTCATTATAGATTTCCAGCATCCGCAGTACTTTGCTTTTGAAAATTCAAGTGATTCAAACATGATTTTCCTGACCATTTATTTAGGTGGTCTGACACTGCCTGAATTTCAAACAGCAAGCTTCCTGTAAACCAGGAGTACCGTCAAAAAATCACCTCGATTAGCTTGACCTTAATACCAAAGTACAAATAAATTTATCAGTAGTGTCTAATGTTTGCTACCTACCTACAATGAGGCCTGTGTATCCAACTGTGGGATTATAAGGACAATTCTCTTTTCCCTCAAAGGTAGGTGATAAAGTGAAGTTCTCGATCTCCTTTAGAGTGGCAGGGGGAGAAAGAATAAGATCAAAGTGGCAAATACATCTGTATAAGACTGGAGAATGCTTTTACTATCAAAGCCAGCAAACACGCGCACAAAAGAAGTACTTACAATGTAAGCGCAGTGAGGATGAAAGGCATGTGTCCCACAAGTATATAAATGAGTTCCATTGAATCTTTTCAAAAAGCGGATATAGTTAAAGCAGTCCATCTGCAAAGAGCACAGGGTATTTTATAATCAGGTTTTTGAACTTAAATCTCCAAAGCATTCCTTCAAGTCTGTCGCCATCCAACAATAACTTATATTTATATCTACACCATCAGTGTAGTAATATATCTCAAGGTGCTTTACAGCAGTGTTATCAAACTAAAATCAGAATTTGGCACTAAGACACATAAGGGGATATTAGGACAGGTGACCAAAATCTCAGTCAAAGAGGTAGGTTTTAAGGCGCATCTTAAAGAGGAAAGAGAAGTCAAGAGGCAGGAAAGCTTAGGGAGGAAATTCCAGAGTGTAAGGCCCACACAGCTGAAGGCATGGCTGCCAATGGCGGAGAGATTAAAACCAGAGATGGACAAGAGGCCAGAACTGGAGCAGTGCAGAGCTCTCGGAGGGTTGCAGGGCTGGAGGAGGTTACAGAAATCTTGAGGGGCGAAGCCATAGAGGGATTTGTAAACAAGGATGAGAATTTTAAAATCGAGGGGTTGCAGGACGAGGAGCCAATGTAGGTCAGCGAGCACGGGGATGAAGGGTGAACGGGACTTGGTGCAAATTAGGACATGGGCAGCAGAGTTTTGGATGAGTTTAAGCAAGTCTAATCCATTTCTCATACCTCAGTGTAACCCCGTTTCCCTAGACATTCGGATCTTTTATCTGGCGCAACCTCCCAACGTATCTGTCAACCAAAAAAAATTAAATACATTAGTGCAACTAACTTAAATTCCTGTGAAGAAATAAATTAGAGACAGCAATGAGTGTTTGCACATTATCAATCAATGTCACAGAGCAGGAACAGATGTGGGCTCACATTCAGCTCTGCTCAGGGTCAAGTGGACTGGACATCGTACTGGAATTCCATCGTTTCTCTGAGATTCCTGGATACTTTGTAAGATCATCAAACTAGCGACCGCCTCTGTCAAGATAAATGCTGGCTGGGAGCAGAGCCAGGAGAGATATGGCTCCTGAGGCCAGAACTGGGGGAGGGGGACCATGGCCCTCCTGTAGAGACCACATTATGTGAATGAAGCTGCACTGGACTCAAATAGAATATCTGTTTCCCCCCCCCCCCCCCCCACCAAAATGCCTCCTGACCACCCTCTCCCAACCCCGAACACCACTAATAGGGTCGGAGCCAGGCTATTTATTGGATTAGGCTCCCAGAGAGTGCCAACGTCTTATGTAAATATTTGCTCCTTGTTCAGGAGGCTGACAGGAACATGGCCGGACACTGGGCAACCCCCACAAACAAGGTGGGCAAATGGTGAGGTTTCTGTTGGCATGGTGGGCACCAGAGTGAGGATGGAGGTGGTGAATGAGCTTGCTGGCCTCTCCCCCGATCCCACAAACTCTAGGAGGCTCAGCATTAACAGATACAACCACTGGGAGCACGTCCTGCAGATTTTCAGCACCAGTATTTTTCCTATCATTTGTTTTCCTCCCCACCATCCCCACCCCTCCCCCCAGCCAAACCTTGCTATTTCGCCTGAGCAGCGGCTCTCAATAGGTGCCCCGCTCACTTTCTGTACCTATTTGCTCTCTGTTGTGGACTCCCCTCATGCTCTCATCTCTCTCTCCCCCTTCCCCGCTTAAGCTCTTTTATGCTTGCTGATTATTTCAGCCCGATATCAGTCAGCTGCTCATAATGCCGCTCTGGTCCTGAGCACCACCTGCTGCTCAAGGTCCCGGGGTTCCTGAACACCCTCCCACTCACGCCCCCGCCGCCATTTGTCAGATTTCGACAAGTGTCGACTGTGATCCGGAGGACCGTTGCTTCTTACTCCCAAAAGCCTCAGATTCAGCTGCCCCTCCTCCTGGCCCACCCACTGCTCTGGGCCTTGGTCTGAATCGGTCCCCTGCTCAGAAGGACAGGAAGCCACTGCTGACCATGATCAACTGACCAATCCTGGGCTGGCCCTGCTTGCCACCTCCTATAGGTCATGACCTCTGACCATCCTGTCATCCATCAATCAGTGGTTGGCCAGTCCAGTCATGGATCTTTCAATCGTTGTGCCCAATGTGTAAAGAGCTCACCAATCAGTGTACATTTTCATTCTGACTATGTAATTGATAAACCTAATGGTTTTCATGTGTCTTTGAACACATTTTCTGTATCATTTACCCAAAAAGAAAAGTAATGCTGCATGAATGTTACCTTGGAATATCCACAATCTGGACCAAACATTTTTCTTTAATGAAGTTCAATAGAATATCATACTCCATATGAAGTAATTGCTGCCTTGATGGTCTGACTGAGGTTAAAAGACACTCTGTGAAGTGCCCTGTATTAATGTGTCCAACTGTCTAAAGAATAGTAGTGGCTTCTCCACTGCCAGAGCCAATCAGTGTGACAAGTTTACATAGACTGTTTTTATTATAAATGCAGACTTCGGAATTTGTAATGGAATCTATAAAGACAGAATGTATGGCTTAAAAATTGAGACTGAGTTACGCCTGCATGTTCTGGTCCAATTAGCCCTGCCCTCTAACCCTACTTCACTCGAAGACTACACTTTGGTCAGCTCTCCCCACCCCATACACCCACCACAAGAGGTCAACCAGTAACAATAATTTGTTTTCCTATAATAGATGTCACTCATTGCAAAATACCTATTACTCTTCCTGTGGAATGCACTGCCTGAAAGAACGGTGGGAAAAGAGTCAACAGCAACCTTTAAAAGGGAAACTGGATAAATGCTTGCAAAGGAAAGAATTTACAGGGCTATGGGGAAAGAGCAGGGAGAGTGGGACTAATTGGATAACTGTTTCAAAGAGCCCGGCACAGGCACGATGGGCTGAATGGCCTCTTTGCTTTACGATTCTATGTTTCTTACCACTTTAATGGAGCTGTCGTTGATGTTGCTGATATTTAGGGCAAAAATGGCTCCTCTTGCCCCGACGTAAAGGATTCCCAGTTCCTCCTCAAGCCAGAATGTGGTGTAGTTGTATACGGTGTGACTGAATTGCTTGTAATCAAGTAAATCTACAAGGGACAAAAAGTGTGTTTGGAAGATTAATTTTCACTGTACGTGTTAGGACAAGATATAGCAGTAGCTGTACAATTTATTCAAAGACTAACTGAACATAGAGTGAAGCAGCAGTAGTGGCATAACAACTAGGAACACAGCAGTATAAGAATAGTTGGAGACCCCATGCAGCCCCTCAAGCATGTTCCGCCATTCAATTAGCTCATGGCTGATCTGTATCTTAACCCCATCGACCCTTAATACCTTTGCCTATCAAAAATCTACCAATCTCTGCTCTGAAATTTTCAACTGACTCCAAGCCTCGACAGCTTTTGAGAGAGTTCCACCTCCTTCTGTGTCCTCACATCACCCTTTTTTTTTGTGAAGAACTGCTTCCTGACTTACCCTTGAACTGCCTAGCTCTAGTTTTAAGGGTATTCTCCTTGTTCTGGACTCCCCCACCACAGGAAATAGTTTCTCACCTTTAATTATCTCAACTGATTTCTGTGACCCTGTGTTATGGAGAGAAAGTCAGTTCCCACTTTTGACTGTTATCCAATAACGCATACAAGGCCTCTTACGATCAAATAGTGCGCCGACCCTCACTGTCAAGACTCATGTGAATAATTCACACTTGGGAAACAGTACAGAGGTAAGCAATGCCTTTGGAGTCATAGGGTAAATTCACCAACCTCCCAATGAGGAACCAGGCTTGAAAGAATTTCGAGCTGGAGAATAAGTGTTAAATGGTTGTACTTTTACTTCCGATCCACCCTACCCAGAAGCAGAGCTCCCCAGTGAGAGTGCAGGATCACTGAATACACCCTTACATCAGAACAAGGACTCAATGGTTTGAGCAGTGGAAGGAAAGTGAGAAAAATGAGTACAGAAGACTGGCAATTTAAAGACATAGATTTATTTAGCAGGTCTTCACAGTCAAAAATGTTCGTTTTCATCCTTGGAATGTGAACAAGTGCTTAAAAGTAGTCATGTTTTCAAGTTTATCATGTCTGTATTACTTGTTTTCGAAACAGAACCACAGCGTAGAAGCCTCAGCTGGATTAATTGTGACACTATGTCAAACAGTGAAGAAAATCTGTTGAGATAGTCACTCAACTAGCTGCCAATCAGAAGTCCTTTTCCAATCTTGACACACGATTGCGAGGTGATGAATGTTAATGCAGAGAAACTGAATCTACCTCCCAGTCTGTTTTAAATTATTCCTGTAGTATATAGATGAATATTTCTCATTGCTGATATATGGAAACGGGTATGGGAGAACACAAGAATCTTCAGGGACAACACAAGGATTTTTAGGAAAAATACAGTATCACAGCAAGCCTGTGCCTCTTTGATAGAACAATTGTAGCAATCTCCGTCTCCCAGTTTCCCTTTAACACTTTCACCAAATAATTCATAGCACAAACAGGCCATTCAGCCCAACAGGTCCAGGCCAGTGTTTATGTTCCATACGTTCCTTAACCTTTCCACACAGCTTAAATTCCTGATGTCTGGAACCATTCCCGTTAGTGTCACCTTATCATCTCAAGGATAATAATGTCCTTCCTATGTTCAGATCATTAGGAAGTTACAGTACATCAAATGGGTCTGGCTCACACCTCACACAACACCCCTTGAGGCAGTAGCAGTCAATAGAGAAAGACTACATCATCTGGTTGAGCAGTCTGTAAAATAAAAGGCTGTGGGAAGAGAGTGGGGTGGTGGGATTAGTTTTGGATTGTTGGACCAGTTTTTTTTCCATGAGGATCATCAAGAGAACACTGAAAGGACTTGTTTGACAACATTTACTGGTTGTCATATGACTCAAGTTAAAAATAGAACAGAAACCCTGGTAACTGAGGGAGATATGTGCAGAGAAGTGACAGGTCAGAAGGTGGACTTTCTGTTTCCGGCTTCATTTTTGAATTGTTTGGAGTTGGGAATGAACTGTTTAAAAGGGGTTTGGAGTTTTAAAACTGAAGGGCAGAACCCCAGCTCAGCCCAGCCTGTTCCATCTCTTTAAAAAGTCTGCAGAAAAAGGAAGAGAATTTCCATGGAGAGAAGAGAATTCCCAAGGAAGGAGAGAAGAACACAACCCAGCTCAACTTTCCAGCACCTCTCTAAAACACCCTGAGAAGTCCACTGTGTCAACTCATCTCATCTCCTGTCTTTGAAGAAAGCCTGCTAAATGAATTCTCAACGCCGCCTGAAAAGAACTGTTACAAAAGATCCCAGTGACCCGTCTATATGTACTCAGAGGCTAGACTGTATACCAGTTTTGGAACACAACATATCTCATCAATTGTTGTCTTCAAGAATAAGCAAGTATTCAGCCTAAGTGTGTTTTTTTTGCCTGTAACAGAACTTTAAATAAAAATCCCTTTTATTTTTCCGGTTAACTGGGGTGTGTATGCACGCGCGTGTGTGTGTGTGAGAGAGAGAGAGAGAGAGAGAGTGAGGGGCTAAGGTAAAAAGGGAACTTTAAAATTTCAATCTGTGTGTTTATGCTTTACTTTATTACTGGTTAAGACTTGTTTTATAATAAACTGATAATTTTGTTGTTCATTAAAGAAACCTGGTTAGCGTGTTTTATTGTGGGAAAAATAAGAGTATATGATTGACTGCATCAGTAAATAAAAACATTTAAATATATGTTGTGACCTGTGGAGAAGTGGAACTAGAATAAACAGTGCACTCCTCTGCCTCGGTCGTAATAATATAAGGGAACGAATAATGCAAGTGGATAAGATACAAAGTAAAGGCTAACCTTAGACATTATTTTGAGTTAAACCACAGAGTGATTAATAACTGGAATGATCTCTGAGCAGAAGGAGATGTAGGAGGCTCGGTAACCAGAGGATATGGTCCTAAGACAATTGGCAGAAGAACTAGAGGGGAGATGAGGAGAATGTTTTTACGCAGTGAGTTGTTATGGTCTGGGGTGCACTGACTGAAAGGGCGGTAGAAGCAGATTCAATTGTAACTTTCAAAAGGGAATTAGATAAATGTTTGAAGTGGAAAGATTGGCAGGGCTATTGTTTTCAAATCCCTTCATGGCCTTTCCCCTCCCTAGCTCTGTAATCTCCTTCAGCCCCATAACCCTCCAAAATATCTCCTCTAATTCTGGCCTCTTGTGCATTCCTGATTTTAATCACTCCACCATTGGCGGCCGTGCCTTCAGTTGCCAAAACCCCAAGATCTGGAGTACCCTCCCTACACCTCTCCAACTCACTTCCCTCCTTTAAGACACTTCTTAAAACCTACCTCTTTGACCAAGCTTTTGGTCATATGACCTAATATCTCCTTTTGTGGCTTGGTGTCATATTTGGTTTTATAATGCTCCTGTGAAGTGCCTTGGGCCATTTTTTACATTAAAAATACTGCATAAGCTGTTGTTGGCAGCAGCAACCAGGAAAGGGCAGCAGGGCATAGGACCAATTGTTCCAAAGAACCTCCACAGGCGCGATGGGCCAAATGGCCTCCTTCTGTGATTCCTTGACTGGGCAGAAGAAGCAAAAACTCTGGAGTTACTCAAGATACAGTTAGCTGCTCTGGCAGAAGCATGTGAAAGGGTAAGATGACCTGAATGGCCTCCCTCATCCCATATCTCTTTTAACCAACAAGCCTTCTGCTCTTATCACATTAAATCAGACTTTTTGATTTAAACAGAACCCCCTCCTGCCCCCGTTGGACTTCTCTCACAACATCAAGTAGTATAACTCTTGTACCCCACCATTAAGCCAAAATTGGAACAACATTTTAAGATTAAAGAAGAAAAACAATGAAAATGTTGAAAATCTGAACTAAAGACAGAGAGACAGCTTCAGTGGTTGAGGCAATAGCATAGGTGCCTTTAAGGGGAAGCTAGCTAAAGACGTGAGGGAGGAAGGAATGGAAGGATATGTCGAAAGGGTGAGATGAAGTGGGATGGGAGGAAGTTCATATGGAAGATAAACACTAGCACTTGTTGGGGCGAATGGCCTGTTTCTGTGCTGTAAATTTTATGTAATTCTGGATATAAACTGCGGGTCCCATCACCCTCGCATTAGAAACAAGTGTAAAAAGTCCATCGTCAGACTGACTCAGAGAGGTTCACGACTAAAAACATTGTTTCCCTTTCCAGTTGCTGGTGTTGCTGTGTATTTTCAGCATCTTCTGTCCTTGGTTTTAGAGCAAGATCTCACTATTGTCAGCTTTATAATAAGCAATTGCCTTGTGTCGTGCACTGAGCTGTCCATTCTCTTCTCCCATTACACCCACTGCACAGATGAGAGATCTTCATTCCGGCCACATGGGCTGGTTAGGATCTCAGACCCCAGAGATGACAGAGTACCCTGCATAGCCTCCTAATGAAGATCAGGTCATAAAGCTTAGCCAGGAGGAACATCACAAATTGCTTGGTAAGCTATAGTGTAAGGAGAATAAGCTATGAGGGAGGAAGGAAGGGAAGAAGAATTACTGTTCCTGTCTATACAGTTTCTTCCCTCAACAGCTATACACAGTTCCAGGGCATAAATTCTAACTCATGCATTGGCACTGCTACACTACAAAGCTTGAGGTAAATTGCTTCTTTTTACTATTTACAATCCATGAACTTCATTACTTAGCAATCAGAGCAAACATAATTAGTGTTGCTATCAATTCCCACAGAGATTGCAGCTATTTTGTACATATATAAAAAAAAAATCAAAATGTATTAAAAGTCTTGTTTCTACTTGGTGCTTCTTAAAGGAGGCTGTGAAAATGGGCAATTGGGACACTCTGTCATTTTCAGCATCCAGGATTAGCGTTGAACACTCCCAGGTTAATTATAGCACAGCTTCATTGTAGGCTCAAGATCCTTGTCTGTACATGAAAACATTGCTCACTCTTCGGAACAGCCCCCCAGTTCAGCATTGTTCCATTTCCCACAAGCGTCCTCTCGGAGTGAGTTTGGAGACTGCCAATTTCTTACTAAATTAGGGACACTCTAATGCGGAGACAAATTTAAATTTTTTAAATTAAATTAGATGTCATCACTAAAACACAGTGTATAATTTAGTTTAGAGATACAGCACTGAATCCTCCAGGATCTGGGCTGGAGACTGTCCATTTCATATCGAATCCTCCAGGGAAGAGAGGAAGGAAATTTACATTCCATTGATCTGTATTGGATTTCAGTCCAGAACTGAGGGACATAAGGGCAGCTTGCCAACCCGTTGTGCTGCCAGGTCACCCACTGGTACATCTGGCTTTCTATTTGTAAAGTTGTTTCTACCTCAATGCTGCTTTTGCCCACCTCGACTTAACCATTAGTGACTGATGCTTGCACCGCAGTAACCCCGCAGTGGAGAGAACCTGGCACATAAAGACCAGAAGCTTGAAAATGTAGAATGGTGAAATTCATTGTCGCTTTGTTCAGAGAGACTGTTATTCAGCTCGATTTTCTACCAAGATGCCATATGACACCTTTGACAGTACAGCACTAGATAATGCGCTCAAAATCTTCAAACTCGGATGCACAAATGCTACCAAATGAGCCAAGGCTGACACCTCATTAAGACCCTACGATGTGGTAAGACAGCGGGAGACTGCAAGAGATTGTGCATACTGTCACAATCACTGCCATCAGACATTCCTCTCTGCTGACGGTAATAGAGACAGGGATCAGTTAGCATCTGCTGACTACCAGGTAATATCTCTCTCACTATTACATAAATTCAACAGTCTATTTTGTCCACTGAATTATGTAGTTTGACTAAATTAAAGGAAAAAAAAGCTTCCCTCATTAAAAACTGAAGACGCCTTTGAAAAAAAGTTTGCCTTTCCATTGGGAATACCATTCCCTTTACCCTAACTTACAATGGCCCAAATGTTCCTGCAGCAGTCAGATTCAGCGATGGAGAATTTCACGTGCCGATTTTGTCATTGATAACTTGCTTCATACTTTCCTACACTTCTCATTTAAAACACACTGCAGCAGACGTAGTGACGACTCAGAAGAAGCACAGCCAATGGCCATTACACTTTCCATCACTCCATAAACCGTCCCTGATACCTGAATATGCAGTGACGAGTAACAGATTATTCATCAGCAATAGAAACCATCCTTTTAAAGATTCCCCAGTAGGGGCCATCAATATAAGATAGTCATGAACAAGTCCGATTAGGAATTCAGGAGAAACCTCTTTTCCCAGACAGTGAAACTTGCTAACACATGGAGTACTTGAGATGAATAGCATAGATGCATTTAAGGAGAAGTTAGATAAATGCAAGAGGGAGAAAGGAATAGAAAGATATGTTGATAGGGTTGGATGAAGTAGGATGGGAGGAGGCTCATGTGGAGCATGAATACCGGCATAGACCTGTTGGGCCGAATGGCCTGTTTCTATTTGGTAGACTTCTATGTAGTTCTATATAATACGTTGAAACATTGGAGGCCTCTTTTAACTTTAGGCCTGGAAGGGTGCGATACATTAGTCTTCCGCAGGATCAAATTAACATTTCCTCATCTTTGAACTATTGTAACCACCTAATCATTTTACAGGAGAGACCACAAGCTGCAGGATTATTAGAACAAGCTCTGACTTTAGTAACTGCCCTGCATTAGATGGATAATGGGAGAGAATGGGTAAATATATGTTTGCTTCATCATCTTAACATGGGTCTGAGGAAGTACAGCCTTAACATAAACTGGAGCTAAAGGTCATGATTAATAGCGTGCCAACAAAGAACAAAGAAAATTACAGCACAGGAACAGGCCCTTCGGCCCTCCAAGCCTACGCCGATCCAGATCCTCTATCTAAACCTGTCGCCCATTTTCTAAGGGTCTGTACCTCTTTACTTCCTGCCCATTCATGTATCTGTCTAGATACATCTTAAAAGACGCTATCGTGCCCGCGTCTACCACCTCCGCTGGCAACGCGTTCCAGGCACCCACCACCCTCTGCGTAAAGAACTTTCCACGCATATCCCCCCTAAACTTTTCCCCTTTCACTTTGAACTCGTGTCCCCTAGTAATTGGCCAACAATGGGCCACATTGAAGATACAAAAAGCTGACGTCGGTGAAGGACAGAAAAGACCACATGATCCTTTAATCACAAGGGTTTTCAGTATTCCAAGATTCTAATTCATCATACAGTCAGCCTATGACACAGTTCTAAAGGAACAGAGGAACCTGGGGGTGCATGTGCATCGATCTTTGAAGGTGGCAGCACATATTGAGAGAGTGGTTAGTAAAACCTATGGGATCTTTGGCTTCATAAATAGAGGCATTGAGTACAAAAGCAGGGAGGTAATGCTGAACTTTTATAAAGCTCTGGTTAGGCCCCAACTGGAGTATTGTGCCCAGTTCTGGTCACCACACTTCAGGAAGGATGTGAAGGTCCTTGAGAGAATGCAGAGGAGATTTACCAGAGTAGTTCCAGGGATGGAGGATTTTAGTTACAAGGTTAGGTTGGAAAAGCTGGGTTTGTTCTCCTTAGAACCAAGGAGATTGGGGGGAGATTTAATAGAAGTGTACAAGATTATGTCAGGCTTAGATAAGTTAGACAAGAAAAAACTGTTCCCATTAACTAATAGTACAAGGACTGGGGGAAACACATTGAAAGTTTTAGGCAAAAGATGTAGGGGGAATACAAGGAAGCACTTTTTTTACGCAGTGGGTGGTAATGACCTGGAACTCGCTGCCCATAAGGATGGTGGAAGCAGAGATGATCAATGATTTCAAGAGGAAGTTGGATGGTCAAAAGAGAGAAACAGACTTGCAGGGCTACAGGGATCGAGCAGAGGATTGGGACTGACTGAATAGTTCCGTGGAGAGCCGGCATGGACTCAATGGGCCGAATGGCCTTCTTCTGCGCGTAAGACATTTTCTTATAGATAAAATGCAGTGGTCGTGTTTGCACATAATCACAGTCACCTTGTTCACATAAATGCAGCTGCAGACAGGTCACCACTTACATTATGGTGCCGTGTGGCAGTAATATGAAACTGGTTTATATGCAGGAAAATCACCATCGCCATTGATATTAATGGTGGGCAAGCTATGATAATGGCATTCTAATCGTTTTTGGCAAAGATAAAAACCCTTAGACAGTGCAGCACTCCCTCAGTAGTGCACAATAGTGTCAGCATAGAATTTGTCCTCAAGTCTCTGCAGTGGGAGTCGAACTAACAACCTTCTGATTTAGAGCTGAGAAATGCTACCCACAGAGCCATGGCAAGTAGGAGACTGAGCCTCTTATTTATGGGATCACAGCGGTGAGCTTTGCATTCTAGAACACTCTGCATCTCTGCCAAGATAAGTTGCCTGATAAATGGAGATAGATCTGTACATAGATCACAAGCTAGTCTATCATTCCAAAACATTGATTTGATAACACAGAGTACAACCTGAACTGCTCCAAGGCGTGCAAAGTATGTGGAGTTGTGTCAGCAGACCTATATGATATAGCGAGCCAGCCTCTGCTAGCCATTCTTTCCAGTCTGTTTTAAACAACACAGAATAAATTGCCTGAGCAGTTTAGGAACAGGTCCAGCAAGGTATGCAAAGGCAGAGAGAGAACTGTCTCTGGCAGGTTTCTGCGATTGCTGAGTTACCTGTAATATATCATTCATGTGTTGTTGGATCCCCAGGTAATGTCTCTGGGGGTAAACATCCAGTTCTGAATCCATCAACAAGCCGCAATGAATGTCACCATACATCAAAACATGGCACAAGCATGCCTCAAAAAGAAATGGAATTGCTCTCCAAACACATACAACAATACCTATTGATAATTGGATAATAGAGGGCTTGAGGCGAGTTACAAGGCAGTAGCTGAACTGAGTAGTGACGATGATGTTGTAAACAGTAGGATCAGATTACAGTATTAAACTTAAAGCCAGCCATATGTTATTCTTTATAACATGTGCTCTTTTTAAAAAATAACATTAATTTCATTCTTTTCTATTATGTGGTAGAAGTTATGTACTAGCAAAGCTGGCGTGATTGGACCTATAAGACATCTGGACTAAGAAACAGCAAGTTCGTTGATATTACAATAGTCAGGAGGTTTGTTGTTATCTATGGGATATATATAAGCTGTTCACCGTATATATCTATAAAAAGTCTTGCATTAACGTGCACTTCCTGTGAGTGTCACACTCACTTCCTGTCACAGTTTTAGTCATCAAACTTTTCAGCTGGTGTTTCACTGTGAGCAGCACTGTAGGTTACCTGTGAGTATTACCCTGAAACAGGTTTCAAACTGTAATGATCATCATCTTCTTTCGTCTCCTTGTCTTGGGAGACAATGGGTAAGCGCCTGCAGGTGGTCAGTGGTTTGTGGAGCAGCGCCTGGAATGGCTATAGAGGCCAATACTAGAGTGACAGACTCTTCCACAGGTGCTGCAGATAAAATTGGTGGTCATGGCTGTTTCGCAGTTGACTCTCCCCTTGCGCTTCTGTCTTTTTTCCTGCCAACTGCTAAGTCTCTTCGACTCGCCACGCTTTAGCCCCGCCTTTATGGCTGCCTGCCAGCTCTGGCGATCGCTGGCAACTGACTCCCATGACTTGTGAACAATGTCACAGGACTTCATGTCGCGTTTGCAGACATCTTTAAAGCGGAGACATGGACGGCCGATGTGTCTGATACCAGTGGCGAGAGCGCTGTACAATGTGTCCTGGGGGATCCTGCCATCTTCCATGCGGCTCACACGGCCAAGCGATCTCAAGCGCCGCTGACTCAGTAGTGTGTATAAGCTGGGGATGTTGGCCGCCTCAAGGACTTCTGCGCTGGAGATACGGTCCTGCCACCTGATGCCAAGGATTCTCCAGAGGCAGCGAAGATGCAATGAATTGAGACGTCGCTCTTGGCTGACATACGTTGTCCAGGCCTCGCTGCCATAGAGCAAGGTACTGAGGACACAGGCTTGATACACTTGGACTTTTGTGTTCCGTGTCAGTGCGCCATTTCCCACACTCTCTTGGCCAGTCTAGACATAGCAGTGGAAGCCTTTTCCATGCGCTTGTTGATTTCTGCATCAAGAGACAGGTTACTGGTGATAGTTGAGCCTAGGTAGGTGAACTCTTGAACTACTTCCAGAGTGTGGTCGCCGATATTGATGGATGGAGCATTTCTGACGTCCTGTCCCATGATGTTCGTTTTCTTGAGGCTGATGGTTAGGCCAAATTCGTTGCAGGCAGCCGCAAACCTGTCGATGAGTCTCTGCAGACACTCTTCAGTGTGAGATGTTAATGCAGCATCGTCAGCAAAGAGCAGTTCCCTGATGAGGACTTTCCGTACTTTGGTCTTCACTCTTAGACGGGCAAGGTTGAACAACCTGCCACCTGATCTTGTGTGGAGGAAAATTCCTTCTTCTGAAGACTTGAACGCATGAGAGAGCAGCAGGGAGAAGAAAATCCCAAACACTGTAGGTGCGAGAACACAGCCCTGTTTCACGCCACTCAGGATAGGAAAGGGGTCTGGTGAGGCGCCGCTATGCTGAATTGTGCCTTTCATATTGTCATGGAATGAGGTGATGATACTTAGTAGCTTTGGTGGACATCCGATCTTTTCTAGTAGTCTGAAGAGACCACGTGTCACACTCACTTCCTGTCACAGTCTTAGTCATCAAACTTTATATCTGGTGTTTCACTGTGAGCAGCACTGTAGGTTACCTGTGAGTATTACCCTGAAACAAGTTTCATACTGTAATCATAACCTCAGTGTTTCAGGCAATGATCAGCCACAGCTAGAGCTTCACGTTTCAGAGGCGAGATTCAGCTGTGCAACTCTGAACAGGTTAATGCCTTTGTCAAGATAGTAGACAGTGATATTTTATAAGAGTGGACAAACACTTTTGTTGCTATTATCACACAGTACGATTTGAACCCCTGTCAGTTAGGACACAGACGTACAGGGTGAGAGATTCTGAACCTGTACATGTTGCATTGGAAGATCGATTTCATTGACTGAATAATCTTTTCTGGGTCTTTACTTTTGTTCGGCAAAGGAATGAAGAGTTATAGAACCAAGGCAGGTACAAATCAGCCATACTTCCTGTTTATAAGAACCTAAGAATATAAGTTCATAAGAAATAGGAGCAGGAGTAGGCCATTCGGCCCCTCGAGCCTGCTCCACCATTCAATAAGATCATGATTTGATCTGATTATGGCCTTAACTCCACTTTCCTGCCTGCCCCCCCATAATTCTAGACTCCCTTGCAGATCAAAAATCTAACTCAACCTTGAATATATTCAATGACACAGCCTCCAATGCTCTCTGCGGTAGAGAATTCCAAAGATTAACAATCCTCTGAGAGAAAACATTCCTCCTTGTCTATTTATTTTTATTTATTTAGATATACAGCACTGAAACAGGCCCTTCGGCCCACCGAGTCTGTGCCGACCATCAACCACCCATTTATACTAATCCTACATTAATCTCATATTCCTACCACCTACCTACACTAGGGGCAATTTACAATGGCCAATTTACCTATCACCCTGCAAGTCTTTGGCTGTGGGAGGAAACCGGAGCACCCGGCGAAAACCCACGTGGTCACAGGGAGAACTTGCAAACTCCGCATAGGCAGTACCCAGAATCGAACCCGGGTCGCTGGAGCTGTGAGGCTGCGGTGCTAGCCACTGCGTCTTAAACGGTAGACCCCTTATTTTTAAAATGTGGCCCCTAGTTCTAGATTTCTCCACGAGGGGAAACATCCTCTCAGCACCTACCCTGCCAATCCCCCTCAGAATCTTATACATTTCAATAAGATCACCTCTCACTCTTCTAAACCCCAGTGAGTACAGGCCCAACCTTCCCAACCTTAATCCTAAGACAACCCCTTCCTTGGTTTACGTCCTTCAGTATGTTCTTGATCTAGCATTTCTCAAACAGAAAGCTGGGTAACCAGTTACTATTCATCAACTGCAAGTCCCTCATGTTCTTGAGCCTCACATGCAGAAAGACAACCCCTGTTTCACCAGTGGGAAGTGTAACCAGGACAACTAGGTCCTGAGCAAAGAAGCCAGTACACCACAAAACCATTTGCAAACAGTGCACAACAGTAACTGCAGATTCACCAGAAATTTAAAGGAAGGTATTAAGAGAACCTACCTCGGGAAAGTGAAACCAGCTCCACTGTATAAAGGGGAAACACTGGGTAGTGATGGATTGCAGAAACTATTTCATCCAATTGGACTGTTCATGGTATACTGACTGTGCCGCAAGCAGTTTGTTCTTTAATCTACTTCTATCTGATGTGCATTTTGTTTCAACGGCATGTTCTGTGGGGTACATTTTTAAAGAACATTTGTCTCGTTATGTTGTCTTGTTGGTTCCTCCTCTCCTAAGGTACAGATGTGTGAGAGTAGGCAAGTCCAGTGCTTCACCCAGGCAATTACTCTTCATGTGTATCTTTACACAGTGAGTACAGACACTTTGGGAAAAATTTTAACCTAGAGTGCAGAACAAGGGGGCAAAACTGTAAACTTAAAAGACTTGCATCTATAAAATGCCTTTCATGACCAATGGACGTCCCAAAGCACTTTACAACCAATGAAGTACTTTTGAAGTGTAGTCACTGTTGTAATGTAGGAAACACAGCAGCCAATTTGCACACAGCAAGCTCCCACAAACAGTAATGCAATGACGACCAGATAATCTGTTTGTGTGATGTTCATTAAGTAGTAAATATTGTTCAGGACACCGGGGATAACTCCTATGCTCCTAATCAAAACGGAGCCATGGGATATTTTGAATTCATCTGAGAGTGCAGACGGGGTCTCGGTTTAACTATCTCATCTGAAAGACATCACCTCTGACAGTGCAGTGCTCCCTCAGTACTGCACTGGAGTGTCAGCCTGGATTTCTGTGCTCAAGTCCTGTAGTGGGATTTGAACACACAACCTTCTGACTCAGGCGAGTTAGAGGATGAGGTCAGTGGACAACAATATTGGACAGGATGTAAAACCACACCAGAGTCATAGGGCTGAATCTTACGGGCCCCTCAAGATGGAAACGAAGGTGGAGGGGGGCTATAAAATTGTGTCGGAAGGTGGGAGGTGGAGTGCCCGTCACCTTTCAGTTTGGCCAAGGTGGCCTTCCCACCCAATTAGTGGCCATTTACAGGCCTCTTCCCACCTCCGCCTCAATGTAATAGAAGGGAGAGGGGCCCAAAGCCACGTGGAGACACCGCTAGGTAAAACCTGGAGGCCTCCTAGTGGAGTTGGGAGCCCCTCCTTTAGGGGTAATCCAGGGCCCCCGGAGTGCCCCCAGGCAGCAATCGCCGCACCCCCTGGGAAGACCACCCCCCACCCCGTGCCAGGGCCTGCCTGGATGACCCTGGCGACCCCGACCCCAATCACCTTTCCTGGGGTCTCCGAACATCTTCGTACCGCAGGGCCTCCTGCAGTACTGGCAGTTGCCTCCTGCAGTACTGGCAGTTGCCTCCTGCAGTACTGGCAGTTGCTTCCTGCAGTACTGGCAGTTGCCTCCTGCAGTACTGGCAGTTGCTTCCTGCAGTACTGGCAGTTGCCTCCTGCAGTACTGGCAGTTGCTTCTGCTCCCAGTACCGTACTGCAGAGCTGCGAGCCTTCTGATTGGCCAGCAGCTCTGGAAGCGGGAACTCGTCCCTTAAAGGAATGGCATCCCCAATGGCGGGAAGTTAATTGCCTGCCCACCGTTAAATGGCTTCGGGCATCTGACGGAGGGCTGAGGAACCTTCCAGCCTGCTGCCAGGAGCCCTGTCGTCACAACAAAATTCAGCCTATGGAGTCACTTATGGCACAGGAGGAGGCCATTCAGCCCATCCTGTGCGTTTCCTGCCCACTGAGTTAGCTTAAAATTACCCCTTAGACGCTGTATGTATCTTAGCTAAGGAGCATCTCAGCCATGGCCAAGACCCACAATGCTCCAGGAAGGAGTCGCTGGATACTGAGCATGAAACGGAGCCAGAACCACGGCTGGTATTTTTTCTCTCCCTGGCTTATGGGCACTGAATTCAAATGCAGGACAGCTACCATCATCCTAGGTGAGATCCGCAAACTCAGAACAGGTGGTGGTAGGAGCTCAGTCTGATTACACGCTTCTTGTCCATGTTAGAATAGAGTGCCAGGAAAGAGTCTGTTAGAAAGCGGGGGGGGAAGAGAAAAGCAGAAGGAAATAACAGTCAGGCCACTGATAACCAGCAACAGGCTACAGGGCCATTGCACATCAGTGACATGTACAAACTGTCAACCACCCGGAGCAAACACTGTTGTAACGTCCACTCATGTGGAAGGAGAAATCTTCTTGTCATTCATCCAGTAGCCTAAGCAATAGTCAAAGTGCAATGCATTCTTTTCCCAATCAGTTCGGAGATGCATATAAAACGAATTGATGCCAGGGCTGCCTCTTTCTTCATAGATTTTCCATTTACATAGAAACAAGTGTAGGTCATTCAGTCCATCGAGTTTGTTCTGTCATTCAATTAGATCATGGCTAATCTGTGTCTCAGCTCAGTTTACCTGCCTTGGTTCCATATCCCTCGATAACAATAATTAACAAAACTCTGTTGATCGCAATTTTGACATTTTCAGTTGACTGCCTCAGCCTCAACAACTTTTGGGAGGAAAAGGTTCTGGATTGATTTGTGACCCTGAACTGTCTAGCTCTAATTTTAAGGTTTTAAGGTTATGCCTCCTTGATTTGGATTCCCCCACCAGAGGAAACAGTTTTGCTCGATCTAACCTATCAAATCCGTTAATTGTCTTAAACACCTCAAGTAGACCATCACTCATGCTACACACAAGACAGAAGGACTAGGTGGTGTAGTGAGTTAGGACACTGGTCTTTTAGCTTTCTGACCCTGGTTCTGAAATCAAACCCAAACTGAAGGTTTCCTCTCCCTGCTGGCTACGACATAAAATGACTTTGAGCGGTCGTAACCCAGAATCTCTTTCATATCTTCAGCGCGACCCAAACAGCTTCACAGTCAAGGAGTTACTTTAGAAATGTAGTTGCTGTTGTAATGTGGGCAACTGCAGCAGCTATTTTGAGTCAGACAAGCAGCTAAACCTGTTTTACTGACAGATAAATATTGGTCAGGTCCAATGTACCCTCTATAATTTTCTTTTACAGAATGTGAGCCATTTGCTTAAGTGGGTGGTCCCTTTAAATTTTATTGTGTGGTAATTTAAAGAAGCCAACTTGTCTGTGGCCTGCGCGGGAACTTTTGGGTAACGGTCGCGCAGCTGAGAGGGAACATTGGCTAGGACACAGGGGAAAGCTCCCTTGCTCTTCTTCAAACAGTGTCATGGGATCTTTTAGGTCCACCTGAAAGGACAGGCCATTTAACTCAGTTTAGCATTTCATCCTTAAGATGGCACTTCCGAAAGTGCTGCACTTCCTCAGATCACAGAATTATGCAGCACAGGAAGAGGCCGTTCTGCCCATTGTGCTTGTCCCGGAATTGCAAGCTGAGCGGAATTTCAAGTGGGGCTTAAACCCATGACTCACAGAGGCGTGATACCACTAGCACAAAAATGCCCTTGACTTTGGCAGTCTCATTTAGAGAATCCACGGGATGGCTACTGGAAGGAGTAGAAACACTCACACTGGTACAGCAGGGATGCTCTTCAGAAGTGGAGGCAGGCTTTAATTTGCACCGAAAGAATGCTACGTCACACCTCACAGTGTTTAATGTTGACATTGGGTACCCGAAATAGAAAAGTGTTCCTATCTCCAACACTAGAAACCCCTACCATGATAAGCACAACATTTATCAAGTTATTGGGGCTCTTGTTGAAACCACAGCCGCAAAGCAGACCCTTGACAAATGGGTGTCCCGTCTTTATTGTTCTCTTTCTGCAGCCAATAAATACTCATTTGTTGATGTGAGTCGAACTGTATTCATAAAACACTTCTTTACAACTAAGCCTGGGACAAATTATATGACTATAATTAACCAGCGGCATGAAGTGTGATGTGTATTTATGTATCAGCTGTACCATGTATTTTTTAATATACTAACACATTAGGCCCTCAGGTACCTCAAACCATGGTTATTTGGGCTACATGTGTGAAGGAAATAATATCAGTCTCCAATGCAAGGCTCCCTCAGTATGTGTTAGAGTGACAGTTTACATCATAGAATCATACAGCACAGAAGGCGGCCATTCGGCCCATTATACTTGTGCCAGAAATACATACCTCTGGTCTACTGTGTGTTCCCCCCCCTGCCCTGCCAAACGCCTGCCTTCCAACCTGTCTCCTATCCTACAGTTATTGGTACAGCTTCCAACTACCATATCCTTCCACTCTGAAACTCTTTGGTGAACTGCTGGAGCAACACTCTGGTGAATTGCTGCAGTGTATCTTGTAGGCGGCACACACTGCTGCCACAGTGCACCGGTGGTTGTACTAAAGTGTACTTTGTTATTAAGTACGGTTTCTTTTCCGACACAGTGAGATGCAGGTGTGAAACATCTGAGTGCGTGTGAGCTTGCATTATTGTATTGCACAAAACCACATCAGAATTCTTCAGGAAACTGAAATCATAGGTACAGTTCTTTCACTGAAACTGAAACCACCTATGACTCAGCAATGACCACCTATGGCAAACATGAGAAGCAGAATGCAGACTGGTTTCAATCTCACTTTGAAGAGCAAGAAACTGTCATAGCCGCTAAGTGCACTGCACTATTGAACTACAAGAAAATCCCCAGTGAGTCAACATCCGTAGCACTTAAAGCAGCCAGAAGCGCTGAACAAAGAACAGCCAGGCGCTGTGCAAATGACTACTGGCAACACCTATGCAGTCATATTCAGCTGGCCTCCGACACCAGAAACATCAGAAGAATGTATGATGGCATTAAGAGAGCTTTTGGGCCAACCATCAAGAAGATCGCCCCCCCCCCCTCTCAAATCTAAACCAGGGGACACGATCACTGACCAACGCAAGCAAATGGACCGCTGGGTGGAGCACTACCTAGAACTGTACTCCAGGGAAAATGTTGTCACTGAGACCGCCCTCAATGCAGCCCAGTCTCTGCCAGTCATGGATGAGCTGGACAAACAGCCAACAAAATCAGAACTCAGTGATTCCATTGATTCTCTCGCCAGAGGAAAAGCCCCTGGGAAGGACGGCATTACCCCTGAAATAATCAAGAGTGCCAAGCCTGCTATACTTTCAGCACTCTACAAACTGCTTTGCCTGTGCTGGGATGAGGGAGCAGTACCACAGGACATGTGCGATGCTAATATCATCACCCTCTATAAGAACAAGGGTGACCGCGGTGACTGCAACAAGTATCGGGGAAAGTCTTCGCTCGGGTCGTTTTAAACACAGTCCAGAAGCTGGCCGAGCGTGTCTGCCCTGAGGTACAGTGTGCATTTCGAGCGGAGAGATCCACCATTAACATGCTGTTCTCCCTTCGCCAGCTACAGGAGAAATGCCGCAAACAACAGATGCCCCTCTACGTTGCTTTCATTGATCTCACCAAAGCCTTTGACCTCGTCAGCAGATGTGGTCTCTTCAGACTACTAGCAAAGATCGGATGTCCACCAAAGCTACTAAGTGTCATCAACTCATTCCATGACAATATGAAAGGCACAATTCAGCATAGCGGTGCCTCACCAGACCCCTTTCCTATCCTGAGTGGCGTGAAACAGGGCTGTGTTCTCACACCTACACTGTTTGGGATCTTCTTCTCCCTGCTGCTCTCATATGCGTTAAAGTCTTCTGAAGAAGGAATTTTCCTTCACACAAGATCAGATGGCAGGTTGTTCAATTTTGCCTGTCTTAGAGCGATGACCAAAGTATGGAAAGTCCTCATCAGGGAACTCCTCTTTGCTGACGATGCTGCATTAACATCTCACACTGAAGAGTGTCTGCAGAGACTCATCGACAGGATTGCAGCTGCCTGCAATGAATTTGGCCTAACCATCAGCCTCAAGAAAACGAATATTATGGAACAGGACGTCAGAAATGCTCCATCCATCAATATCGGCGACCACGCTCTGGAAGTGGTTCAAGAGTTCACCTACCTAGGCTCAACTATCACCAGTAACCTGTCTCTCGATGCAGAAATCAACAAGCGCATGAGAAAGGCATCCACTGCTATGTCTAGACTGGCCAAGAGAGTGTGGGAAAATGGCGCACAGACACGGAACACAAAAGTCCGAGTGTATCAAGCCTGTGTCCTCAGTACCTTGCTCTACGGCAGCGAGGCCTGGACAACATATGTCAGCCAAGAGCGATGTCTCAATTCATTCCATCTTCGCTGCCTCCGGAGAATCCTTGGCATCAGGTGGCAGGACTGTATCTCCAACACAGAAGTCCTCGAGGCAGCCAACATCCCCAGCTTATACACCCTACTGAGCCAGCGGCGCTGCATGGAAGATGGCAGGATCCCCAAGGACGCATTATACAACGAGCTCGTTACCAGTATCAGACCCACCGGCCGCCCATGTCTCCACTTTAAAGACGTCTGCAAACGCAACATGAAGTCCTGTGACATTGACCACAAGTCGTGGGAGTCAGTTGTCAGTGATCGCCGGAGCTGATGGACAGCCTTAAAGGCGGGGCTAAAGTGTGGCGAGTCGAAGAGACTTAGCTGTTGGCAGGAAAAAAGACAGAAGCGCAAGGAGAGAGCCAACAGAATCGACACAAAAAACACATCAGTCAGTGCATTATAATGGGAATCTCTCCTCTCTCCACCTTGACCTTCCTCTGCAGCTCTTCTAAGGATATTACTTGTTTCTACGGATACTGATATCATGTCCAGGTGGCCCTCCTTCATGTGAGTCTGGAGAGTGAGTGTTGACAGATAATTTGGGTCAATCTTGCCTAAACTAAAGAAACAAATCCTTATATGGAGCACAGTTAAATCCATTTAATGGACACGGGAATCTCATTTAAGTAGGTTCCTCGCAGAAGTAAATCTCTACCCAGACTTGGGTCATTGCCCAACTCATGCATTGTTTCTGCTGTCTCACCCTGAAATGATCGAATACTAAAATCTGAATTTGGGATATCCAACTTGGCATCTGCATCACACACTACACACTGGGTACCCAGAGAAAGCACAATGTTGATATTTTAAAATGGGTGCAACTGCACAGTTTGTGCTTTGTTTAAGCTTAGTTCATCTGATGACATGCTCATCTCTTGCATCACAACATAGTGTTTTAATGGCTTACTGCAGGCCTTGAGCTCCTGATCTAGGCTAACACTTCAGTGCTGATCCAAGCAAGTGCTGTTGATGCTGCCATCCTTTGGATGAGATATTAAATTGAGGTCCCGTCTGCCTGTTCAAGAGGTCTATGTGTATGTTTAAGGCATTGTGACACTACTTGAATCATAGAAAGTTTACAGCACAGGAACAGGCCACTTTGCCCATCGTGTCTATCCCAGTCGAAAAACGATCCACCTATTCTAATCCCACCTTCCAGCATTTGGTCCGTAGCCTGCTTACAGCACTTGAGGTGCATATCCAGACTCCTTTTGAATGAGTTGAGGGTTTCTGCCTCAACTACCCTTTCAGGTGGTGAGTTCCAGACCATCACCACCCGCTGGGTGAAAAAACTTTTCATCATCTCCCCTCTAATCTCTCTACCAATCACCTTAAATCTATGCCCCCTCATCACTGACCTCTCTGCTAAGGTAAACAGGCCCTTCACATCCACTCTATCCAGACCCCTCAAAGTTTTGTACCTTTCAATCAGATCTCCCCTTAGCCTTCTCTGTTCCAAGGAGAACAACCCCAGCCTATCCAATCTTTCCTCATAGCTGCATTTTTCAGTCCTGGCAACATCCTCGTAAATCTCCTCTGTACCCTCTCCAGTGCAATTACATCCTTTCTGTAATGAGGTGACCAGAACTGTACACAGTACTCAAGTTGTGGCCTAACCAATGAGTTATACAGTTCCAGCATAACCTCCCTGCTCTTGTATTCTATACCTCGGCTAATGGAAAGGATTCCATATGCCTTCTTAACCACCTTATCGACCTGTCCTGCTACCTTCAGGGATCTGTGGACATTCACTCCAAGGTCCCTCACTTCCTCTGCACCTCTCAGTATTTTCCCATGAATCATGAGAAGAGGGAGCTCTGCTGGTGTCCTGACCAACATTCCTCCCTCAAACCAAACAACAAAAACACGTTAGCACATTTGGTATTATTTTTTCGGATCCTTGCACACAAAATAGCTGCTGCTTTTTCCATCATCTCAGTCACTGCAATTTCAAGTAATTTATAGCATGTCCAGCACGTTGAAGTGTGTTCTTTTTGCCCTTGAGAAATGAACAAGTCTGGCCAGGCAGTTTTTAGTGCTCATCCCTCATTGCCCCAAGGGCATTAGGAGTCAACCAACTGGCATGGGACTGAAGTCACATCTAGGCCAGACCTGGTAGGACTGGCTGATTTCCTTCCTGAAAGGGAAGTCGTGAACCAGTTGGGATTTTAACGACACACCAGCATTTTACATGGTCATCTCTTGGTGCTAGTCCGCAAGTTATCTGATTTATTCCTTTTAATTTCACCAGCTGCCCTGGTGGGATTTAAACTCATGAGCCTTATGTTACCCAGTACCACAACCACTGGGCTAGCATACCCAAGCTTTACAGAGATGAGAACTGGTCTCATATAAATGCAAGACTTGTCTCATTAATACATTGTTCATTACTTTACACACCATTCAGGTTAAGACCTTTAGGCGGTTATCTTCTATCTCACATTAAGTACCATATATGCAGAACTCCCCACAGCATCCACCAAGTTCCAGCAGAAGGAGGAAATAAAATACTACTGTTGAGGAAACTCAGAGTAACTGATAAAACTCAATAATCTCTGTTCATCAATGAAACAGCTCTCTGTCTCGACTAAAAGAATAGGTCACAAATCGATTATGAAATGTAAGGCAAAGATTCACAGCTTTAGCTAATGATTATACAATGCGCCCAACACAAGAGCCTCCCTCTATAGATCAGTGGGTATGCTGGGATTAAAAAAGAAAATTATCCCCTAATTAAACCAGTCTGGGACAACATGCTTAAATTACAGTCGCAAATTGAATAGTATCCATCGATGTACCTTCCTATCCCGGAGACCGGGGGACCAATCAGAAAGCAACTTGCCCCAGGCCATTCTTAACCAATTCCACGAGGCTGGGTCAAGAGTGACACCCACTTGTCATCCGCAGGTCACCTGGCTATCTTCTCAGCTGGAGAACATTGCTGGATAGGTAGGAAGGCAGGAGGGAGGAGTGGAGAAGTGGGGCAACTTAAAGGAGGAAAGAAAAAAAGTGTTTTAACAGGGGCAAAGATGTTATTTTCTTAAGCCACTGTTGAAAAGACACAGATTATTTTCCAAGAAGCTTCAGTGGGGTTGTGGGGTTTTGGGGGGGGTGAGGAGGGGCTGGATTAGATTGACAGATGTTACCACTGGCTTTTTCTTGTTATCGTTTACTAAAAGACTGGTGTAAGTTGAAGTCAGGTACTCAGATTATTAATAACTGTTCTGATGGCAGAGAGGGACATCCTCTCGTAAGTCTGTACTCTTTCACGGAATTTAGTCCCTGAAAAGTCATAAACCGGACACAATTTGGTGATTTTCGGCAGAAGTGTTTACTCTGAGGATTCGGCAGACATAATGGTTTTTGATGACTTTGTCTCTCATATTGTGGAGCTGTAGGTACAATCCTTATGACAGGAGAAAGGATTTCAGAAGTTTCTCTCTGCAATCAAATCTCCTCAACTGACGGACTCAGATTGTTTCAGAAATCAGCTTTTTGTATCGTTCCTTTTTAAACTGATGAAGTTAATTGCCACACAAGGCTAAAGTTTTTATTAAAAACTATGTTGATGACCTCTCACCCGTGTTTAGGGTTGCCAACCCTCCAGGGTTGCCCTGGAGTCGCCAGGAATTAAACATAAGGGCATTATAAAAGAAGCATTTGTTAAAATGTTGTTTGAGTATTTATGTTCAAATTTTGTCTAATAACGCTCCAGTGAAGGGTCTCGGGATGTTTTTTTTCCCCGAGTTAAAGGTGGTATATAAATTCAAGATGTGGTTATTTCATAGTTATATAGCTTTGGAGAGGAGAAAAACTGCCGTTTGACCTACAGGCAATCTCATTCGATGGGCTAATGCAGAGTTTGTTTACTTTCCAATTGGCGTAGGAAGGCGGGGCACAGTGAGGATGGGCGTGTCAGGTGCATGGGGGGGGGGGGGGGGGGTGCAGTTGGAAGCAGGTGGTCATGTGATGAAACCTCCAGGAATGCGTCCAACCAGAGCTGGTAAACTGAGCTGAATTCTGTCCTCAGCCTCCCTCAGGCAACATGTGCTACATGTAGCTCATTCTATAAATCATCTGTACCCTGGGAAGTAAACTGGGGCTGTGTAGTTCCCATCTATCCTCCCTCCAGGGCACTGCTACTGAATGTCGAGGGGAAATAGCAGAATGCTGGCAGGTCAGTCAGTTAAAAATCCAATTAAGCAGCTTTCCTGCTGTACCTACCACACATTCATCATCCAGTACGTACAGGGCAAGACAAAGTCCAAAGTTTTATTTGTTCATTTTTAAGCATGCCGAGAAAGATTGTGCAAACTTTGCTAATGACACAGGGAAAAGTCCAGCAGGACAGTATTGCTCAGAAAACTAAACAACAAATTAAGAAACTGTTTATTAAAACCGGGGAGTTTTTATTTGACCTGTGGTTTCTCAAGGGAAAGACTTAATGAGCATCAAACTATCACTGAAAAATCCAAAATCATTGTCAGACTGGAGCTGCCGTAAAGGTTAAAATCCAGTAATTAAGTACCTATCTATTTATATCGTTTAGAGCTCTTGTGGGTTTGTGAATCCCTACTTAATTTAAAAAGCAACTGCTAAAGATTTTATCAGCTTGGAATATTTAAAGGGACATTGCCCCGCCTTTCACAAGATATTTAGCAAGTTTGTATAGTGATAAAATGGGTGACACATGACACTGTCACAGGCTGCCAGTTTTTAAAAAACAAACATCGCCCGTGTCATTGCCCACAATGAGTTGGAGTCTACGTGGTTTGATAACGAGAGGGTGTTTGCAATAAAGTGTGACATAGAAAGTGTGATGAGGGGGAAGTGTGACTTTGGAGTCCTGGAGATCAAGGTGCCCCAAAAATGGCAGCCGCTCCGTCGTCACGGGTATCGGGGACCGGTGCCCTCTATCGATTGGCCCGAAAGTCAAAATCATCCCCCCCCCACCCCACCCTCACCAAGTCTTTCCACTGCGTTCAGTCCCACTGTTGGCACCACTGCAACATAAATACAGCGGGTTGCTGCCTCCAACAGGGACTCGTAAAGAGGTGGCTTTTCTCCATATTGACGGAATAAAAGCACAAAGTGCTGATAAACAGAAACAGAGTCCTGCTGATAGCGGGACATCATAGGCTGCCATTTTGTTCTGGTTCCACACAAATGCAACACTCAAAACAAATGGAAGTCACAAACGCTTCATGGAGATGTGCGGACCAGCAGCTTCCTAAGAAAGGGCTTTGGGGACATCTATTTTGCTGGACTACCTACAGTCGTGTTTCCTCAGCTCTTGATGGTTTTGTCCTTTTACTCACCTATTCTCACTCATTTTCACCCCTCCCATTCTCTGTTGGCCAGTTGTCGGGATACGATTTCACTGGCATCTCACCCAGGAGGCCACTATTCAATGAGTAAACCTCGACAACGAGTGACATTAGAATGTAGGAAGCAAAACACCAGGGCAGACTGGCTTAGCTGAATGGCCTGTATCTGTGCTGTCACATTCTGCCAGCACCAGTGGGCTGTTCAACACTGCAGGGCATCACAGTCAATCCTGATCCAGCCACCAGACCTGTGCATTTTCCTCTCCCTTAGCCCCAGGTGCCCTGTTCAACTGGAGAGTCCTCAATGCCATCCAGCTGAAATCAACTAGCAGCATTATCAGGGTTATCTGGTGCTGTTTGTGGGAGCTTGCCATGCACAAATTGGCTGCCATGTTTCCTACATTACCAACAGTGACTCCACTTCATAAACTACTCTGTTAGCCGGAAAGCACTTTGAGACGAACTGAGCTTAAAACAGAAAATGCTGGAAATACTCAGCAGGTCAGGCAGCATCTGTGAAGAGCCCTGAGATTGTGAAAGCAGCTACAGAAATGCAACTGATTTACTTTCAGATTGGGATTTGAACCTGGGCCATTGCTGCTTCCCATTCCTTAACTGTCATTGGATGAGCTGGGCTGTTGGTCACGCTGCCATTGATTGCAGAGGGCAGTACTGGGTCACGGTTTACATATAATGTCTGTTCTACAGCTAACTTGGCCCAGCAGCACACACAGACACGCACACACAGACAACAGCACCAGCTCCTCCTTTACAATGTTTTGGATTGTGTGACCAGTCAGTCCCTCCCTTTGATGTCTATCACCAAGTCTCGGATAAGAAACCAGTGGGTGACTGGTCCCAGTTCAATTCTTCAGCTACCAAAGAGAACTTTCCATTTGTTAAAACATGCAGCTTCCCTGCTGCCTTACCTCTGAAGATTGTTGGCAACATCCCAATGAGTTATACCATGAAATTCAATCTCTTACCTAATTTACACAATGCAGCAAACAAATGTAAAACCTATATCATCCTAATTTACTGTTACAGAGCTCTCGCAGGAATAATATACTCATTTATACTAATACCGACTACGAGGGCTTGTGTAATATTACCCAAAGGATGACTGATAGGAATAGGATATTATAATCCCTCAGAGCTAACGACTGACAGCTTTATTGCATATTCAAGGTCACTTTATCATTCCCAAGGGGCAGACAACCAGAAAACTGTCAATATATTTTTATTATTATATCCTCATTATAATAAATCTCATCAAAAACCTGCAAATGCTTTTAGTCACTTGAAGTTGACTACAGTTATTGTCCTAGTTCCAGAACTAAGAGACCTAGGCGAAGGGCTGATGTCCATACAATGCCGGATGTCACCCAGGTTTAAAGGAGGAGACAAAAGTAAAACAAAGGGTTCTGCAAGGAAGGCTGAGAGCCCTCCAGTTTGGGGGGCCTGAGAAGGAATGAGTTAACAGTAGGAGCTTACACATAGCTGTTAGTTGTGGCTCAGCGGGCAGCACGCTTGGTACTAAGTCAGAACGTTGTGGGTTTGAGTCTCACTCCAGGAGTGAGCACTTAATCTGGGCTGACACTCCAGTGTAGTGCTGCACTGTTGGAGATGCTCTCTTTTGGATCAGATGCTAAACTGAAGCCCCATTGCCCTTTCAGTTGGACATAAAGATTCTATGGCACTATTTCAAAAGGAAGTCAGGGGACTCTGGTGCCCTGGCCAACATTTATCCCTCAACCAACATCCCTTAAAACAGATGATCTGGTCACGATCACTTTTCTATTTGAGAGAGCTTACTGTACACAAATTGGCTGCTGTATTTCCTGCATTACAACAGTGACTACACTTCAAAAGTACTTCATTTGATATAAAGTGCTTTGGGATGTTCTGAGGTTGTAGAAGGCGCTATATAAATATAAGCTGTACTTTCTTGATGAGACTTGCTCAGCATAGCAAAACCGAAGCCAGAGGGGAGCAAGGGAGGAAGGTTCAGTCGAGAAATATCTGCAGTATCATTAAAATAAGACGTGAAAACAGCGAATTCAGCATAGACACTGGACAGAGTGAACCTTGGCAACTTTCTGATCTGTAAGACACAGTCTGATACTTAACTATATACTGTCACACCAACTTGCTTTGTTAAATGGTAATTTTCTTCAATCCACTGTCTGGAGATCTGAATTTATATTTTTTGAAGAAATCTAAGAGAGAACAGATGAAGGATGACTTTGTTGGCAGCTTAAGATGGCCACCTAGTTTGTAACACTGAATCCTACATTGCAAGGCCTGTGAGGTGAAGACGAAATGGCTGCTCATCCCAGCAAGAACCCAAGATCCAGGAAGTTTAAAGGAACTACCTGTTCTTTTTAACAAGAAGAGAAACACTGTCACCATGTTTGAATCACTGGGTGGTTGTCATTTGACAAGCCCCTCCCTATCTGTTGTTTTAAGCTTGCGTTTTTCTGCAGCAGAGGGGAGAAGCTTCTGGACTCTGACATGTGCAGACCCAAGTGGGGGTCCCTATCACTCTCTGCATTTCAGCCTACAAGCTTCGAACTCTGCCTGTTGACTAACCACCTTTGCATATTCCAGCTACAATCAGAAACCCCAATGGAGGAAATCATCTGCACTGCAGTCTCCAAGAGACCCACCGAACCAGTCATCTACCTCTTCAAACTAAAAGCCTCAGGAGCACTCAATTCAGCTAGAAACCAGCCAAATCACCAAACCCCACAGACTGTATACCTCTTTTTTATGGACTCTAACTCATCCAATCTACCTTTCCCCACGCTGTAACTTATTGTGTGTGTAAACCTCTAGTGTGTGTGTGAGTGACAGCTGACATGTAGTTTATTATTTTCATTAGTTCGGTTTAGGTTCAACAAAGTTAACCTCTTTCTTTGTTAAATTCAAGAAAATCTGTCCGGTTGGTTCTTGTTATGCTCATAGCAAGTAAGTAATCAAACACCTAAAGAATTGGCCAGTACATCCACTTTAAGAAAGAATTAAACTTGCTGCAATCAAACAAGGAGAGGGAAAAGAGGGAAGCCCTTTGACCTCTCCTCACTTGACCATAACAGAAATTTGGGGGCTCACGTCTGGGATCAAACCCTAGAACAGAGTGAAGTAACTTGGGTCAGGTTAAAAGCCCTATCTGTTGAAGAGTTGAGGAATGTAACTGGGCAATGAGAAATTACTATCCATCCAAAAGCTAGGCAGCCTCAAAACCTAAAGCCTGTGGCCAACCATTTTAAAATTGACACCTAAGAACCAGAGACAGGCATAAAACCTGAAATAGACAGAGTAACATTAGCTAAGATACAGCTTGAACAGAGGAGACTAGAATTAGAATTCCAGAGAGAGAAAGAGAAGAGTATCAGGAAAAAGAAAAAGACCGACCTTTCCAGACAGAGGAAGAGGAAAGGGCGTGAAGGCAGCTTGAACTAACTAGGGGCAGACCCAATATAACCAGTGAAGGCATCGCTAGTGAGGGAGTTACCCCCAGCTCAGGACCGGGTGCTGAGCTCTTAAAGTTCTCCCAGGTGATACCAAAATTCAATGAGGAGGATATGGAAGCATAATTTATCTCTTTTGAAAAGCTTGCAAAACAGCTGCAGTGGCCGGCTGAGAGATGGACACTGTTACTACAAAGCAAACTAACAGGAAAAGCCCAGGAGGTTTATTCACTGTTGCCTGATGAGAGTTCATCAGACTATGAGATGACTAAAAATGCTATCCTGGGCACATATGAGCTAGTACGAGAGGCGTACTGCCAAAAATTCTAAACCCTCCGAAAGCAGCCTGAACAAACTTACCTCCAGTTTGAAAGAGTTGAGCAGCTTGCTTTTGACCAGTGGATACGGGAACTTAAGATAGCGTCCACCTATGAAAACCTCAGACTGGTGATCCTCCTCCAGGAGTTCAAAAACTCACTTTCCCTTTCCATAAGAAACCATGTAGAGGAACAAAAGGTTCCAGGAACCAGGCAGGCAGCAATCCTGGCAGATGATTGTACACTTATTCACAAGCCTGTGGCCCAAAGGAAACCCTTCCCTAGTCACCTCCAAAACCTGAAAAGGATAGAAGGTGGGAGGATGATAGGAGGATGAACAGCCATGGGTGAGAAGGGAGAGCTGAAAACACAGAGGACCGTCCTCAGGCCAAAAAGGATGATGCTGAGATCTGGATTCACTTATGTACCGTTGTAACAAGGCAGGCCACCTTCGAGCTGACTGCTGGAAGTTATAGGGAAAACCCATTGGTTTAGTTAGGGTACACCAGACCAGTGCAGAAAAAGGGGCCCTGATGGAAAGCACAGCAGACCAGGCTGTGGCAGTAAAACTACCACTAAGAGTGTGGGAAAACCTAACAAAATCCCTAAGAGTTACAAGGATTTTGTGTCCAGAGATAAAGTGGCCCCATACCCCTAGGGTGAGGTGAGTAAGCCCATAGTCATACTTAGGGATACAGGAGCCACCCAATCTCTTCTGCTGGGAAAAGGCATGACCTTTCCCCCAGAGAGTGCACTGAAGGCTAGAGTGCTAGTAAACGGCATCGGAGGAAAGTATATGCCCATACCTTTATACCGGGTGCACCTGGAGTGCGACCTTGTTTCAGGACCAGTAACTGTGGGGATTCTCCCTTGTTTACCTGTGGACGGGGTCGACCTGCTCCTGGATAACTATCTGGCAGGGGCAAAAGTGGTAACTTCCCCAGTGGTTTTAGAGCGACTGAAAGAGTTCAGGGAGACAGAGCAGTTACAGGAAAAGGACCTGGTCGTTTTTCCTGACTATGTGGTGACCCTATCCATGGCCACAAAAGCTCCATCAGAGGAGGCTGAACTGGCACTGCAGACAGATGGCCCTACAGTCTGGTTATCTGAAAGCTTCTTTGGGAAGTTAGAGGACCCAAAGGATGGGTTAGACTGTTCATCCTTGGTCGAGGCTCAGCAGGCCGACCCAAGGTTGAAAAAGTTAGCACAGACTGCCCAAATTGAAGCTGAAACAGAGGGAGTTCCAGAGAGCTACTATGGCTGCAAAAAGACTTTGGGACGTCCTGAGTTGGTAAAAGGTGGTCTTACAAAGAGCAGTCACAGGTACGATGGACCAAATGGCCTCCTTCTGTGTTGGACGACTCTATGATATAAATGCAAGCTCATTCTTCTTTCTTACAGGTCAGAAAGGTGTTAAAGTTCAGCCTGTCCAGTGTCTAGGCTGTGTTAGCTTCTGTCAGCCAGACTGCGAACAGAGATTTCAGAATTGATACAGCATCCCTGAGTTAGACAGGGCACTCCCGAATATCTAGGCCCATGTGAGCACACATCCATTTATTAATTGCCAGCTTGGCTTAGTAGCAGCCTTCTCACCTCCCAGTCAGAAAAACGTGGGCTTCCATATTGAATCACACTTATCAGGTTTCCATCCTGTCACAGCACCGAATCGGCTCTTATCAAAGTCATAAATCATATCCAATATGACTGTGACCATAGTAAACTATCACTCTTCGTCCTTCTTCACTTGTCTGCAGCTTTTGACATGTTTGACCACATCCTCCTCCTCCCATACCTCTCCACTGTCATCTAGCTGGACAGGACAGCACTCACCTGGTTCCATTCTTAAATACCTAATTGTAGCCAGAGAATCACCTGCAATGGCTTCTCTTCCCATCTCGCACCGTTACCTCTGGTGTCCCCAAAGGATTTATCCTTGGCCCCCTCCTATTTCTCATCTACATGCTGCCCCTCGGTCACCCAGGAACACAACATCAGGTTCAATATGTACACTGACAACAGCCTGCTCCACGTCCCCAACACCCCTATCAACCCCTCCACTGTCGCTAAGTTGTTACCTGCTTGTCTTACATCCAGTACTGGGTGAGTAGAAATTTCTTTCAACTAAATAAGGCTAAAACTGAAGACATTATCTTCAGTCCCTGCCACATACTCTGTTTAGTTACCTAATCTGTCCCTCTCCCTGGTAACTGTCTGAGGCTGAACCAGACTGTTCACAACCTTGGTGTTATATTTGACCCCGAAAGGACCTTCCGAACACATATCTGCTCCATCACTAAGACCACCTATTTACACCTCTGTAACATCGCCCAACTCCGTCCCTGCCTCTGCTCACGCGCTGCTGAAACGCTCATTCATGCCTTTGTAACCTCTAGACCCGACTACTGCAATGCATTCCTGGCTGGTCTCCCATCTTCCACCCTTCTTAAGCTTAACTCTGCTGCCCGTGTCCTAACTCACACCAAGTCTTGTTTCACCCATCACGCCTGTGCTCACTGACCTACAGTGGCTCCCGGTTAAGAAATGCCTTTCTTTAAAATTCTCATCCTTCTTTGCAACTCCCTCCATGGCCTCGCCCCTCACTATCTCTATAACACACAGGTGACAGTGGCTGCCCTTGACATCAAGTCAGCATTTGACCGAGTATGGCATCAAAGAGCCCGAGCAAAACTGGAGTCAATGGGAATCAGGGGGAAAATTGCCTGGATGGGTGCAGCTCCAACAACACTCAAGAAGCTCGACACCATCCAGGACAAAGCAGCCCACTTGAATGGCACCCCATCCACAACATTCACTCCCTCCAACACTGTCGCACAGTGGCAGCAGTGTGTACCATCTACAAGATGCACTGCAGCAACTCACCAAGGCTCTTTAGACAACATCTTCCAAACCCACAACCTCTACCAGCTAGAGGTACAAGGTCAGCAGATGGATGGGAACACCACCACCTGCAAGTTCCCCTCCAAGCCACACACCATCCTGACTTGGAACTATATCGCCATTCCTTCACTGTCGTTGGGTCAAAATCCTGGAACTCCCTTCCTAACAGCACTGTGGGTGTACCTACCCCACATGGACTGCAGCAGTTCAAGAAGGCAGCTCACCACCACCTTCTCAAGGGCAATTAGGGATGGGCAATAAATGCTGGCCTGGCCAGCGATGCTCACATCCCATGAACGAATTTTTAAAAAAGCCTCCTCCAGGCCTACAACCCTCCAAGATATCTGCGCTCCAATTCTGGCCTCTTGCGCATCGCCGACTTTATTTGCTTCATCATTGGTGACCGTGCCTAAGTTCTGGAATTCCCTCCCTGAACTCTCCACCTCTCTCCCTTCCTTTAAGACGCTCCTTAAAACCTACCTCTTTGAACAAGCTCCTGATCATCTGGCCTAATATCTCCTTATGTGGCTCAGTGTCATATTTTGTTTGTTAAGGCTTCTGTGAAGCACCTTGGCACATTTTACGACGTTAAAGGTGCTATATAATTAAAGTTGTTGTTATTGTAGTCATCTATCACACTACTTATTGTGGGATCTGGTTGCATGTAAATGAGTTATGAAGGCTGCCTACATTATGAGAGAGAAAACATTTCGAAGATAATTCACTGGCTCTAAAAAGCCTTGTGACATCCTCAGGCGATGAAAGACACTAACTATAAATGCAAGCTCTTTCTTTCTTAAATGGCCATTCCAGCTCGATGATCAACCTTTGATGCCCCAACACCCCAGGGCATTCCCCTAAGGAAACATCCATCAAACTGTAAGGAAAAGATCTGCTGATTGACAGGTATACAAACTAAAACAAATACATCTGCAAATACATAACCGGGCAGCTTTGCATGCTCACCAACTATACTCCAGGGAGTTGCATTCTAATGAATAATCATTTGAATATCTCCTTTCCTTCAGACTTGGAACATAGGAACCCTTGCCTGACAGACAGAAGACAGATTGCTACACATTCGCTCATAAATAAATCACAAATTGCAGCACCCAAATTGACACTGAGGAAACGATAATGAGGTTCTGACATCTGCACTGTTGCTCAGGAACCTTGTATTATTCACACTGAGCAATGTCTCTTGGGATAGTCACTGTCCTGGGTTCAGACAGGTCAGCCCCACGGGATGTCTGCAAATTTCCAAAGATTTTAACCGGGCAAGCTTCAGTGACTACTGGACCTTGTTTAGATTGTACTCGGGGTATCCTGCTCAGTTCTGTTCCCCATATTACAAAAAGGCCATACAGGCAGTCAAGAAGGTGCAAAGAACATTTACTAGGATGATACCAGAACTGAAAGGTCAGAATGATCAGGAAAGACTGAACAGGCTGGGGCTCTTTTCACTATAATAGTGAAGGTTGAGGGGTGACCGACTACAGGTCTTTAAAATTATGATGGTGCGTGATAGGATAGATGCTTTCATTTGCGGGCGAGTCCAAAACTAGCGCCCATCAATATAAGATCTTCACTGAGAAATCCAATTAGGAATTCAGGAGAAACTTCTTCATCCAGACAGCAGTTAGAATTTGGAACTCAATACTACACGGAGTACTGAGGTGAATAGGACCGATGCATTTAAGAGGAAGTTAAATAAATACCTGAGGGAGAAAGGAATAAAACGATAGATAAGGTTTGATAAAGTAGGGTGGCAAGAGGTTTGTGTGCAGCAAAATGCCAGCATAATCAGTTGGGCTGAATGGCCTGTTTCTGTGCTGTAAATTCTATGTATTAAGTCCAAAGACAGTGCTGTAATTGAGAGGCCTACAATAGAAGGTAGGCAGAAAGCAGGAGTCGGCAATCTGTACGGATGCGAACACCAGTATCCGTTTTGAGGTCCGTGGTTTCCATTCGGCCCGCCAATCATCTGTGACTGACAGCAGGCTGCCGGTGGCTTGGCTTTGATTGACAGCTCTCCTATTAAACTGTACGTCAGGCGGAGGCGGGACCTGCATCTGACGGACGGCGTCTGCCTGTCTGTGACTGTCAGCAGGGTGAGCGTTGATTGGAGGTACATGGCACTGGCGCGCTGGGATTGGCCGCCCCTGCTGTTTTCGGGCAGTTCGGGGAGTGAGTGGGAATGGCTGCTGCGGGGGAGAGGGAGAGCAGGAAGCAGGCCAGCACACTGCCAGAGGTGCGGCATGGCACAGCACGGAGGGAGCACGCTGACAGTCAGGCAGTCAAGAAAACACGATACCAAATGAGGAATTTTAACTCATCGGTTGAAAACTTACATTGAACTTTTAATGGAAAACAATCCTCCCGTTAACTTTTAAAAAGTTGGCAGACAAGATGGCCACTGCAATTTGCATTTGAACAACTTACACATTCCAAGGCCTCCAGTAGGAGAGACATGTCTGATCAGCCTGTACTCAAAATAATTGCTTACTCCAGTGATTGAATTATCTAAGATTGCTTTCACTAGCACAACCTTCAAGGCCATCCTGAAACACTGACTTTGAAAGAGCAAATACCTCCAATTGTAAATACTGGCATCCTGAGGCCTCAGAAGATGGAAACTCCTAACCTTGAATCTCATTAGAAGGTTCCAGAGAATACACTGAGGCAGTCATGTGTGCACTTTGACCAGCCAGAGACTTCAAGAATACAACTTCAGCCGGAAGACCACAGAATCATCCAACCTCACAGAATGTGTTTTTTTTAATTTATTCTGGACTCTAATCCAACCACAAATCTACTTCTCACAATGTAACCTATTTTTGTGTGTGTGATTCTTGTGTGAGTGTGTGCGTGAGTGTGTAGCGTTTTTTTATTATTTTATTTTGGTTGGGCTTAGATTGTTAAGTATAATAAATTCGCCTCTTTCTTGTTTAAACCCAACAAAACCTGTCCAATTGTTTGTTTCACGATCACGACAAAGGTAAAAGATAAAACACTCACTCAGGTAGTAAGCACATCCACTGTCTAGAAAGAAATAAACCCTGTTTCGGACAATTAAGAAGTAGGACAAGAGGGGAGCCTGTGACCTGCTCCTCACCTAGACGTAACACAGACCTTTAAACAAGCACTGGCCCGGGGAGTAGAGGGAAGAAGGGAGAGAGAGCGGAGAGACAGGGTGAGAGAAAAGGACATGGAGAGGGTACAGAGTGAGAGGGGAGAAAGAGATAGACAGACAGGGGAAGAGAGAGATAGACAGAGAGGGGAGAGAAATAGGCAAAGAAAGGGGAGAGAGAGATAGACACAGAGAGAGGAGAGAGAAGGGAGAGAGAGATAGACACAGAGAGGGGAAAGAGGGGAGAGAAATAGACACAGGGAGGGGAGAGAAAAAGTTCAAGATCACTCCTGGCAGATGGACATCTATCCCAATTCTCCGCATTGCTAAGTCAAGTGTGCGGGCAGACATGGACTACTTGTGCAAGCAAAAACAATCAGGAGAAATATGTTTTAACTCAGACTGTGTTTTGATGGCATCAATTTAGCTATACACTTTATATACCAATTAATCGCTCCCATATCCGTGGCTGAGTCAATAATTTTGTCAAATATCCGTGGTGCAACATGTGGGTGCCTATCCCTGGTAGTAAGACCTAACTCCAGCAAGAGACTGGAGGAAGCTCCAGGGAAACAATGTAATGGTTGCTGTCATCCATTTATACCAGGTCTCAAGGGAAACCCTCCAATCTCCCATTGGTAGACCAGCAGAATCCCTGTGGAATTGCAGGGCTGTATTCTCTTGCAAACCCAAACTAAACATAGGGCCGTAGCTGCAGGAACACAATGTGCGTCATTTTATCAATGTGCACCATAATTTGGGCACAGACTGCCCAAAATTTGTCCCAATTACAAGAAAAATCCCCAAATGAAAATAGGAAATCATACCTTGTGCAGAATACAAGGGGTCATTGTATCCTTGCTGTTTGTGGGAGCTTGCTTTGTGCAAATTAGCTGCCATGTTTCTTACATTACAACGGCAATTGCACTTTAAGAGGTAATTCATTGGCTGTAAAGCGCTCTGGGACGTCCTGAGGTTGTGAAACATGTTGTACAAATGCGAGTCTTTCTTTTCTTTCTGATACAAGGCAGCGAGACATCAAGGGTTGAGGTAACTTGTTAAGCCGTAAGGATAGAGCACATGCTGTATCTTAATGGCTCCTGAACTCATAAATTATTGTCTACACTCTTACATATATTGTTCCCCATAAGGTACATGGACCGTAACTATTTTATATTTTGATTTACAGAAGAAACAGAAAGACAGAGGAAAATTTATTATTTTTGCTCTCGTTTTAGACAGGAGAGGTGGTACTGGGTCCAAAGGGCTACCTAGTCCTGGCTGAATTTACACTGTGACCTTGCCGAGCGTGTGTAAACCTGCTATTTGTGTAGGGGGATCTCGATGTTTTGGGATGATTTTTATTCTTCATGGTATCGTTCTTAAATATTAGGCTGAAAGTGTTTTATGCAATGAATCCTCCCTGCGCTTATTTAAAAATCAATTTACAGTAAGAGACACTAAAAACACACAGCCGTGTGAGCGTTTCCCAAAGATCAGCCATGATCTTCCACGGTGAATTCCACCAATTGTGAGAACCTGGTGCTGAGTGACCCAACTCAAAGCTGCAGTTACTGGGCCATGCGGCTTCCACTGCAGTAATACTGACTTTTGTTTCACTGAATATTGCAGGGTTGGAACACACCTTGTGCCAACAGCCACTAGCAGGGATCTGCAGCAGTCTCATGATGGCTGCTTTAAATAAAAATGATTTTTTTTTTTAATGAGAAAGTAAGTAGCTGGAGCTGCAGTGTAGGTCAGAATATTTCATATTGTTCCACGAAGCTCATCAACAGCGTCAAACAACAACTTCCATTTATATAGCACCTTTGAACTTAATAAAACATCCAAAGGTGCTTCATAGAAACAGACTATCAAATAAAATGACACTGAGCCACATAAGGAGATATTAGGACAGTTGCCCAAAAGCTTGGTCAAAGAGGTAGGTTTTAAGGAGCATCTTAAAGGAGTGAGAGGTAGAGAGGTTTAGAGAGGGAGTTCCTCTTGCTCACCTGTGGATCAACAGGCGATGGGTTCACACAGACCTCGATTTTAGCGCCATTTTGCATTGAACTTCAAAGTTGGATTCTGGAAATCCAGTATCTGAGAGTCACGTCTCAGTGTTTACGCTGTCAAGTCCAATTTCCATAGCCACAGATTTGTAAACCCAATTTGACAGGATAAACACTGCGACCTGACTCATGGTTGCTGGACTCCCAGAATTCAAGTTAAATGACCAATATTAAATTGGCTTGAGGCTGATACCTGGATGCACGATACAGTGGTGCTGAATTCTGGCCAAGATCTTAAGCTGAGCTCCCATGCCCTACTTCAGATGGATTTTAAAGGTCCTTATTCAAAGAGAGGTAAGCCCTCTTAGCCAACATTCCTTCCTCATCCAATACCAGCTAAAATTGATGAACTGGCCATTCATCTCATGGCTGCTTGTGGGATGGTGCTGGTTGAGAACATTTGCTGCATTTGCACGCTTGAATCTAAGTCAGAAGGTAATGGGTTCAAGCCCCATGTCAGAGCATGGAGCACATAACCTAAGCCGACACTCCAGTGCAACACTGAGGTGCCATCTTTCGGATGAGATGTCAAACTGAGGCCCCGTCTGCCGTCTCAGGTGAACAGAAAAGATCCCATGGTACAATCGTGAAGAACAGTAGGGAGGGGGGGGGGCGTGGTTATCGCCGGTGTCCTGGCCAATATTTATCCCTCAATCAACATCACTAAAACCAATTATCTGGCCATTTATTTCATTATTGTTGGCTGCGTTGCCCACATTCCAACAACTACACTTCAGAAGTACTTCATTGGCTTAAAGCACTTTGGAACATTTTGAGGTCCAAATTTTCCTTTTATTGTGGAGAGAAGAAAGAAAACTGAGGGGGCGGATTCAAAAAAGGATAAATGCCAAACAAAATAGATGGTGTTAACTGAACCGCAGAAATAATAACCGTCTTATTCACAACTCCCCCAGCACTGCTTTGCCGTATTTTAATAAAATTTGACTTCACCTTCAAATAAATGGGTTATAGCTTCATCATCCCCCAACTGTCATCACACTCAGGATATAAACTGTCTGGCTGACAAGAAGGAAAACAGCAAGGTAATGCCTCTACAATTCCCTAGGTCAGCAGATTCTATTATAGCCTACTGTCATCCCAAGGAAGCTATTAACACTTTAATAAAAGGAGCAGGTAGAGAAAGCATTCCCAAAGCATATAATATTGTGATACAACCCATACACTGCCTAGAATTCAATTCCATTCTCTCACCAAAGCAAAATTCGTCATTGTACAAAAAACACCGCTTAGGCCACATACTGCAGTGTCTGTAGTTTTGGGAGCGTCAGCAGAGAAAAGGCATTAACGTCAACAAATTGCATTTATATAAAAGTAAAACATCCCAAGGCCCTTAAAGCCACAGCAAGCACAAAGCGTAGATCCACCAGGATGACGGCAAGGAAGGAAAACTACAGTTATAAGGAAAGACTTCAGATACTGGGGCAGAGAAAGCTAAAAGGAGATTTACTCATTTTTGAACTTGTGAAGAGTTTTGATGGAGTAAGACTATTTCCTTTGATTGGGAGCTGATCACAAAGGGTCATCACTTTAAACTGATCAACAAGACACTGAGGAGCGAGGTTAGCAAAACATCTTTACACGGAAGGCTGCTGGAACATGGAAGGCTTTGCCTTGTTTATGGTAGGGACCATTCATTCCTTTGAGGGATATTTGAAGCAAAGGAAGATACAAGGTTATGGAGAGAGTGCAATGCAGTGGGAATACTTTTAGATTTCTCCAGCAAAATGCTGGCACAGATGTAATGGGCAGAATGTCTTCCCTTTGTGCTGTAACTTCCACCTGGAGTGACCCCGACAAATCTAGATCGAGGCTCTGTAGGACCTTTCACTCTTGCAGATTTGCTGTCATTCTAGGGATGACATGCACTTAGGACATGGCATACTATTGGCTTCACCTGGCATAACTGACCGAACAGGTGGGAGGCAGAGCCCAACAGGTCAGTGTTGGGGACTGAACCATGAAGGTGACGAGCCCCAAATTTATTGGCGAGTTTGAATTGAGTCCCCTTTTATGGAGGCCGTGGGAACACCCAATTTGCTCTTTCGGAAGAGTGGAGACGGGAACCTGGCATCTTCCCATGCTAGCTAGATACCACCGTTTCCAGGGTCTTCGGCACATGGGATATCACTGATGTAGCCCTAGACCGCCGAAGGCCAGCCAACCAGCCACTCCTGGCCTGCCCCTAACCCTACAAATGTCAGCAGGATCAGCAGTGATGGGAATGCCAGGCAGGTTGTGACACTTACGTCAGCAAGCAGATCAACCCTTCCGCCCCCCGCCTCCCCCCCCCCCCCGCACCCATCATTGATTGCCGAGGCCACTGGTTCCTTAAAACTGTTGAACTGCTCAGAATGGCTGTCCGCACCAGTATCTTTTTGCTAATGTGCCAGTGTAAAGATATTGAGGAGGATTCAGTGGCACATCAATTAACAAAGTTGGCTCGCTTCCACGTATTAGATAAAGAAAGTCTCATTTGTGCACAAAAGATAGAAGGCAATCAAACACCCCAGACCTCAGGTGTTAACTGGCATAGTTTGATAGAATGGACTCATAATGTTCGCTTAAACCTTTTAATCTATCATTTTGAGGAGGTTATCTTGTGCTATCCTACACTGTGCCAACCAAGGATCAACACCTTCGTTGTGCCTCCACTGACAAGTTTCATTTACTGGTTTGCCTTGCAAGGAGGAGGAAGGGATGGAGGGAAGGTTACATGCAGCAAGGTCCCACAAACAGCAACAAAATAAATGATCAGATAGATGTTGGTCCAGGGATAAATGCTAGCCAGGACACAACATGCCTCTCAAAACATCCCATAGCTCAACCATTTTGCATAGCGCCAGATTCCACAAGTAGTAGTACACGGAGGAATATTGGGTCGGATGTCCAGCAGTTCCTCTACCATGGGTTCTGGAGTCCACACCATTCACGAACCAATAAGCAGGGTCTCCATTTAACATCCCTAGCAAAGGACAGCAGTTCGCTCCATGCAGCACTCCCTCAGCGCGACCCTGCACTACTGAACCAGCCTGTATGCTCAAGCCTGGGAAAGGGGGCTTGAAACCACAACTTTTGGACTCAGAGCCAAGAATGTTACCAAACGAGGCAAACTCAAACTTGCACCTGAGGGTCAAGTTTCCAAATCTGTGCTCCTGGCAGGGAACTTCCCTGCATGTCATCAACTGAGGCAGCTGATACGCACAATCTGTCACCCATTAATAAATGATTATTTTTATTTTTTCATGGGCGTCACTGGCAAGGCCAGTATTTGTTGCCCACTCCTGATTACCCTGGAGGAGGTTCTGGTGAGTTGCCTTCTTGAATCGCTGCATTCCATCGACCTCTCTGTAGCAGTTTGGTACAACTGAGTGGCTACTGGGCCGTTTCAGAGGGGAGTTAAGAGTCAACCACATTGCTGTGGGTCTAGAATCACATGTAGGCCAGACCAGGTAAGGACGGCAGATTTCATTGCCTAAAGGTGGGTTTTTAAAACAATCAATGATAGTTTCATGGCACCATTATTGAGACTAGCTTTTAGTTCCAGATTTTTATTAATTAATTGAATTTTCATTCCACCAGCTGCTATGGTGGGATTGAACCCATATCCCCAGCATTACTAGTCCAGTGACATTACCACTACAGCACCATCTCACCTGTTACAAACCCTCGAGTAGTGAGATGCAGAGTCGATAAATTACCTCTCAATGCCTAATACAAATGTATTTGTACTTTTGCAAAGCCTGCCTCTGTTTGGTCTACTGTAAAGGTTTTAAGGAACTTTGCTGGGCAATTTCCAAAGACAATAATGTTGCTCTTATCTGTCACTAGCAGTAGTCCCAGCACAACTACAAAAACGTGCATTTATATAGCACATTTAGCATAATAAAAAGTCCCAAGGGGCTTCACGAGGGGCATTATCAGACAAAATTTGACACTAAGCCACATAAGGAGATATTAAGACATGTGGCCAAAAGTTTGGTCAAAGAGGTAGGTTGTCAGGAGGATCTTCAAGGAGAAGAGAAACGTCGAGAGGTTAAGGAAGGCAATTCCAGAGGCCAATACTGGATTAGCACAGAGATCTCAGAGGGATGTAGGGTTGCAGGAGGTTACAGAGATAGGGAGCAGCCAGGCCAGTAATCACTGTAGCTCAGTGAGCACAGGGATGATGGGTGAATAGAACATGCCTGGAATATCCTACGTCAGTGGGCAGAGAGGTGAGGCCACCTCTACACAGCCGATTCACTGGGGATTGATTCTTGTTAAGATTAGATGGAGAACATTGGGAGGAACTCTCCACAAGGTTTGCTAAACATCTGCATTCCAAGCAGGCAACTTGCTTTGATGCCTGTCCTACACTCTATTTATATAGTCCCAACACAGCCTTTCTCAACTCAGCTAACATCAGGTCCATAAAGTTTTTTATTTTGCCACCTTTGTTTATGCTGTCAGAAAGTAGATATGACTGTGCCAGGATGCAAAACCCAATGCTTCATACCACACTCTGTTACACAGGAATTACAGCACAGAAACAGGCCATTCAGCCCAACAGGTCTATCCCGATGTTTATGCTCCACACGAGCTTCCTTTAACTCTTGTTAGCACATCCTTCAATTCTTTTCTCACTCATGTACTTAACTAAGCTTCCAAATAAATGCACCTATGCGGTTTGCCTCAACAACTCCTTGTGGTAGCAAGTTCCACATTCTAACCACTCTCTGGGTAAAGAAGTTTCTCCTGAATTCCCTATTGGATTTACTGGTACTACCTTATATTGATGGCCCCAAGCGTGGAAATATCTTTGCTACGTCCACCCAATCAAATTCCTTCATTATTGTAAGAACTCTATTAACTCACCCCTCAGCCTTCTCTTTTGTAGGGAACAGAGCCCTAAAGTGTTCAGTCTTTACTTCCTGTTACTATTTGTAAATGTTAGATGTGATAGTCGCAGCACCTTCTTTGCATACTTACTGCATAACAGTCCGAGTGTATCAGGCCTGTGTCCTCAGTACCTTGCTCTACGGCAGCGAGGCCTGGACAACGTATGCCAGCCAAAAGCGACGTCTCAATTCATTCCATCTTCGCTGCCTTCGGAGAATACTTGGCATCAGGTGGCAGGACTATATCTCCAACACAGAAGTCCTTGAAGCGGCCAACATCCCCAGCTTATACACACTACTGAGTCAGCGGCGCTTGAGATGGCTTGGCCATGTGAGCCGCATGGAAGATGGCAGGATCCCCAAAGACATATTGTACAGCGAGCTCGCCACTGGTATCAGACCCACCGGCCGTCCATGTCTCCGCTATAAAGACGTCTGCAAACGCGACATGAAATCGTGTGACATTGATCACAAGTCGTGGGAGTCAGTTGCCAGCATTCGCCAGAGCTGGCGGGCAGCCATAAAGACAGGGCTAAATTGTGGCGAGTCGAAGAGACTTAGTAGTTGGCAGGAAAATAGACAGAGGCGCAAGGGGAGAGCCAACTGTGCAACAGCCCCGACAAACAAATTTCTCTGCAGCACCTGTGGAAGAGCCTGTCACTCCAGAATTGGCCTTTATAGCCACTCCAGGCGCTGCTTCACAAACCACTGACCACCTCCAGGCGCTTACCCATTGTCTCTCGAGACAAGGAGGCCCAAAGAAAGAAGTAGTGTTATTGCCCTTGCACACAATTTTTGGAATGGTTTCAAACAGCTCCTGCATGCTTTGTGGTTCTGATTCCGAATGAACTGACAGGAAAGCTTTGCTCTGTGTTGAAAAATAAAGTCATAGATTCCTGCATTTCCCTTAAACCAATGACAGCCAGCGTCCCTCACAAGCAGAAATCTACCATACAGATATTAAAAAGGTGCTCAATAATCTGACATGCTTCCTCCGCTCCAGTGCATCGCACATGATAACATTTTCAGACAGGCATGTAGGACCTAGCTGCCCCACTACAATAGTCCATAGACTGGCCAATATTTGTCCCTCAATCAATATCATTAAGGCAGATTACCTGGTCATTATCACACTGCTGTTTATGGGAGCTTGCTGTGCACAAACTGGCTGCCACGTTTCTTACATTACGCCAGTGACTACAATTCAGAAGTACTTCATTGGCCATAAAGCACTTTGGGATATCCTGAGGACGTGAAAGGCGCTACATAAATGCAAGTCTTTCATTTTTTTTCCAAAAAAAAGCTGCTGTTTTGCATTGCAAACCACAATGGTTCAGTAACTGTTCAAGGAAGGGAATCAGCTACACCTACCCAATACAGTCCACATGGCTCCAGCCCCACGATGAGTCTTGGGACAACTAGGAATGGGCTATAAATTCTATCAGTGTTACCCACGTGCCAAGAACAAATTCTTTTTTTAAAAATGCGCAGCTTAATTTATAAGTTATCATTTTATCTGCAGGACACAGCAATGAACAAAAAATTAGACGCACAAACAGTAAAAACCTTTAAAAAATTATTTTCGCTTCTGCCCCACCCACCCCACTACCTTGTGTGGGTTATCTGTGAGGTGCACACAAACTGGCTGAACAGAATCTTTCAGCAAATGTTCACGATTTGATGTAAAGGAATGCAGCAAGAGAAGTGAGCATGTGGAACAGAGAGATGGAATGAGGAGAATGTGTTTTCAATGCAGCGAGTTGTGATGATCTGGGATGCACTGCCTGAACGGGTGGTGGAAATTGATTCAAATTGAAACTTTCAGAAGGGAATTCAATATAGATTTGAAAAAGTAAAAAAAAAAGGGGAAATTGCAGGGCTATGAGGAAAGAGCGGGGGCTGTGGGTCTAATTGGATAGCTCTTTCCAACAGCCGTCACGGGAACGAGGAACCAAACAGCCTGCTTCTGTGCTGTAGAATTTTTTGATGATTCTGACGGAATAGCAATTGCAACAGGGACTGGCTTTAAGCTTTATATATCGCAGAAAATAACAGGATTTAAGGCTAATCGAAAGCGCTGATTAATGCTGCAGTAAAGAGGCAGAAGTAGCAGCATGACGCCAGCATCTCAAGTTTTATGTTTAATTTGCTCTCGGCATGTGGGTGATGCTGACAAGGCTGATATTTATTGCCCATCCCTAGTCGCTCTTGAGAAGGATGTCGTAGACCTTCTCCTTGAACCGCTGCAGTCCACGTGGTGATGGTGCTCCCACAGTGCTGATCGGTCAGGAGGACCAGGAATTTCACCCAGTGATGCCCAAATCTCAGGGACAAGATCACTAGCATAAAGGGGGTGAACACCTGAGCCATTTACGACATTCGCTGGCTTTTCTGGAAGAAGAAAGTGCACTTATGTAGCGCCTTGCACAACCTCATGATGTCCCAAAATGCTTTACAGCCTTTTGAAATGCAGTCACTGTTCTAATTTCGGAAACATTTACCTGGGGGCAGTCCAGAATTACAGAATAGCACCTTGCTGCTTTGTCAGTGAAGGATCTGGCTGAAGGACAAATGTTTGTTGCAGGAGCCACCCATCCTTTAGTTGCCACTTTCCTAACAACGATCAATAGTTTTTTGAGATTGATTGGCTTCGGGAAACAGCACTGGAGCAGGCCCCACTTACAACTGCAAGTTAGCCGTACAAGAGACGCAATGGGCAGGATTTCTATTGGGTAACATCATCACATCAGTCCCGCTCCTTGCAGTAAGGTAAGGGGCATGGATTGTCAAAACTGTTGCCACTGCCCTGTCAGAAATCTGCAACATGGACCAAAAGGAGCAGATACTCGGCAGGCTAGAATCCCTACCTGAATTCACCTCCTTCTTCCTGCCCAGATTGCATCATTTTGTGTCGGAAAGTCAGAGGAATTTAAGAACTCAAAGTTTTCCCAATCTCTTCATCAGATTTTTAAAAAGTTTTGTTTCTTTGAAGGATCTTGTCTTTAGAGTTGGATTGCGTCCAGCATTAAAGCGCAAGCCCACTTTCCCACAAGCACATTTCACCCATGCGTGGGGAAGCAATGAATCAATGTCACTTTGAGATCAGTACTTCTGAAAACGTCTCATTTTCTATTGAAAATACACGAAGAGCACAGAGAATATAGCTTACTGCGGACAGGAGTGTAATTAATTTACACCTATATAGAATCCCATGGCATTCTATACAATAACTGTGGAAAATGTAATATAAAATTTATCAGAAGTTTTGTCAGTACATTAAGAGCAAGAGGATAACTAAGAAAAGAGTAGGGCCTACAAGGGAACTTACGCGTGGATGTAGAAGATGTGGGCAGGGTTATTAATGAGTTTTTTGTCTCTGTCTTCACAAAGGAGAGGGTTAAAGGTAGTTAAAGAGGAGGGTGAAATATTAGATATAATAAGCATAATGAGAGAGGAAGTACTAGAGGGTCTAACATCCTTGAAAGCGGATAAATCGCCAGGGTCAGATAGATTGCATCCCAGGTTGTTAAAGGAAGCCAGGAAGGAAATAGTGGATGCTCCGAGGATCATCTTCAAATCCTCACTAGATACAGGAGAGGTACCAGACGATTGGAGGTCTGCGAACGCTGTACCATTGTTTAAAAAGGGTGCGAGGGGTAAGCCAAATAATTATAGGCCTGCCAGTCTGCCCTCGGTGGTGGGTAAATTGTTAGAATCTATTCTGAGGGACAGGATAAACTGCCACTTAGAAAGGCACGGATTAATCAGGGATAGTCAGCATGGATTTGTTATAGGAAGGCCATGTCTTACTAACTTAATTGAGTTTTTTGAGGAAGTAATAAGAAGGATTGATGAGGGTAGTGCAGCGGATGTGGTCTACATGGATTTTAGTAAGGCATTTGACAAGATCTCACAAGGCAAAGTGGTCAGTAAAATGAAAGCCCATGGGATACAGGGGCATGTGGCAGATTGGATCCAAAATTGGCTCAGGGATAGGAAATAAAGGGTAGTAGTTGACGGATGTTTTTGCGAATGGAAAGCGGTTTCCAGTGGCGTTCCACAGGGCTCAGTGTTGGGTCCCTTGCTGTTTATGGTATATATTAATGATTTGGACTTAAATGTGGGAGGCATGATTGGGAAATTTGCTGATGACACAAAAATTGGCCATGTAGTTGATACTGAAGAGGATAGCCGTAGACTCCAGAATATCAATGGTTTGGTTGAGTGGGCGGAAAAGTGGCAAATGGAATTCAATCCAGGAAAGTGTGAGACAATGCATTTGGGGAGGACAAATAAAACACAATAAACAAGAGGATATTGAGAGAGGTAGAAGAAGTGAGAGACCTTGGAGTGCATGTCCACAGGTCCCTGAAGGTGGCAGGACAGGTAGATAGAGTGGTGAAGAAGGCATATGGAATGCTTTCCTTTATTGGCCGCAGTACAGAATTCAAAAGCAGGGATGTAATGCTGGAACTGTATAAAATGGTTAGGCCGCAGTTGGAGTATTGGGTACAATTCTGGTCACCACATTACAGGAAGGACATAATTGCTCTGGAGAGAGTACAGAGGAGATTTACAAGAATGTTGCCAGGGCTCGAAAGTTGCAGCAATGAGAAAAGAGTGGATCGGCTAGGGTTGTTTTCCTTAGAACAGAGGAGGCTGAGGGGCGACTTAATCGAGGTGTACAAACTTATGAGGGGCCTAATAGAGTAGACAGGAAGGACCTGTTTCCCCCAGCGGAGAGGGCAATTACCAGGGGACACAGATTTAAGGTGATTGGTAGAAGGATTAGAGGGGACATGAGGAAAACTTTTTCACCCAGAGGGTGGTGGGTGCCTGGGATTCACTGCCAGGAATGGTGGTACAATGTAGGCAGAAATCCTCAATTCTTTTAAAAGGTATCTAGAGTGCTGTAACCAGTAAGGCTATGGACCAGGTACTGGAAGCTGGGATCAGTTTGAATGGCTAGTTTTTTTGGGGAGCACAGACACAATGAGCTGAATGGCCTCCTTCTGTGCCATAATTTTTCTGTGGTTCTATGGTTATGGCGCATTTTTCTGAAGTTATTTATTCCACCTCTTTACGTTCCCCCTCACACATGAACTAATCTCCACTTGAGATAATCTATGGATCCTGAGAAATTACTGCTAATCCTTTAGCCTGCTGATGACAATCTGATTTCTTTTTGTCAGAGGACAACAGAAAACAACGTCTGAATTGACGACAACCAATAATTTTGCCCCACCCACCAACTGCCTCCTGCCAACCACCATCTGTTTTCCCTGAAAGCAGCAACTCATGTCTGGTAGAGTTCCACGGACGCTGCCAAATACCGTGTTTCATCCATTCTTCATTGAGAACACCAAGCTGGCCGTGTCCCAACTGGTAGCACTCTTAAGTCAGAAGGTCATGGATTCAATGCTCACTGAGGGAGTTCTGCACTGTCGGAGATGCAGTTTTACATATAAAACATTAAAGTGAGGCCCAGTTTTCCTTCTCAGGTGGATGTAAAGCATCCCATGACACTATTTCAAAGAAGATCAGGGAAGGTCTCTCTGCTGTTTTGGCCAATATTCCTCCCTCATTCAACACCTAAGAACAGATTACCTGGTCATTATCTCATTGCTGTTTCTGGGAACTTGCTGTGTGTGAATTGGCTGCTGCATTTCCTACACTATAACAGCGTCATTTTAAAAGTATTTCATTGGCTGTAAAGCACTTTGGGATATGCTGAGTTTACAGGAAGCGTTGAAAATGCAAGTCTTTCTTTCATACTGTGGGACTAGTTGGTGAGTATCAAAAAACATCAGATCATAACTGCTGTAGTAGTTGCACATATCTATTTTCCCATGAGGGTCAGTCACTGCATGGTGATCAGGAGCACGGCCCCTGGATGAATTTTTTACCCTGCTCCAGCCTTGGGCTATTAAGACCATTTGTTGGAACCCAATCATTGCCTTAGTTGAGATCAGCAAACTCGGAAGAGTCTAGATAGTGAGCCTGGTCACTCGCTGGTTTGCCTAGCTCAGTACCACACCACACAGTAGCAGACAGTCCCTTTCCTCCAATTTCCAAAAAAAAACACAGCGTAAAAGTGATCATTAGTGATACCAGCATCAAAGAGTCACAGCTGCAATGAAATAATGAGAGATTTTGATTGCTTTCATTTCTCTGTGAACTATGACGGCTTGCTCGAGGCAGCCTCACCCCCTGCCGCTAGAAGGCTTCTGGAATCATGAATTTTACTCTTGCTGTTTTCTGATTGATTAGGCTACTATCAACGGTGTTTATGCTGTTAGAAGCTAGGCGCATAATTGGATCCTACTTTATTAAAGATTCATTAAATAGGCTGGTAATCTTTTAGAAATCGCATGCGACATCCCAACATTATTATACTGCAACAGCAATCTCAGTACTTCCCTGCAGGCATGAATTTTACACAGGCTGGTGGGTGAGGGTGAGGTGGAGATGATGCTAACATAAAAGACCACAGCAGCTTTGCAAGTAGGTCAGTCTTTTCTCATTTCATTCCCTGTTCAGGCAGTGGGGTTTCAGTGCCTTTTTTAAAGCAATTTATATCGGGCTATGGCCAAATTTGCTGTGTTTTATTTTTCATTTTTTCATAGGAAAATGGAGAAGAGCCAAGGAATGTGATCCTCAAAATGAGACTTTGGAGATACAAAAATCCCAAACCTAATGTAAACAGAACTTGACTTATTTGCTCCAGATAAATTATTACATTTACATGGGTTGCTTATTGGCCATTCAACTAGAACACCCAAGCCTGAATTCCAGTCTAAATTAATATGTGGGATCTGGTAATGTAGCGGTTATGATACTGGAAGAGAAAACTAAAGGTCAGGATTTCAAATCCCAGCAAGTGTCTGTAAATTTGGTCATTTGTGGCCATGATAACGAAAGCTGTAAAAAGTTAAGTGTTTCACTGCTGTCCTTCAGAGAAGGGAACCTGTCACCACTCTCCACCTCATAGATGACCTACACGTGACTCCAGTCAACAATACATGGTTGACTCTTCATGCCCTAGCAAGTACATCAGTTGAACTACCAATTACTTATGGGATGGGCATTAAATGAGGCTTTATCAGTGTCACACACAACAACAACAAAAATAAGCCAGATGGCTAAAGAGATGGAATTTTGCAATCAGAAAGGGCTCCGTTGGTAATAGCACTGTCTGTACTTAACTGGAAATCTTCAGGATCAAACACTGGTTTTGTTTTTCATTCATTCGTGGAAAGTAGGCATCGCTGGCCAGGCTGGAGTTTATTGCCCATCCCTAGTTGATCTGATCTGAGCAACCTATTAGGTCATTTCAGAGGGCAATTAAGAGTCAACCGTGTTGGTGTGGGTCTGGAGCCACATGTAGGCCAGAGCAAGTAAGGACGGCAGATTTCCTTCCCTTAAGGGTATTAGTGAACCAGCTGGGTTTTTACCAGAATCAAGCAGCTTGATGGTTAGCTTTACTTATACCAGTGTTTTATAAACTGAATTCAAATTCTCAAACTGCCATGGTGGGACTTGAACTCATGCTCTCTGTGTTAGCGAGTTGGCCTCTGGGCTGAAGCACATCAAATTCGTGGACGCTGTGGCACTTTCCTGAGGAGGCTCTGGTGTCATCCCACAGTGATGAGTGTGGAGGCAGTCGCAGGCACTGACAGTCACAATATGAATTTGATACCGGGTTTGCATCTAGAGCAGCATAAAATTTCCTTACAATTCATAGTACAATAGCAGCTAAAATGACAAAAAGCCAATAATACCATTTGAAGCCCATTCACAAAATGGTGTACTGTGAAACCATACAGAAACTGTACAAGAATACAAGTTATAATCTGCACAATTACTGGATTTCAAGATCTCCTAAGGGCGAAGGTTTAGCACTAAAGCCCTTCTTTGAATAACACAACAGAACTATTATAAGCAAATGTACAATGCTATGATACAGTGCATTTTCACTTAAATTTCCAACATTTAATCTCTCTTAGCATGAGAACACTGGGTCTGCAATCCATTTTAAAGCTGCAATAGAGAAATATGAAATACTGCGCAGCCTGAATATCAGACAGAAAGGCAAGGACTATGTAGATTTGCTAAAGCTGCCTTCAAGCTAGTGGCAAAAGCATACAACACAGGGGCTGTGGAATCGAGCAATCTCCATCAAAATGAATGAAGTGGGAGTTTCACATCAGAATGCCTTAAAAAGTTACATTTCTGCATTGGGCTGTGTATTTGGGTTTAAGTATTTTATTTCTTCGCGCTTTTTTTAGATAGTTTTTTTTTCAGAAAATAACATTTTGAGACAGAATATACAAATAATTTGAGGCATGACATGTGATGAGAGAAACAGAAGACTTTGAACCCATGATTCCCAAAGCTCGCCACCACTGGGGGTTTTCCCCTCCATGTGTCTGGGCCGGTTGTAGGCTTGTTGATAAAAAGTGATTGTAATAACTAGTCAACAACCTCATTATCAATGCATTTTGTGACTACTAGGATGGTAAAAGGCAAATTAGATGGATCTTAGTTTATTTTTGTCTCGCAAATCTCATCCTGTCAATGAGTGAGACAGCCTTTTTTTTTATTCTTTCTTGGGATGTGGGTGTCGCTGACAAGGCCAGCATTTGTTACTCATCCCTAATTGCCCTTGACCTGAGTGGCTCGCTAGGCCATTTAAGATTGCTGTGGGTCTGGAACCACATGTAGGCCAGACCAGGTAAGGATGGCAGATTTCCTTCCCTAAAGGACAATAGTGTACCAGATCGATATCCAATAGTTTCATTGTCATCATAACTCATGCTAGCTTTTTTATTCTAGATTTACTTAATTAATTGAAATTAAATTCCCAGCTGCTGTGATTGGATTTGAACTCATCTCTGAATCAATCATTCTTTATATTCTCAACTGATTTTATTCCTGCTCTGTTTGCAATGTTATCTTTTGTAACAAGCTGCATTCCATTGTTGTTCATGAGCTCAATGGGGATTCGTAATGGCAAATGAAAAATGGCCTCTGGCTCATCAACAATTCAGTCACAAAATGCATTAACTAAACAGATACTGTGCTGTTAGTTAATCTCTACTGGGGCAGAGTCGGGGTCACGACAAGTCACTACCATCCTTGTCCCAATCACTGCCCAATGTGTTATTCCTTAAAGACAGGATATGGCTCAGTTATCACACCCCGAGTTGAATAGACACTGCATGCTACCCAGGCTCTCTTGGTAATGGCAAATCGACAAAGACCAAACAAGGATGACCCACACTGCAGATGGAGATGAAAGCAGCAGCACACCCATGCATGAGATTATTTGCCACTCTCTTCATGCTATAATTGTAACTTTTTTGTTCCAGTTTTCCTCACCTGTAGGAATTGACTCTTGTTGGTATAAGATAGGACATGTGCTAGGCATCCTCTGGTAGCGAGCACAGGGGGAGTGTTTGTTGTCAGAGAGCCTGGGTAACATGCAGTGTCCATTCCACTCAGGGGGCGTGATAACTGTGCCATGTCGTGTCTTTAAGCGATAACTCATTGGGCAGAAATTAGGACAAGGATGGTAGCGACTTGTCATGAACCTGACTCTGCCCCAGTAGAGACTAACTAACAGCACAGTATCTGTTTAGATAATGCACTTTGCAACTGAATTGTTGATGAGCCAGAGGCCATTTTTCATTTGTAAACATGCACACAATGCGATGAGGTAAATTGTGTAAAGATACATTCTCATGTAAATACATTGTATGCGAGATTATCACGACAAAAGCATAGCTTTGCTCCCACCCCTGTAAACTAGGCCGACACCCCAGTGTAATACTCAAGGAGTGCTGCATTGTTAGCTGGTGCCATCATTTTGGAACAGACTTCAAACCAAAGCCTGCTGGTGGTTCAGGTGGATCATGTGGCACTGTTCAAAGAAAAGCCGGGAATTCTCCTGGAGTCTTGGCCAACATTGCTCCCTCAGCCAACGCCACAAGACATAGGTTCATCTTACTGGCTGTTTGTGGGATGGGCACAAAATGATTGTTCCATTTACCTGCGTAACAAGCGTCACCAAAGTTCAAAGCCATTTCCTACATGGGACATGCTTGAAGAGACGTTAATAAGGGACTGGAGAAATTTAAATCTTTCTTATTTCTAATTTTCAAACAAAAAGGAGACCTATCAAATGCATTTCCAAGAAGATTGTATCTCTTTAAATCTCTCACAGTTCAAGTAAATCTTCCCATTTAGAGCTTAGATCAAAAGCCCTATCCATTGCAATATTTTATAACACTGTGCCAACTGGCCTAGGAGTTGCTGGCATACACTGAACCCTTCACATTACATACCACTGCCTCCTCCCTACATACACTATCCTAGCCACAGCCTACCCTGACTGTCCCATTTTCCTTAAGTTTAACTCATAGCCTCCGATTGTCTTAAGTCTCTCCAGCATAATAAAAATGAAAACAAAGAATTTCTGTAGTTGCCAAAGGCATTAATTCCACTCTAGTGGCCTACCAGAGCTATTTATTTGTCCAACTGTGCTGAAATCTTTCTATAGATATCTATAAATGCTCATCCACTCCCACAGCCTCCCGGCTGATTATACAAGAATATAAGATAGACTTTTGTTATTAAATTGAGATTGGATTGAGACTGCCTCAAATCAGTTTTAGTGGTCTAACGATGCCCTAAGGAGGCATCCCATAATTGTCATCTTTGTCAACAGAGCATTCTCCTGCTTAATCCTCCTAAAAGACAACAGTAGTAATTACACATAATGCACCACACAGACACCCCTGGCCTCATCACAGGAGCTCCTTGTTTACCCGAGACTATATTATAAAAAAATTATTGTGTTTAGTCCCTTAGCATAACCATTAGTAATGCTAAAACATGCGTTAACTGCTTGTCATCGTTGGCTGTTCCTCAAGAATACCACAGCTTTGCTCTTTCACAGACCTGCTCATTAAATACTTCTGCTTATGCTCCAGCCTCCTGACAGCATGGACCCTGAAGGAGGAGAGGATTTTGTAAGTTGTAAATGCTTTGTGCTGTGATGGATGAACTGCAACTGTTTGCAGGAATTTGGCAACACTCACCAATCTAGAAGCATCAAATCTAATGAAAACATAACAGAAGTGTCTCGTGTTTCCATGCTTATTAAATTAAAATAGCTGTGCACGTGGTTGAATATTAAAGTCTGTGTTGTCAGTCTGGGCAGGTGGAGAAAACTGAGACTGCACCTTCACGTTTAACTCTAGTCTAACACAATCTCCCGGACATGGCACAGAAAGATGGAGGAAAAATAATGGAACATCCCTTAAAGAAACAGTATTTTATGGAATTTACAGCACTGGAACAGGATGTTGGTCCATGCCAGTGTCTATGCTTCACACCAGCCTCCTCCACTCTAGTTCATCTCACCCTATCAGCAGATCCTATCTCCCTCATGGACTTAAGATGCAATTTGCCTCAATTACTCCAAATGGCAGTGAGTTCCACATTCTAGTCAATCTCTGGGTAAAGACGTTTCTCCTGCATTTCCTATTGGATTTATTAGTGACTATCTTATCTTTGGTTCTCTTGGTTCTAGTCTCTCCTGAAAGTGGAAAGATCATCTCTATGTCAACCCTATCGAGCTCTTTCATAATCTTGAAGACCTCTAGCAAGTCTTCTCTTTTCTAGAGAAAAGAGCCCCATACTGTTCAATCTTTGCTGATAAGTATAAACTCTCAGGTCTGGCATCATCCTAGTAAATCTTTCTTGCACCTCCTCCAGTGCCTCTGCATTCTTTTTGTAATACAGGAACCAGAACTGTTCACAGTACACTAAGTGTGGTCTCACCTAATTTCACTGTTTTCTAATTCTATCTCTCTAGAAATGAGTCCCAGTTCTTTGTTTGCTTTTTAAAAAATAAATGGCCTTATTTACCTGTGCTGCTACTCTTACTGATATCTATATCTGTGCCCTCAGATCCTCTATCCAATTGAACATTAATTTTCCAAGGAGTAGATGGCCTCCTTATTCTTCCTACCAAAATGTACCACCTCACACTTATCTATATCGAAGTTTTTTTGCTAATTACATGGCCATTCGGCAAGTTTATTAATGTCCTCCTGTATTTTGTTGCAGTCCTCCTCTGTATTAACCTCCACTACATTATGATGATGAGCTCTCAGGTCTCTCTCAGTTCCCTCTGCACAAAAGAGGGAGAACAAAAAAGTTAGAAGCTAAATCTAAAGCGAGAAAATCAGTGCCAAGGGCCAGTTAGAATAACGGACAAAGGAAATGCATTGGAACACATTACACTAATCTTTATACAGGATCATTTCAGGGCCAAAGACTTGTATTAATGTACTGCTTCGTTCCATCTCTCAAAAGCACCTCAAAATGCTTCAGATACAATTAATTACTTTGTAGTGCAGTTATGTAGGCATATACAACAGCCATTTTGCACAGCAAGATCCCAAAAATACCATCAGCATGAATGTACAGTTAATCCAATGGTACTGAGAGTCAGGACAATGAGAACACCCTGCTTTTCTGTTAATACTGCCCAGGGACCTTTGACACCCAGCTGGAAAGGCAAAGGGAACCTCAGGTTAATTTCTTATTCAAATGCCAACCCTGGTAATGCAACCCTCCTTCGGTAGCGCCCTAGGTTATGGACTCAAGCTCTCCAAATATGGTTTGCACCTTCAATTTTATAATCCAGAGGACAAAGTGATACCAACAGAGCCAATGGAAGCCTCGAGTCATTGCTGGCTAATGGTCCACATTCTCAAGAGCAATACCACTGCTGGGTGCCTTGGAGCAAACTGTCTTGACTGTAGAAAATCTGTGACTCAGTACAGTGGAATTTCATACACTCTTTAAAATAAAGGCAAAGCCAACAAAGTAATAATTTCCTTAATTCTTCTCCTGGGCTTTTCAGTGTAATTTAATCAGTCCTGTCTATACTAAATGTAACGAGCCTTCATTTATCGGATAAATTTTTGTTTTATTCATTCATGGAATGTGAGCGTCGCTGGCAAGGCCAGCATTTATTTCCCATCCCCAATTGCCCTTGAGGTGGTGGTGGTGAGCCACCTTCTTGAATTGGAACAACCTGACCCCAAAGTTTGGAGACTCAGGACAATGGGCTGATTCGCTCTCCTCTCTAAGGGGAATCGCAGGTGTGAACCTGTAATTCCTCCTATCCAAGACACTGTATCTTGCTGCCCCAATGTGACGTGATACCATGCTGCCCAGGATCAACAGACATCTTAGAGACTTGAGCACAAAACCTAAGCTGATACTCCAGTGCAGTACTGAGTGAGTGCTGCACTGCCAGAGAGCCACCTTTCAGAGGAGACATTAAACCGAGGCCCCGTCAGTTCTCTCAGGTGGATGTAAAAGATCCAATTGCACTATTTGATGTCCTGGCCAATATAAATCCGGCAACCAACACCTAAAAGCATGGCCATTACCACATTGCTCTTTGTGGGACCTTGCTGTGTGCAAGTTGACTGCTGCATTTTTTACATTACAAGACTGGCTACACCTCAAAAGGACTTCAGCGGCTGTGAAGAGCTTTAGGATGCCCTGAGGTCGTGAAAAGAGCAAAGGTAGAGGCCATCAATATAAAATAGTCACCAAGAAACCAAATAGGGAATTCAGAAGAAACTTCTTTATCCAGAAAGTAATGAGAATGTGGAACCAAATACCACAGGGAGAAGTTAAGGTGAACAGCACATTAAAAGGGAAGCTAGATAATCATACGAGGGAGAAGTAAATAGACGGTTATGTTGCTAGGGTTAGATGAGTAAGGATGGGAGGACGCTTGAATGGAGCATAAACTCCAGCATGGACTGGTTGGGCCGAATGGCCTGTTTCTGTCCTGTAAATTCTATGCAAAATAAAAGCAGCCTTTTTTTTTTCCTAACAGTAAGTTCTTTTTACAGATGATTTGTGAGAACCAGCTGTATCCTGCTGGCAGAAAGGAAACTACAGAGATGTAGTGCCTGTTTTCCCAGCTCTCACTTTGTCAATGCTTGGAGGATGGGCAAGTGAAACAGATGAGATTGTCAGCTCCCCATTCCACATACCTTTCTCCTCCTCCTCACAGACCCTCTAACTATCACATCATTCTTTGTTGACCCGAATCTCAATTGGAACCAGTCATATGAATGTCAACAGGTCAAAGGCTGGGTATTCTGCAGAGAGTAACTAACCTCTAGACTCCCTGTCATGCTAGGCCCCCACCTGCCAAGAATGAGGCACATTAATTTTGTCATGAACATTGATTTTAAAATGTTGCTGGAGCGAGGAAATGACTTGTTAAACAGATCAGCCGTGGCTGGAAAAGAAATTTGCATATTAACAAATAGTGCTTGGAAGGACAAAGGACCATTCCCTGACACATTCAACCTGCAATGGACCTTGATCACCAGGTACTGTGTATAAGAGGAGTATTCCAGAGACTGCTCAGGTGATACAATCCAGGACTGGTTAGACCAGCTGGTCACATGACTAACTGGCTGTTCCAGGGTCTTTTGAACTAGCCACAGAGAGTTTGAACTCAAAGACTGTTTGCTCCTGGACTGAGAAGATAGCTCTCATCTCTTTCTCACAAGCCTCTGAATCCACTGAAGACACATGAACCCCAAGAGAGAAAAGTCTCCTACAGCGAACAAAGTTTCAGAAGAATACTGGGCCCCAACGAAAAGCAAGATCTACCTACAATCAAGGACTCTACAGTGAACTTGAAGAACCATAACAAAAACTCTTCAGATATGCCCTCAAACCTTTCCACTTTATTTCTTCTGCGCTTTCCTGTCTCTATTTGCATGTGTGTATCGCATATGCATGCTAGCGTGGGCGCATCGTGTACCCGTAAGTGTCAACTGAATTAGAGTTTAAGTTCAAGTTTAATAAATTTCAACTTTTCTTCTTTAAACTTAAGAAAACCTATTTGTGCTGTTTCTTTGCCTTATAATTGAAAAGCAGTGAACAAGGATTCACCAAGGGGGAGCTAAAAACAGTGTGTTTAAAAATAAACCCTGTTACGGTGAAAGGGACCCCTAGACACCTTTCTCACCTGGTCATAACACTCTGTAAAGCCTTTCCACTGCCTACAAGGCACGAGTCAGAAGTAATGGAATACTCTCCACTTGCTGGGACTTCTGCAGCTCCAACAACACTCAAGAAGCTTGACACCATCCAGGACAAAACAGCCCACTTGATCAGCACTTTGCCCACAAGACTAAACCATTCACATCTCCCACTATCTGCAGGATGTATTGTAGCAACCTGCCAAGGATTCTTTGACACCACCTCCCAAACCCGCAAGCTCCATACCCAGAAAAATAAAGATAACAGTTGGGTGGGTACACCATCACCTCCAGGCTCCCTTCAAAGTCACACGCCATCCGGGTTTGGACATGCATCGCCAGTCCCTTCATGGTTGTTGGGTCTAAATCCTGGAACTCCCTCCCTAACACCACTGTGAGAGCACTATCACCATATGGACTGCAGCGGTTCAAGAAGAAAGCCCACCGCCACTTTCTCAAGGGCACTGAAGGCCAGGAAACAAATGCCAGTGACGCCCATAACCCAGGATGATTAATAAAAAGAAAATCCAGTGAACTGGTTGAGTTCATTCAATTGAAACCAATGGATGAGTGATTGGAACCCTGGGACTGAAAACTGTTGGCAATGGTCCAGCCACGTAACCCAACACTAAGCTGAAAGCATGACAACTCTATAAGGCAGCTTTACTTCCACTCTGGTTTTGCAAGTAGCTGGTTGTGGTGGGTAGTGGGGCAGGAAACTGTTGGCCAGAAGCGAGAGAGTGCTGGCACAACTACACAACCTAAAAATATAACTCTAAGCTAGCATCGCAGTAGACCAGAATGAGGCTTTAAGTCAAAGTGGTCACCAATGCTCAGGGCATGACCTATTTCATGAGGCTTCAAGCAAGTACAGCGCATTCACAGGAGCTTATGGTTATATATTCCACAATGTGATATTCCACATACAGGTTTACACTCATAGGCCCTTTCCACTTATCTACTCAAGTGAGTAAACAAAAATGACTCACTCACTCAGCACCAGTAATTTCAGAAAATATCCCCTACAGCACAGTGAAATTAAATTGCATAATGTTGGAGCTGGAAAATATTAGGGAGTTGTGCAACCGCCATCAGAATGAATGGAGGACCCGACTCATCTTGCAACCTATATAAGCAATCTGGAACTGAGAGGTTATAACTATAAGGAGAGATTAAACAGGCTGGGGCTCTTTTCTCGAGAAAAGAGAAGACTGAGGGGTGACCTGATAGAGATCTTTATGATTATGAACGGGTTTGATAAGGTAGACGTAGACAAAATGTTTCCATTTGTGGCGGAGACCAGAAATAAGTACCACAAATATAAAAGTCACTAATAAATCCAATAGGGAATTCACGAGAAACTTCTTTATCCAAAAGAGTGGTTAGAATGTGGAACTCACTACCACATGTAATGATCAAAAAGAACGCATATATGGGGAAGATCGATAAACACACGAGGGAAGAAAGGAATAGAAGGATATGTTGACGGGGTTAGATGAAGTAAAGTGGGAGGAGGTTTGCGCGCAGCACCAGCATAGATCAGATGGACCAAATAGCCTGTTTCTGTGCTTTAATTCTGTGTGAACTACGTATGTTCCTATAGTTGGGCAGCTATTTCTGAAGAATGTCATGCAACCAACAAAGACGGAAACCATTCGACTCTGAATTCCTTGAATCGCTGCACCTCACACATGCTATGGTTTATTGTGCTGCATTCGCCCTGATTCATCAGACGAGCAAACAGGATATGATATACAAATACGTGGGTGGCAATCAAACAGAGCCAAAAGTGTAGCATATGACGAAATCTAACTACTACCACAACAGCAGGCAAATTCATGCTGTTTGAGAAAATGGCACTGAAGGGATGGAAATGCATGTGATTTGAAAGGGCCCTGAACTGGATAAAATTCAGATATTCATGATTAATCCTGAAACAGCCCAGCTCAGATGATTTAGGCAAGTTTTCTCTACCACAGGCACCAGTGTTCAATGACTGGAGACAGCCATCTAGTATCTCGCCCAAAGGTTTGGTCTTTGTAAGTGAGCCTAGACTGAGTGTCAGCAGGTTCGCCAATAATACATTCCACCCCACCCCCCCCATTTAGTTTTCATCCAACATCCACTTGGGTTACCAACCCTCCAGGAATGGTCTGGAGTCTCCAGAAACTGAAGATCAATCTCCTGGCCACACCTGCTAGCAACAGCCCCAAAGAACAATCATAGGATGATTCAAAACCAGAGAGTTTTAGTTAACTTTTTTGAACATTTTCATTCGTCAGTTATAAAGGTATTGGAGGTGAAGGAAAGGGTTTTGTTTAGCTGGGAGGGGCTGTTGGAGACAGGAGGTCACATGGCGGGACCTCTAGGCATTCACCCAACCTGAGTACACACACACATCCTCATCCCAGCAGGAAACACGGAACAGTGATCGGGGTAGGAGCCCTATTTAAGTCTTCTTGTCTGATAAAGAGTGCATTTAATCAGAGCTGTCTTTTTTACTTTAGTTTCCTTTGTTGCATTTCCCCCAACAGTGACTACAAATCAAAAGTGCTTCATTAGCTGTAAAGCACGTTGGGATGTCCTGAGGACGTGAAAGGAGCTATATAAATGCAAGTCTTTCTTTTTGAGTGACCCCTGTATGTATTTCCAGCATGAGATTGAACAGTTTAAATTGCTCCCTTTCTGGGCCAGAGAGGTTGATTGGCATTGCATTAACAATTAGCACATTGTTACAGAAGTATTTACACTGTGAAGTTCCAGCCCTAACTTTCTTCAGTGAGTTTAACAGGTAATTAAAGTGCAAATCCCGCAAGTCAAAAATAACGGAGAGGCTAAGGGTGAGATGCTGTTTGTGCAAAGCAGATGAGGAAGTGGTGTAATTTGACCAGCAAGTTCTGGAGATTCGCAAACCTGCTGACAGATTTGCTCATTAACAGTGTGTGCTTTTAACACTTATTTTTCCAGCAAAATTTGGTCCATTGTGAGACAGGTAGAAGGAGCTTTAGTCTGCACCAAACTGTGAGGTGTTGTGCAGGATCTCACAGAATTAGTTGCTTTGATTTAGGATCACGCAAGCACATGACAATGGCAGTGGGTTTTCAGAATTCCTCAGCATTAACGTCCCTCACCTGGATGAACAGGTAAACATTTACAAAGAGAAAGTGAAGAAAAGAGAAACACACCTAATGTAGCAAACATCTGTAACGATACTGCATGATCCTCACGGTATCTGCTACAGGCTACTGTACGGATGCAGGGGAAATGGGTCACAGCAATGAATAGAACAAATAGGAAATGCGTGTACTACAAGTACTCGGGGCTCAGTAGAGTCGTACTATATGGAGAATTTTGAATTAAAGACTTAGTGTAACAGCTTTAACTTCTTTACCCAGAGTGATGAGAATGTGGAACCTGCTTCCACAAGGAGTAGTTGAGGTGAATAGCATAGATGCACTTAAGGGGAAGCTAGATAAACGCATGAGGGAGAAAAGGAATAGAAGGTGATGCTGTTGAGGTTAGACGAAGTAAGGTGAAAGGAGACTCTTGTAGATCACAAACACCGGTTATAGATATGTTGGGCCGAATGGACTATAGACTTGATGTAGTCCACTGGATCTTTATTCGTAATCTCTTCCACTAATTTTCTTTTCTCTCATCCTGTAGAGACTGCCCCATGTTGGAGTTCTATGGGTGCAGCTGCCCTCTTCCACTGGACCAATGAGCTCATCATTGGCATGGGGTCTATGAAATGAGTGTTAGCCAGTTATTTCTCCTTGGGAGGAACATCAGAGCTGATGTCCTCATGCAACATGCACACCTTCCAGCGTGGGTCAGTGGGTAGCGGTCAGGAAGGAGAACTGCGGCTCCTCTTTGATCCCTGCCTTGACTCTGGGTCAGTGAAAACCAAGGGCATCACAGCCCATCACTGCCCTGCTGAGATCAGCTAACTCAGCACAGAATAGGAATCGTACCTAGCTCAGCAAACTCTTAATCTGAAGCTGATATCCTGGATCACGACTTCCAAGCAGCGATATCAAAGAAAGCACCACCGGGATATAAGAAAAGTTCTAAACTGATGCAAATAAATTATATATGATACAAGAACGACAGAGAGAATTACTGACAGTACTGAGATCTCAAGTTGAATTGGAAACCCTTCATCATTTTCTCTCTCTTCATGGTATCATCCAAAGTCCTTACAGATCATTTGTAGGTCAATTACTAATACCTAGCTCCCACTATACACGCCCAAAATAGTCTCCATTCTATAAGCCCTATAAAGGACTACTAAATAAGACCTTTTTAGTACCCACCAAACATATGCATCCTGTACAATAACTGATATAGAACTGCCATGTAGTACCTGGTATATATAAGCCCTATATAGTACCCACCATAAATAGGCCTTTGACTGTATATTTTCCCTGTATAGTACTCAATATATATAAGCTCTATATAGTATCATATAGGCCCTATACAGAACCTGCTATATAAGCCCTCTATATTACCATTATAAGTCCTATACAGTACTCACTATATAAGCCTTATACAGTACCCACTATAAATAAGCCACATATAGTACCGTATGTACCCCTGCATAGGACACACTATTTAAGGCCTATATAGTTATATAGGTCCTATATACTACATATAAGCTCTATACAGTACCAGCTATATAAACCCTATTCAGTACCTGCTACGAGCCCGAGAACTTTACATATACAAGCCCTACATAGAACTAACTATATGTAAGCCCTATCTGTTAGATAAGCCCTATACAGTACCCACTATATTTGATCTATATAGTACCCTCTATATAAGTCCTATATAGTACCCTCTATATAAGTTCTAAGCATATAAGAGCCAAATCCTTGTAATCCTGGAAACTCAACATGAAGAAGTGCCACATTACCATGAACTAGTATCGTCCTTCTGGGAATACTGTCTAAATCCATAGTGTGTGTTACTGAGCACAGCGTTACTCCAAGTATTAAAGGGATGAAGAGGTGTACTTTGCGACCACAGCCACTCATTTTCTGCATCCTGTGGCGTGTAATACTGTTGAAGTCAGGTATTCTGAAATAAACTGAAGAGACAAGCTTCTATTTTTCCTCTGGCATCGTGCAGTTACCTTCCAGAATAATTTTCCACGCTGCTCAGTCATAGATTCATAATCACTGTGGGAATGAAGAATAAGCAAATCAATAAAAAAAGATTTGTCACTGCACATCAAAGCACCAGTTAGAAACATCAACAATAACAACAATGTACATCAATTGATGTTTTCTCCCCTCCTCCAACACTCAGGTTTGCACTTGTTCACCCACTTCTCAGTTCCCCTCTCAATTCAACTTGACACTCTTTCCACCTACCCTTACACAGCAGCTTTAAGATAGTGGAATGCTCTGAGATGCTTCATGAAGAGGAAGGGAGTGAAAGGCAGACACCAAGCAGGGATTGGAAGAGATAGAGGAGGCGACTGAAGATATGGTTTGAAGTAAGGCAGAGGGCGCAGAGCCATGAGAGTTGAGGGGTGCGCCACTAACGGTTGGGTGGGAACAAAGTTAAGTGCAAAGAATTAATCTTCACATTTGATTTATTTTTGCTGTGTCTCTGAGATTTTTGGGGAGGTGGGGGGCAGGGAAATGCTTATCCAATGATGGCTAATGAAATCATGGGCTCACACACAGAATGCTCACAAACTGAGCCAAGAGGACGCTTGCTCACTATACTGACTGAAGACTGAAAATCGAAATAACAATGGAGGCTAAATGGGTAGAATCACCGTCAGTGAGGTTATCATATGAAAACCTAAAGGACTCATTCCTCTATCCTTTCATTTATCAACTTATTTTAAACAGATTAAGACCTCAATTGAAATATCACAGTGGGGAAATTGGTACAAATGCATTAAGTGTTGATTATGATAATATTAACAGTAATTTCCACCCTAATTCTTGAACAACCTTCACATCGACTGTTAAAGAAAAGTTGCTGAATGGGACTTTGAATCAGTGCCTAAAAGATATAAAGATTCATGCACGAATTGAACACGACTCATCATATCACGTCAAATTTTCAAATGCTGTGCTACTTCTTCAATTACATGATGCACTTTTATCTTAAGGTCAATATTATTGTTCTGAGTTTTCAAACTGTCTACAGTTTTTAAATGACACGGTAAAAACGTGTTATGACAAATCTTTTCCTAAAAGCTTCAGTCATCAGCTCCCTGGTGGATAATTTGGTTAAAGCAGTGATACCAGAAGTGTCGTGATTTATCATTGTTTTTACCAGGCAGATGGAATCAGAGCAAGAGGAAGACGGAGACTGAGGAAGACGGAGACTGAGATAGACGGTGGGACAGACAGGAGATGGGGGCAGACAGACAGACAGGCAAACAGAATTGGAGAAAATAAGCGAGAAAGACAGACGGAGACAGAAAGACAGAGAGAAAGGCAGAGAGAAAGAGGGATAAACAAAGAAAGATAGTGACAAACAGAGGGAGAGAGAGTCCCTGATATCAAAAATAAAAACAGAAAATACACAGTTCAGTCAACAGCTCAAATGAAAAAAGAATCTATTTATTTATTTTTATTTAGAGATACAGCACTGAAACAGGCCCTTCGGCCCACCGAGTCTGTGCCGACCATCAACCACCCATTTATACTAATCCTACACTAATCCCATATTCCTACCACATCCCCACCTGTCTCTATATTCCCCTACCACCTACTTATACTTGGGGCAATTTATAATGGCCAATTTACCTATCAACCTGCAAATCTTTGGTAGTGGGAGGAAACCGGAGTACCTGGCGAAAACCCACGCGGTCACAGGGAGAACTTGCAAACTCCACACAGGCAGTACCCAGAATAGAACCCGGGTCGCTGGAGCTGTGAGGCTGCGGTGCTAACCACTGCGCCGCCCACAATCTGATCTGACAATTCTGATGAAGGCATTCCAGAAACAGGCTAACCTATCTTTCAGGTACTGACTGACCTACTGTGTATTTCTGTTGTTAGACAGAGAGAGAGAGAAATCATAAAGACAACAGAGAGGAGATAGACTTGACAGAATCAATCTCCTGCTGCTTGATCACAGATTGCGAAGCAGCACTACTGAGGTTGCTCATGGAAAATTCTGCAGCAAACATCATTCTAGCATAAAGGAATGGAGTGTCTTAACAAAACAATAAGCTATAAATCTGATGACGTGGATAAAATATTGAGCTTGGTGTCATCGGTTACTTTCATTGGTTACGCACATCTGTGGGGGAAACTAGAGAGCAAAATCGTCAGGGCAATACTCTTAAAAAACAAAGTGGAGTACGCAGGAAAGGTCTGATTATTAAGTGGCAGCTTCAGACAGCAGACTGCAGCAGGCGCCTTTGTTCTGCTGCCTCTTGGCCTCTGCACATCAAAAACAAATGTGTATCCATTTGAGATTCATCCTAATATATTATTCTCTATTAAAAGTTGTTGAAATCTTTACACAGATTGTAAAGTACTAATGAGTCCGTGCAACAAAGATCAATGATGCTGAATACTGGATGTGAATTTGGGTCATTAGCAACTGCTGACGTGCACCTTTGTTCAAGAATTACCTCAATCAATGGAACAGATTTTAATCAAAAATTGCTCCTTTTCTTTTAAAATCTAACTGTAACTGTTCACCAAGTTCTTATGTGCTATTTGCTGTCTGAACTAATTCCCTTCCTCATTCCGACATGTTGAATAATGCAGAAGTGCAATTTTACATTGCGCGAATCGCAGTTTCTAAATTTGTGCCAGTGTGATCTACTCAGGCATTTCACCCCCCCACCACCCCCCGCCCCCCCCCAAATGGTGATGGACTGACTTAAAATGTCATTGCTTCTCCCAGCTTCCTAGCTCATATTTCATTCAGTGTGCACAGACTGAAACATTCATGTGCCTCATTAAAGACAACTGCTGAGTTAGTCCATCTCAGTCAATGGTGGTGAAGGGAGGAGTGCGGTGGATTGGGGGGGGAAATACTGCAATTAGGGTTACCAACCCTCCAGGGTTGCCCCGGAGTCTCCAGGAATTGAAGATGAATTTCCAGGACACTGCTGCCCAGGAGAAAAATCACAGGGGCATTTTTTTTCATTTTCTTTGAAGACTTTTGTATATTAGTTCTAAAAACATTGATGTGGGGCAGGGAGAGAAATAAAGGCAGTCTGACTGACAGTCAAGAATCACCCAATCGGGTTTGCTTTCCAACTGGGAAGGCGAGGCATTGAGAGGATGTATGAATCACAGAATAATAGTGCAGAAGAGGCCCTTCGGCCCATCGAGTCTGCACCGATGCATTAAAACACCTGACCTGTCTACCTAATCCCATTTGCCAGCACTTGGCCCATAGCCTTGAACGTTATGACGTGCCAAGTGCTCATCCAGGTACTTTTTAAAGTATGTGAGGCAACCTGCATCTACCACCCTCCCAAACAGGGCATTCCAGACCGTCACCACCCTCTGGGTAAAAAAGTTCTTCCTCAAGTCCCCCTTAAACCTCCCGCCCCTCACCTTAAACTTGTGACCCCTCGTAACTGACCCTTCAACTAAGGGGAACAGCTGCTCCCTATCCACCCTGTCCATGCCCCTCATAACTTGTACACCTCGATCAGGTCACCCCTCAGTCTTCTCTGAGTCGAGTGATGAATGATGGGAGCTTGGTGGCAGGGGAAGGAGGTCATGTAATGAAACCTCCAGGAATACATTCAACCAGAGTTGGCAACCCTAAAAGAGAAACAGCCAGCTGGTCGCCATTCAATGGCTATTCCTGGAACATGTGCGTGTGTACATCACCTCAAGGTCAGTGTCACCTGACTCATCAATTAGGCAAGAGCAGGCAGACAAAGGCTTTGGGGGAGTGGGTTGGGGGGGGGGGGGGGGCAGTGCAGGTTAGACATAGTTTGGGCTCGTATCTGAAGGCAAAGTCGTGAGGCATTAAGCCCATTCTCACATCACCTTTAACATAGGAAGGGCCCATTCCTCAATACAAAATAGGGGATTGCCTATGCACACAAATATATATAAATAAAATCACAATGATATACGTACATCCGTACAGGGACCTGCATCTTGCAGTATCACAGTCCAGCTAGTTGGCCTATTTGTAACCTAGATTGGCTCCCAGTTTCACATTTAATATAGTAGTGGTTTTCAAACCTTCATACCTGGCAGACCACATGCAAATATTGGCACACTCCCAGAGGGCCCCCCCCCCCCCATGAAGATACTGGAACGCTCCTGGGAACCCTTGCAAGTATTGACAAACATAGGGGTCCTCCCTAAAAGCAATAATGCAGTACAGGAGACTCCTACAAATACTGACACACTCTCAGCGACTACATGAAAAACAGTAATAGACTCCCAGGGAACCATACTTTCACTTTTGACATATAGTGCAAGCCATCGAATGGAGGATTTTAGTAGTCAGTATTCTGACTTTGAGCTTCCAGTGGGGAGCATCACCCCTCAGGAATGGGCATCAAAAAATCCAGGATCATGAGTTTCTGACCATTAGTTTCAGAAAGTCATGGGCAGCACAAATCTGATTTTCTAATATAAAATAAGAACCGAAAATGTTGGAAATACTCAGCAGGTCAAGCAGTATCTGTGCAGAGAAAATCTGAGTTAACGATTTAGGTCGATGACCTTTCATTGGAACCATTCAGCCAGTTCTGATGAAAGGTCTTCGACCTGAAATATAAACTCTATTTCTCTCAGCACACCTGCTGAGTATTTTCAGCATTTTCTGTTTTTATTACAGATTTCCAGCATCCGCAGTATTTTGCTTTTGTATTACTGATTTTCCAATGCTCTCTCCCATGGTTATGGCTCGAGGTTCCCTACAGGAGGTCAGGAAATTGCCTATTGCATGCTGCCACTGCAGAATTTTCTTTCTCATCAGCAGAAAAACCATACAGCATGCTACTAAGTGGGAAAATATAGAACATACAAATTGTTGAGACGCTGCTCTCGAGCCATATGGAAATCTCAGCCCCTTGTGGTCACACAACAGCCATCTTCGTATCCTAACCCTCCTTCACAATGTGCTAAAACCTCAGTTAATATGACAGCCACCAATTTAGTAACCAAGGTAACAGCAGGTCTTTTTAGCTATTATGGCAACCTAGCAGAAAATTAGCAATGAATTCAATTATCAGCCTTTCTCTTAGTCCAGATTTATCATGAACTATTTGTATAATTCACGTAACTCTGGAGTAGATACTGGATTACCTCATAGGCTAGTGATCAATTTTCCTTCAATGTTTCTAGAAAGGCAAGTTGAACAGCCTTGTATTGTGTATAACCATACATTATCTTTTCAAAGACAGAATTATCTTCGCAACTTTCAAACTACTCATTTCTGCTCTCTTACAAGGGAAATAAAGGTTGCATTTCTTCAATACAATATTTAGAAAACAAAATGATCGGGGGGGGTGGGGGGGAGGACTGCTGTTGATGTGATAATATCTGCATTTTATACAGTGCCAAATCATATCAAAACATCTCAAATTCATGCAATGAATCACTTCCAAACTGCAACTGACTATTGGCTTGTAGACAGATGCAGCATCCATTTTGTGCTAGCAAAGTCCCACAATTGGAGCTATGAGATAAGCAGCCAGCCTTTGGTGGTAAAGTCTGAGGGAAAGATGTTGGCCAGAACATCGGGATAACAAATGGGATCTTTAACATCCCACTGAACAGGCAATCGGAGCAAGAGCTTGGTTTAATATCTCATCCGAAGTTGGGCACCTCCAACAGCACAGGACTCCCTCAATACTACACAGGAATGCCAAATTAGCACAAACTTTTTTTTAGTTTAGTTTAGAGATACAGCACTGAAACAGGCCCTTCGGCCCACCGAGTCTGTGCTGACCATCAACCACCCATTTATACTAATGCCATATTCCTACCACATCCCCACCTGTCCCTATATTTCCCTACCACCTACCTATACTAGGGGCAATTGCTAATGGCCAATTTACCTATCAACCTGCAAGTCTTTGGCTTGTGGGAGGAAACCGGAGCGCCCGGAGGAAACCCACGCAAACACAGGGAGAACTTGCAAACTCCACACAGGCAGTACCCAGAATTGAACCCGGGTCCCTGGAGCTGTGAGGCTACGGTGCTAACCACTGCGCCGCCCGAATTTACATGGGAATTGGAATTAAAAACCTCTGACCAAGAACTCAGCATGTTACCAACTGTGCTGGCAAACAACCTAAGGAAATGATTTGCCACCTGACTCCCAAAGGTTTCATTTTGATATCCAAGCTCTTGGTAGTAAAGAATAACTTCATTTCAAACAGCAAAGGACTGGCAAATTGCCGATTCACAAAATAGGTGCAGATTGTGGGAGTACCATCACCACGCGGACTGCAGCAGTTCAAGGATGCGGCTCATCACCACCTTCTCAACAGGCAATGAGGGATGGGCAGTAAATGCTGGCCTGGCTAGCGACGCCCGCATCCCAAAGAATCCAAAAAACAACAGATTCTACTGCTTCCCACAGATCACAAACTATGGAAACGTGGAAAACAGCAACGGTAGGGAAGCAGCCTCTGCAAGAGATGGCGTCCACAGTGGAAATGTTGAACTGCAATACTCTGTTTGGCAGTCACAAGATGTTTACTGAGCTAATGGTGCAGGATTTGCACATGCAAATTGTGGAACTGCTGAATTTCCTGGTATTCTCACCAGTTGTAGGAAGCAGAGACAGCGATAACTTGCATTATATCCTTAGCCACTCTCACTGAGACAATGTTAGTACAACACCAATATCCATGCAAAACTCCAGAACAGTAGCCAAAGTCCATAAGAATTTTTAAGAATAGGAAAAACCTATTAGAAACTATAATTTTTTGAAAGTCTAATTCATGAGACCAGGGACAATTTTCCTGGTCCTTTCCCAAATTTCATTGGTCTGGCCCATCCCGACTAAGCAGAATGGTGGGTGACTGCAGACTTCCCTATAATCATGTCATTTGTGAGGCTCATTTCAGAGTCAATCTGTTATTAAAAGCTTCCTCCCTCTCTCTGGATTGCACAAGCTGCCCGGTTGCACAAGGCAACCCATCAGCTTACCAATGAGATCAGTGTTTGGGTAGGGTGGGGTGGTGGGGGGAGTGAAGGCATTTGGGGGAAAGGGGGTTTCCACCAGCTAGTTTATTCCACCCATTTACAAATGTTTAAATCTGTCCATCATTCCTAAATTTAACTAAGCAATTGGCTTCAGCTATTCCAATGTTTGGGAGGTGAAGGAATTAAGCCTCGACTACCACTCCTCATTGCTATCCAGTGGGCAACCCCTTGCTAGAAACTGTGCATGTACATACGTGCGTGTGTTGGCATCAGGTGAAGACAGGGCCAGGTTTGGCCATGATCCTTTTCATAGCTGAATAACTGTCCAGGCTGAGGCATAAAGAACGGCCAGCTTAGCAAGGTACAGGATATTAGCATTGGTTTGTGCAACTATAACAGCCTCAGGTGTCAGCCTTGACTCAGTGGTAGAACTGACCAGGTTAAAAGGTTTTGGGTTCAGGCCCCATCCCCAGTTACTTGAGCACACGATCTAGGCCGCCATTCCCAGTGCAACCTCATTGGTTGTAAAGTTCTTTGGAACATCCTGAAGTCATGAAAGTTATTTTGAAAAACAAGGGCCTTGAAATTACCATTGCTGAATCCTGTCATCACCCTGGGGGTCACCTTTGATCAGAAACTTAACTGGACCAGCCGCAAGAGCAGGTCAGAGGCTGGGAATTCTGTGGCGAGTAACTCACCTCCTGACTCCCCAAAGCCTGTCCACCATCTACAAGGCACAGGTCAGGAGTGTGCTGGAATACTCTCCACTTGCCTGGATGGGCGCAACTCCAACAACACGCAAGAAGCTCAACACCATCCAGGACAAAGCAGCCCACTTGATTGGCACCCCATCGACAAACATTCACTCCCTCCACCACTGACGCACAGTGGCAGCAGTGTGTACCATCAAAATCTTGAAACTCCCTTCCTAACAGCATTGTTGGTGTACCTACACCCCAAGGACTGCAGCAGTTCAAGGCAGCACACCACCACCTTCTCAAGGGCAATTAGGGATGGGCAATAAATGCTGGCCTGGCCAGCGACGCCCACATCCCACAAATGAATTTTTAAAAAATTCCATAGGGCTATCACAGTTTACCCGGTTTCTCTGGGGTTTCCTGGTCTCCTGCAAGAGCTCTGGTGGAAAGCCAAGAGAAAGGATCTGAAGTGCAGAGCTGGAGTCTAATCCCAGTTTATTGTCTGTACTTTTACCTCATTTCAAGCCTTTGCGTGTTGTCTAAGGGTAATTATGAAAGAGACTGGACAGAATCATTTGAGACATGACATGTGGTAAGTGTAGCAATGCCAGGAAGGAACATGTGACTTTCGACCTATGGTTCTCCACCCCTGGGAATTTCCTCATCTTGTGTCTGGGTCTGTTGTAGACTAATTGAGAGAGATTGATGGCTATGATTAGCCAATAGCTCCATTATCATTGTATCATATCACTCCAAGGGTGGTAGGAGGTGAATTAGTTAGACCTTGATCTATTTCTGTCCAACATTCCTATATGCAATAGGCTTATGACTAAAATTGGGCTTGTAAATATTCAGTTAAAAGCATTTACAAGCATTTGCTTGTAAAAAAAATCTTTGATGGAAACAATTTTCAAGTTTGACTCAATCAGTAGATTGTGGCAAAACTGGGGGTGGGGGCGGGGCAGTTTTTATCTCTCACTATCGCCCTGTTCATGAGCAGAAATGGTGGTGGGTCACGGGATCAAAACAGGGAGGGGAACAGACATGCTCACTTAGCCCCGGGTTCCTGCTCGTTCCAATATTCCAGCAATCCATGATGCTGGAATCAGGCTCCTATCGGAAACAGGCATTATAAGCCCCAATGGCATTTCCACCGCTCTCGTCGGATTACCGTCAGTCCCCACTTCTGCCCATTAAACGTACACGGTGGAAGATGTGAGGTGGCCATTTTGAGCAAACATTAACGGGACCCTCAGCAACTGAGAAGCAGGCTTTGGTACACTTTTATGCAGTCACTTGTGGCTTTTGAGGCTTCAGGACTTCCATAATTAAGGCATATACTGCTGCAAAGGCTGTCAAAACTGCTGCCTCATCCTTAAGATTGCTGCTTCCTTTCACTTCCGATGCCTTCCTCTTAAAGCACTGCTGTAGGCCAGTCAGAGTCGACCACACAAAACCAGATTGTCACCCCCAGAGGGTTGAGCTGCCACAGGGGGAGCACATTCCACACTGGTAGTTCAGAAAATTCAATTATGAGACCCCTCTGTGAGAATGGCACAGGCCCCAAGCCCACTTCTTCTGCCCTATCCACCCACCCAATCAATTTACACTAGAGGTTAAAATCAGACCCATCATGCTAAAATAACACAACCCAGCAGCTCATTTACGAAGGGCATTTACCCCCAATTCCCAGAGACTTCGATTTTGCCAGGGCTCCTTGAGGCTACACTCGATGATACCTTGACATCAAGGGCGATCACTCTCACCTCACCTTCTGTGCAGCTCTTTTGTCCATGTTTGGACCAAGGCTGTAATGAGGTCTGGAGCCAAGCGTCCCTGACAGAACCCAAACTGAGCGTTGGTGAGCAGGTTATTGCTCGATAGCACTGTCGATGACGCCTTCCATCATTTTGCTGATGATCGAGAGTAGACTGTTGGGGTGGTAATTGGCTGGATTGGATTTGTCCTGCTTTTTGAGGATAGGACATACCTCAGCAATTTTCCACATCGTCAGGTAGATGCCAGTGTTGTAGCTGTACTGGAACAGCTTGGCTAGGGACGCAGTTAGTTCTGCAGCATAAGTCTTAAGGAATAAGCCAGGATAAGGGGCGGCACAGTGGTTAGCACCGCAGCCTCACAGCTCCAGCGATCCGGGTTCAGTTCTGGGTACTGCCTGTGCGGAGTTTGCAAGTTCTCCCTGTGTCTGCGTGGGTTTCCGCCGGGTGCTCCGGTTTCCTCCCACAGCCAAAGACTTGCAGGTGATAGGTAAATTGGCCATTATAAATTGCCCCCAGTGTAGGTAGGTGGTAGGAGAATGGTGGGGATGTGGTAGGGAATATTGGGTTAATGTAGGATTAGTATAAATAGGTGGTTGTTGGTCGGCACAGACTCGGAGGGCCGAAGGGCCTGTTTCAGTGCCGTATCTCTAAATTAAAAAAAAATAAAAATAAATAGTCAGGACCTTTGCAGTATCCAGTGCCTTCAGCCATTTCTTGATATCACCTGGAGTGAATCAAGTTGCCTGAAGACTGGCACTATGATTCTGGGGACTTCAGGAGGAGGCCGAGATGGATCATCCACTTGGCACTTCTGGTTGAAGATGGTTGCAAATGCTTCAGCCTTTTCTTTTGCACTGATGTGCTGGGTTCCCCTATCATTGAGGATGGGAATATTTGTTGTTTAATTATCTATCACCATTCACAAGTGGATGTGGCAGATCTGCAGAGCTTAGATCTGATCCGTTGGTTGTGGGATTGCTTAGCTCTATCGCACGCTACTTCTGTTGTATAGCATGCAAGTAATCCTGTGTTGTAGCTTCACTGGGTTGACACCTCATTTTTAGGTATGCCTGGTGCTGCTCCTGGCATGTTCTCCTGCACTCTTCATTGAACCAGGGTTGATCCCCTGGCTTGATCATAATAGTAGAATGAGGGATATGCCAGGTCATGAGGTTACAGATTGTATTTGAATACAATTCTGCAGTTGCTGATGGCCCACAGCACCTCATGGATGCCCAGTTTTGAGCTGCTGGATCTGTTCTGAATCTATCCCATTTAGCTGGTAGTGCCACACAACACGATGGAGAGTATCCTCAGCAAAAAGATGGGACTTCATTTTCACAAGGACTGTTCGGTGGTCGCTCCTACCAATACTGTCATGGACAGATGCATCTGCAACAGGTAGACTGGTGAGGACGATGTCTTATAAGGTTTTTCCCTCTTGCTGGTTCCCTCACCACCTGCCGCAGGCCCAGTCTGGCAGTTATGTCCTTTGGGACTCTGCCAACTCAGTCAGTAGTGGTGCTGCGGAGCTACTCTTAGTGATAGACATTGAAGTCCCCCACCCAGAGTACATTTTGTGCCCTTACCACCCTCAGTGCTTCTTCTAATTGGTGTTCAACATGGAGGAGTACTGTTTCATCAGCTGAGGGAAGGAGAGAGTTGGTAATCAGCAGGAGGTTTCCTTGCCCATGTTTGACCTGATGCCATGAGACTTCATGGGGTCCAGAGTCAATTTTGAAGACTCCCAGGGCAACTCCCTCTTAACTGTATACCACTGTGCTGCCACCTTTGGTGGGTTTGTCCTGCCAATAGGACAAGACATACCCAGGAATGGTGATGGTGGTGTCTGGGATATTGGATGTAAGGTATGTTTCCATGAGTATGACTATGTCAGGCTGTTGTTTGACTACTCTTTGGGACACTTCTCCCAATATTGGCACAAGCTCCCAGATGTTAGTAATGAGGACTCTGCTGGGTCAACAGGGCTGGGTTTGCCAAAATCATTTCTTGTGCCTAGATTGATGCCAGTTTATGCATCTGGTCTTATTCCTTTTCAACTTTTGTGTAGCGCTTTTGTACAACGGAATGCCTTGCTAGGCCATTTCAGAGGGCAGTTAAGAGTCAACCACTGCGCTCACCTCTCATACTGTTGGGCGTTTAGAAGAATAAGACCATTTAACTCACTCTCTCCTCTTAGGACAACCTCTCATCCCAGGAATCAATCTAGTAAATGTTGGTTTACCATTTCCAAGGCAAGTGTCTCCTTCCTTTGGTGCAGAGACCAAAACTGTACACAGCACTCCAGGTGTGGTCTCACCAAAGTCTTGTACAATTGCAGCAAGACTTCCTTACTCTTATACTCTAATCGCCCTGCAATAAAGACCAACATACCATTTGCCTTCCTAATTGATTGGAGCACCTTCATGTTAACTTCTGTGTTCCATGCACAAGGACACCCAAATCCCTCTGAAAACCAACATTTCATAGTTGCTCACAATTAAATTTTTTTTCTATTCTCCTTCCAAAGTGAATAACCTGGCATTTTCCCATTCTACATGTCAGACTCCTTGTGTACTCGAGTTTATTTTCCTACCTAGCTTTGTATTATCAGGATCCATAGCCAGAATTAATGAGAATCATGGACTCTGACATTGCAGAAGCGGGGTGGGGGGGGGCAGGGGGTGGGAGGCATTTGGCACATCATGCCCTGTACCAGCTCTTTGAAAGTGCTGTCCAATTTAGGTCCACACCCCAGCTTTGGTCCCCATAACCCTCCAACGCAGTTATCTTGAAATACATGTGCACTTGCCTTTTTAAAGTTTCTATGGAATCTGATTCCACCACCCTTTCAGGTAATGCGCTCTAGATGATAACCCTCTGCTTGAAATGATTTCTCATTTCCCAACTACCTCTTTTGCCAACTATTTTAAATCTTTCGCCTCTGGTTACCAGAGGAAACAGTTTCTCCTTACTTGCTCTATCAAAACACCTCATAATTTTGAAGACCTCTATTAGATCTCCCCTTAACCTTCTGTGCTCTAAGGATTTCCAGCTTTTCCAATCTCTCCAGATAACTGAAGTGCCTCATTCCTGGTATCATCCTGATAAAACTCCTCTGCACCCTCTCCAAAGCCTGGACATCCTTCTTAGTGTGGTGCCCAGAATTGGACCCAGTACTCCAGCTGAGGCCGAACCAGTGATTTGTGAAGGTTTTGCGTGACTGTAATGATCAAAGACCCTAAGATTACGCAGCAGTTTACTGAAAGACAGACTTGAATATATAGAGTGCCTTTCGTGACCTACAGACCACCTAATGCACATTACAGCCAATGAAATACTTTTGAAGTGTAGTCACTGTTGTAACCAAAACTGGACAGTGGTTGGAAATTCTTCTGGATATTTTAGCAAAAGTGTTAATCTATTTAAAATAAGCATTTCCTCTATAATAGCAGAGTCAGGAGCTTCGGGATGAATGTGTTAAAAGTTGGAATATTAACATCCCAGTGCTTCATTTCACAGAAACTATGAACTGTAGAAGGAAAGTCTAGAGGGACCTTCTGTTCCGGGTGCTCCTTTCTTTAAAAGAATTGTCTCGTCATAAATTTCTTTTGATCTTTTTTTTGAAACGCTTTTTATGGGAAACATGTAGATTCTCAAGCTGAGTCTCACTTCCTGGTAGGGCTGCTCAGGTAACATCAATTAGAAATGGCTGATTCCCTGCTCGGGTACTCTCAGGAAGGAGTGATGGTCACAGACCTCGACACCCATTTAAATTCGCAGAGTGAAAATCATGGACTGAGGGATTGTGACTTAGCAACCAGAGAACCATTTCTTGCAAGAGTGCACCCGAACGGAGAACCAGCTCCATGCAGCTGCATTGGAGTCACCCTGTAAATGGTGTCACCGCCACCAGCTACCAGGGAGGGGGAGCGCTACTCGAGGTGTCAGCTGCAGTTCAGTGGGTCAGAAAAGTTGTGGGTTCAAGTCCTACTCCAAAGATTTGAGCACAAAAACTAGGTTGGCACTCCCAGTGCAGTACTGAGGGAGCATTATACTGTTGGGGGGGACAGTACTGATGGAGTGCTGCAGTGCCCGAGGTGCCGTCTTTCGGATGAGACGTTATACTGAGGGCCCGTCTACCCTCTCAGGTGGATGTACATAGTGGCAGGGGGGCTCTCTCCAGTGTCCTAACCAATATTTATCCTTCAACCAATATCATTAAAACACAGATTAACTGGTCATTAACACATTGCTGTTTGTGGGAGCTTGCTGTGCACAAATTGGCTGATGCATTTCCTTCATTATAACAGTGACTACACTTCAAAAGTACTTCATTGGCTACAAAATACTTTGAGATGTTCTGAAATTTTAAAAGGCACGATATAAATAAATTCCTTCAAAGGGTTCCATGTTGGCATGGAAACTGATACTTTCAAAATTCAAAGATATTTAAGTTAGACTGTCAATTTATTTGTTTTTAAAAAAGGAGGTGCAGTTAGAGCAAACAGCACTCTCGTTAGACTTTCCTGCCTCTTTTAAAAAAGAATTAACCATGCCACACTAAAAGATTAACCAACTTCTACAGGGAGCACTGAATGGGAACTGAATGGAAATATTCAAAATCACCCTGGGGACAGGGGTTCAAATCCCACTACAGCAGCTGGTGGAATTTAAATTCAATTTATTAATAAATTCAATTAATTGATTTAAAAAATCTGGAATTGAAAGCTATTCACAGTAATGGTGCCATGAAACTATCAGTTGTGGTGAAAACCCATCAGGTTCACTCATGTCCTTTAGGGAAGGAAATCTGCTGTTCTTACCTGGTCTGGCCTACATGTGACTCCAGACCCACAGCAATGTGGCTCACTCTTAACTGCCCTCTGAAATGGCCTGGCAAGCCACTCAGTTGTCAAGGGCAATTAGGAATGGGCAACAATTGCTGGCCTTACCAGCAATGCCCACACCCCATGAAATAATAAAAGGCAGAAACTGCACCAACATTTTCTCCACTCCACAGAATCTAGAACCTCAGAAACTTACAGCGCAGAAGGAGGCCATTTGGGCGGCACAGTGGCGCAGTGGTTAGCACCGCAGCCTCACAGCTCCAGGGACCCGGGTTCGATTCCGGGTACTGCCTGTGTGGAGTTTGTAAGTTCTCCCTGTGTCTGCGTGGGTTTTCTCCGGGTGCTCCGGTTTCCTCCCACAAGCCAAAAAGACTTGCAGGTTGATAGGTAAATTGGCCATTATAAATTGTCACTAGTATAGGTAGGTGATAGGGAAATATAGGGACAGGTGGGGATGTTTGGTGGGAATATGGGATTAGTGTAGGATTAGTATAAATGGGTGGTTGATGTTCGGCACAGACTCGGTGGGCCGAAGGGCCTGTTTCAGTGCTGTATCTCTAATCTAATCTAATCTCATTCAGGCTGTCATGCCTGTGCTGGCTCTTTGAAAACAGCAGCTGCATGACTGGAGTATCAAGTAGTTCAAGACATGCAAAAGGAACCCATTTGTTACACAGGCTGTTTAAAACAGGAACTGCCAAATTCAACAACAGCAACTTGTATTTATATAGCATCCTTAATGCAGTAAAATATTGATTTCATTGAATAATTGAGGGGAATTTTACCCCGCAAAAATGGTGGATTTGGGTCACGTGGCACCGTAAAATGTTTAAAACCTCAAACTGAAACCCACCCACTTCCGGGTTTAAAGCAAGTGGGAAGCAGGGGAACGGGCAACCAATCTGCTCCCACGAGGCGAGGGCACTCATTTAAATATTTTAATGTGGCTGCATGCATCAGATTTTATCTCCATTTTAAATCTTACACTGGACAGTGGGAATTCCCAGATGTCAGGAAACCCAGCTGCCAAAGGGAGGCAGTGACTGCTGTAAATGCCTCTCCAGCACCTGCTCTCTCCACCGATGCTGTCTGATCAACTGTGTTTCCAGCACATTTGTTTCACAGCGGTATTTTGCTTTTTTTTTAAAACCTGAAATGCATGATTTGTTTCATGCTCCAAGTTTCACCTCACTATGTAAACACCTTGGCACGTTTTACTACATTAAAGGTGCTATCTAAATGCAGGTTGTTGCTGAATTTGGGTGCTTACTGTTATAAACAGGCCGAGTAACAGACAAGCTCCTTTGGCATGTCCTGACCCATTTGTTGATACTCTTGTCCTGCAGCTACTGTCTCTAACATGAAAGGTATTAATTTTTGGACGATGCAGGCAAAACTCATTCAGAAATCACCTCAAAAGTTGTTCAGTAAAAGACTTTTGACCCTCTGCCAACCCAAAGCAAAACTTACAATCTGTGCTGTATAAAAATCCACAAACATTGTATGCCTATTATTACAAATGGATAATTGATCCAATTTACAGCTCAATAAACATGTGACACCAACAAACACTGCTCACTTATCTCAAGGAGTCTCTTCACAGGAATGGGAGAGGGATTTTCCAGATTTTCCCCCCCCCCTAATTGGCCTCGATTTTTATTCAGTCTTTCACCTCTCCCAGGTGGTTACATGACTCTGGACAGCCTCTGGATCATAACTATAAGAGACAGGCTAGATGCCATTCCCATATCTTCAACTGCCAGCTAAGTGAGATTCAAAACAATGAATCCCATCAATTTCTTTTTCCTATATTACAATCAGCAGTGTATGATAATAATTAGCATTAACAAACACAACAAATATAGGCCATGGAGACCTATCACTTGTCCAGGTATACAATTAGCAAGGCTAACTTTTGTATTCTGATAACTTGTGTTCCGAAACATCCCTACATTGCAAAATAACCTAATTGCATTGCTGGCATCACTACACATCATATTTATCGCAACTATTCTAATCACCTTCCCTAGTAAAATATTAACAAGCTCACTCTAATTATACCTCTCCAGAGCAGCAGACAGGCCAAGTGTTGCAGGTTTCTGCTGAGTCTCACAAATGTCAGTGAAGCATCCATTTTTTTCAAAGCCCTAAGTTATGAGCTGAGTGATGATTGCCCAGACAGTGAATCCTGTTACAGAGTGGTGGGGAGGTATGCTGAGCAAAAAGGTACACTTTGCCGTGAGACACAGACCCAGAGCAGCAATAGTCCTGAGGCATTCTAACGTAGGTCCCAGCAGCTGCTGACAAGAGTGGCATCACCAGAGATGTGCATGCAAGTCCACAGTCTCAGTCAAGAGGTCAGCATAATACAGAAAAACTTCAACAGGAAAATCAATTGCTAAACTGTGTGCAAATCATTTTGTATTTTCTACATTAGATTTTGTTTTAAGAGGTGTATAAAATCTCGGAGTTCCACGTCATAAATTATCGACTAGCTGTATGAAACCATGATTTTAGTAGCTTAATGGGGGGGGGGGGGGGGGGACGCCATGGTAAGGGGGAAGGTGCTGAGTTCTCCACCTCCCTGGATGATTTCAATTCAATTAATTTCTGTAGGTATGTAATTCTGGGGAAAGTCAGAGAGACAGAGAGAGAGAAGGGAGGTGGGAGAGCCTATCCATTATATTAAAGCAAAATCTCATTGCAATCCTCCAAAGATTCAATGCAACAACAAATCCATAGGAGGACAGAATAACAGCAACTAAAACCTTAATGCGTGCACCGGACAGTTAAAAAAGATTATTGCACAACACAAAAACCACTGTAAAACACTACAGGTTGCTTCCAGACTACATAAATTCTTCCAAAATAAAAACAGAATTTTTTTTTTAAACAACTGGCACAATGTTCTTCCCCCTAACACACACAAACCTATATGAATAAATTATTCCAATCAATTCTTTATTCATTTCTACAAAAAATAATCTGGGCAAGAGATGAAATATTTTTTCTGCTGCATTAAACTCGATGCTTTATGCTGATTGATTTGAAAGGCTAACCTTCAAATCTCTGGGAAAAGATTGCTTCCAGCAAACCAGATAGAGTTAGATAGAGACAGTATTCTGAGATTTGTCTGAGATTAAGGAGAGAACGATAGATAGATCATTCTTAGCAAACCTTAAGAGAAGCACCTTAAAAACCAATGCAGACGCATCAAACAGCCTTATGGATGGTATGAGAAGCCAAGTTTGAATTTTGACACAGGAAACGAGGAATGCTAATGCAATCTATCAGCCACAATCGGGATATTATGTAGATGTTTTATTTTTTTAAAAAGAGCGCATTCTATCAGAATGTGTAACCCGCAAGTCCTCCTCCTTTAACAATCTTGCTCTGCTTTGGAGATGTGATCCGGGGAGAAAGGGCAAGAATATGAGCACAGAGACACAGGCAGAGGCAAAGGCGGAAGCTCTGGGTTCACAGCCCGGCTCCATGCACAGTCAGAGCGGAGAGAGAACAGGCAAAGCAACCGCCAGCACTTTACTGACTGCAGGAAAAAAAAACAGCATGGTAAATACACCAGGTTAGAAAAGAGCCTATCTCAACATGCATCATGGAATGTGCACACAATGACAAGTATTGTATTTAAAATGAAATGTATTTTATGAATATTTCTTGCATAAAGTGCATGCTTAATGAATGCAGGTGAATGTTTATTACGTGCGAATTTTTATTGTATATGAGTTGTTATAAATTACAGACTGATGTGGCGTTTGTTGTTAACACGCCGCGGTTGCGCTGTGCCCCTGGTTTCTAAGGGGCTCCCAGCTCACACTCTCATTCCATTAAACATTTTCACTTACCTTTCAATGGTTTATTCTCCAGCGGAGACAGACCAAACAAACATGGTTTTATTGAAGGGACGCCTTGCGATAGAAGGCGAGAGTCGCAGCAGGTCGGTCAGTGCCCGCTGATCTCCCAGTCTCTCTCTCTCTCTCTCTCTCTCCAATAAAATGTGACGGAATAGGTAAATGTCCCGGCTAAATAAACTTTGCTTTTGGACACAAAGTCTGCAAATTTCTTTCCCCGCTTTTTTTTTCTCTCTCCTCTCTGGAGGGTTTTAAGCCAGTTTTGTAATACGCCTTCTTTACAATAGCCTCAAAATCCTGCTCCTTGCACAGTCTGTTGGAAGATAATAAAAGGAGAGAGAAAGAAAAAAGATTGTTACCTGATTGAGCTTTCTAAAGGCTGTGTACTACACAGGGGGTAGGGAAAAGAGACGCTCACTCAGGCTCACCACGTTGAAGCTGACATCAATAAGGCGGTGCTTACATTTGAGGTTATTGAGGCGATAGCTTACCCATTCATTGCAGTCCACCCAGTGTGTTAACTGTCAAATCATAGAATCTTACAGTTCAGGAGGAGAGCCATTCGGCCCATCTTGCCTGTGCCAGCTCTTTGAACGAGCTATCTAATTACTTCCACCTCCCTCCCCAACTCACTCCCCATCTCTTTTTCAAGTAGTTATCCAATTCCCTTTTGAAAGTTGCTATTGAATCTGCTTCTACCACCCTTTCAGGCAGCACATCCCAGATCAGAACTCGCTGTATAAAAAGATTTCTCCCCATCTCCCCTGGCTCTTCTGCCAATTATCCCAAGTTCTGTGTCCTCTGGTTACTGACCTTCCTGCTCATAGACACAGCTTCTCCTTATTTATTCAATTAAAATCCTTCAGACTTTTGGACACCTCGATTAAATCTCTCAACGTTCTCTGCTCCAAGGAAAACAATCCCAGCTTCTCTGGTCTTCCTAAATAACTGATGCCACTGTAGATATATATTTTCATAAGGTAATAAGAATTATTCATTGAGTTAGCACTTGTGGAACGGTTCATGATTAATACATTCAATCTGTTTTTAGGCAATACTTTTGTCCACCCTGACCCCTCAGGCAATTTGCCCTACTTACAACATATGAAATTCAAGCGATTTTGTCACTTGTGAATTATCAGGTCACTTCACTAGCGTGTCATAAATCATATGAGACAGCTTTTCCTCGTGTGCCTGCTCTCTCTGCTCGCATCCACTGCCATTGTTCAGCAACAGCGTCTGTAGTGCAGTTACGACTGGGATGTTTTTTTCACCCTCACTCTCATAAATGTTTCCAATTGTGTTTTCACCATTGAATTCTTCATTTAAGCAGTAACAGTAATACAGTAAGTAGACTTCAGTATGGAAAGCAAGTCACCACTGGCTTTACTTGACTGCCTCATAAGACATCTGCAGTGCCATTCCATTACATTTTTGGGGCTTCGCAGTCCAGGTCAGCACCACCTACTGGTGCAATAGTCTCTACACAGCACTGAGTGAAATAAAACTTCCTGTAATTCATTATTGAAAATAACCCTACATCTTAAACTCAGTAACTCTTTAGGATGCAGTTTTATTGACATCTTTGGCTCACTGAACAATGGTTTTTCAGCTGTGTATGGATTTGGACTGGCCGTGTAGCTTCCCGAGTTAGCTCCTGATCTGCCTTTGACCCAGCCTGAACCTTTCCTCCTTTAAGACTCTCCTTAAAACCTACAGCTTTGACCCAACTTTTAGTCACCTGTCTGAAGGTCTCCTTCTTTGACTCTGTATCAATGTTTGTCTGATCACATTCCTGCAAAGTGCCTTGCAATGTTTTACTGCAATAAAGGTGATATGAAAATGAAAGTTGTTGTTCAAAGTATGAGGACTACATGCATTACCTTGAAGCCATGGTGTGAAATTTCTCTTGGGGAAGTTTATCCCACATCACTGAGCTTGGACACTGTGGGGTACAACACCAATACTTCGTGATATCAGGCTTAAAGATTACTCTCATGGTCCATTGCGAAAAGGGAACTGAGCACACTTGCTGTAGAGTCTTTTTTAATGATTTACATCAAATCAAATTGATATTCCTTCAGCTCTTAAGTTACAGGCACTCTATTTTCCTCTCTGTAATGACGTTTCATGTACAGATGAAAATCTCGCTCATGATTTCCTTAACTCCTCTTGTGTGCCAAGGATGTAATATTTTGTATTGATACAAAATTATCAGGCCACATACATAATGGAGTTTATTGTTCCAAGTCACGTACATCATTCCCAAATTTTGTGAAAGACCACTCTACAGACCAAAAGAGGCAACGAGTTTAATCCACAGTCCTTGAAGCATACCAGGACGAGGGAGAGGGCAACAATCAGCTGAGGGCCTTGGATTCAATTGCTACCCACTAACTCCCACCGTGACTTAACATTGGTTGAGGGAAGCTGGAGTATGACTGTGATGGCCCAGCAATCACTCCAAAGTCTGGGTTCACACATGAAGAGTGGACACATATCAACCAACATTGAGTGTACTGTACAAATCAATTTCAAAAGGAATTTAAAAGGCTTCATTAACATTCAAGACTATTATCATTTACAATGAACAAACAGAATAAAGATAAAATCTTACCAGTGACAAAGAATTGCTGTTTCCCAAATACAACCATAAAAGTCCTCACCATAATGGTGGACGGCAAGCAAGTCCCTGAGGCATGGACATAAATGCACATCATCTAAACCAGTAGGGTCCCAGTTTGTGCCAAGTTAGCTGATGGATAGTAGTAATAAAGGGCTTCAGAAAGATATCTTGAATCTAGGTGGGCACGAGACGGTGACTGACTACATGTATTACGTCCACAGGAATTAACTCAGCTACAATCCTGCCTGCTCCTTCAAATGTTTGAAATCTTCAGATGGCCCATCAGGGAGAAATCACAAGCAGAGTGACAGTTTTGCCCTTTTTGTACCCGGCACCAAGGTCGATCCTGTCTCTTGGTATCCATTGAACATGGATGCTCCGAGAGCGAGAGAGTGCGCACGAAGAGAGGCTCCAGCAGAAAAGACTAAGAATCCCCCTGGACCAAATTGTATCAGCCTCCATAATATATATATTATATCCACTGACATAAGAATACTGATATAGAAACAGAAAATGTTGGAAACACTCATTGGATCAGACAGCTTCTGTGGGGAGGGGGAAACGGTGAACATTTCAGGTCGATGAAATCAGGGTGAAATAACTTGAACCATTAACTCAGTTTCTCCCTCCGCCACATGCTGCCTGAACTGTTGAATGTTTCCAGCGTTTTCGGTTTTTATTTCAGATTTCCAGCATCAGCAATACGAACATATGAATTAGGAGCAGGAATAGGCCACTCAGCCCTTCGAGCCTGCTCCACCATTCAATAAGTTCATGGCTGAACTGATTACCCAACATTTACACCCACTCCCAATAACCTTTCACCCCCTTGCTTATCAAGAATCTTTCTATCTCTGCCTTCCACCGCCTTTTGAGGAAGAGAATTCCAAAGACTCACGACCCATTGAGAGAAAAAATGTCTCCTCATCTCTGTCTTAAATGGGCAACCCCTTATTTTTAAACAGTGACCCCTAGTTCTAGATTCTCCCACAAGGGGAAACATCCTTTCCACATCCACCCTGTCAAGAACCCTCAGGATCTTATATATTTCAATCAAGTTGCCTCTTACTCTTCTAAATTCCAGCGGATACTAGCCTATCCAATCTTTCCTCATAAGACAGCCTGCCCATTCCATGTATTAATCTAGTAAACCTTCTCTGTACTGCCTCCAATATATTAACATACTTCCTTAAATAAGGTGACCAGTACTGTACACAGTACTCCAGATATGGTCTCACCAATGCCCTGTATAGCTGAAGCATAACCTCCCTACGTTTGTATTCAATTCCCCTCACAATAAACAGTAACATTCTATTAGCTTTCCTAATTACATGCTGTACCTGCATACTAACCTTTTGCGATTCATGCACGAGGACACCCAGATCACTCTGCATCTCAGAGCTCTGCAATCTCACCATTTAGATAATTTGCTTATTTTTTATTCTTCCTGCCAAAGTGGACAATGTTACACTTTCCCACATTATACTCCATTTGCCAGGTCTTTGCCCAAAGAACAAAGAACAGTACAGCACAGGAACAGGCCATTCGGCCCTCCAAGCCTGCACCGATCTTGATGCCTGTCTAAACTAAAACCTTCTGCACTTCAGGGGACCATATCCCTCTATTCCCATCCTATTAATGTATTTGTCAAGATGCCTCTTAAATGTCGCTATCGTACCTGCTTCCACCATCTCCCCCGGCAGCAAGTTCCAGGCACTCACCATCCTCTGTATAAAGAACTTGCCTCGCACATCCCCTCTCAACTTTGCCCCTCGCACCTTAAACCTATGTCCCCTAGGAACTGACTCTTCCACCCTGGGAAAAAGCTTCTGACTATCCACTCTGTCCATGCCGCTTATAACTTTGTAAACCTCTATCATGTCGCCCCTCCACCTCCGTCATTCCAGTGAAAACAATCCGAGTTTATCCAACCTCTCCTCAGGCAACATCCTGGTAAACCTCTTCTGTACCCTCTCCAAAGCCTCCACGTCCTTCTGGTAGTGTGGCGACCAGAATTGCACACAATATTCTAAGTGTGGCCTAACTAAGGTTCTGTACAGCTGCAGCATGACTTGCCAATTTTTATACTCTATGCCCCGACCGATGAAGGCAAGCATGCCATATGCCTTCTTGACTACCTTATCCACCTGCGTTGCCACTTTCAGTGACCTGTGGACCTGTACGCCCAGATCTCTCTGCCTGTCAATACTCCTAAGGGTTCTGCCATTTACTGTATACTTCCCACCTGTATTAGACCTTCCAAAATGCATTACCTCACATTTGTCCGGATTAAACTCCATCTGCCATTTCTCCGCCCAAGTCTCCAACCGATCTATATCCAGCTGTATCCTCTGACAATCCTCATCACTATCCGCAATTCCACCAACCTTTGTGTCATCCGCAAATTTACTAATCTTACTAACCTAATCTTACTTGACTTAACCTATCTATATCCCTTTGTAGCCCCCTTATGTCCTCTTCACAAGTTACTTTCCTACCTATCTTTGTGTCATCAGCAAACCATTAGCAACCATACCTTCGGTCTCTTCATCGAAATCATTTATATAAATTGTAAAAAGTTGAGGCCCCAGCACAGATCCCTGTGGCGCACCACTCATTACATCTTGCCAACCAGAAAATTACCCATTTATGCCTACTCTCTGTTTCGTGTTAGCTAGCCAATCTTCTATCCATGCCAATATGTTACCCCCTACACCATGAGCTTTTATTTTCTGCAATAACCTTTGATGTGGCACCTTATCAAATGCCTTCTGGAAATCTACGTACAATGCATCCACCGGTTCCCCTTTATCCACAGCACATGTAACTCCCACAAAGAATGCCAATAAATTGGTACACAACGTAAGCCTAAGAGTAGAATCCTATCTGAGGGTAGGGTCCAAGGTACATCAAGGTGAAGGGTAGGACCAGCAAGTCCAGAGAACCCTGGATGTCAAGGGATATGGAGGATTGGATAAGGAAAAAAAAAAGGAGGCTTATGGCAGATTCAGAGGGCTGAAAACAGCGGAGGCCCTAGACGAGTATGGAAAGTGTAGGGAGGTACTTTAAAAAGTAATTAGGAGAGCAAAGAGGGAACATGAAAAAACACTGGCGGGCAAGATCAAGGAAATCCCGAGGCGTTTTATAAGTATATTAAGGGCAAGAGGATAACCAGGGAAAAAGTAGGGCCCATTAGGGACCAAAGTGGCAATCTGTGTGTGCAGCCGGAGAACATCGGTGAGGTTTTAAATGATTACTTTTCATCTCTGTTCACTATGGAGAAGGACTTTGTAGGTGCGGAGATCAGGGAGGCAGATTATGATATACTTGAACAAATTAGCATTGAAAGGAAGGAGGTATTAGCAGTTTTAGCAGGCTTAAAAAATGGATACATCTCCAGGCCCAGATGAGCTATATCCCAGGCTGCTATGTGAGGCAAATGAGGAGATTGCAGGGGCTCTGACACAAATTTTCAAATCCTCTCTGGTCACAGGAGAGGTACCAGAGGACTGGAGGACAGCGAATGTGGTACCATTAGTCAAGAAGGGTAGCAGGGATAAACCAGGTAATTACAGGCCGGTGAGTCTATCAGTGGTAGGGAAACTATTGGAAAAAAAGTCTGAGGGAGAGGATTAATCTCCACTTGGAGAGGCAGGGATTAATCAAGGATAGTCAGCATTGGCTTTGTCAGGGAGAGATCGTGCCTAACAAATTTGATTGAATTTTTCGAGGTGATGAGGTGTGTAGATGAGGGTAAAGCAGTTGATGTAGTCTATATGGACTTCATTAAGGCTTTTGATAAGGTCCTGCATAGGAGATTGGTTAAGAAGGTGAGAACCCATAGGATCCAGGGTAATTTGGCAAATTGGATCCAAAATTGGCTTAGTGGCCAGAGGTAGAGGTTTTGGTCGAGGGTTGTTGTAGCAATTGGAAGCCTGTGACCAGAGGTGTCCCGCAGGGATTGGAGCTGGGATCCTTGCTGTTTGTAGTGTACATTAATGATTTAGACTTGAATATAGGAGGTATGATCAGTAAGTTCGCAGATGACACGAAAATTGGTGGTGTCGTAAATAGTGAGGAGGAAAGCCTTAGATTACAGGACGATATAGATGGACTGGTAAGATGGGCAGAGCAGTGGCAAATGGAATTTAACCCTGAGAAGTGTGAGGTGATGCATTTTGGGAGGACTAACAAGACAAGGGAATAATACAATGGATGGTAGGACCATAGGAAGTACAGAGGATCAGAGGCACCTTGGGGTACTTGTCCACAGATCACTGAATTTAGCAGCACAAGTAGATAAGGTGGTTAGGCAGGCCTATGGGATACTTGCCTTTATTAGCCGAGGCATAGAATATAAAATCAGGGAGGTTATGATGGAGCTGTATAAACGCTAGTTAGGCCACAGCTGGAGTACTGTGTACAGTTCTGGTCGCCACACTATAGGGAGGATGTGATAGCACTGGAGAGGGTGCAGAGGAGATTCACCAGGATGTTGCCTGGGCTGGAGCATTTCAGCTATGAAGAGCGAATGGATAGGCTAGGGTTGTTTTCCTTAGAGCAGAGAAGGATGAGGGGGGACCTGATTGAGGTATACGAAATTATGAGGGGCATAGATAGGGTAGATAGGAAGAAACTTTTTCCCTTAGGGGAGATGTCCATAACCAGGGGGCATTGATTTAAGGTAAGGGGCAGGAGGTTTAGAGGGGATTTGAAGAAAAAAAATTTCACCCGGGGGTGGTTGGAATCTGGAACACACTGCCTGTAGGGGTGGTAGAGGCAGGAACCCTCACAACATTGAAGAAGTATTTAGATGAGCACTCGAAACGCCACAGCATACAAGGCTATGGGCCAAGTGCTGGAAAATGGGATTAGAATAGATAGGTGCTTGATGGCCGTCACGGACACGATGGGCCAAATGGCCTGTTCCTGTGCTGTATAACTCTACATCATAGGGAAGAGGAGAAGCCCTATATTGTATAATTTGCTTGATGTACATACTGGGTGAGCTTTGACATGGCTCATCTTGATTCCTAGAAAATTAATACATTTTTTAAAATGAAGATCATGTTGGAATATATCTGAATCATTCCAGAGCCAAGTTTCCATATGATACAGTTGAAGGACCAAAAAATGCAGCAGAACTAGAAATCTATTATTCGGAATGAACCAGTCACCACTTAAATAGCTTGAGGTTCAAGATGTTGAGTCATTGAACATGAATGCCCAATGAGATGTCGAGAACGTGCTGGTACCATGTCACAGCTACTTACTACAAGCAAAACTACAATTGATTAGAAGTTGATTGGATCTGAAGTACCATCACAAGATCTTGCTGTGTTCACACATCAGAAAAGCAATGCGATTCTATCTGAACTAAAACAGGAAACACTCAGCAGGTCGGGCTGCATCCGAGAAAAGCCGAGTCACTGTTTCAGGTCAATGATTTTTCATCAGAACTGGGGGATGTCAGAGGTTAAGAGTTTTTAAGCAATTGCAGAGCCAGGAATATCAGGGGAGGGAGATAAAGCAAAATAGGGAGAAGGTCTATGATAAGGTAGAGGATAGGTGAGATTAAATGACAAAAGTGATAATTGAAGAGTGGACCAGCCAGTACCAGTGGAACTGTACCGCAGTACAAATCAACTTTAGATGATGAGCCTTATATAGAAGCAAAAGATAGGTCTAAGGAAGGTGTAAATAGCAGAAAAGGAAGGAAGCATCAGATACAATCTGAATTGTATGATTGAGATACAAACCCAAACATGCACAATTTTACCCAAAATGTAGCAATTAACATATTATATAACACAGCCTAATCACTTTATGTTGGGTCTATTAGACTGATCGCCTGTAGTGTTGCACACAGGGTGTCTCTCTCAAGGGAAGGTGGGTTAGAGGGTGAGGGATAATTGTACCAGGGTTTGCAGAAATAATTACATAGAATTTACAACACACAAACAGGCCATGTGGCCCAACCGGTCGATGTCAGTGTTTATGCTCCACACAAGCCAGCCAGCCTATTTACTCAACCTATCAACATATTACTTTCTCCCTCATGTACTTACCCACTTCCCTTTAACAGCATATATGCTAATTGTCTCAACCATTCCACTTGGTGGCGAGTTCCACATTCTCACCACTCCTCATTTTGAAGTTGCATATATGATCCTTATTCTTATATTCTTTATAATTAAATAGAAAAACTTAGAGCAATCTGGGAAGCGGTATAGTCAGAGCAGAAGAGATTCTCTGCATGCTGAGCTGAGGAACTGGGCTGAGCTGAGGCACTGCCACACCACCACTGACGGGACGGCGCAATTACAGCATGACAAATTTAAATAGGCAGTTGCCATTACAAATGTGGGCATAGCGATTAACAATTGAAAGAAATTGAGACAACAACATAGCAGCAGGAAGTAAGGCTTTGTAGCTAGCAAGTAATCTTGTGGAGCGGATATCAGTAGAATGAAAATCTGGTGGCCTCGTTAACAGGTACCAGATAACCACTCATGCAATGACGACGGAAATACACTCCGTCGTGTTATTACCAGGGTAAGTAAATCATTAAATTCTGTTTTGTTAAATCAATAAAGTGTGACAGAGGAAAGTCTGCTGGAGAATGTGTTACATGGGAATTAAGCATAACATTTACCAGGAAGAACAGAGCTCCCATTCTATTGGGCATGGTTAGTCGGTGAGTGCACTGCTAGCAGCAAAATATGACTGGGGTAGTGAGACATGGAAAGTATTTTAGAAATATTTTAATTGAGATGTTCAAAATGAAGAAGGGTTTTGATATTTTCTCATTTACTCTGTTTCCACTGGCTGGAGGGTAAATAACCAGAGGTCACAGATTTATTTGCAAAAGAGCCAGAGGGGAGATGAGGAAAAACATTTTTTTAACAGTGAGTTATGATGATTTGGAATGTGCTGCTTGAGAGGGTGTTGGTAGCAAATTCACGAATAACTTTCAAAAGGAAATTGGATAAATAACTGAAAAGGCAAAAATTGCAGGGCGGTGGGAAAAGAACAGGGCATTGGGACTAATTGGGTAGCTCTTCCAAAGAGTCAGCACGTGCATGGGCGGAATTGCCTCACTCTGTGCTCCAAGATTCTATGAAATAAATGTACTGGGAAAGCATATGCTATATACAAGACTTGCAGCATGTTACAGATATATACCAGTGGATATCCCATGCCATAGTTTATGGTGAGTCAGAAGCTGCGATAGCACTGGGGATGGCGGAGAGAAATGTTGGGGTTTGGTAGAATTGAAAAGGGGAAAGATGTTGGAATTCAGTAATGATGTGGATGGAGAAAAGGTTGGGATTTTGTAGTAGTGGGAAGAGTGAGATCCTTGAGTTTGGCAACATGGGAATGAGGAGTCTTGGAGCTTGGCAATGCTGAGGAGGGGGATCGTGTGGTTGACAGGAGTAGAGTCAGAAGATACTGAAGATACTGCAATCTGGATCTGTGAAACAACTCACAGTGGCATAATTAAACCATAATGTGTGCAACCATAGTTTTGGAATCACTGGCAGCAAGAAAAGAAAGCCCAGTTGTGGTCAATCAGGGAGGCCCAACCGTTTGGAGCATCATGTACTACAATTAGTGAATGAGCCACATATTGTTTTGGATTAGTTAGAATCCCTGTTAAAGGCCATTTGCAACAGCATGTTTCACATTTATCGCAGAAGCCTTTCTTGTCCTGGCAAAACTTTCCTTCTCACAATGACTCTGCAACCAGCAGACAGGATAGACATCTACAATTCACTCACATTTTACTCCAGAATGGAAAGCTATTACACAGATCTGTTCTTACCTCAACTTGAACAGTAGTCCTAATGCTCTCAACAACTCTACAATTTCTATTTTGTAATGATTACTATTCTCCAAAGTTAAAAAAACTAACAGTCTGGAGTGAAACTGCTCAAAAATCTCTTAAAATTCATTCTCCAACCTGTTCTCACAACATTTAGAAAAATTGACTGAGCATAAGTCTGCTTTGACATTTGCACTGAGAAAAATTAACAGAAACATAGAAAATGTTGAGATCAGCCACGATCGTATTGAATGTCAAAGCAGGCTCGAGGGGCTGAATTGCCTACTCCTGCTCCTAGTTCTTATGAAAACTGGAGCAGGAATTGGCCATTTGGCCCTGCTCTGCCATTCAAAAAAGATCATGGCTGATCATTTAATTCAGTACCCTGTTCCCACTTTCTCCCCATAGCCCTTGATCCATTTGGCATGAATATATCTATCGCCTTCTTGAATATACTTAATGACTTGGCCTCCACTGCCTTCTGCGGTAGAGAATCCCACAGGTTCACCACCCTCAGTGAAGAAATTTCTCCTCATCCCGTATCCTGAGGCTAGGACCCCTGGTTCTGAACTCCCCAGCCATCGGGAACATCCTCCCTGCATCTAGCCTGTCTAGTCCTGTTACAATTTTAAAAGTTTCTATGAGATTTATGAGAAATTGATATATTTTCTGTAAATAGTCATCGTTTACAATTTCTCAGTCCAACCAAAAGAAACCACAGGTGATATAATCACTGTCTCTCACTCTCTTTCTCCCTGAAATCAATGAGCATTTGATAAGTTTGAATCTGAAACCTTTACCTAATAAAAATCCTTTACATGTATTTGCAGCTTTTCAACTTATTTGGAAAAACAAAGATACCAAGAAATCCTATTGCAACGAGGAAAGATTAGCTTCATGTTGAACAGAGAGGGGATTGCACTGGTGCACATGGAAAAATTCTACACACTATACATGCCCAGATTTCCTCCAAATTATGGGCATAGCTGTAGTTGATAACTCCATTCAGCCGACAGAAAGATAGCTTCAGGAAAAATATTAGCTTAAAGCCTAAGCCTTCGAGAAAGACTGGGTCCTCCAAGTAAAAACCTGAAATACACAAAAAACACAGACAATTCTATGGTCACGTTATTGTAAAACTTCGAACAAAACTGCAAACAAACGACAGCTGAGTTTTTATATCTATTATGAGTGCTTCCTTTTGGTGAAACTCTGCTTTGTTTTAGGGAGTAGATTTTGGCTGGTCATTTCTGATTCATTCTTGCTTTGCTTCAATTTTGATTTGTACATTTGCTACAAGCTATGGAGTTTTGATTTGCTGCTATTTTATATGAATATAAAATTTAAGTGAATTCAGAAGTGTGACAAAGCAGGACAGAAACGAATGATGGCTGATGTGTGACGCAGGAAGTGTGATGTGACAACAAGAAATTCAGTCTCAAATTATTTATAGAGTATAGAGAGGTCATGTTAACACCTCATGGGTCGAACTTCAGTACTTTTAAATATCCTTCCTAGAGGTGAGCCTGAAACTGGGAGTTGCAATAGGGCCCAGTTCAAACACTGGTGCTTTCCAATCAGAAGGTGCGGTCTGCTTGATCACTAATCATGTGACTGATAATACCACTTGATCCCATAGACCGATCAACTCACGGGAAAGATATGGACATGAAGTGGTGGAAGTTTCTTTTCAGGCGTAATTGGGAAGCTAACCCCGAAATGAAGGCAATTTTGCAATGTCAATTTACGCCTAAATGTACTGCCGATATCATTAGCATACTTAAAAATCAGCGCAGGAAACCAGGGCCCCGAGGAAAATGCAGAGGTCACATCATGCGTTCCTTCTTTCATAGAAACATAGAAAATAGGAGGAGTAGACCATTCAGCCTGCTCCACCATTCATTATGATCAAGGCGGATCATCCAACTCAGTAACCTGTTCCCATTTTCAGCCCATATCCTTTGGTACTTTAAACCCAAGAGCTATATCTAACTCCTTCTTGAAAACATACAATGTTTTGGCCTCAACTGCTTTCTGTGGTAGCGAATTCCGCAGGCTCACCACTCTCTGGGTGAAGAAATTTCTCCTCATTTCAGTCCTGAAAGGTTTACCCCGTATCCTTAGACTATGACTCCCCCACCATCGGGAACATCCTTCCTGCATCCACCCTGTCAAGTCCTATTAGAATTTTATAGGTTTCTATGAGATCCACCCTCACTCTTCTGAACTCCAGCGAATATAATCCTAACCGAATCAATCTCTCCTCACACATCAGTCCCACCATCCCAGGAATCAGAATGGTAAACCTTCGCTGCACTCCCTCTATAGCAAGAACATCCTTCCTCAGATAAGGAGACCAAAACTGCACACAATATTCCAGGTGTGGCCTCACCAAAGCCCTGTACAATTGCAGCAAGACATCCCAACTCCTGTACTCGAATCCTCTCGCTATGAAGGCCAACATACCATTTGCCCTTTTTACCTTCTGTTGCACCTGCATGCTTACCTTCAGCGACTGGTGTACGAGAACACCCAGGTCTCATTGTATATTCCCCTCTCTCAGTTTATAGCCGTTCAGATAATAATCTGTCTTCCTGTTTTTGCTACCAAAGTGGATAACCTCACATTTATCCACATTATACTGCACCTGCCATGCATTAGCCCACTCACTCTTGTCCAAATCACCCTGAAGCCTCTCTGCATCCTCCTGACAACTCACCCTCCCACCCAGTTTTGTGTCATATGCAAATTTGGAGATATTACCTTTAGTTCCCTCATCTAAATCATTAATATATACTGTGAATAGCTGGGGTCCTAGCACCGAAGCCTGCGGTAACCCACTAGTCACTGCCTGCCATTTGGAAAAAGACCCGTTTATTCCTACTCCTTGTTTCCTGTCTGCCAACCAATTTTCTATCCATCGCAATACACTACCCCCAATCCCATGCGCTTTATTTTACACACTAACCTCTTATGTGGGACTTTGTCGAAAGCCTTCTGAAAGTCCAAATAAACCACATCCACTGGCTCCCCCTCATCAACTCTACTAGTTACATCCTCGAAGAATTCTAGATTTGTCAAGCATGATTTCCCTTTCGTAAATCCATGATGACTCTCCCTGATTCTACCACTGTTCTCCAAGTGCTCTGCTATAAAATCTTTGATAATGGACTCTAGAATTTTCTCCACTACCGACGTCAGGCTGACTGGTCTATAATTCCCTGTTTTCTCTCTCCCTCTCTTTTTAAGTAGTGGAGTTATATTAGCTACCCTCCAATCTGTAGGAACTGTTCCAGAGTCTATAGAATCTTGGAAGATGACCACCAATGCATCCACTATTTCTAGTGCCACTTCCTTAAGTACTCTGGGATGTAAATTATTAGGTCCTGGGGATTTAATCGGCCTTCAATCCCATTAATTTCCCCAACACCATTTCTCTACTAATACTGATTTCCTTCAGTTCTTCCTTCTCACTAAACCCTGTGTTCCCCAACAATTCCGGTATGTTATTTGTGTCCTTTGTGAAGACAGAACCAAAGTATGCATTTAGTTGGTCAGCCATTTCTTTGTTCCCCATAATAAATTCCCCTGTTTCTGACTGTAAGGGACCTAAATTTGTCTTCACCAATCTTTTTCTCTTCACATACCTATTGAAACTTTTACAGTCAGTTTTTATGTTCCCCACAAGCTTGCTCTCGTACTCCATTTTCCCCTTCTTAATCAATCCCTTGGTCCTCCCTTGCTGAATTCTAAACTGCTCCCAATCCTCAGGTCTGTTGTTTTTTCTGGAGAATTTGCATGCCTCTTCCTTGGATCTAATGCTATCTCTACCTTCTTCTTCTTTGGCCTCCTTGTCTTGACAGATAATGGGTAAGCACCTGGAGGTGGTCAGTGGTTTGTGAAGCACCTCCTGGAGTGGCTATAAAGGCCAATTCTAGAGTGACAGGCTCTTCCACAGGTGCTGCAGATAAAATTGGTTGTCGGGGCTGTTACACAGTTGGCTCTCCCCTTGCGCTTCTGTCTTTTTTCCTGCCAACTGCTAAGTCTCTTTGACTCGCCACTCTTTAGCCCCGCCTTTATGGCTGTCCGCCGGCTCTGGCGATCACTGGCAACTGACTCCCACGACTGGTGATCAATGTCACAGGACTTCATGTCGCGTTTGCAGCCGTCTTTAAAGCAGAGACATGGACGGCCGGCGGGTCTGATACCAGTGGCGAGCTCGCTGTACAATGCCTCCTTGGGGATCCTGCCATCTTCCATGCAGCTCACATGGCCAAGCCATCTCAAGCGCCACTGGCTCAGTAGGGTGTATATGCTGGGGATGTTGGCCGCCTCGAGGACTTCTGCGTTGGAGATACAGTCCTGCCACCTGATGCCAAGGATTCTCCGGAGGCAGCGAAGATGGAATGAATTGAGACGTCGCTCTTGGCTGACATACGTCGTCCAGGCCTCGCTGTCGTACAGCAAGGTACTGAGGACACAGGCTTGATACACTCGGACTTTTATGTTCTGTGTCAGTGCACCATTGTCCCACATTCTCTTGGCCAGTCTGGACATAGCGGACGCCTTTCCCATCTACATGTTGATTTCTGCATCGAGAGACAGGTTACTGGTGATAGTTGAGTCTAGGTAGATGAACTCTTGAACCATTTCCAGAGCGTGGTCACCGACATTGATGGATGGAGCATTTCTGACGTCCTGTCCCATGATGTTCGTTTTCTTGAGGCTGATGGTTCGGCTAAATTCGTTGCAGGCAGCCGCAATCCTGTCGACGAGTCTCTGCAGACACTCTTCTCTGTGGGATGTTAATGCAGCATCGTCAGCAAAGAGGAGTTCCCTGCTGAGGACCTTCCGTACTTTGGTCTTCACTCTTAGACGGGCAAGGTTGAACAACCTGCCATCTGATCTTGTGTGGAGGAAAATTCCTTCTTCTGAGGACTTGAACGCATGCGAGAGCAGCAGGGAGAAGATGATCCCAAACAGTGTAGGTGCGAGAACACAGCCCTGTTTCACACCACTCAGGATAGGAAATGGGTCTGATGAGGCGCCGCGATGCTGAATTGTGCCTTTCATATAGTCATAGAATGAGGTAATGATACTTAGTCGGTTTGGTGGACATCCGATCTTTGCTAGTAGTCTGAAGAGACCACGTCTGCTGACGAGGTGAAAGACTTTGGTGAGATCAATGAAAGCAACGTAGAGGGCCATCTGTTGTTCATGGTATTTCTCCTGTAGCTGGCGAAGGGAGAACAGCATGTCAATGGTGGATATCTCTGCTCAAAAGCCACACTGTGCCTCAGGGTAGACACGCTCAGCCAACCTCTGGAGCCTGTTTAAAACGATTCAAGCGAAGGCTTTCCCCACTATGCTGAGCAGGGAGATTCCACAGTAGTTGTTGCAGTCACCCTTGTTCTTATAGATATTGGTACTGCTCCCTCTTCCCAGCACAGGCAAAGCAGTTCATGGAGTACTGAAAGTATAGCAGGCTTGGCACTCTTGATTATTTCAGGGGAAATGCCATCCTTCCCAGCGGCTTTTCCACTGGCTAGAGAATCAATGGCATCACTGAGTTCCAATTTTGTTGGCTGTTCGTCCAGCTCGTCTATGACTGGCAGAGACTGGGCTGCATTGAGGGCGGTCTCAGTGACAACATTTTCCCTGGTGTACAGTTCTAGGTAGTGCTCCACCCAGCGGTCCATTTGCTTGCGTTGGTCGGTGATCGTGTCCCCTGATTTAGACTTGAGGGGGGCGATCTTACTGATGGTTAGCCCAAAACCTCTCAATGTCATCATACATTCCTCTGATGTTTCCGGCGTCGGAGGCCAGCTGAGTACGACTGCTTGGTGTTGCCAGTAGTCATTTGCATAGCGCCTGGCTACTTTCAGTGCTACGGATGTTAACTCGCTGGGGGCTTTCTTGTTGTTCAACAGTGCAATGTGCTTAGCAGCTATGACAGGTTCCAGCTCTTCAAAATGAGATTGAAACCAGTCTGCATTCTGCTTCACACGTTTGCCATAGGTGGTCATTGCTGAGTCATAGATGGCGTCTCTAATTAGAGATGCTATCTCTAATTTCCCTTGTAAGCCATGGTTTGGCTACCTTTCTCGTTTTACTTTTGCGCCAGACAGAAATAAACAATTGTTGCAGTTCATCCATGTGCTCTTTGAATGTTTGTCATTGCCGATCCACCATCATCCCTTTAATTAACATTTCCCAATTCATCATAGCCAACTCGCGCCTCATACCTTCATAGTCTCCTCTATTAAGATTCAGAATCAACTACATTACTCTCCATCTTGATGAAGAATGCTATTATATTATGGTCGCTCATTCCCAAGGGGTATCTCACAACTAGACTGTCAATTATTCCTCTCATTACACAATACCCAGTCTCAGATGGCCTGTTTTCTGGTTGGTTCCTCAACGTATTGGTCCAGAAAACCATCCTGTATACACTCCATGAATTCCTCCTCTAAGGTATTGTGACTAATTTGGTTTGCCTAATCTATATGCTGATGAAAGTCACCCATAATTACAGATGTTCCTTTATCGCATGCGTCTCTAATTTCCTGTTTAATGCCATTCCCAACATCACCACTACAGTTTGGGGGTCTAAATACAACCCTCAGTAATGTTTTTTTGCACCTTAATGTTTCACAGCTCTACCCTTACAGATTCCACATCGTCAGAGCTAATATACTTCCTCACTATTGCCTTAATTTCCTCTTTAACCAGCTATGCAACTCCACCGCCATATTGACTTTTTGTCTGTCCTTTCTAAATACTGAATACCCCTAGATGTTCATTTCCCATTCCTGGTCACCCTGCAGCCACGTTTCCGTAATCCCGACTACATCATACCCGTTTACATCTATTTGCACGATTAATTCATCCACTTTATTGCGAATGCTCCACGCGTTAAGGCACAAAGCCTTAAGGCTTGTCTTTTTAACATTACCTGTCCCCTTCCCACTATTTTTCACTGTGGCCCTGTTTGATTCTGGCCCTTGATTTCTCTGCCTATCACTTTTCTTATTACCCTTACTGATCTTTTGTTCTTGTCCTTGATTCCCCTCTCCTCTGAATCCTTGCAAAGGTTCCCATCCCCCTGCCATTTTAGTTTATACCCTCCCCAACCACTCTAGCAAATACTCCCCCTCGGACATCAGTTTCCATACTTTCAGTATGGAAATTTAAGTTTCAAGACATCTAACCATCATTAATGCACACTAGACACAGAATGCAATTGCGGAAGATTTTCAATTTTTAATGCAACTCATACTGATGCCGTAAAAATGAATTCAAAAGGAACAGAAGGCAGCACCTAGGGTTGTAATCTCTGGATTACCCCCTGTGCCACATGCCAGTGAGACTAGAAATAGGAAGATAGTGCAGCTAAACACGTGGCTGAGCAGCTGGTGTAGATGGGAGGGTTTCAGATATCTGGACCATTGGGCTCTCTTCAGGGACAGATGGGACCTGTACAAGAAGGACGGGTTGTATCTAAACTGGAGGGGCACTAATATCCTGGCTTGCAAGGTCTGCTAGCGTCACTCGGGAGGGTTTAAACTAGTGTGGCAGGGGGGTGGGAACCAGAGCAGTAGGACAGCTAGTGAAGTAAATGAGGAGGACATAGTAAATAAGGCCAGTAGGACGAAGAGGAAGAGCAGGCAGGGAGATGTTGCTGAGCACAGCGGGACTGGTGGTCTGAAGTGCATTTGTTTCAATGCGAGAAGTATAACAGGTAAGGCAGATGAACTTAGAGCTTGGATTAGTACTTGGAAATATGATGTTGTTGCTATTACAGAGACTTGGTTGAGGGAAGGGCAGGATTGGCAGCTAAATGTTCCAGGCTTTGGAAGCTTCAGGCGGGATAGAGGGGGATGTAAAAGGGGTGGGGGAGTTGCATTACTGGTTAAGGAGAATATCACAGCTATATTGCGGGAGGACAACTCAGAGGAGTCATGCAGCGAGGCAATATGGGTGGAGCTCAGAAATAGGAAGGGTGCAGTCATGATGTTGGGGGTTTACTACAGGCCTCCCAACAGCCAGCAGGAGGTAGAGGAGCAGATATGTAGACAGAATTTGGAAAAATGTAAAGGTAACAGGGTTGTGGTGGTGGGTGATTTTAACTTCCCCTATATTGACTGGGACTCGCTTAGTGCTAGGGGCTTGGATGGGGCAGAATTTGTGAGCGGCATCCAGGCAGGCTTCTTGAAACAATATGTACATAGTCCAACTTGGGATGGGGCCATTCTGGACCTGGTATTGGGGAATGAGCCCGGCCAGGTGGTTGAAGTTTCAGTGGGGGAGCATTTCGGGAACAGTGACCATAATTTCATAAGTTTTAAGGTACTTGTGGATAAGGATAAGAGTAGTCCTCGGGTGAAGGTGCTAAATTGGGGGAAGGCTAATTATAACAATATTAGGCAGGAACTGAAGAATTTAGATTGGGGGTGGCTGTTTGAGGGTAAATCAACATCTGACATGTGGGAGTCTTTCAAACGTCAGCTGATTAGAATCCAGGACCAGCATGTTCCTGTGAGGAAGACAGACAAGTTTGGCAAGTTTCCGGAAGCTTGGATAACACGGGATATTGTGAGCCTAGTCAAAAGAAAAAGGAAGCATTTGTAAGGGCTTGAAGGCTAGGAACAGCCGAAGCACTTGAGGAATATAAAGACAGTAGGAAGGGACTTAAGCAAGGAGTTAGGAGAGCTAAAAAGGGTCATGAAAAGTCATTGGCAAACAGGATTAAGGAAAATCCCAAGGCTTTTTATACATATATAAAGAGCAAGAGGGTAACCAGGGAAAGGGTTGGCCCACTCAAGGACAGAGATGGGAATCTATGTGTGGAGCCAGAGGAAATGGGCGAGGTGCTAAATGAGTACTTTGCATCAGTATTCACCAAAGAGAAGGACTTGGTGGATGATGAGCCTAGGGAAGGGAGTGCAGATGATCTCAGTCATCTCATTATCAATAAGGAGGTGGTGTTGGGTGTCTTGCAAAGCATTAAGGTAGATAAGTCCCCAGGGCCTGATGGGATCTACCCTAGAATACTGAGGGAGGCAAGGGAAGAAATTGCTGGGGCCTTGACAGAAATCTTTGTATCCTCATTGGCTACAGGTGAGGTCCCAGAGGACTGGAGAATAGCCAATGTTGTTCCTTTGTTTAAGAAGGGTGGCAAGGATAATCCAGGAAACTATAGGCCGGTGAGCCTTACGTCAGTGGTAGGGAAACTATTAGAGAGGATTATTCGGGACAGGATTTACTCCCATTTGGAAACAAACAAACTTATTAGCGAGAGGCAGCGTGGTTTTGTGAAGGGGAGGTCGTGCCTTACTAATTTGATTGAGTTTTTTGAGGAAGTGACAAAGATGATTGATGAAGGAAGGGCAGTGGATGTTATCTATATGGACTTTAGTAAAGCCTTTGACAAGGTCCCTCATGGCAGACTGGTACAAAAGGTGAAGTCACACGGGATCAGAGGTGAGCTGGCAAGATGGATACAGAACTGGCTCTGTCATAGAAGACAGAGGGTATCAGTGGATGGGTGTTTTTCTGAATGGTGGGATGTGACTAGTGGTGTTCCGCAGGGATCAGTGCTGGGACCTTTGCTGTTTGTAGTATATATAAATGATTTGGAGGAAACTGTAGCTGGTCTGATTAGTAAGTTTCCGGACGACACAAAGGTTGGTGAAGTTGCGGATAAAGATGAGGATTGTCAGAGGATACAGCAGGATATAGATCAGTTGGAGACTTGGGCGGAGAAATGGCAGATGGAGTTTAATCCGGACAAATGTGAGGTAATACATTTTGGAAGGTCTAATGCAGGTGGGAAGTATACAGTAAATGGCAGAACCCTTAGGAGTATTGACAGGCAGAGAGATCTGGGCGTACAGGTCCACAGGTCACAAAGTGGCAACGCAGGTGGATAAGGTAGTCAAGAAGGCATACGGCATGCTTGCCTTCATCGGTCGGGGCATAGAGTATAAAAATTGGCAAGTCATGTTGCAGCTGTACAGAACCTTAGTTAGGCCACACTTGGAATATTGCGTGCAATTCTGGTCGCCACACTACCAGAAGGACGTGGAGGCTTTGGAGAGGGTACATAGGAGGTTTACCAGGATGTTGCTTGGTCTGGAGGGCATTAGCTATGAGGAGAGGTTGGAAAAACTGGGATTGTTTTCACTGGAACGACGGAGGTGGAGGGGCGACATGATAGAGGTTTACAAAGTTATGAGCAGCATGGACAGAGTGGATAGTCAGAAGCTTTTTCCCAGGGTGGAAGAGTCAGTTACTAGGGGACATAGGTTTAAGGTTCGAGGGACAAAGTTTAGAGGGGATGTGCGAGGCAAGTTTTTTTTTATACAGAGGGTGGTGCCTGGAACTTGCTGCCAGGGGAGGTGGTAGAAGCAGATACGATAGCGACGTTTAAGAGGCATCTCGACAAATACATGAATAGGAAGGGAATAGAGGGATATGGGCCCCGGAAGTGCAGAAGGTGTTAGTTTAGGCAGGCATCAAGATTGGCGCAGGCTTGGAGGGCCGAATGGCATGTTCCTGTGCTGTACTGCTCTTTGTTCTTGTTCTATCAGATCTCAGTGAAGATACACGATCACATTTTAAAAACATTGCAACAGAACAGCAGAAAAATGTTTTTTGTTCCTGCTTTGCCTAAAATTCTGGGCGCAATTTTGTAAACAAACTTGAACCGGGTAATTGCAGGAAATTTGTTTACAGGTCTTTATCCTGGGGTTGGAACCATTTTAATGAGTCAAGATACGTTGAGAGGCATAACTATGTCATATCAAATGTAGGACCAGTGATGCAGTAATATTTTTCCAGATGTGGTACTGGGAAATAATACACATAACTTACAAGTATAAGAGTCAATGTTTCTGTATTTTTGTAAATACAAAACAGCTATAAATTTCAATCCTTTAGTCATTAGAAAGAAAAAACATTATTTGGGGCTCAGTTCCCTGAGGTGACCAAGAGCCTTGTTTCAATATATTCCACTCCCACCACTGACTCGTGACTCAGTTTACTTCCCTTTTTATGGCTCTCTATTTCTTGCTTCCACACAATCTCTTACCAGCAGGAAGATTAAGCAAGAGAGTTGCGTGTAAACATAAGACTCCCAAAATTCCCACTGTCATGGTCACTCCACAGATACACAACTGAGGAAGTCTGTCAAACAACCTCATAGTCCTGCAACCCCAGACAGCCTGCTTCTACCGCCTTCCCAAAATCCAAAACAGGACTGTCCTGGCAGACCCACTGTTCCAGCCTGTTCCTGCCCCACTGAACGTATTTCTTCCCATCTTGACTATCTTTTCTCCCCTGGTCCAGTCTCTTCCCACCTACATCCGTTGCTCTTCTGACACCCTATGTCATTTTGACAATTTCCAGTTTCCTGGCCCTAACCGCCTCCTCTTCACTATGGACATCCAATCTCTCTACACCTCCATCCCTCACCAGGATGGTTTGAGGGCTCTTCGCTTCTTCCTTGAACAGAGGCCCAACCAGTCCCCATCCACCCTCCTCTGCCTGGCTGAACTTGTCCTCACGTTGAACAACTTCTCCTTCAACTCCACTCACTTCCTTCAAGTATAAGGTGTTGCTATGGGTACCCGTATGGGTCCTAGTTATGCCTGTCTTTTTGTGGGATATGTCGAACATTCCTTGTTCCAGTCCGACTCAGACCCCCTCCCCCAACTCTATGACTGTATTGTGCCGTTTCCTGCTCCCGCCCGGAACTAGAAAACTTTATCAACTTTGAGTCTAATTTTTCCATCCTTGTCTCACCTTCACATGGTCCATCTCCAACACTTCCCTTCCCTGACTTCTCTGTCTCCATCTCTGGGGATAGGTTGTCTACCAATATCCATTATAAGCCCACTGACTCCCACAGCTACCTCGACTACACTTTTTCATACCCTGCCTCCTGTAAGGACTCCATGCCATTCTCCCAGTTTCTCCGTCTCTGACACATCTGCTCTGATGATGCTACCTTCTACGACAGTGCTTCTGATATGTCTTCCTTTTTCCTCAACCGATGATTCCCCCCCACCGTGACACCCTCGTCCACTCCTCCATTACCCCCACCACCTCGTCCCCTTCTCATGGCACCTTCCCCTGCAATCACAGGAGGTGTAATATCTGCCCTTTTACCTCCTCTCTCCTCACTATCCAAGGCCCCAAACACTCCTTTCAGGTGAAGCAGCGACTTACTTGAACTTCTTTCAATGTAGTATACTGTATTCGCTGTTCACAATGTGGTCTCCTCTACATTGGGGAGACCAAACGCAGATTGGGTGACTGCTTTGCGGAACACCTCTGCTCAGTCCGTAAGCATGACCCCAAGCTTCTGGTTGCTTGCCATTTCAACACCCCCCCCCCCCCTCCTCTCATGCTCACATCTCTGTCCTGGGATTTCTGCAGTCCAGCGAACATCAATGCAAGCTTGAGGAACAACATCTCATTTACCGATTAGGCACACTACAGCCTACCGGACTGAACATTGAGTTCAATAATTTCAGAGCATGACGGGCCCCCTTTTTTAAGTTTGATTATTTTTTCTTTATTTAGTTATTTTATTTTAGTTTTTTTCTAAGTTTGTTTCGACTGTGCCTACCCACTGTTCATTTTTTTAAATGTTTGTGTTTGGAGTGCTTTGCGCTTTACAGTGTATTCACACCCTTTCTGTACTAACACTTTGTCTTTCAGCAGACCATTAACATACCTTTTGCCTTTGTTCCATGACCTTGTGGTCAGTTATTCGCTGTGGCCCTCTGTCCTATCAACACCTTCTCTTTGGTTATCTCTTGCCCCACCCCCTACTTTACTTGCTTAAAAGCTTTTACATTTCTAATATCTGCCAGTTCTGATGAAGGGTCACTGACCTGAAACGTTAACTCTGCTTCTCTCTGCACAGATGCTGCCAGATCTGCTGAGTATTTCCAGCATTTCTTGTTTTTAATAAAAGGAAAAGGGTAATGCTAGTCTGTTCCATCCATAATTAGATGTCAATTTGACGTGCAGAAGGAAATGAAAGAATAGGAACATGATCAAAGCCAAAACATTACATAATATTTACAGCACAGAACAGGCCATTCAGTCCAACAGATCCACGCCATCATTTATGTTCTACATGAGCCTCCTCCCACCCTTCATTTAACACCACCATATCCTTCTATTCCTTTCTCCCTCATGTGCTTATCTACTGTGGATATGATCTTCTCCATATACCAGCTACAAGAGGTGTAGGAAACAGATTATACTCCTTTACCTTACGTCCGTAGATTCCACTAAGGCATACAACACGATCAGCAGAGCAGGGGTCTAAAAGATTTTGGGAAAAATTGGCTGTCCACCAAAGCTCCCCATTCTAATCCACTCCTTCCATAATAAGATGCACTGCACTGTACAATTTGATGGCTCCACTTCCGACAGTTTTGGTGTGAAGAATGGAGTGAAACAAGGTTGTGTCCTAGCCCCCACTCTGTTTGGCATCTTCTTCCCCATGCTCCTGACCTTCGCTTTCCCTGCAGTAACGGAAGGAGTCTACTTGCACAATAGGTCAGGTGGTAAGCTCCAAAATCTATCAAGGCTGAAAACGAAGATAAAAACACATCTCACCCTGATCAGAGAATTCCTCTATGCTAATGATGCTGCACTAGTCACTCACACGAAAACCCAGCTACAAAGAATCATGGACTGCCTCTCCTATGCCTGTAACTTGTTCTCCTTGGCTACAAGTGTCAAAAAAACCGTGGTCATGGGACAAGGTGTTGCATCGCCCCACCCCTGATCACACTAAATAACATCCCACTGGAAATAGTTAGCAAATTCTGCTACCTTGGGTCCACAGTGACAAACTATCTGTCCATTGGTGCAAAGCTTGACACATGCATAGGGAAAGCAATTACTACCTTTGGCTGACTTGCAAAACACACATAGGATAACACCAAGCTGACACTTAGGACCAAGCTGATGGTTTGTAAGGCCTGTGGTCTCAGCACCTTGCTGTACGGCTGTGAAACATGGGCGACTTACAGATACCAGGAAAAGAAGCTCAATAATTTCCATCTTGGCTGTCTGCAGTGCATTATGGGTATATCCTGGCAGGACAAACATCAAAATATGGCAATCCTCTCAAAGGCAGAGTTCCCAAGTGTGGTGGAATTAATCAGAGACAGCTTTGGTTGATTGGACAAATCCACAAGGCAGAAGACGGTCACATACCCAAGGAACTTCTGTATGGTGAGGTAGCCTGGGGTCAGACAACCAGTGGGGCGCCTAAAGCTCCGCTAAAGGATGCCTGCAAGCGTGACATGAAATGTCAACTATCGCACCTAGGAAGCCCTAGCTGACGAAAAAGGGAAATGGCAACACATCCTGTGGACTGGCGTGCCTTACCACAATGGCCAGTTGCTACAGCAGCTTGGCAACAGGCGCCGACATCAAAAACAACTCAGTGTCACTTGGCAGCTTCAGGTGTAGCACTTGTGGCAGAACCTGCCTCTCGAGGTTTGGCCTACACAGCCATCAGTAAAGGTGTGCCAAGAGAAGACACCGCACCTAAATGGATTGTTTGCTCCGTGCCCATCATCTTTCGTAGATGGAGGAATGCCAACCATCCTTCTATTCCTTTCTCCGTATTTATTTAGCTTCCCCTTGAATGCATCTGTGCTATTCACCTCAACTACTCCCTGTGCCAGCAAGTTCCACATTCTAACCAATAGTGGAAATGTTGAGGAACGAGTTGTTTTTTGCTGTTAATTTTCAAATGCAAAAGATCGTAACATTGGAACTATCTACATAAGAAGGTACCAAACTTCTACCACCATGTATAGAAGTGTTTCCTAATTTCACTCCTGAAAGGTCTGGCTCTAATTTTGAAACTATGGCCCTTACTGCTATACTCCCCAACCAGTATAAAGAGTTTCTCTCCATCTACCCTATCTGTTCTCCTTAGTATCTTGAAAACTTTCAGCAAATCACCCCCTAACCTTCTAAATTGTAGGGACTACAACCCCAGTTTGTGTAATCTCTCCTCATCATTCAACTCTTGCAGTCCAGGTATCGTTCTGCTAACAGTACTTCAGGGCTTTGTACAACAGAAGCATGACTTCTACCCCCTTGTATTTTAGTCCTCTAGATATAAAGGCCAGCGTTCCATTAGCCTTTTTGATTATTTTTTGTACCAATCAGTAAAAGTCATTAAACAAGAGAACACAAGTAATATTACAACTCTCAATTTTTAAATTATTTTAAATTGCTAGCCAGTCTCCCATGATGTTGCTCACATGTAACACAATGTATTATACAATCACAATGATTGTTTATATCTTGATAGCTCATTCCAAATAGATATAAAGGGAATGCCTGGAGAACAGCTGCCTGTTGCTAAGGTGGAGCTGTATTGAACTTGATCTCTCTCTTGAAAATTCACAACTCTTTGGACTACTGTGGGAACCTTGCAGACCTGCAGCTACTTGTAAATCTGTAGCTCCTCTACTTGTGTCAAGGCCAGATTATGAAATTCAAAAGAAATATTTAAAAGATGTAGCTATTTGTATAGTTGTGACTTGTTGCTGTTCCATGAACATGGTATGAGATATAACTGGGTGCAAGTGTGACACAGACTTTGCAGTGTAACAGGCAAAGTTATAAACATGTAGGCTGTTGGATTTGACTTTTAATATTGCAATTTTCTGCAATTATATCACTATGAATATTGGCATTTGTATATGCGAAACAAAATACTGATATCATGAAGTTGTGATTTTAATTTTATTTGGTCCTATGAGTGCTCTATCTTAGAACAAGCTTAATTAGATTATGTATTAATAGATTTACTTATTAATAAATGGAACTTCTAACAAATGGCTGATTAAAGTAGTAATAAGGTGAAGGTTAATTGGATTTAAAAGAACTTGGTGCCATAATTGAACACATTGCAGCCTTACTGATTTAATGTCTAGGCTCTATCTGAATAAGCTTCGTTAAAAATATTTTAGTTTACAGTACTCCAAAAAAAAAGTCAGTGACCAGATAGATCTCTCCAAAGGTGCCACTGAATCACAGCACAGAGGGCTGCCCTTTAGCTGTGCCAGCTCTTAGAAAGAGCTATCCAATTAGTCCCACTGCCCTGCTATTTCCTCATAGCCCTGCAAACTTGCTGCCCTTCAAGTATGTATCAAATTCCCTTTTGAAAGTTACCATTGAATCTCCTTCCACCACCTTTTCAGAAACTGTTTACCAGATTATAACTTGCTGTTTGAAAAATAAATCTCACTTTGGCTCTTTTGCTAATTAATTAATTAACCTTAAATCTGTGTCCTCTGATTACCAATCCTCATGCCAGTGGAAAACAGTTTCTCCTATTTACTCTAACAAAACCCTTAGTAATTCTGAACGCCTCTACTAAATCTCCTTTTAACCTTCTCTATTGTAAAGAGAACAATCCAGTGTGCCTATTTTGAAATTCCTTTGTTCATGAAAAATATGCCTACATTTCTTCCTAATTAATAGGTTTTGAAGCGTGCCAATTTTAGGAACGCAACCTCATTAATTACAGAAAAAAAAATTCAGTGATTCCAAAAAAAAACCAAAATAATTTAAAGATATTGGGAATGAGCAGGGAAATGGGATTAATTGCAGTTGAAGAACTAGTACTGGTGCAAATCTGATGGGCTGAATTCCCTCCTTCTCAATAGTTCTATGCACTTTCCTGTTTTCTTGTTAAAGTAGAAATTTCTGCTCTCAGCACTCCAAACAGTTACTGTAACCCAGCATGTGTTTAGTTCAGTCAGACAATTAACACTACATCCTTGTAAAACAAGAATCATTCTTAATTATTGCATTCAGCTTTTTCCAATTGCTTTGACAAATTGGACATCAAAATTCTTGTACTAAACAGGCTAGAGGATCCTGGATTCTCTACCAGTGCTTAATTAACCCATCTCATTTGGGACAGTGGTAGAGCTACTTCAATTTGCCTTACTTAGCTTGTCTGTGCGAGAGGTGTTAAAAATCACCTAGGTTTTTCACTGCCATTATCAGTGAACCCAGCTGGAAACGTGCATGGATCTCACTGAAGATAAGGATGCAGGAACAAATTAACACGTGGGTCTACGAGACCCCACAAAACTACGTGGTCACAACAACTGGATCAAAATATTCAAAACGGGGCAAGGCAGAGCCTGCAAATTCCTTACAATATAAATACTGACACTTGCCATTCCATTTCACAATTGCATTTTAATGGTTATGACAAAGCTTGTGCTGGGGGATGAACATGGTGCCCAGAATCCCAAGAATCCTGAAGCCAATTCTGCAAGGTTGAGTTTAGTTGTGACGTCCCACAGCCAAATTGTCTATGAAGCAAACATTAATAGACAACCATATAAGTGACCACTTCAGTGATGGAGGGCAGCCATTGCCTGTGAAACTGTATGGCATCATGATTCAGCCACCCAAAGGAGAAGGGATAAATGAGTGGAGAAATTGGAGGGAAAAATACAAACTATATAAATTATTAGTCAATTTTCCATGACGTTGCTCATGGTCAATAAGAGGAAGTGGTCTTTCAAACATGGTTGTGACAGGAGAAATGGTGGGCAGAATCATGCAACTAACGCCACAGCATCACTAATGGTGGGAGGATTGAACAGCAAACATTAGAATGTAACTGCATAAAAATTTTGACGTGGCCATGATGTGCACCATCTGTCATTAAATGTAATGTTACAAATTCTGAAAATATCTGTCAATATCTATTTCTGGTCTTTGAGGAAAAAATATTAAACTTACAAATCATAATCCAGAAACATTCATTTAAAAGATGTATATGACCTGAGCAGAAATATTCCATTGTGTTTTGTGTTATTAGGTTTGTTGTCACCCAAATACAAAACTTGCAAGCTTTTGACAAGGTTAAAGATTAGAAAAAGCACATGGAACAGAGAAAATACTTGATTTGGAATCAATGGGCACTTTTAAAGCTGTTGAGTAGGGAGGTTGGCAAGAATTAAGTGCACTGTTTGGAGGAGGTAAACGTGGAAAATGGAGAGAGACAAAGAGAGACAAAGAGAGAGAGCGAGAGCGCGAAAGAGAAAGAGAAAGAGACAAAGAGAGAGAAAGGTTGTGAACAGGGTTCGGAAATGGGGAGTCCATGGTTGGATAATCATGCAGACTCTGGTTGAAGTGTATCTGATGGACTGAGACCTTTACATAGATTTACATACAATATACAGTACAGAAAAAGGCTATTTGGCCCAACTAGTCTGTGTGTTTATACTCGACACAAGTCTCCTCCTATTCTATCTACCCTCATCTCAGCATATCTTTCTGTTCATTTTTCTTTCATGTATTCATTTAGTTTCCTTTCGAAAGCATTTAACCTATTTGCCTCAAACACTTCCTATGGTAGCGAGTTCCACATTCTAATCACCCCGAGTTAGAAATTGCTCCTTAATTCCTAGCTGGTTTTATGGCATCTAGTTTTATATACACCTAATTAAGTCATTGTTCTGGGATTTTCTCCAGACAGAGCTCTATAGCCCTGGCTCAACAATATAAAAATTCTAACATAAATGGTTTGACTAATAAAACTTGAAAACTGAGAGTTGCCACATCCACATCTCAAAATCAAACAGTTTACATATTCTGCAGCTACCAGGCTCACTAATGAAAATATCCCGAGTTCAAAGTCCTCAATGTACATCTTAAAATTCATATTGCATTGCTCCTTTTTTCATATAAATTCAGCGACTGAATTATATAAAGTGAGCAGCTGTGTCCCCAACTAATACCACCAACCCATTGGTGGCATGAGGGAACGCTCCCCAGATGGCTCAATGGATACATAGAGCACAAAGGACCCCACCTTCAGCCCTGGTCTATGGTGAATTAACTGTTCTCAGCCTAAGTGGCGATTGGAGTGCTACAATTCATCTTAACACTCGCAGGCTACGAAGAAAAAAAAGTCAGTCAGGGTTCCCCACTCTCCAGTGACCCCTTTTGGAAAGCGATCATATATATTGGGGTCAGGAGGCTTGGCTGTGATGATTCCATAGGGACAAAGCATGCCGCTACTTAATGTCTGTGGTTGCGTGTAAAGAACAATCACTAAGTCTGCCCTCATGGGACTGCATATCAGCACAAGTAGGTGCTTTAACTTATGAAAATGAAGAAAAAGAAAATATGGCAGAAGGCAAATAAACACAGCAAGAAAGTTATAGGCACATATATACACACATGCAAGACTTTCAAAACATTGAACAATAGAGCTTTAATAAGGGATTAAACCAAAAGGGGTTTAACATTAGTAATTTAGGTGGTATTAATTTTATCCCCTTGGGGACGACATTAATGTTATGTCTAAATCCAGATTTTTTTTTATAATGCAAAGGATTCATTCATTGTGCCCTTTTCACTGTAATCAGCATTATCATTTTACACAGCACCATTCTTCCAGTTACAGGATTATATGCTTGAAGCCATTATTGGAACCTGTGAGGCACAAAGAAGCTTCAGTTCATCAAGAGCTTTTACAGATTCACTTATTCAGCACCTTATTTTATTAATACGTCCATCCTTTTTGTCTCTCTCCAGAACTTGAGTAAGACTATATGATTCACATATGCCCAGAACAAACAACAGAATATCACTGGCTCATTGTTTCCCTTCATAGGTAGAGTTAGTTGCATGTGGATGCATTATTACAGCTTGTTCAATGAGCTGTATTCGCAGGTCTTTCAAGTCTGTTCTGAAGTTGGTTAAAAATTGCATCTTATTTCTTACTGTTTGATCCCCAATTTTTGTTTTACAGATGCGTGATCTTTCACTCCATTTTTTCATGACATGCCTCTGCGGCCATGGCAAAATAGCTTTTGAGCCCATTGTTCTGGGATGCCACCCCTCCATCTTTGCCCTATTCTAGCATTAATGCCCACCTGAAAAGGCAGACAGGGCTATGGTTTAATATTTCATGCAGAGTATGACACCTCTGACAATGGCATATTCCTTACAGGCTGCTAGGGGACTTGACCCCATAACCTTCTAACCTCAAGGTCAATGTAATGCTCCCAAGTGAGCCAAGCTGACACAGGTAATTAATCGATGTCATGGTTACAGTGAGGTGGATTTTCAATTCACCGCTCAGGTGTAAAACCCAAGTTGCGAATTGGTTGTCCATTACAGAAACTGCCCAATCACCATTTTGCATCGCAACTAATCCACAACACCCAAACAATAATTGACACCTACCCCAATATGAAGAAAGAAATCCGAATACTGACTAATACTGTTGGCCCTGCCCTCACCCAAAATCCCAAGAAACTCCTCTAAGTGTTACTGGCTCCTGTTCCAAAGAGTTAACTTTAAAATTCTCACTGTTGTGTTGAATGCTTCTATAGCCTTTCCTCATAATATCTCTTTCCCCTCCGCTTTATGTCTCCACACACAGCTCCGATCCTCTAACAGAGATTTCTCCTTGACCTCTGCTCCCACTAGTGCCTGCACCATCATTACACTCCTGCCTCGTGAATTCTCTGGCCAGTTCACTCCATGTTGCCACCTCCCTACTCGCTTTCAGAAAACTCGTTAAAGTCCCTTATCTTCAAGCAAGCTGCAAGACGTTTAGGAGACTATACCAAAATAGTTGTGGTGGTGAAAGAGTATTATTTAGTAGCAAGACAAAGCACAGTTAACAAGTCAGATTGCTAACCATCTTACCAGTTAGTTAGAGACACTACCAAATTATACCTCGCTCCTTGCTTTCAAAAAACTCCTTAAAAACCATTCTCTTCAACCAGTCAACATAAGAACATTAGAAATAGGAGTAGGCCATTCAGTCCCTCAAGTCTGCCCCGCCATTCAGTAAGATCATGGCTGATCTGTCCCAGAACTCAACTCCTCTTTCGGGCCTGCTCCGCATAATCCTCGACTCCGAGATTTCAAAAATCTATCTACCTCCTCCTCAAATACATTTAGTGACCTAGCCTCCACAACTCTGAGTTAGAGAATTCCAGAGATTCACCACCCTCGGAAGAAATTCCTTCGCATCTCAGTTGTAAATGTGTGACCCCTTATTCTGTAACTATGTCCCCAGTTCGAGATTCCCCCAACCCGTGGAAACATCTTCTCAACATCTACCCTGTCAAGCCCCCTTAGAATCTTATATGTTTCAATAAGATCACCTCTCATTCTTCTAAAATCCAATGAATAAAGGCCTAAGCTGTTTAGCCATTCCTTCATCCCAGGAATCGGCCTAGTGAACCTTTTCTGAACTGCCTCCAATGCTAGTATATCCTTCCTTAAATACAGGGACCAGAACTGTATGCAGTACTCCAGATGTGGCCTCACCAACACCCTGTACAGTTGCAACAAAACTTCCCTATTTTTAAACTCTAACCCCCTAGCAATAAAGGCCAAAATTCAATTTGCCTTCCTAATTCTTGTTGCACCTGCAGGTGAACTTTTTGTCTTTCATGTACAAGAACACCCAGATCCCTCTGTACTGCAGTATTTTGTAGTCCTCCTCCATCTAAATAATAATCTGCCTTTTTATTCTTCCTACCAAAGTGGATGACCTCACACTTTCCCACATTGAACTCCATCTGTCAAGTTTTTGCCCACTCACTTAACCTATCTACATCCCTTCGATTCTTCGTTTCCTCATCACAACATGCCTGACCACCTATTTTTATATTGTCAGCAAATTTGGATACACTACACTCTGTCCCTTCCTCCAAGTCATTAATACAGATGATAAATAGTTGAGGCCCTAGGACCGATCCTCATGGCACCCTTTACAGAGGGTGGTGAGTGCCTGGAACTTGCTGCCGGGGGAGGTGGTGGAAGCAGGTACGATAGCAACGTTTCTAAGAGGCATCTTGACAAATACATGAATAGGATGGGAATAGAGGGATACGGTCCCCGGAAGTGCAGAAGGTTTTAGTATAGGCAGGCATCAAGATCGGCGCAGGCTTGGAGGGCCAAATGGCCTGTTCCTGTGCTGTTCTTTGTTCACCCCACTAGTTACTGCTTTCCAACCTGAAAAAGATCCATTAATCCCAACTCTCTGCCTTCTGTGTGTTAGCCAATCCTCAATCCATGCCAACACATTACCCCCCAATACCCTGAACTCTAATTTTGTGCAATGCGGCACCTTATCGAAAGCCTTCTGAAAATCCAAATACACTACATCTACCGGTTCCCCGTTATCCTCTCTGCTTGTTATATCCTCAAAGAACTCGAACAAATTTGTCAAACATGATTCCCCTTTCATAAAACCATGTTGACACTGGTTGATTGCGTTATGTTTTTCTAAATTTCCTGCTATTTCTTCATTAATAATGGACTCCAGCATTTTCCCAATGACAGATGTTAAGCTAACTGATCTATAGTTTCCTGCTTTCTGTCTCCCTCCTTTCTTGAATAGAAACACAGAAAATAGGAGGTGTAGGCCATTCGGCCCTTTGAGCCTGCTCCGCCATTCATTATGATCATAGCTGAACATCCAACTCAGTAACCTGTTCCCACTTTCACCCCATACCCTTTGGTAGTACTTTAAACCCAAGAGCTATATCTAACTCCTTCTTGAAAACATACAATGTTTTGGCCTCAACTGCTTTCTGTGGTAGTGAATTCCACAGGTTCACCACTCTCTGGGTGAAGAAATTTCTCCTCATCTCAGTCCTGAATGGTTTGCCCCGTATCCTTACACTATGACCCCTGGTTCTGGACTCCCCCACCATCGGGAACATCCTTCCTGCATCTACCGTCAAGTCATGTTGGAATTTTATAGGTTTCTATGAGATCCACCTCACTCTTCTGAACTCCAGCGAATATAATCCTAACCAAATCAATCTCTCCTCATAAGTCAGTCCCGCCATCCCAGGAATCAGTCTGGTAAACCTTCGCTGCACTACATCTTCAGCAAGAACATCCTTCCTCAGATAAGGAGACCAAAACTGCACACAATATTCCAGGTGTGGCCTCACCAAGGCCCTGTACAATTGCAGCAAGACATCCCTGCTTCTGTACTCGAATCCTCTTGTGATGAAGGCCAACATACCATTTGCCTTTTTTACCGTCTGTTGCACCTGCATGCTTACCTTCAGCGACTGGTGTACGAGAACACCCAGGTCTCGCTGCATATTCCCCTCTCTCAGTTTATGGCCATTCAGATAATAATCTGCCTTCCTGTTTTTGCTACCAAAATGGATAACCTCACACTTATCCACATTATACTGCATCTGCCATGCATTTGCCCACTCACTCTTGTCCAAATCACCCTGAAGCCTCTCTGCATCCTCCTGACAACTCACCCTCCCACCCAGTTTTGTGACATCTGCAAATTTGGAGATATTACATTTAGTTCCCTCATCTAAATCATTAATATATACTATGAATAGCTGGGGTCCTAGCGCCGATCCCTGCGGTACCCCACTGGTCACTGCCTGCCATTCGGAAAAATGTCCATTTATCCCTATTCTTTGTTTCCTGTCTGCCAACCAATTTTCTATCCATCGCAATACACTACCCCCAATCCCATGCGCTTTACTTTTACACGCTAATCTCTTATGTGGGACTTTGTCGAAAGCCTTCTGAAAATTCAAATAAACCACATCCACTGGCTCCCCCTCATCAACTCTACTAGTTACATCCTCAAAGAATTCTAGTAGATTTGTCAAGCATGATTTCCCTTTCATAAATCCATGCTGACTCTGTCCAATTCTACCACTGTTCTCCAAGTGCTCTGCTATAGAATCTTTGATAATGAACTCTAGAACTTTTCCCACTACCGACGTCAGGCTGACTGGTCTATAGTTCCATGCTTTCTCTCTACCTCCCTTTTTAAATAGTAGGGTTAAATTAGCTACCCTCCAATCTATAGGAACTATTCCAGAGTCTATGGAATCTTAGTGGATGCATTGGTGGTCATCTTCCATTTCTAGGGCCACTTCCTTAAGTTCACTGGGATGCATACCATCAGGCCCTGGGGATTTATCGGCCTTCAATCCCACCAATTTCCCCAACACCATTTCCCTACTCAATACTGATTTCCTTCAGTTCCTGTCTCTCAATAAACCCCGTGTTCCCCAACATTTCAGGTATGATATTTGTGTCCTCCTTTGTGAAGACAGAACCAAAGTATGCATATAGTTGGTCAGCCATTTCTTTGTTCCCCATAATAAATTTCCCCGTTTCTGACTGTAAGGGACCTACATTTGTCTTCACTAATCTTTTTCTCTTCACATACCTATAGAAACATTTACTGTCGGGGGCATCACATTAGCAGTTTTCCAATCCACTGGTACCCTCCTGGAATCCAGTGAATTTTGGTAGATTACGACCAATGCCTCCACTATCTCTGTAGCCACTTCTTTTAAAACCCTTGGATGCAGGACACCAGGTCCTGGCGACTTGTCTGCCTTTAGTCCCATCAGTTTGTCCAGCATCTTTTCCCTCTTGATAGAGATTGTTACAAGTTCCTCCCTCCCATTTACTCCTTGCTCATCTATTATTGTTGGGATGTTTATAGTGTCCTCCACCATGAAGACCGATGCAAAATATTGGTTTAAATTATCCGCAGTTTCCCTGTTCCCTGTTATTAATTCCCAGTCTCATGCTCTAAGGGTCCCACACTTACTTTAGCTAATCTCTTCCTTTTTATATACCCCTCGAAGCTCTGTTTGTTTTTATATTTCTTGCCAATTTACTCGCAATCAATTTTCTCCCTCTATTAGCTTTTTAGTCATCAGCACGAAAAGAGCCCATAATTTGATGTTAAGTTGGCGAGCTAAACTCAGTGATTACAGAGAATGTGGGTGTATGAAAAGGAAAATACCACCTGGGAGCAGTTTGGATCTCAGTCTGGATTTAAGTCATGATCCTTAGGGTGGGAATAGAGCAAGTGTTACTTCATCTGCCCCTGCTATTCCTGATTTGGGAATATTACATAGTATTTACAACACAGAAACAAGCCATTCAGCCCAACAGGTCTATGGTAGTGTTTATGCTCCACACGAGCCTCCTCCTTAAATGCATGTATGCAATTCACCTCAACCATTCCCCGTGGTAATGAACTCCACATTCTGACCACTTGAGTATGCAAATTTCTCCTGAATTCTTTATTGCATATATTGGTGGCCATCTTATATTTATGATTCCCAGTTTTAGACTCTCGCCCACATCTTCTTATGTCTGCCCGATCAAACTTCTATGAGTACTTAATACTAACAATGAGAGCCAAAAGTGGAAAATTAAACCATTCCCTAGCACTAACATACTTTATCTTGACAAAAACAAAATATTAAGTTGAATAAAAGGTATATAAAGTAGAGGTGTGTAATAAATATTAATGTTGGCACTCAGTAGCATCTCTTGCGTATGTATACTTGCCAATACTTGTGAAACTAAAAGCATAGACAGAGCTACAGGGTATCAAATACTACACTCGTGAGAATCTTTAGTGTACACATTGTGTAAGACATAACAGCGGGATGAAATTGTAATGCGAGGAGGCAGCCCTCAGTCTTTATCCTGGTGGTTACCGGGTGCACAGAAGGATTTGGCTTCTCCTAGCTTGCTGCATGCCAAGTCTGTGGGGTAATGGCTAGCATGGAAGAAATACTGGGCAGCAGTGAGGCTAAAATCACATAGTACCTGTATTTAAAATAACTTCTGATCCAAAATGATCACCTTCTCGATAAGAGGTCAAATAATCTATTCTGACAGGTTGGAGGAGTTCTAGAGGAGTGCCTGTAGTTGATTTTTTTTTTTTAAGTAGCATCGTCATGTTATTGGTGCTTGAAACCTGCCGTTATCCGTGTGGCGTGTAGCCAAGGCATCAGCAGAACATGGAGAGGCCCGAGGACCTTCCAAAAATTGTCCTTGGTCCTCATCACCATAATTGCATTGAGATGCGAGTACCAATCACCTTAAATTTTGGCCACACGACACAGGTGAACCGGAGGGGAATGGGGGAATGGAAAGTCAACCAGGAGGAGGAACTACAGCAAGCCAGCAGAGGCTGTAGCATTAATATGGAGGCAATATTAATGTGAAGGCAATGCAAGCTCCGTCTACTTTCCATGAAAATTCAGGAATAGGTCCAGAAATGGCCATTGGAGCCTTATAAATTATATTCCCTTTTAAATATATAGTTGAAAAGGAAAAATATGAAGGTCTATGAGCAATGTTCCCTTTAAGCTGCGTGGCCGCACAGCATCCTGTGCAGGCTGCGTGCACCAGTTGGGGACCCTTTAAGTTATTGCACATACACATGCAAAAAGGTTTAAAGGGACCACAAACTAACAAATCGTTGGTGCACTACAAAAAAAAAAGTACATTGGCTGTGAGGAGAAAAGCAGAGGAGTGGGACTAATTGCATTGCTCCAAGTGCTTTATTCTAGGGAAGGCAGTAGAGGCAAGGTCAACGTAGCTTTTCAAAATGCACTTGAATGTTATGAGGTGAAATAGAGTAATATGTTTCAATGGGCCAACTAGCCCTTTCTGCTCCTGTTATGCTGCAGTGAGCCTCATAGAAACTTATAGCACAGGAGGCCTTTCGGCCCATCATGTCTTTGCTGGCTCTTAGAAAGAGCAGTCGTGCTTAGTCCTACATCCCCACCTTTTGTCCTTAAGCCTGCAAGTTCCTCATCTTCAGGTCCTCTCCAATGTCCTTTTAGAATTATTTATGAAATCAGCTTCCACCAACTTTTCAGGTAAAACATTCAAAATCCAGTCAACTCTCCAAGTGAAAAGACTTTTTTCTCATTTCCCCTCTAGATCTTTTGCCAATGATTTTATATCTGACTTCTGGTTATTCACCGATTTAAGTGATGGAAAACTCTAATTGAATACTTACTGGAATCCAGACAATGGTAGTTTCAGGATAGTGTTCTAGGAGCCGGAGAAATCCTGGCTGAAGCTCGAGAGAGGTCAATACATAGTACTGTACTAATACCAACGCTGAACCTAGAGGAGAATGGAAAAACCTAACCTTTATCAAATAGCCTCAATCTCCAGGATAAGTCTGTGGATTTGCCAAATTTGACATAAAACAACACAGTTCTAGAGCAGAAGCAAAATCAAATGACCGGAATGCAAAACTAAAAAATGCTGCTGTTTTCTATCTGACCTTTGATCTTAAAGCATTATTTATCCAACACTTGTTTCAAATTCATCACTGGCAAGGCTGGCATTTATTGCCCATTCCTAGTGACCCTCGAGGTGGTACTGAGCTGTCTTTTTGAACTTCTGTAGTCCGTGTGGTGAAGATGCGGCCACTGTGCTATCATGCAGGGAGTTCCAAGATTGTCTCAGCAAAGATGAAGGAACGGTCAATTTATGTCCAAATTGGGATGGCATTTTTTGTTTATAATCTTCACATGCAAATTAAGGTAGCTGTTGCGATGTAGTACGTGACCACTCAAATGTGGGTAACTGGTATGTTTCATTTGTGTAAGGAACCTTGTTGCTGTTAAGACAAAGTAACAAATCAGCAAACATTTTTACAAATGCACCCTGTACCCAAACAGAACCAGCAGATATGATCCAGAAGTAAATAGTTAGGGGTTAAAAATGCCAGTGATATCTAAGCATTTCAATCTAATTCACCGTATGCTATTAAATGTTCGAGGCACATGATAAAGGCACAACGTCAGCCTTCCTTTAACAGAACAGGAAGAATTAAACTTGACGTAAGGATAATTCAGGGAGCTTCTGTGCCCCCTTAGTTTCACTCATTCAGTAATACACAAGAAACCCCTTACGTAATCAGTCGTTTTAAGTCTGCTATTTCTAGTTTTTGTAGTGTATATTGAACCCTTCTGTCCAAGGGCTGTAGCAGTGACTAACACAGCACTCCTGAAGAACCCAAGCAGTTTTGTGCAACAGAGGCTCACTAGACTGGTTCCTGAGATGAGGGGATTGTCTTATAAGCAGCGATCGAGTAGACTAGGCCTATATTTTCTGGACTTTAGATGATCGCATTGAAACATATAAAATTCTTAAGGGGCTTGACAGGATAGATGCTGAGAAAATGGTTCCCCTGGCTTGGGAATCTAGAATATGGGGTGACAGTTTCAGAATAAGGGGTCAGCCAATTAGGAGTGAGATGGGGAGAAATTTCATCACTCCAAAAGTCGAGTGTCTTTTGAATTCTCTACCCCAGAGAGCTGTGGATGCTCAGTTGTTCAGTATATTCAAAAAGAGGTCAATAGATTTTTGGATGCCAAGGGAATTGAGGGATATGAGAATAGTGTGGGGAGGCACATGATTAGTCATGATCTGGTTGAATGGCGGAGCAGACTTGAAGGGTCAGATGGTCTTCTCCAGCTATTTCTTATGCTGTTATCAAACAAAATTTGACACTGAGCCACACAGATATTAGCACAGGTGACCAAAAGCTTAGTCAACGAATCCGTCACACAATGCTCGATTGATCTCATGGTGATTTCATCCTAATGCCTCAGACACTTACTGTGCATACTCAGATACCTTTACGTCCATTCACTATAACTGTCCCATTGTCTGTGTTGTTATAGAAACTTGGATTTGTACCGTCAGTTTGAGGGTTAAAAAGTGCAGGTGAACTTATAGTATTTTATCAGTAAGGCTATTACAGAATATTAACTTCTTTACCCAAAGCATGGTTAGAATGTGAACTCACTACCCCCAGATGGAATATTTGAGGCAAATAGTATAGATGCATTTAAGACAGGGCTAAATTGTGGCGAGTCGAAGAGACTTAGTAGTTGGCAGGAAAAAAGACAGAGGCGCAAGGGGAGAGCCAACTGTGCAACAGCCCCAACAAACAAATTTCTCTGCAGCACCTGTGGAAGAGCCTGTCACTCCAGAATTGGCCTTTATAGCCACTCCAGGCGCTGCTTCACAAACCACTGACCACCTCCAGGCGCGTATCCATTGTCTCTCGAGATAAGGAGGCCCAAAAGAAAGAAAGAAGGAAGAGAAAGCTAGATAAGCATATGAGAGAGAAAGGAATTAGATATGCAGGTAGGGTGAAATGGAAGTAAGGTGGGAAGAGGCTAGTGTGGATAACAAACACTGGCATGACCTATTTGGCCGAATGGCATGTTTATGTGCTGTATGTTCTATGAAAACCCAAGTAGATGCTACCGGCGTGCCCAGAGTTGCAGTGAGGAATAGTCATCATGGGATACTTATGCCCCCTTGTGGCTGATTTTAATGTAGCATTGGCAAAAGACTTGGAAATGTGTTGGAAGCTCTGAGGAAAGAGAAGAAAAATGCTAAATGTAACCAGATAAACAGGGATAACTCCAAGCTATTTGCTCATGTCAAAGGATCATAGCCAGAGAATTTGCTCATTCTTTCAGATGCACCTTAAAACCCAACTCTTAGTCCAAGCTTTTAATCACCCCTCAGTATTCATTTTTGTATGATTACACTTCTGTGAAGTGCCTTAAGACATTTTCCTATGTTAAAGGTGCTATATAAATGCAAATTATTTAGATGATGGAATTGTTCCAATGCTCCCCGTCAGCTGCTCTGCAGCCCAAAAGTCCCTGCACAGGCCACGCACAAGTCGGTCATGCAAAAGAATTTAAAGGGGCTGCACATTTAAATAAATCACCCGCACACTCCAAAAGAAATTGAGAGAACATTGGATTTTACCTTTATTTAAAGGTAACTCCTCAAGCCAACCTCAGTCAAACTGCATTAACATGAAGTGCTGGGCATACACTTCAGAATGCCCCACATTCCTGAAGGCAAGAGATTCTGAACAAATTTTCCCATAACCTGAATGGCATTCTAATCTTCTCAGTTTACTCTCAGTTAGATTAGACTCAAAGGTTCCTAGTAATTAGTTCAGGCCTCTCCTGTTAAAAGTAAAACTGGCATGTTTATCACAACAGAGGGAAAATATTAAAAGATTAGGTTTTACATAGTTTAGACCCCAAATGTTATTCCATTCCATTTTATTTTTTAAAATGCATTTAAGTGCTATATCATCGTATAAAACTTCCTTACACAGTGAATTACTTTAACTGTGGTTATGCAAGCATTTTATGCATAGAAAGATCCTACCAATACCACTGAGATAAATAGCCAATTGATCTGTTGTTGCTGGCACGGAGTGAGTGAGTGGTGGTGGTCAGGGCAATGAGAACTCTCCAATCTTCATCAAATGGTGCCATTGGATCAGTAAGGCAGGGCAATGAATGTCAAGTTCAATAGTGATAAAACAAGACACTTGACGGCAGTTCATAAGGAACAAGTGAGGCAAGTTCAGAAAACCACCAAGCATTACTGACAGACATTCATCTGAGTTGCCAGAATAGGCGTGGCCTGACTGAACATCTCATCTGAAAAACAGGACTGCCAAATGCACTGGAGCTTAGGCGATCAATAGCTGCCTAAAATATCGATAGACACATTGAGCATACAGTAATGGGGCCAGAGTTTTAAAATTCATTCTACCCCTTTCAATTATTGCTCACTTCTCAACTTCCAAAGCTTTGCATTTGGACTCAGACCTCATTGTGGAATCCAATAGCGAAAAACAAATGTAAAAGCATGTTTAATACTTGCAGTAATGTGGGGCTGTATTGGGCAGAGATCTGTTTATTCTGGGAACAAAGGTTGCAATATTGAGTATTTTGTAGATGTCAAGAGAAAAGATCCCCTGCTGCTCTTCTAAATAGTGCCATGCCATCTTTTATATTCATCTTAGAAGGCAAACAGGCCACAGTTTAATGTGTCGCCTGAAACTCAGCACCTCAAAGTGCAGCACTCCCTAGACACCGCACTGGAACATCATCCTCAATTTATTTGTTCAAACTTCTGGAATGGGACTTAAACACAACCACCTTCAAAATCAGAGGGGAGAATGCTGTACCATTGAGTGGAGACTGACGCCTTGGAAGAACATGGCTGGTGGCTGGAAAGATTCCATATTGACAAAGTGAAGTAAGAGACCAGCTTAATGGTGGGCACACAAAACTGCAAGTGATGCAGGAGCTGAATTGGGAGGAATGGGGCGGGGGGGGGGGTAGATTTATCAGTGGCATGGGTATATGTCTTATCTGATGTCTGTTGCTGTATAAACCTTTATTACGCTGGCCTGCTTCCTGGTATATTGTGCTTTTCAATTCACACAGATGGACAGTTCTCTTGGACTCTCTCATATCAACTGCACAGTAATCTAGTATTCAACCTTTTTGCATGCGCCAGAGGACCTCACTATCAAAACAGGATCACAGCTACAAGATGTTCCTATAACTATTATTACTGTAGCAGGCACCAGCACAGAGACCTACATACCTCTACTGACCAGTCAGCTGTATGGGAACACTCACCAGGGCTAGGATATGCTGAGATGGTGCATGCTAACAACAGTTCCACCCACTTTGCTGCCATTTACCCAGCTGCTCAGATTTTTATTCTTGCACTGCGACTGTATGAGTAATCATTTTATGTACCGGCTCAGAGTGGAGAATTCTCAGTTCTGCGATTGCCTTGATTGACGAATTACAACGTTTAGCCGAGATCATTTCAGGTAGATTCACAGACACAGCAACAATTTCTGCTGAAAGATGGAGATGGAGTGAGATTTTACTTCAAGTAAACTTAATGGTCAATTTGGCATTTGTTCCATTAGATGATGTTCATCCTTAACATGGCCAGTGAACTGAACAGGCAGTGTTGAAGGCATTTTGTTGCTAGGCATTACAACAATGAGGTCATAAAAGCAACGTTTCTCCCAGTCACTGCACAAGTATTGTGACATCAGTTATAATGCAAAATCATTGTGAAATATCTGGTGTTCAAATAACAGCTCTGTCCAGCAAAGAATCAGTTATCTCAGTCACAGAATTGTTGGGCAGAACAACTTTTGGTCAATCAGGAGGAAGTGTTTATGCTGGGAGGTGTTAAATGGAAAAGGAGGATCCATGTACGAGTTAAAAGTGAGAGGTTACAACTATCAGGAAATATTGAACAGGCCAGGACTCGTCAAGAAGAGAGAAAGCTGAGGGGTGTTCTAATAAATTTAAAATTATGAAAATCTGATATTATGATGTGTCCACTTGTGGGAGACATCAGAACCCGGGAACATAAATATGAAACCGCCACTAATATATCCAGTAAGGAATTCAGGAAAAAAACTGCTTTACCTAGAGAGTGGTTAGAATGTGGAACTTGCTACTCTCACTACAAGTAGTTGAGGTGAATAGCATAGATGCACTTCACAGAATGACAGAATCATACAGAATAATACAGTGCTGAAGAGGCCCTTCGGCCCATCGAGTCTGCACTGATGCATTAAAACACCTGACCTGTCTACCTAATCCCATTTGCCAGCACTTGGCCCATAGCCTTGAATGTTATGACGTACCAAGTGCTCATCCAGGTACTTTTTAAAGGATGTGAGGCAACCTGCATCTACCACCCTTCCAGGCAGGGCATTCCAGACTGTCACCACCCTCTGGGTAAAAAAGCTCTTCCTTAAATCCCCCTTAAACCTCCCGCCCCTCACCTTAAACGTGACCCCTCGTAACTGACCCTTCAACTAAGGGGAACAGCTGCTCCCTATCCACGCCCCTCATAATCTTGTACAGCTCGATCAGGTCACCCCTCAGTCTTCTCTGCTCCAGTGAAAACAACCAAGCCTATCCAACCTCTCTTCATAGCTTAAATGTTCCATCCCAGGCAACATCCTGGTGAATCGCCTCTGCACCCCCTCCAATGCAATCACATCCTTCCTATAATGTGGCGACCAGAATTGCACACACTACTCCAGCTGTGGCCTTACCAAAGTTCTGTACAACTCCAACATGACCTCCCTGCTTTTGTAATCTATGCCTCGATTGATAAAGGCAAGTGTCCCATATGCCTTTTTCACCACCCTATTAACCTGCCCTTCTGCCTTCAGAGATCTATGGACAAACACGCCAAGGTCCCTTTGCTCCTCGGAACTTCCCAGTGTCAAGCCATTCCTTGAATATTTCCGTGTCACATTACTCCTTCCAAAGTGCATTACCTCAAACTTTTCAGCATTAAATTCCATCTGCCACTTTTCTGCCCATTTGACCATCCCGTCTATATCTTCCTGTAACCTAAGACACTCCGCCTCACTGTTAACCACTCAGCCAATCTTTGTGTCATCCGCAAACGTACTGATCCTATCCCACACATAATCATCTATGTCGTTTATATAAATGACGAACAATAGGGGACCCAGCACAGGTCCCTGTGGTACGCCACTGGACACTGGCTTCCAGTCACAAACAGCCATCTGTCATCACACTGTCTCCTACAGCTAAGCCAATTTTGAATCCACCTTATCAAGTTACCTTGTATCCCATGTGCATTTGCTTTCTTGATAAGTCTCCCATGTGGGACCTTGTCAAAGGCTTTGCTAAAATCCATGTAAACTACATCAACTGCACTACCCTCATCTACACACCTGGTCACATGCTCAAAAAATTCAATCAAATTTGTTAGGCATGACCTCCCTCTGACAAAGCCATAATAACTATTCCTAATCAAATTTTGCCTCTCCAAGTGGAGATAGATTCTCTCTTTCAAAATTTTCTCCAATAGTTTCCCTATCACTGACGTGAGACTCACTGGTCTGTAGTTCCCTGGCTTATCTCTACAACCTTTCTTAAATAGTGGGACCGCATTAGCTGTTCTCCAGTCCTCTGGCACCTCCCCTGTGGCCAGAGAGGAATTAAAAATTTGGGTCAGAGCCCCTGCAATCTCCACCCTTGCCTCCCACAGCATCCTGGGACACAAATCATCCGGACCTGGAGATTTGTCCACTTTTAAGCCTTCCAAAATCTCCAATACCTTGTCACTCCCAAATGACAATTTGCTAAAGAACCTCACAGTCTCTCTCTCCAAGTTCCATATCTACATCCTCATTTTCTTGGGTGAAGACAGATGTGAAGTATTCATTCAACACCCTACCAATGTCCTCTGGCTCCACCCACAAATTTCCCCCCTTGGTCCCTCTTTCCCTGGTTATCCTCTTCCCATTGATATACTTATAGAATATTTTGGGATTTTCCCTACTTTTACCAGCCAGAGCTTTCTCATATCCCCTCTTTGCTCTCCTAATTGCTTTCTTAAGCTCCATCCTACACTTTCTGTATTCCACTAATGCTTCCATTGATTTGCTCTCCTTGTATTAGTACTTAATGGGAAAGCTAAACACAAGGGAGAAATAGGCTTGGCTGAAGAGGAATAGAAGGAGGCTCATGTGGAGTAGAAGCACCAGTATGGACCAGTTGGATTGAAAGGCCTCTTTGTGTCGTACACCCTTAAAAATGTGAAATTACTATTGTTTAAACCTGGCAAGATGCGGTGGAACGAACGCTCTTAAAGCAGTACAAAAACACAAGTATTTTAACAGTACCGAAAATTTATTTTGCCAAAATAACGTGAAAATCATTTGTGTATAAAGGACTCTTTTTTTAAAAAATTAAAAAATGCAAATTTCCTGCATCACACAATTGCTTTAAAGCAGAAAAAAAATTCAAGTCTTTTACACATTTCTTCAGCCTAAAGTGCAGGGTGGCAGAATTACAAAAAGAAGTGCCCTGAGGCCAAATGCTCTGACCAAATGCTCAGTTCTGTCCTGAGGTAGATTAACTAGCAGTAGAGAAGTTAAATCATGTGTTCTTTGGTTAAACATTCTAATGTGAAATACCAGACTAAAAAACCAATTAATTGCAACACTCAGCTGGACCAATGGGTATCTAAACATGTTGGGAGAGCTAGTATTCCTCATCCTTACAGTGCACCAGAAATATTTCTGCCTAAATTCATCATGTAATTCATCAAAAACACTTTATTTCAAAGAAGTATTCTAAAAATACAGGACTACGGAAATATTGAATTTGGAGCAATAAATTATATACTAAATTAGACAGGTGTTTAAATCCAAACATTTAAGACATTCAATCTCTCACCGAAAGTATTTTGCCAAGTTTCTCCATGGCAGATAGAGGCAAGACTAGCCCCAATCTACAGAGGTACATCTCTTGATAGCCGATCAACGAGATGCCTCCAGATCACAAACACAGCTTCCTGCCTTAGGAAACAGGGCAAAGGCAGGAGTGAGTTCTTTTTTTTCTTTAAACAAAGGTTCCCCAATGTCACGCGCCAGCCAAGAGGCCTGACAGACAAAGGTACAACAAGCCTCCATCAATAAGTTGACAGGGGCACAGACAGGAAACCAGTCACATGGAGATGCTACAGAGCAATCCACCCCTCCTACAAACATGTGCACTGGTACATCACTAACCTGTAAGTTCACAACGCCATGCCAGCCATGGAAGGGGCTGCTGTCAGTAGCTCAAAAGCACCTGGACTAACGCTTCAGGAAAAATATTCTTCATAATGTGAAAACTGACATTTCATTAACCTAGCATATCCCATTTATACAAACGGTGTACCGGATAGCGCTCATGACCATCAGTTCTACTCACGTTCAGATATGGTAGGAAAACAGGTCAGTCCCTTGGATAGCTCAATTTTAAAAAGTCGATCTAAAAAAACAATCAGACCTTCTTACTTTAGTATTAAAAGCATAAGCTGTGGCAGTTTGTTCCAGTTGGATTTTTTTTGCAATGCTCAGGAGAAGTGAACTCTACCACCCTGCACTAGTTGGGAGAGGAAAACAAAATATAAATATAACATACACAGGTAGTGAATAATCCAGCATTTTCTACAAAACAAAACCAAGCATATAATACCCTCCTTCAACAGTCAAACAGTCTTATGGAATTGTCCCAATTACAAGATTTTTTTACATTTGCACCCCCTAAAAAGTCAGGTGGCAGCTATAAATTTACAACTTATACATAAATTAAGAGTTAGGTAACAGAATTAAAGGCACAAACACAGTCAAGGCTCACAACGCAAATATTAACGACACAAAACCTTTGCTTCCTGGTTTGAGGCATTTAGACCACCTAGGTGTATTAATGTCATTTGACGTACTTTACAGGCCCTATATTCTAAACACATGCACAAATTAGAGCTGGGATTGGCTCTATTAGCCTACAAGTCATATTGAAGTATGCTAGTGCAAATAGACAAATCCATTGAAAAAGTCCAGAGGAAGGGGAAAAAAATTAAAAGAATCTCAACACGTTAACATTTTAAAGTATATGCCAGTACTATAGGCTACAATTTTAAAATATGAAAGTGGGGGACAGATACTTGCCAACTAAATTAGCAAAGAGTCTAGAGTCTTTGCAAGCTAGAGAGTCGGAGCCTCAGTCTGTATAAATGTGCAGCTTGTCATTTTTTTTCCTTAGTGATTTGAGAATTCATTGCAGCTTCCACAACAAACAGTCCACTGAACTTAATTTGATTTTCATATGGCAGAAAGCTAAACAAAATAATGCTGACATTTTCAAGTAGAACATTTTGAAGGTTCAATTATTACCATATCCAAGTACAATAAAATGAGAACATTACAAAAACAGGCAAACTTTATGTACAGCAATAAAATCGACACTACAAAACACTGCAAACATGGCTGCAATTATATAAATAAACTCGATCTCTAACATTATTACAAAATATTTTTTTGATAAATCTTTTGATAGTTAAAATATCAAAAACATTAACTGCTATAACAAATTCTCAAGGTAGTTTTGCCAAACCATGTGTAGGTCCCTGTCTAAGAACAAAAACCAGAACACAAACTGATTAAGGTCTAAACTTTTTTTTTTATATAACAGGATTGCAGCTTTGTAACTGTGTAAAAAAAAAATCTATACTTGTTGCACTAAGCAATGTCCAAATCTTTATCACTATAAACTTCTTGAACCATGTAGTGTTCCGGCTCCTCTTCAAATACAGAGGACTGACTAAAGTGATTCTGATCTTCAGACATAGGTTCCCAATAGTCGTGAAGTTTTCCCTAAGATAAAATTACAGAACATTTTAGAAGTACATCTTTTAAAAATAGGTTTATCCAACATGAACAATGGCAAAAAAAATGGACACCAAACCAGAAGGAAGAGGTATTAGGAGCCAACAATTTGATCAAATAGATAGTCTTTAAGAGGGAGGGGTCTTAAAATGGAAGACGGCTGGTGCAGACTTTTGGGAAGGGACTGGACAATGGGCAAAGGGAAGCAGTGAGGCACAGAAGGCTGGAGACAGAGGAAGAGAGTTTGGAGTGTTCGTAAGGCTGGGGAAATTATAGGTTAGAGAGGGGTGAGGTCATAGACCAATATAAAACACAGGAAACAGCAACTATAAATCTGATGCTTTGCAGGATTGGGAGCAAAACGTAGGTCTCCTTATTTAAGGATGGATGTAAATGCTTTGGAAGCAGCTCACAGAAGGTTTACTAGACTAATGCCTGGAATGGGCAGGTTATCTTATGAGGAATGATTGGATAGGCTAGGCTTGTATCTGCTGGAGTTGAGAGGAGTAAGGGACGACTTGATTAAAACATACAAGATTCTGATGGGTCTTGAGGGGGTGGATGTGGAAAGGATGTTTCCTCTTGCGGGAGAATCTTGAACTATCACTGTTTAAAAATAAGGGATCGCCCATTTAAGACAGCGATGGGGAGAAATATTTCCTCTCAGAAGGTCGTAAGTCTTTGGAATTCTCTTCCTCAAAAGGCAGTGAGTAATTTTAAGGCAGAGGTAGATAGATTCTTGATAAGCACGGGGGTGAAAAGTTATTGGGGGGTAGAAAGGAATGTGGAGTTGAGGTTACAGACAGAGCAGCCATGATTTTATTGAACGGCAGAACAGGTTCAAGGGGCCAAGCGGGCCTACTCCTGCTCCTAATTCGTATTTTCGTCTGTATGTAAGGACAGCTGTGATGGACAGCCAGGACCTATGTTGGGATAGGATACAGGCAGCATAGTTCTGGATGACCTGCCTTATGGATGTTGGAGGATGGGATGCAATCCTGGAAGAAATTGCAGCAATCAAGTCTGGAGGTAACAAAAGCATGAAATGAGGGTCTGTAGTGGCAGCCTCAGTGAGGTGGGAGAAGAGGCAAGTCATGTCAGAGATAGAAATAGGCAGTCATTGTGAAGGAGACAATATAGGGTTGGATGCTCAGTTTGGGGTCAAACAGGACATAAGAGCAGATAGCAGTTGCGAGAGGCAACAGAGTCACAGGGTATGGATTTTTATAATGGGGGCCAAGCACACTGGCTTGGCTCTTTCCAATGCTTAAGTAGAGCAAGTTATGACTCATGGAGGACATGAGGGAAAACTTTTTCACCCAGAGGGTGGTGGGTGTCTGGAATTCAGTGTCAGGAACGATGGTGGAGACAGAAACCCTCAACTCATTTCAATGGTATCGGGACATGCACCTAAAAGTGCTGTAACCTGCAAGGCTACGGACCAGGTGTTGGAAGGTGAGATTAGATTGGGTGGCTAGTTTTTTCAGCCGCGCAAACGCAATGGGCTGAATGGCCTCCTTCTGTGCCATAATTTTTCTATGGTTCTATGATCGTTGCAAGACTTTTTTCTTTCATTTGTTCTTGGGACATGAGCATTGCTGGCAAGGCCAGCATTTATTGCCCATCCCTAATTGCCCTTGAACTGAGTGGCTTGCTAGGCCATTTCAGAGCGCAGTTAAGAGTCAACCACATTGCTGCTGTGCATCTGGAGTCCCATGTAGAACAGACGTGGCAAGGACAGCAGATTTCCTTTCCTAAAGGACATTAGTGAACCAGGTGGATTTTTACTACAATCCAGTAGTTTGTCACCATTACTGACACCTTTATTACAGACTTAATAATTGAATTTAAATTTCCCAGCAGTCATGGTGGGATTCAAACACATATCTGCGAATCATTAGTCTGGGTCTCAATTACTAGTCCATTATGCTACCATCCCTGATGTTGGACAAACAGTTTGAGAGTGCAGAAGTGATGGAGAAATTGAGAAAAGGTGGTAGAGGGGTAAAGCTGCAAATGTCTAAGATGTTGCCAAGTGGCACCATAAGGAGGAGGAGGAAACTAAGGATGGATCCTGAGGACTCCAGAGGAGTGTGTGTTGCTGGTCGTGGAAGGGTGGGTGTGAGGAGAAAAACAAACCAACAGTGGAAATAGTCTGGCGAAGATAGAATAGTTAAGAGTGAAGCAGGGGTAGTCCTGAACTGGCAGTGAAGGACTTCGCAAGTTAAGAAAACAAACATGCACAGGATACAGAGATTCAGAATCTCCTCCCAATTGTTTCTACTCCTTTTTGAAGTATGCCAACTTCTCTGGGTGCCTGATACTCCTTGGGATCTTGCTCAATTAAACTTGGACTGAGTGTCATGAGGGATTTCAACAACTGATGCTGTTCTTCATCAGCTTTCAAACACATGCAGTTTTCCAGCAGGTCTTAGTACATTGCAATCAGGAGCAATAACATAGGCTTAATTTTCTTCACTCACTCAAGAGTGTTGAGGCCAATAATCACAATCCTACCACCCCACCTTCAGCAGAGATCAACTATCTAGGCAGTCTAGTTGTCCAGGAATTGAACGTGGAACTTTGTGCTCACTCCCTTTACCAGCCACCAGCTTTCAAAAATTGTTGGGTCTCTTAATTCTTCAATCCAACTAAAGATGCCAGCAACAAGATGGTAACTGGCAACCTACAACTTTTCTGGGATGTTGAATCCCCAATCATCCCATCCCAATTATATTTAAAACGCACATCTACACAAGGACTGAACCATCTTGCAACTTTAATTACAGGTCCTGCTGCTTGCATATTCTCAAAAAGAAGAAAACTCCCATGTCTCGATCAATCTCATTCTATAATTTTCCCCTAGAACTGTGTTATCACAGTGGCGCAGTGGTTAGCACCGTAGCCTCACAGCTCCAGCGACCTGGGTTCAATTCTGGGTACGGCCTGTGCGGAGTTTGCAAGCTCTCCCTGTGACCGCGTGGGTTTTCACCGGGTGCTCCGGTTTCCTCCTACAGCCAAAGACTTGCAGGTTGATAGGTAAATTGGCCATTATAAATTGCCCCTAGTGTACCCCTAGTGTAGGTAGGTGGTAGGGGAATTAAGGGAAGGTGGGGATGTGGTAGGAATATGGGATTAATGTAGGCTTAGTGTAAATGGGTGGTTGATGGTCGGCACTGACTCGGTGGGCCGAAGGGCCTGTTTCAGGGCTGTATCTCTAAATAAATAAAATAAAATAAATGAGTATATCCTGCGCCATATTACCTGAAGAGGCCGTGAGCGCTGTAATAACTCTTGCCATTTTGCATGGGTTCTTGCTTCTAAATCTTTCACCTACACAGAAAGAAACAGTTGATTAGATATAAATATGCTTTTAATTCTCTGCTAACCATAAGTACACAGATCCAAGCTGCAATTCTGCCAAGACAACAAATTACAAGAACTAAAGCATTGACTGGTATCTAACTGAGTGCTGTGGCCAACTACTTTAAAAGCACTTTTGTAGGACACAAGCCACATGCGGTGGTTCAGAACTCTCCCAGGTGGAAACAACCCTTCCAATGTCACTCAACTACTGGTCACAAAAGGCTGCAATTAAAAGCAGCTGGTGCATGAGTTTCTTTCTCCTCTTACTGTGCCTAAGTGCTTAGTAACGCTCAGTACCCTCCCTTAAACATCAGTTGCAGTCTTTAGAATCACAGGGTGAGTACTCTCAGTTCAATATTTTATCACTCCAACTTTCTACCTACTCAGTTATACAATGACATCAAGTTGTTTTCCCATTAGGATGCAGGATTGAAGTTGGAACACAAAAGCAAAAAATGCTTGTAAGTCACTCGTAAACAACTCGCATTTATATAGCACCTTTAACGTAGTAAAGCATCATGGCATTAAACAAAACCAGACATCTGTATGCATTGGCTACCATGCAGGGAGTCTGCCCGCACCCTTCAAGCCTCATCCAACTATTAGCCTTTGCTTAACATAAAGCTGATTAGAAAGCTTCCTGTGGCTGTTGTCCAGCTGAAGTCATATGTTGGACATTGACTGCCTGGCATGCAGGTTACAGAGCAAAAGAGAAACCTTATAATCAAACAGTTCAACCAAACTATGAAATTGCACTCATCCGATAATTACCCTCAATTTTATTTGAAGCCTCTTCCCTTTCACCAAACATGGCTTTAATGCTTGAAATCAAAGTAAGTGACTCCTGACAACGCAGCCAAGCACCGACATCATCAGTGCGTTCCCAGCAGTGCACAGGTGCAGAACGGTTTCTTTCTGCCAGTATCGTGCTGTGCATGCGCAGCCTACGTCATCACCTGGCTTGCCAGGACTAATTTGTTTATGCGCTCTAAAACGTCATTGCGCGCTGGAACAGGGCAGCTTGCTCCCTGCCGCCTTCCCTCAGCCACTCGCTCCCAGACTGATCGCATCCCCACCATCCCCCCCCCGCCGGCCACTTGCTCCCACCCTCACCCCTCTGCCCCTAGGCCACTCGCTGTAGGCCTCGTCGCTTCTCCCTTCGGCCGATCGCTCCCCGCCGCGCCACACAAAGTTGGAGCAAAGGGCGGGGAATGAGCCGCCATAGCGGCAAGACGGGGAACGAGCAGCTGAGGAGCGACAGGGTGACCCAGAAGCTAGTGGCCATGGAGTGGGGGAAAGCAAGGAGGGTGGGAGCAGCGAAGGAAGGCAGCAACAAGGCAAGGAGCGAGTGGCTGAAGGGGGTGGGGGGGGGGGATAAAAAAAGAGAAGCGGCGAGCAGACAGGGTGGGAGGGAACACAAAAGAGGAGTACGATGGCTTCTATCTGAATTATAGCCCAGAATCCATTTGCACTGCTGTAATTGTGCAAAAGAATAAGCCACATGAATCGATTTCCAAAACCAGTATATTAGAATAATAAGCATCATACAAAGATCGAATTGAAAGATGCCTTACAATGAGATTATTTGGTTCTGTACTAGCACAGGTACTGTTGGGTGTGGGAAGGAGGCAGTGATCGCAACCACTGTGGGGATTTTGGTTTAAAGTTGTGTTAGCTTTTTGTGACAAATTGAGCAGTGCCATCTTTATTATTGGCAGCTGCTGAGACATCGCAGACAGTGACATTTCAGTCGGTGCCATCTTTATTATTGGCAGCTGCTGAGACATCGCAGACAGTGACGTTTCAGTCGGTGTCATCTTTATTATTGGCAGCTGCCTGAGACGTCGCAGACAGTGCCGTTTAAGTGGATGGGGCTGCTTTTGAACCTGGGCCAGTACCGCACCACCTAGTGGTTGTAGTGTCAGCAAACACAGCTATTTGAAATACAGAAGGTCCCTAAGAAGGCATCAAATTGAACAGAGCAGACAAAAATTGTGCTAACAGCATACAAAAGGTACAGAGTTATAGCTACAAGATACATTAACTCAACAAGTTTTTATTAACTACCTTGCTTCGGTAAAGTAGTTTGGGGTCCTCTCTTATGTCGCATTTGACATATTTTTCTATTTCAGCACACAGCTGTATAAGGTGACTCTGAAAGAGAAAAAATGCTGATTAACAAGTACCATAAAAAGCAAAAGTAATAATGAAAGATCACTGACAGACTCATGTAGAAGTACAACTTCACCTGTGGCTCCTATGGCAATAAAACAAAAGATTTGCATTTATACAGCACTTTGTACTGCCTTGGGATGTCCCAAAGGGCTTTACAGCAAATGAAGTACATTTGAAGGGTAACCACTGTTGAAATGTAGGAAATGCAGAAGCCAAGGGCAACTAGGGGCAGGCAATAAATGCTGGCCTTGCCAGCAATGCCCATATCCCATGAATGAATTCTTAAAAATTTGCATACAGGCCCCACAAACAGCAATACGATAGTGACCAGATAAACTGCGTGATGAAATGCAATGACTGCCCTGGCTAAGCATAGATGGCGAGTGTTACGAACTGTAAATGGACCTCTGCCACTGCTACCATTTCTGCACAGATAGAAGTTAAGATACAGTCGCGTCAGACAGAGAATCAAGTCTGTCTAAATTCCTAGTCATTCTTGTGCAGTTCTGCAAACCTGCTGTAGATGGCAGATTCTGGCATGGAATGGGCCTAGCACAATGCCTCTCAGTCCATTTTGTTTTAAAGTATAAAACTACAGTAGCTCATTCTTTATGTTCATCTACAAATAATCCACTATCCAAATTGAAAAAGACTGCATCCAAGTGGAGTGCAACTTCAGTAGGATTTGACTGTACATGCCTACAATTGTCATCTTGAAACTCAACTGTGAAATCCAGACCAATCTTTTCAAAATGAGCAAATATAATCCCACAGATCTCCCAATTAAAAAAACAAGTAGAAACTTACCCGCTGACTGGAAGGAATATGCTCTATGTGTAGCACTTCATTTGCTAAGACTAGAAGATTGTAGCAGAGATAATAGGCCTAGTAAATTAAATTGAAATACCATTAAACAAAATTAGCATCCATTACCTCTCTTGTAGGCTTTGAAAATCAGTTTCCCTATTGATCTCAATTTGGCAAATCTGGCACTAACCCAAAACAAAATTTTATTTTGAGATAGGTGTCGGGTGATTTGTGTTAAGAGTCACAGAATCCTAGAGAGATACAGCACTGAAACAGGCCCTTCGGCCCACCGAGTCCGCACCGCCCATCAACCATCCATTTATACTAATCCTACATTAATCCCATCTTTCCCTCTCACATCCCCACCTTCCCTCAATTTTCCTACCACCTACCGATACTAGGGGCATTTTTTACAATGGCCAAATTACCTATCAACCCCAAGTCTTTGGCATGTGGAAGGAAACCAGAGCACCCGGAGGAAACCCACGCGGTCACGGGGAGAACTTGCAAACTCCGCACAGGCAGTACCCAGAACCGAACCCGGGTTGCTGGAACTGTGAGGCTGCGGTGCTAACCACTGTGCCACCCTGTTCTCAAGAGTTAAGATCAAACAACTCCAAGTCTTTAGCTGTAGCACAAGCTTGATGCAGACAATTTGGCCTTTGATCTGTCCAATGTATTTTCTCCCCAATTCAGAAGGGCATCACTGCAGCAGTGAGACATTTTCTTTTTCCCACTGAGCACTATTGCAGCAAGAGTCAGACTGCCAACTGAGCATTAAATTAGGGAAGTCTTATCAGTGTTCCAAAGCCAAATGGGAATGGAGTTAAAGGTAGGCAAACTCATTTCACATGGGACCATTACTGCCAGCAGAGACTTCTAATCTCATCGTTTGTGATACACCAGATTGCAGAAGTAATGGAGTAGTCAGCTAATCTATGAAATCACCCAGTCCCATTGACTTTTGCTATTTTCATGTGACCTGTCATACTGCAGCCACAGTCATAGTGCCCAAATTGCTGCTTTGGCGTTCACAGCAAGAATTTCTGTAAAGGTCAAAAATTGAAATTTAAAATTTGACGGAAAAGTTTTATAACAGTCAGTTACTAAAACCCTCCCAGTCCCAAAGTCCTCAATGAAGCTCTACTGTAAAATTAAAAAGTTGAAGCAATACCTGCTGATCAAGCTCTGTAAGTGCAGCTTCCATTCGCTGCCCCTGTTTGGGCTTACTCGTTTCTTGAATAGTTTTTAACAAAGAAGATGGCTTCATCATGTTCAAGAATCGACAGAGATTAGAGATCTGGAGGAAAATGATATTTGCAAATTTACATTAACTGCAATCTCCTCCCACATGACAATCCACTTAGTGTACTATTAATATTTTAGTATAAGGTATTGCATTTTACCAGTTAATTAATAGAACTAGAGAATTCACAATTATTTGAACAGTCTGAAATTTAAGGTACAATGAATTGTACAGTGTTACAAATATCACTGCTGTATTAGGACATTACTCTTGAAGGCAAGGACAGCTGTGTTTTGTTCTAAATGGGGTGACTCCTGGCACCGCAGAGCATGCACAAAGCGATCACCGACGTCAGTGCATCCAAACATTGCCAGCTTACCAGTATGAATCCGCACAAGTGCACGGCACCATGCAATGACGTCAGACGTCATAACGAGAGTGTTGACTCACCCCTCAATGGCTGCGATCGCCATCTCCACCCAAACAGTACCCCGTTCCTGACAGCTCACTGCTCCAGCTGCCATTCCCGACTGCTTACCGCTTGATTCCTGCCTTGCCACGCAGCCCTCACTGTTCACCCCCTCCCTACTGCTTCTCCAGGCAGCGAGGCAGGGAGAAAGCAGTGGGAGGAAATGGCGAGAAGGCGCGGGAGAGAATGGCAGGACGGAGCACCGAGCAGCCAATCACAGGAGTGAGCAGGAAGTTGAATGCGGTAATTGAGGTGGCGATCACAGGAGTGAGCAGGAATGAAAAGTGGTGGTTGAGGTGGTGATTGTGGTGGGGATGGCGATCCCAGCTATTGAGGGATGAAGGGGTTTGGGTTCAATTCGTTTGTGTCAAACGAATTGCAGTGCCATCTTTATTACTGGCAGTTGCCCGACATGTCACAGACAGTGACGTTTCAGTCGATGAAGCTGCATTTGCGATTATGTAAGTACTGCACCATCTAGTAGTTACACTGTCAGCAAATGTAACCTTTTTTTATTCTTTCATGGGATGTGGGCATCGCAGGCTACGCCAGCATTTGTTGTCCATCCCTAATTGCCCTCGAGAAGGCAGTGGTGAGCTGCATTCTTGAACCGCTGTACTCCATCTGGTGCAGATACACCAACAGTGCTGTTAGGAAGGGAGTTCCAGAATTTTGTTCCAACGACCATGAAGAAACAGCGATATAGTTCCAAGTCAGGATTGAGAATCTTGTAGGGGAGCGTGCAGATAGTGCTGCTCCCCTACGTGTCCTGCTCGTCTTTCTAGGTGGAAAAGGTCACAGGTTTGGAAGATGCTGTCGAAAGAGGCGTGGTGAGTTGCTGCACTGCATCTTGTAAATGATACACACTGCTGCCACTGTGCATTGGTGGTGGAGGGAGTAAATGTTGAAGGTAGTGGATGGAATGCCAATCAAGTGGGCTGCTTTGTCCTGGATGGTGTCGAGCTTTTTGACTGTTGTTGGAGCTGCACCCATCCAGGTAAGCGGGGAGTATTCCATCACACTCCTGACTTATGCCTTGTGGACAGGCTTCGGGGAGTCAGGAAGAGGCTTACCCGCTGCAGAATTTCCAGCCTCTGACCTGTTCTTGTAGCGACAATATTTATGTGACTGTTCCAGTTCAGTTTCCGGTCAATAGTAACCCCCAGGATGTTGATACTGGGGAGATTCAGCAATGGTAATGCCGTTGAATGTCATGGGGAGATGATTAGATTCTCTTCTTGGAGATGGTCATTGCCTGGCACTTGTGTGGCACGAATGTTACTTGCCACTTATCAGCCCAAGCCTAAATGTTGTCCAGGTCTTGCTGCATATGGACACTGGCTGCTTCAGTATCTGAGGAGTTGCAGATGGTGAACATTGTGCAATGATCAGCAAGCATCCCCAGTTCTGACTTTATGATGAAGGGAACATCATTGATGAAGCAGCTAGATTACTACCCTGAGGAACTCCTGCAATGATGTCCTGGAGCTGAGATGATTGGCCTCCAACAACCACAACCATCTTGCTTTGTGCTAGACATGACAGCTTTCCCCTTTGATTCTCACTGACTTCAGCTTGGGTTCCTTGATGCCATACTCTGTCAAATGCTGTCTTGATATCCAGGGCAATCACTCTCACCTCAAGTCTTAAGTTCAGCTCTTTTGTCCATGTGCGGACCAAGGCTGTAATAAGGTCGGGAGCAGAGCAGCCCTGGCAGAACCTAAACTTAGTCATGTGCAACTTATGGCTTAAGTGGCGACACATTCCATCACTTCGCTGATGATCAAGAGTAGACAGATGGGGCGGTAATTGGCTGGATTACATTTGTCCTGCTTTTTGTGGATAGGACATACCAAGACAATTTTCCACATTGCTAGGTAGATGCCAGTGTTGTAGCTGTACTGGAACAGCTTGGCTAAGGGCACGGCTAGTGTTGCAGCACAAGTCTTCAGTACTGCAACTAGGATATTGTCAGGACCCATAGCCTTTGCAGTATCTAGTGCCTTCAGCCATTTCTTGATATCACAGAGTGAATCGGATTGGCTGAAGACTAGCCTCTGTGATGCTGGGGACCTCAACAGGAGGCAGAGATGGATCATCCACTCGGCACTTCTGGCTGAAGATTGTTGCGGATGCTTCAGCTTTGTCTTTTGTACTGATGTACTGGACTTCCCATCATTGAGGATGGGGATATTAGTGGAGCATCCTCCTCCTGTTAGTTGTTTAATTGTCCTGCATGCAGCCAGACTGCAGAGCTTTGACTGATTTTTTTTATTCTTTCATGGGATATGGGCATCGCAGGCCAGGCCAGCATTTATTGCTCATCCCTAATTGCCCTTGAACTGAGTGGCTTGCTAGGCCATTTTGAGGGCATGTAAGAGTTAACCACATTGCTGTGGATCTGCAGTCACATGTAGGTCAGACCAGGTAAGGACAGCAGATTTCCTTGCCTAAAGGACATGAGTGAACCAGATGGGTTTTTACAACAATCGACAATGGTTTCATGGCCATCATTAGACTAGCTTTAAATTCCAGATTTATTAATTGAATTCAAATTCCACCTTCTGCTGTGGTGTGATCTGAACGCATGTCCCCAGAGCAATACCTGGGTCTCTGGGTTACTAGTCCAGTGACAATACCAGTACCCCACCGCCTCCCTGTTGGTTGTGGGATTACTTAGCTCTTGTCGATTGTATGCTGCTTCTGCTATTTGGCACGCAAACAGTCCCGTGTTATAGCTTCACCAGGCTGACACTCCATTTTTAAGCATGCCCTGTGCTGCTCCTGGCATAATCTCCTTCATTCCTCATTGAACCAGGGTTGATCCCTTGGCTTGATCATAATGGCAGAGGGGGATATGCTGGGTCATGAGGTTATAGATTGTGGTTGAATACAATTCTGCTGCTGCTGATGGCCCACAGCACCTCATGGATGTGCAACTTTGAACTGCCAGATCTGTTCTCAATCTATCCCATTTAGCACGGTGGCAGTGCCACAACATAATGGAGGGCATCCTCAGTGAGAAGACAGGACTTTGTTTTCACAAGGATTGTGCGATGGTCACTCCTACAAACACTGTCATGGTCAGATGCATCTGGTGAGGACGAGGTCTAGTAGGTTTTTCCCTCTTGTTGGTTTCATCACCGGCCATAGGCCCAGTCTGGTAGATATGTCCTTTAGGACTTGGCCAGCTCAATTAGTAGTGGTGCTACCAAGCCATTCGGTGATGGACACTGAAGTCCCCACCCAAAGTACATTCTGTGCCGTTGCGACCCTCAGTGCTTCTTCCCAGTGGTGTTCAACATTGAGCAGTACTGATACATCAGCTTTTGAAAAAATTATTCATTCATGGAATGTGGGCTTCGCTGGCTAGGCCAGCATTTATTGTCCAACCCGAATTGCCCTCGAGAAGGTGATGGTGAGCTGCCTTCTTGAACCGCTGCAGTCCTTGGGGTATAAGTACATCAACAGTGCTGTTAGGAAGTGTTCCAGGATTTTGACCCAGCAACTGTGAAAGGACAGCGAAATAGTTCCAAGTCAGGATGGTGTGTGGCTTGGAGGGGAACTTGCAAGTGGTGGTGTTCCCATGCATCTGCTGCCCTTGACCTTCTATTTGGTAGATGTCGCAGGTTTGGAAGGTGTTGTCAAGGTGAGGGACGGAGGTAGGTGGTAATCAGCAGGAGGTTTCCTTGCCCATGTTGGACCTGATGCCATGAGACTTCATGGGATCCAGAATTAATGTTGAGGACTCCCAAGGCCACTCCCTCTCAACTGTACACCACTGAGCCACCACCTCTGGTGGGTGTGTCCTGCTGGTGGGACAAGACATATCAAAGACTGGTGATGGTGCTGTCTGGGATATTGTCTGTAAAGTATAATTACGTGAGTATGACTGTCAGGCTGTTGTTTGAATAGACTATGGGACAGCTCTCCCAATTTTGACACAAGCCCCCAGATGTGAGTAAGGAGGACTTTGCAGGGTCGACAGGGCTGGGATTGCCGTTGTCGTTTCTGGTGCCTAGGTAATATAGACACATTACATTTGTAGATGCCTTTGGTTAGGTTAAAGTCAGTCATCCCAGGGCAGATTTCTGACATTCCTTTTTGACAAAGCAGATCCTGCTCTTCTCAAGGCTTGGTCACACGCTCAGCTCACTTGTCTTCGCAATTTTTAATTGTCTAGATTTGGGCTGCTTTTGAAATGAAAATACCTTTGGCATACATCCTGGCTTGGAGTCAAGTCATGGGCTGTGCCAAATGCTCGGCCTCTCATCTGAAGATTTCTTTAATTAGGATCATTTTGTCACTTGATCACATTGTGAATTGCTTAGAATGCCATTCTGGGATTTTATTGCACTCTCTATATAACTAGACTTCATTCATGTAAAAGTTACTGCTACTCTTTCTCATCAGCCCACTCAAAGCTTAGGTAAGCAGAATCTGAGGGGCACAGATTCAAACTAGCAAACAGCAAACTTGAGATCAGGAAGTTCTCCACAGAAGGTGATCAATACAGGGAATGGACCCCCAGGAGGAAAATTTAGGTAAAGATTCTGGAATCATTTAAGAAACAATGGATGCCATAACACGTGGTTTGGGGGGGCGGGGTTGCAATTTTAACAAATAGATGAGTTATGATTTATGGAATGGTTTTCCTCATCTGTATCTATCATGCAATCTTAAAGATCAGAGGTGCTCATTTTCCATGAGCCATTTTAATTCACATTTGCAATAGAACTAGTCCACTGCAAGGCTCCGACATGTCTAAAAGCTATGCTACAGAGGGTCTTGATTTATCCCATGTGGCTCCAGAACAGATACATCACAAGCAAAAGCACTTTCAGCAGCCACGAAAATATTAATATTCAGCGCATACCTAAGCTTACAGAATCAGAATTCTGAAGTGCAGACGACCAGTCAGCTAGTTGTGTCTGTGCCGAGTGCCTGAAAGCTATCTATCTGTTCTCAATGCATTTTTAAATGTTTCTTAAAGGCCATTACGGATTCTGCATCCACCGCTGGTTCCGATAAAGCAATCCATGGTTTAACAACTACTGCAGATAGACATTTGTGCTCACCCATTGCTTTGATCTTAAATGTAAGCCCTCTAGTTACTAACTTAGCAACTAATGGAAATAATTTTCCCTATTTCCCTCATTAAAAGCCTTCAAAATTGTGAACATGTCTATCAATTTCCTCTCATCCCTCTTTGCTCTAATGAAGAGTCCCACTTTCTTTACTCTAGCCTCTCCAAACGATAGACCACCATCCCCACCCCTGGTATTAAGCAGGTGAATCGCTTCAGAACAGTCCACACTGCTGAGACATCCTTCCAAAAGTAAGGTGCTCAAAACTGGACACTGTTATACTGCAGCCTAACCAATGATTTTTAAAGGTTTCGCATGAGCACTCTGCATTTTGTACTTGATGCCTTCATTCCTAAAACTTGGAATCCTATTATGTGCTTTTTAAAAAAAAAAAATAACAGCTTTATCAACTTTTCACTTTTAAGTATTTGTCTATCTGAACCCTCAAGCCTCATGGCTCCTCCATTATAAGATATCATTTAATGTACATATCCTCAATCTTCCTCCCAACTTAAAATTTAATAGAGAAATAAGTTGTTAAGACATCTTTCTGCCCAACCCATTTCCTTTTGCTGCTTGCAGTTTCCCCCACAGTTAAACACTCCCTATTTGATGACCTGCCTCAGCACTCAAAATGATAGTGAAAAAATAGCGTGGTAAACCTCAAAAATGAAAACATTACAGGAACTAGCATGGTTAATTTGAAGATGCACATACTGTACTTCTATCTACATCTATGTATTGTCAACAAAATGAAACTGCATCTCGTACCTTCAAATCTGGATCCTTTGGTACATACATGGATCCTTTGTCCAGAAGTTTTGAAATGATCACCAGGCTAAGGTGCCTTCTCAGTTGCCTACAAAAATATAAGCCCATTAAATTATAAATCACTATAATGTTAAGAATTCTGATCCAATACTATTCCATACACCATTCCTTACTCCCAATTCTGTAATTTTTCAGGAGTGAATAGTTTTAAAGCCAACGTAAGCAGTCTGAAATTATACAGCAGTACCTCCACATGGACTGTAACAATTCAAGCAGCTCACCACCATCTTCTCATGGGCAATTAGGACAATAAATGCACCTCATATCTTAATGAATTTAAAAAAGCATGTACATGCAAACATGATTGTCAGCAGTGTTGCATGGGACCAGTGTGGCGTACCCGCTGATGACTGAACTATACACTGAAAGGGAGGAAATATTAGCTGTTTTAGCAGACTTAAAAGTGGATAAATCCACAGGCCCAGGTGAGATGTATCCCAGGTTGTTATGTGAGGCAAGGGAGGAGATAGCAGGGGCTTTGACACAAATTTTCAAATCCTCTCTGGCCACAGGAGAGGTACCAGAGGACTGGAAGACAGCGAATGTGGTACCATTATTCAAGAAGGGTAGCAGGGATAAACCAGGTAATTACAGGCTGGTGAGTCTAACAATGGTGGTTGGGAAAATATTGGGGAAAAAATTCTGAGGGACAGGATTAATCTCCATTTGGAGAGGCAGGGAATAATCAGGGATAATCAGCATGGTTCTGTCAGGGGGAGATCGGGTCTTACTAACTTGATTGAATTTTGAGAAGGTGACGAGATGTGTCGATGAGGGTAACGCAGTAGATGGAGTACACATGGATTTCATGAAGGCTTTTGATAAGGTACCGCATGGGAGATTGGTCAAGAAGGTAAGAGCCCATGGGATCCAGGGCAATTTGGCAAATTGGATCCAAAATTGGCTTAGTGGCAGGAGGCAGAGAGTAATGGTCGAGGGCTGTTTTTGCAATTGGAAGCCGATGACCAGTGGTGTACCACAGGGATCGGTGCTGAGACCCTTGCTGTTTGTAGTGTACATTAATGATTTAGACATGAATCTAGGAGGTATGATCAGTAAGATCGCAGATGACACAAAAATTGGTGGTCTAAATAGTGAGGAGGAAATTCTTAGATTACAGGGAAATATGGATGGGCTGGTAAGATGGGCGGAGCAGTGTCAAATTGAATTTAATCCTGAGAAGTGTGAGGTAATGCTTTTTGGGAGGACTAACTAGGCAAGGAAATATACAATGGATGGTAGGACCCTAGGAAGTACAGAAAGTCAGAGGGACCTTGGTGTACTTGTCCATAGATCAGTGAATTTCACAGCACAGGTAGATAAGGTGGTTAGGAAGGCATACAGGATACTTGCCTTTATTAGCCGAGGCATAGAATATAAGAGCAGGGAGGTTATGATGGAGCTGTATAAAACGCTGGTTAGGCCACAGCCGGAGTACTGTGTACATTTCTGATCGCCACACTATAGAAAGGATGTGATTGCACTGGAGAGGGTGCAGAGGAGATTCACCAGGATGTTATCTGGTCTGGAGCATTTCAGCTTATAAGAGAGACTGAAAAGGCTCGGGTTGTTTTCCTTGGAGCAGAGAAGGCTGAGGGGGTGACATGATTGAGGTGTACAAGATTATGAGGGGCATTGACAGATTAGATAGGAGGAAACTTTTTCCCTTAGCGGAGGGGTCAAGAACCAGGGGGCATAGATTTACGGTAAGGGGCAGGAGGTTTAGGGGGGGATTTGAGGAAACATTTTTTCACCCAGAGGGTGGTTGGAATCTGGAGCGCACGGCTTGAAGAGGTGGTGGAGGAGGCAGGAATCCTCACAACATTTAAGAAGTATTTAGATGAGCACTTGAAATGCCATAGCTTACAGGGCTACGGGCCAAGTGCAGGAATATGGGATTAGAATAGTTGGGTGCTGTATGGCTGGCACAGACACAATGGGCCTGTTTCTGTGCTGTATAACTCTGACTCTAGACAGGTTTCTCTTCTAACAGTTCAAAAATACAAATAGAGCTGAAACAAACAGTAATTTGCCAGGGTGGGAGTGAAGAAAAAGAGGTATTGTGGAAGGGGGGGCGGGGGGGGGGGAGGGGTTGGTAACAAGGAGGAGCAAGGAAGAGTTACATCAGCATCAAAATTGCCATTCCCTCCTTACACCAAATTATTGTATACACTATCTTAGTGCAAGGTCCATCCCACATTTGCAGGTGACAAAAACCGCATTAAGATGCATTTTACAGTAATGAATAAAAATTATACTTCTAGCTCAAGGCCCCTAGTCTCGGGTGGGGGGGGGGGGGGGGGGTAGAGAGGACTTGCACTTTAACTCCTCCAATTTAGACCCAATAATTTAACTTGACCAAGGAAAATATGCCTGCACATTATACTACACCTTTAAGAAAAAACAGTTGAGATTTAGGAAGCATCCACTTAGTTCCAAAAAAAAAAAATCAGCATCAGGAGAGTTTGTTAACGGCATCTAGCTTCAGAAAAATCAGTTATTAAAATGTACTCATTCCTTTAGCCCCTTAACTATCACACTGGCCTGAGGAGAAAGCAGCTCAGAGATCTGGAAGCACATCATCTATCCATCCCACCCACCTCCCCCGCAAATTTGTGACAGTTGGTCAGAAACCTACAGGTGGAAAAGAAATATTGAAACACAAAATATTGAATTTAGCGACTAAGTTTACAAAACCAAGGTGGCAGATAAAGTTAAAATATAGATCAAGCCTCAATCTAATTGATTAACCGAACAGACTCAAGGGGCTCAATGGCCTATTCCTTCTCTTAACTGTCGTGGCAACCATATGCCACAGAAATGTTGGGAGAACACTATCCACTTTTAGGACAATCAGAAATAAGAGTGTGTTCTGGGATATGACTAGTTCCCTGGTTGCTTTCTCCTGTGATCTGATGGGTTGAGCAGACACCAGGCTCTAGTTCTCATTAACATTACCGTTCTATAACAGAACGTGTAGCGCCATGCATTACCTGCCTCGTGTAGAGAAATCTGGTAGCAGCTGAACCAGGTACAAAAGATTATGATGATGTTCTGATAAGTCACTTAGAATCATGCAGAGCTCGAACATCTGTTTAAAACCAAGGTAGCTCGTCAAAACCACATGCAAATATAACCATCAGCACAGAAACACAAGTCATTTTGTTTTACATTAAATATCTAGTGCTGACAAATATAACCCAAGTAAAAAATGAATTGCATCACATTATCTTTCATTACTCAAATTCTTCCAAGATAATTAAATGAAGCAGGATATTGTAACAACTATAATTCAAAATATTTACTTGCAAACTCATACTAAAACAATGTAGAGTTTACACTTACACAGAATGCTTTCCAGGCAGTGACTATGAATTAGTAGTTTTGAGGTGTTAGTGCTGTGGTTTATCTATACACCTTCATGAGGTTTCCTGCTTCTAATCACTCCCTGGTGTACATACTGCGCAGTCGATATAGTTGATTTCATAGGGATGGTATGATATAGCCTCAGAATTTTTGATTACTGGGACAACAAAATAGCCAACTGTCCTGAAGGATTAACTGTTGTGACAGATACAAGTTTAGTGCATTATAATTAATACTTGATAACCAGGAAGCAGTATCGTTATGAACGCTGGACTTTGTAGTATGATTATGTTTTTAATGTTGTGTAAGGAGGATTCAGAGGAGACATGTGACCTCACACCAACTCAATCTGGAAACAAAACAGAGGTCCTGGTTACCATGTGAACAAGGAACCCAGATCAAAGACCCTTTTTGAAAGCAGAATGCAAGGTTGCAACACCTGAAGAACAATGGGTTTCGTTCTCAGACTTCCAGATCGTAAACAGGGAGCCAGGGCTCTAAAAGTGGAAATTCAGTTTCAAATTTTTAACACCTGGAAACAAAGGAAGGTGTTTCTGCTGTGGCCAGACTTATGGACTCTGCATACTGAAAAAGGCAATTGCCTATGGACTTTTGATTCTGTATAGATTCAACAGGCTACAGGCTTTCAGAAGTCTGGAGGTTGTAAAGACGACCGGAAGACACAAAGACCAGCAGTGGCAGCCTCAGAAGACAGGGAGAGAACACATCTGGTCTCAGAACACTGATACAGTGAAAGGCTGCTAAGACATGAGTTCAATTCGAAAGCTGAGGTTTGCGGAGGGGAAAAAACCCACAGGGTCACCAGAGATTTCCTTATTCAGAGAAATCCAGGTCAAAAGTGCTAAGAAGTAAGCCAAGAGAACAAGGACTGGTAGATCCAACCCATCGCAACTGGATGGAGCTTGGGACTTTTAACTGCAAAAATATTGCTTCAATGAGGATACTGTATCGTATAAATGTGGAGTAAGGTTTCCAAGCATTTAAATAAAATAAAAAAAGACCTTTCTCTGTAATTTAGTGTATTGGCTACTTACAAAGAACTGTTTATGTTGATTTTTATTTTTGTTACAGTAAAAGTTTAAAATGTGAAATTTTGTCATGAAATTCTTGAAATTGGTCTGCGGAGCTCATTTATCAACAATCTCACCGAGAGAGAGATACCATATAGTTATATGATCTATGTTGACATACTTACCACGTAATTTTTTTTATACACTGAAGGTTAATACAAATTGACCATTAAACCAACAAAGAACAGATTAGATAATCTTGGGATTTTGTGCATTCATTTACAACATGGTAGAACATCGTAGAGATGTGTGACATAAACAACCAGCATAATCTACATAAAACATGATAAGAGCTTAACACCCACTTCTGTAAAGCTACACTACTCCTGCTTCAACCATTGCAGGTAAAGTGCAACACTCCAGAACTACATTTTTCAGAACAGACAGAAGCCAAGAGATGCTTACCTACTGAAAAATATTATTCATTCAAGATGCTACAGAATTTTTGTTGTCAACAACAGTTTTAGGGAGTTAAGTTTTGTGCGCTCATCTCATCAATCTGTTCCTTACCCTGGATTCTTCCCTTCAATTGCGTATTTCTTAATCATGTAATGGAATTCTCCCCTAACTAAACATAAGTGTACAGAAATGAGTGATATTTCCTTTTTTAAATGGGTCTGGTTTCAAAGTAACATTCGCGCCACACAAGTGCCAGGCAATGGTCACCTCCAGGAGAGAATCTTTTTTGTTTTTAAAAAGAGATACAGCACTGAAACAGGCCCTTCGGCCCACCAAGTCTGTGCCGACCAACAACTACCCATTTATACTAACCTTACAGTAATCCCATATTCCCTACCTACACTAGGGGCAATTTACAATGGCCAATTTATCTATCACCTGCAAGTCTTTGACTGTGGGAGAAAACCAGAGCACCCGGCGAAAACCCATGTGGTCACAGGGAGAACTTGCAAACTCCGCACAGGCAGTACCCAGAAACGAACCCGGGTCCCTGGAGCTGTGAGGCTGCGGTGCTAACCACTGCGCCACCCATCTAACCATTTTCCCAACATTCAATGGCATTACCATCACTGAATCCCCCACTATCAATATCCTAGGGGGTTACCATTGACCAGAAAATGAACCGGAGTAGCCATATAAATACCATGGCTACATGAGCAGGTCAGAGGTTAGGAATCCTGCAACACGTAACTCACCTCCTGACTCCCCAAAGCCTGTCCATCATCTACAAGGCACAAGTCAAGAGTGTGATGGAATACTCTCCACTTGCCTGGATGGGTGCTGCTCCAACAACACTCAAGAATCTCAACACCATCCAGGACAAAGCAGCCCGCTTGATTGGCACCCCATCCACAAATATTCACCCCCTCCACCACTGACGCACAGTGGCAGCTGTGTGTACCATCTACAAGATGCACTGCAGCAACGCACCAAGGCTCCTTAGACAGCACCTTCCAAACCCGCGACCTCTACCATCTAGATGTACAAGGGCAACAAATGCATGGGACCAAGTTCCCCTCCAAGCCACACACACCATCCTGACTTGGAACTATATCGCTGTTCCTTCACTGTCACTGGGTCAAAATCCTGGAACTCCCTTCCTAACACTGAGTGTACCTACCTCACATGGACTGCAGCCGTTCAAGAAGGCAGCTCACCACTACCTTCTCAAGGGCAATTAGGGATGGGCAATAAATGCTGGCATAGCCAGCGATGCCCACATCCCATGAATGAATAAAAAAATAAAAACCTTGACTTTGCACATAAAAATTACATTAATACATTTGTAACCTTGATCAATAAAGTTGGGAACTTGGAATGACCATAGATTTCTTTTTTAAAAAATCTTAATCTCAAATGCAACTTGCTCGCCAGCAGCATAGAGTAGATTTCAACAAATGGGTGGGCCAATCAATCTGGTCTTGCTAAGACCATACAATTTTATTGTGCATCGATAAATGCAACGAAGTAAAATGTTACGCACTGGAGGGAGCAGGTAACACAAGTGCATTAACACGCTTGTGATCTGAACTCAAATCTAAAAACTAACAGGATGAAAGTCTCATCGCTTCAGGTTAAATTGAAGGAAGTTTTCTCCCTCTGAGAGATGAAAGAATCCCACATAAAATGGTGCTGGAGCACAAATAATCCAGTTTCAAGTACGCTTGGGTCCACATCACAAACATGCTTACAATTACCACCAAATAGGAAGTGATACGACACCATTGCTGCTCCATTAAACAGCACAAGAGGAAAAAAAAAATCACATGGGAGTCGGGGGATGTTTTTCTAAGATTATAGTTTAAAAAATAGTGTCAGGCAGAATTTATTCTGCAATACACCATGCCTGACCTGGCAGTGCCTTAATATGTCAGTGCACCTAGTTGGAATATTTCTTTACTCAAATCATTTTTAAATTAATGCAATTAATTTCATGCATCTCTGTTAAATCATTCTTACCTTTGTACTCCACTGCTGGACATTGTTAAGAAGATTGTCCAGCAAACACTGAAAATCTTTTAAAGGAGTTAGTTGCAGCTCTCGTTCAAGGCTGATTCTGCCCAACATGCTTATCAGCAACACTAATTCTTTATCAGAATACGCTTCAGGGCAAATGGAGGTACAAAGCAATAGAAACTAGTGGAATTAAAAAACAAAACAGGCATGTTACTCCAGAGAACAGCAAGTTCAACGAAGCAAAGATCTTAAATTGCCAGAAGACATTTTGTTGATTTGAACTTCCCTATTGGACCCTCTGCAAGCAAATTATCCATGATTAAACACTGAACATAACAGATCCCCAAGCTGTGATCCTGCCCTACTTAGATCATAGTTTCATCTCAAGCTAGCTGGTGACCAATAAAGATGCTAATTTGAAGACACGAGTTTTTTTTTGCTGCAGTCTTTGCATATTCAGTACAAGGCAAGCTTGTTTTTCCTTAAAAAGCTCACCAAATTACATAGTTAATTCAGACACCATTTCCCCAAGGAGGAAGAAAGCAAGGTAGCAATCATCCATTAACGATGAAAATAATAGCACAAACTACATTTTATTGCAATGCAATAGGAAGTGGATTTAATTAGAGCCACTGAATCAGAATAACCCTGAAGAGATACATTTTCTGTTAATATAATGGACATGAAATAAGAGACAGATTTACCTTAACTACATTCTTTATGCCAAACTCTGGCAGAGAGCTGAAGATGGGATCTCTCTGGGAGGCTGGCGCATTATCCTTTGAATAATTTTCCTTATAATTTTGTAGACCAGACCTAGAAACAGAAACAATGAATGATATATAAATGATAACTGAATATAAATGATGAAAAATACTGCATAAAGCTTAGTTTCTAGTGATTTCCTTCTACAGGTGGCCAAGTATGTTGCAGTAGGGTAAAATCAGGAAGATTCACCATCTACAGGAAAGACAGGGAGAAAATGGAACAGGCAAAGGAAGAACCAGACCTGCGAGTCATCCAAACTAGTGGGAAACTGCCTGCCCACCCACCAACCCCTCACCCCAATCCAGTGCTTCAAAATACTACCAACATCTCTAACAAAGATACAAAAAAAAAAGCTAACAGAGTGCTGATGGAAATTCTTCAGTGCAGGTATGCACTCGGCAGAATCTTTCATAAAATAGCACTTTGGGGCGAGTAATTTGAGACATGACATGCTAAATGCAACATGCTTGGGAGATAAACTGCGATTTTGAGCCTATGGTTCCGAAAGTTTGCCACCACTGGGGTTTTTCTCATTTCATTTCTGAGCCTGTTGAAAACAATTGCCATCATTTGTCAACTTCATTACCATTGTATCATGCAACTAGCAGGGTGGTAGGTGAACTAGATGGACGTTGGTCTTTTTTCATCTAGAATTCCAATGTTTCTATTGAGTCTCAGGCCAAACTTCTGTACATGACAGAAGTGGAAAGCCAATTAGCATCAGCTGACAAGTCTAGCTGCTATTGATGCAAGATGTTTGAATACACATTTGCATCTACCTAATACCTTGAAATAGCTAAATACAGTAGTATGGCAAAGGTGTCAGCACTGTATTGACCAAAGATTGCTCTGAGGTAATGAGACTTTTAAAAACGAAGATTGGAAAACAAATGACAGCTCAACTATGAACAGAATTTATTAACTTACAATATATCCTCTTCAGAGAAGTCTGGCTGAAGGTGCTCCAATGGAAACAAAGTGCCAAACTGTGCTCCCAGGTTGAGAAAGACAGCAACTATATCCTTGAGACTTGGAGTCCAAACCTTGAACTCACTGGTGCCATCCTTAACTAACAGAAGTTAGGAAAACACTGTTAGAAGCCAATTGTTACTGTTGGGTCATTTGCAGGCTACAGAAATATAACCAGTATTCAAGTTTTAATGCCATGGTGTATGAACAAAGAACAAAAAAGTACAGCACAGGAACAGACCATTCGGCCATCCAAGCCTGCGCCGATCTTGATGCCTGCCTAAACTAAAACCTTCTGCACTTCCGGGGACCGTATCCCTCTATTCCCATCCTATTCATGTATTTGCCAAGATGCCTCTTAAATGTCACTATCGTACCTGCTTCCACCACCTCCCCCGGCAGCAAATTCCAGGCACTCACCACCCTCTGTGTAAAGAACTTGCCTCACACATCCCCTCTAAACTTTGCCCCTCTCACCTTAAACCTATGCCCCCTACTAACTGACTCTTCCACCCTGGGAAAAAGCTTCTGACTATCCACTCTGTCCATGCCGCTCATAACTTTGTAAACCTCTATCATGTCGCCCCTCCACCTCCGTCAGTTTTATAATTATACGCCAAGCTTGTGGTTTTATAATTATATGCCAAGCGAGAAAGTTAGTTTCATCGACAGATCCAAACAACGTTTTAGTTCCAAGAATCAAACCTTAAATCCTTTGGCACAACCGCTACTACGATAACACAAGCTTCAAGCAGTTAAGAGGGGTTACTTGCTTCATTAAGTCTGCTCTGCCATTTTCTCAGCCATGGCAGCAACTTCATGCTCTCCCATCTCTTGACAGTGTTAATTCCCTCCTTTTCAAACTCCATGACTGATTCACTATGTCATACTGGGGTCTGGACAGAGTAGATCGGGAGAAACTGTTCCCATTGGAAGAGGGGTCAAGAACCAGAGAACACAGATTTAAAATGATTGGCAAAAGCAGGAACTACGACATGAGGAAAAAAAATTAAGCAGCGAGTAGTTAGGATCTGGAATGTACTGCAAGTGTGGTGGAAGGCGATTCAATCGTGGCTTTCAAAAGAGAATTGGATAATTATCTGAAGCAAAAAAAACTTGCAAGGCTACGGGTAAAAGGCAGGTGAGTAGGACAAAGTGAGTTGCTCTTGCAGAGAGCTGGCATGGAAACGACAGGCCGAATGACGACCTTCTGTGCATACTATATACGAAGTATATTATACCACACAATGAATTTTCTGGATCAAACTTCAATTCTTATGTTTCCTTGTTCTTGACTCCTCTGCTAGAGGGAAGTCTTTCTTTCTGTCAGTTATATTTTCTGTATCAATCATGAATAATACCGCTTGCAATGAACCCAAGTAACAGAGCATCAGCGTCCTTAAAAGATTGATGCTTTCCACCAGCACAATTAACCCTTTGTTTTACAAGAAAAACAACTAACCAGTATCATGGACTGTGGAAGGTAGAGTCAGATTGAACTTAAATCATAATTAATTACTATATCAATTAGTTGTGAAAGATTGATTGCGGTGGTGTAAAGGTGAATTTTTGCACGGCAGCTGGACTTTGAAATCCTAACATTTGGTTATAGCCATTTACAGCCCTTCTGATCGCTCTCCAGTACAGTCTTTCATCTGGTGTGAAAGTCTTCCTGGGTGCAGGAAGAGGGAATTAAGCAACACATGGTAACTTCTGGCGTTGGAATGTGTACTGAAAATAACTATAGATACTTGCAGGACGGGAGGTGGCTATACAGCCCTTGGTTCAGCTCTTTGTTAGAGCAATCCAGACTAATCTCAACCTTTTATATTCCTGTTCCTAATAGCTACCCAATCTTATTTAAATTGAAATCAAGAGTATAAATATAGCCTAATTGACTATTTGGTCCAGTGATTAATTGTAGAGCCCCAGCAAAATGGAGCAAACTCAGTAAAAAACAAAGATTTTTCTAACTCAGTATCATACCCACAGAAATTTTGCTTCAATGCATCATGCATTGCAATTCAATGCAATGCAATGCTCAACCACCCCCATCCTTCCTACAAAGAAAACCTGCGCTTTTTTTATCCCCCCGACATGAACACTTTTTTTTCATAAAGTTTCATTTTCCAGACTGTGGTTGTATAACTCACCTAGTCTATTGGCAGCATTAGTGCAGATGTCCCAAAGTGCTTTGAAAATGTGCACTGAAGCAATGTAATCTGAATGAATAGTCATCATCTGCAAAACAAAAGTTTCAACCTGTGTTATTTACAAGGCAGAACTGTACATTGCCAAATCTTGTATTGGCTCAAGGGAATTGTTGTGGCAAATGAATTAATTGCTCAGATATCTGCTTTTTCATTTCGTCTGGTGCTTTTTAAATTGAAAAACTGAAGTGTCTGAACAACAAATCATTTTAACATGACAGCTTGCATTTATTTAGCACCTTTAAAGTAGAAAAAATGTCCAAAGGTGCTTCAGAGGCATAATCAGACAAAAATGGTTGCCAAGTCATAGAGGCTGAGATTTGGATGGGTAACCAAAAACTTGGTGAAAGAGATGGGTTTTGAGGAGGAGGAGGAGCTGGAAAGACGGGTGAAGTTAAGGAATTAAGAGTTTGGGAGCGATACAGCTGAAAGTTGGGGTAGGGAGAAATACCATGCACAGAAGACCAAATTCTCAGGAGCAGAGAATCTGGGAGGATTGTAAAGTGAAATGTTATCAAGACTGGCATGGCTGAGGTCATGAAAGGTCCTAAGCAAGAGGATATAACCATAAATTGAAGGCACTGTTGAACTGGAAGCCAATATAGAAGCACCAAGAATATTGTTAGGACCAGTTGAGAAAGAGGTCTAGGGTTCCATTTCAGCCTTCACCTGGTCTTACTCTAACAGGGTTTTTTTTTTAAAAACAGTGTATTTAACTCCCCCTTGGTGAATCCTTGTTCACTGTTTTCCAATTATAAGGTAAAGAAATGAGGACAACAGGCTTTCATCGATTTAAAGAACGGTGAAATTTTATTAAATGTAAACTCCAATTCAGTTGAAGCCTACGGATACATGACACGTCCACGTATACACGATACACACATGCAAATAGAGACAGAAAAGAGAAGAAAAATTCAAGTGGAAAGGCTTGAGGCAATCTCTGAAGAGTTGTTGTTAACAGTTCTTTGAGTTTACTGTTCAGTCCTTTTGTAGGTAGATCTTGCTTTTCGGAGGGGCCCAGTATTTTTAAACCTTGCTCACTGTTCGAAACTTCTCTCTCTTGGGGTTCGTGTGTCTTCAGTCGGTTTTTGGAGTTCGGTGAGAAAGAGATGGGAGCAGACAGGAGGGGCTGTGGCAAGCCAGCCAGGAGAGGTCTTTTCAATCCAAGAGCAAAAAGCTTTCTGCCAGTTCAAACACTGGCTCTACAACTTAAAACTCCCCAAGTTGGCCAGCAGGGTAGTCACGTGACCAACTGGTATAACCACTTCTGGCTTTATGCATTGCGTGGGTCAGGGAATGGTCCTTTGTCTACAAACACTGTTCTACAAAAATGCCTTTTCCAGCCAGGGGCCTGGCAACCCCTTGTAACAGGCCTTCTCTTCTTGAAATTTAATCTCCGTGTGGCGAAATTAATGTGCCTCATTCTTGGCAGGTGGGGGCCTGCATGACAATATGTACATATTTGCTGAAGCATTTGCCTACATAGGTAGCTGCACTGCAAAGTACTATACAAAAGCAAATTCTAAGTGACAGCACTGCAACAAATCTAGCTATCATACCATAACGCTTAAGATTAAGACAAAAAAAACCCTATAACCTCAAATCAACTCATACAGATATTAATATATTTCTATCCATTCCATCATGAAGACCCATTTCCTAATTCAATTATTCACTGTTCTCCTTGCTGGCCTGCCATCCTCCACTGCTATATACTCACAACTTGTCCAAAATTCTGTTGCAAGCATCTTAGCCCAAATCAGGCCAAGTCCCAACAATTTGTATTTATATAACGCCTTTAGCATAGTAAAATGTCCTAAGGCGCTTCACAGATGGATTATAAAACAAAATATGACCCCAAGTAACCTAAGGACATATTAGGGCAGATGACCAAAATTTAGGTCAAGGATACATTCTAAGGACTGTCTAAAGGAGGAAAGAGTGATTGACAGGCGCAAATTCCAGAACTTAGAACCTACGCAGCTGAAGGCACAGCCATCAATGGTGGAACAATTAAAAACTGAGATGCTCAAAAGTCCAGAATTAGAGAAGCATAAAGATCTTGGAGGATTAGGGCTGGAGGAAATTATCAAGATAGAGAAGGGCAAAGCCAAGGAAGGATTTGAATGCAAGGATGAGTGTTATAAAATTGTGGCATTGTTTAACCGGGAGTCAGTGTAGGTCAGTGAGCACGGGGATGATAGGTAAATGGCATTTGGTGCAAGTCAGGACATGGGCAGCAGTTTTGGACTACCTCAACTTTACGGAGGGTACAACGTCTTCAGGTGTGTGTTGGAATAGTCAAGTATGGGGGTAACAAGATATGGATGAGGGTTTCAGCAGAAGAGCTAACAGGGCAGATACAGACCTTGCTGCGGAGGTGGAAATGGCCAGTTTTAGTGACAGCGTGGATAGGTGGTTGAAAGCTCATCTCAGGGTCAAATACAGCACCAAGGTTATGCATAGTCTGGCTGCTCAGATAGTTGCCAGAGTCGGTGGCAAGGAAGCAGAGTTTGCGGCAGGGACCAAAGACAATGTCTTCAGCCTTCTCAATATTTAATTGGATGAAATTTCTGTTCATCTAGTACTGGTTATCAGATAGACAGTCTGAATTTTAGATGTGGAGAGGTCAAGGTGTGGTAGAAGTGGTGGTGAGGTAGAGCTGGATGTCAAAGTAGATTTGGAAACTGACGTGTTTTCAGATGTTGTCGTCGAGGGGCAGAATGTGGATGAGAAATAGGAGGGGTCCAAGTATAGATCCTTGGGGGATAACTGCGCGGAAATGGGAAGAGGCGCCATCGATGGCAATAACTGCCATGAGCTAAGAATGGAGCCAGGCAAGTGCAGTCCCACCCAGCTGGATGGTGAACAGGCATTGGGTGAGGATAGTGCGATCAACTTCATCAAAGGCTGCAGACAAGTCGAGAAAGACGAGGAGGGATAGGTTGTCTTTGTCATAGTTACATAAGATGTCATTTGGGACTCGAGTGGTTTCAGTACTGTGGCAGGGGGGGAAACCTGATGGAAACATGGAGTTCCAGCAAAGATAGGCATGAAATTGGGAGGCAGGAAGGGAAGATGGGTGGTCAGTAGTTTAGTGCAGGAGGTAGGCCTACTGGACAAGCTGAGCTCAGAGAGCACAAGGGGAGATAGGAGAGAATCAAGAGAAGGAAAAAAGTTCAGGGCTAAGGTACAGGAGGGAAATGGCAGAGACAATTGATTGGATGGTCTCAATCTTGGTAACGAAGAAATCCATGAACTGCTCCACTTGGAGTGACTGGAAGTGAGGATGGAGGGGACAGGGGAGAGAGCTTGCAGTACAGAAAAGCCTGCGGTTATCGTTGCATTCCAGGACAATCCTGGAATAGTGAGCAGGGCCCGATAGTGCTTTGTGGTCCAGCCACATCTGGCGATAAATGGCTAAACCAGATGCACGGGGAGAGGCTTCATTGAAAAGATAGGGGAGTACAGGGAGAGGCTTCACTTCAAAAAAAGTGCGGAGAGCTGGGAGAGGCTTCATTTCAAATAGAGCGCGAGTGCGAAGAGGGGCTTCACTTCAAACAGAGTGCGGACAGCAGGGAGAGGCTTCCTATTCTCTATCTCAACCAGTTCAGTAGAACGAGCCTGTTCAAAGAAAATCAAGTGCGACATCAAAACTAGTAGGTGATTTTTGGGGAAGAAACTAGCTGTTTGGTGAGTATCTGGTAAGTGGTTAAGGTCTATTCTAATCCTAACGTTTAAAATAAAAGGAACTAGTGGTAAGCTTAATAAAATATATAAAAATATACATCAGTGGTCAGGGACAGGAAAGTATGGCTGTAGCTGAGACAGGAGTGCAGGAACCTCAGCCTTTGCAATTGTCCAACAGGTCTGAGGTTCTTTCAGTTTGTTTGGATGAGAGTGGGGGCTGCAGGGTGGATGAGCAACCTGACCATGGCACAGGAAGCCATTCAAGTGGAGGGAGAAAAAAGCAATGTAGGGGGCAGTATAGTTAGGGGGATTGATACTGTTCTCTGCAGCAAAGAGCGAGTGTCCAGGCAGGCAACACAGCCGTCCGGTGCCGGGGTTTGGGACATCTGCTCAGTGCTGGAGAGGAACTTACAGTGGGAGGGGGAGGATCCAGTCAACGTGGTCCATGTAGGTACCAACATAGGCAGGACAAGGAAAGAGGTTCTGCATAGTCAGTATGAGGAATTAGGCACTAAATTAAGCAGAACCTCAAAGGTAATAACCTCTGGATTACCAACTGAGCCACATGCAAACTAGCATAGGGCAAATAAGATTAAATTAATGCGTGGTTCAAAGACTGGTGTGGTAGAAGTGGGTTCCAGTTCGTGGGGCACTCGCATCAGAACTGGGCAAAGTGGTGGCTGCACCGTTGGGATGGTCTACACCTGAACCATGCTGGGGCCAGTGTTCTAGCAAGCCGCATAACTAGGGAAGTAGAGAGGGTTTTAAACTGAATAGTGGTGGCAAGAGATCAAATCTGGGAAGAAGTGGTAAATCAAGGAGTAGAGACAAGGAAAGAGAGGAAGGTATTAATATGGGAAATGATAAACAGACTGTGACAAGAAGAGACAGAGTGTACAATTCTAAGAGTAAATCAACGGATAAGGCTCAAGGTTACAGAAATAATAAAAGGACAAAACTAAAGGCTCTGTATCTGAACGCATATAGCATTCGAAACAAAACTAAAGGCTCTGTATCTGAACGCATATAGCATTCGAAACAAAACAGATGAACTGCGAGCGCAAATAGAAATAAATAAGTACGAGCTGATCGCCATTACAGAGACATGGCTGCAGGACAACATAGATTGGGACCTGAATATCGAAGGGTATGTGGCATTTAGGAAAGACAGGAAGCTAGGAAAAGGTGGAGGGGTGGCTCTTAATTAATGATGGTATTAGCACGAGAGGGGAATGACCTAAGTTCAGGAAACCAGGATGTAGAAGCAGTTTGGGTAGAGATGAGGAATCATAAAGGCAAGAACTCACTTCTGGGAGTGGTGTACAGGCCACCTAACATTAACCACACTGTAGGATGGGGTATAAAGGAAAAAATAATGGCAGCTTGTCACAAAGGTACAGCGATAATCATGGGGGATTTTAACCTACATATAGACTGGAAAAATCAGATGGGCAGAGGTAGCCTAGATGAGGAGTACATAGAATGCTTTTGGGATAATTTCTCGAAACAATACATTCTGGAGCTAACCAGAGAGCAGACTATACTAGACCTGGTATTGTGCAATGAAGATAGGATTAATTAATGACCTCATAGTTAAGGCGTCCCTAGGTAGCAGCAATCATAATCTGATTGAATTTTACATTCAGTTTGAGAGAGAAGAGTGGATCCAAGAACAGTATTTTAAAAGTAAATCAGGGCAATTATGAGGGCATGAAAGCAGAGCTAAAGTAAACTGGCAAATTAGGTTAAGGGTCAAGCCAATAGAGATGCAGTGGCAGACATTTAAGGGGATATTTCAGAATACACAGAATAGATACATTTCAACGAGAAAGAAAAATTCGAAGGGGAGGGGGTGATCCGCCATCCGTGGTTAACTAAAACAATTAAAGATAGTATCAACCTTACAGGAAAAGCATATAATTGCACAAAGAGGGTCAGAAGATTGGACAGAATAAAAGAAACAGCAAAGATTGACCACAAGATTGATAAGGAAGGTAAAATTAGGGTACGAGAGAAAACTAGCTAGAAATATAAAGACAGATAGTAAGAGTTTCTGTAGATATTTTAAAAAGAAGAGAGTTAAAGTGAACGTTGGTCCGAGAGAAGGTGAGTTTGGAGAATTAATAATGGATAAGGAAATGACAGATGAACTTAACAGGTATTTTGCATCAGTCTCCGCTATAGAGGATACAAGTAACATCCCAGTATTAGCTGTAAGTCAGGAAATGGAAGGGAGGGAGGAACTCGAGTAAATTACAACCACCTGGAAAGTGGTACTGATCAAATTGTTGGAGCTGCAGGCTGGCAAGTCCCCTGGTCCTTTTGGACTTCATCCTAGGGTCTGAAAAAAAGTGGCTAGTGAGATAGTTGATGCTTTAGGTTTAATTTTCCAAAATTCCCTAGATTCAGGGAAGGTTCCACTAGATTGGCAAATAGCGGATTTAACTCCTTTTTCAAAAAGGGAGACAGAAAGCAGGAAACTACAGGTCAGTTAGCTTAACATCTGTCTTAAGGAAAATGCTAGAAGCTATTAAAGACATTATAGCACGGCATTTAGAAAAATTCAAGGTAATCAGGCAGAGTCAACATGGTTTTATAAAAGGGAAATCACGTTTAACCAATTTATTGGAGTTCTTTGGGGGAATTACATGTGATGTGGATAAAGAGGAACCAGTGGATGTATTGTACTTAGATTTCCAGAGGCATTTGATAAGGTGCCACATCAAAGGCTATTGCAAAAAATAAAAGCTCATGGTGTAGCGGGTAACATACTGGCATGGACAGAAGATTGGCTAGCTAACAGGAAAGAGAGTGTAGGCATAAATGGGTCATTTTCTGGTTGGCAAGGTGTAACGAGTAGTGTGCCACAGGGATCTGTGCTGGGGTCTCAATTTTTTCCAATTTATATAAATGACTTAGATGAAGGGACCGAATTTTGATGAATTTGATGACACAAAGATAGGTAGCAAAGTAACTTGCGAAGAGGACATAAGGAGGCTACAAAGGGAGATAGCTAGGTTAAGTGAATGGCCAAAAATCTGACAAATGGAGTATAATGTGGGAAAATGCAAAGTTGTCCATTTTGGCAGGAAGAACAACAAAGAAGCATATTACCTAAATGGTGAGAGATTGCAGAGCTCGGAGATGCAGAGGGATCTGGGTGTCCTAGTGCATGAATCGCTAAAGGTTACTATGCAGATACAGCACGTAATTAGGAAAGCGAATAGAATGTTTTTGTTTATCGTGAAGGGAATTGAATACAAAAGTAGGGAGGTTATGTTTCAGCTATACAGGGCATTGGTGAGACCACATCTGGAATACTATGTACAGTATTGGTCTCCTTATTTAAGGATGTAAATGCATTGGAAGCAGTTCAGAAAAGGTTGACTAAACCTGCCCTGGAATGGGCAGGCTATCTTATGAGGAAAGATTGGCCAGGCTAGGCTTGTGTCCGCTGGAGCTGGAGTTTAGAAGAGTAAGAGGCGACTTGATTGAAACATACGAGACCCTGAAGGGTCTTGACAGGGTGGAAAGGATGTTTCTCCTTGTGGGAGAATCTAGAACCAGGGATCACTGTTTAAAAATAAGGGATCGCCCATTTAAGACAGAGATGAGGAGAAATTGTTTCTCTGAGGGTCTGAGTCTTTGGAACACTCTTCCTCAAAAGATGGTGAAAGCAGAATCTTTGAATATGTTTAAGGTAGACAGATTCTTGATAAGCAAGGGGGTGAAAGATGATATGGGGTAGGTGGTAAGGTGGAGTAATGAGTTCAGCCATGAACTTATTGAATGGCGGAGCAGGCTCTAGGGGCCGAGTGGCCTACTCCTGCTCCTAATTTGTATGTTCGTACGTTTATCCGTCCAAGTCTGCATCCCTTTGACTTAAGGGAACAGAGAGGATGGTCATACCAGGGGAATGGCCAGGATGAGAGAGAATAATGGTTTGAATGGGGGCTGGTGCATTGAAGATGGAGGTGAGGGTGTGTTTGAGTAGATCAGTAGCTGCAGAAATGTCGTTGTGCTAAAGGCGAGACAATTGGGATTTTGAGAGTGCAGTTCTAAGTAAACTGGGGAAGAGTTTTTTCAGGGGCAGATACAGAAGGAAGCAGGATTTGAAGTGGAAATCGGGATATGGGCGGAGTAATACAAGGAAGTGATCAGATCTGCATCTGATACCATGGTGGTAGCAAGGTCATGTGAAATGACAAGAGTAAATGGGTGGCCGGGAAAATGCGTTGGGGTGTTTACATGGCGGGTGAGATCAAAGGAGGATAGCAGGGCAGTGAACTCAAAGGAGAGAGAATATGATGAATTGAGATGGAGGTTAAAATTACTTAGGACGAGAAGCTGTCCAATGCAGTGGCTGAGGGAGGAAAAGCAATGTGTGAAAATTGGCATGGTATTTGGGCAGGCGATGGAGAATCAGGATTTTAAATGAGGTGAGAGGGGTGAAACAAGGGGAGATGCTCAAAGGAGGGCAAAGTGCCAGAGAAGTAAGGAGACAAGCCAAGGTGAGATTTTGTTACAAGATTCACACTACCACAGCAATGGTTTGGGTGAGGCAAGTGGTGAAAGGTATAGGCAGGCGGGGAAGCTATCACCCCTCAGCCAGGTTTCCGTCAAAGTTATGATGTTGATAAAAATCACCCATAATACAGATTGTAAGGACTTTGCTCCAGAGTGAACTAGCATTCTGGAGGATGATGTGGAGAAAGACGGTGATAACTAAGCCAGTGACACAGTCCACAGAATCCGCACTGGGAAGGGCAAGTTCAACAGGAGGAGATCGACAAGATCAGCCCTGAGCCAGTACACTGGATGGGAAGATCAGCAAGGGAATAGGATGGGCAGTTAGTGTTGCTGCAATGAGCACCCAGAGGGGCCTTTCGAAGAATGCCAAGAGAGACACAGAGAGGAGTTGTAGGCTTTTCGAAGAGGGAGTCAAGCCTGGGATATCAGGAGAGTAGGAAAGCTAAGGAGTACTAAAGGGTAGGAGTACGGAATTGGGAAGGCAGGGTACCCAAAAGGGGAGAAAAGAAAGGAGTCATAAAGACAGGGAAGAAGGGTCAAACGGGGGCAGAAAGAAACATTAAAAAGTAATAAAGTGGAAATGGCTTGGGTCCAGAGCAGCAACCAAAGTGCAAATGGATATGGAGGACAGACTGCTTACATAATAATTAGGATGCATATATCATAGTAATGAATGGAAAAGAGAGAGGAATCAATAGCACATAGCCCAGAGTTGAAGTTCTGTAATGGGTTAAAGTTCACGTAGGTAGTCGGAGCCAGTGTGGAGCATTGACAAACTGTTGTCCAAGTTTGGGCGCATGTGTGGCGGGTGAGTGAAGTCTAGAAGCTATTTGAAAGTAAAGCATTAGAGGATGCACTTTAAGTAACGTTACCCAATCTATCATAGCTAACTCATGCCTCATACCTTCATAGTTTCCTTTATTTAGATTCAGGACCCGTGTCTCGGAATCAACCCTCTCACTCGCCATCTTTTTGAGAAGGTGACCAAACAGGTGGATGAGGGTAAAGCCGTGGATGTGGTGTATATGGATTTCAGTAAGGCGTTTGATAAGGTTCCCCATGGTAGGCTATTGCAGAAAATACGGAAGTATGGGGTTGAAGGTGATTTAGAGCTTTGGATCAGAAATTGGCTAGCTGAAAGACGACAGAGGGTGGTGGTTGATGGCAAATGTTCATCCTGGAGTTTAGTTACTAGTGGTGTACCGCAAGGATCTGTTTTGGGGCCACTGCTGTTTGTCATTTTTATAAATGACCTGGATAAGGGTGTAGAAGGGTGGGTTAGTAAATTTGCGGATGACACGAAGGTCGGTGGAGTTGTGGATAGTGCCGAAGGATGTTGTAGGTTACAGAGGGACATAGATAGGCTGCAGAGCTGGGCTGAGAGATGGCAAATGGAGTTTAATACGGAAAAGTGAGAGGTGATTCACTTTGGAAGGAGTAACAGGAATGCAGAGTACTGGGCTAATGGGAAGATTCTTGGTAGTGTAGATGAACAGAGAGATCTTGGTGTCCAGGTACATAAATCCCTGAAAGTTGCCACCCAGGTTAATAGGGCTGTTAAGAAGGCATATGGTGTGTTAGCTTTTATTAGTAGGGGGATCGAGTTTCGGAGCCACGAGGTCATGCTGCAGCTGTACAAAACTCAGGTGCGGCTGCACCTGGAGTATTGCGTGCAGTTCTGGTCGCCGCATTATAGGAAGGATGTGGAAGCTTTGGAAAGGGTGCAGAGGAGATTTACTAGGATGTTGCCTGGTATGGAGGGAAGGTCTTATGAGGAAAGGCTGAGGGACTTGAGGTTGTTTTCGTTGGAGAGAAGGAGGAGGAGAGGTGACTTAATAGAGACATATAAGATAATCAGAGGGTTAGATAGAGTGGATAGTGAGAGTCTTTTTCCTCGGATGGTGACGGCAAACACGAGGGGACATAGCTTTAAGTTGAGGGGTGATAGATATAGGACAGATGTCAGAGGTAGTTTCTTTACGCAGAGAGTAGTAGGGGCGTGGAACGCCCTGCCTGCAACAGTAGTAGACTCGCCAACTTTAAGGGCATTTAAGTGGTCATTGGATAGACATATGGATGAAAATGGAATAGTTTAGGTCAGATGGTTTCACAGGTCGGCGCAACATCGAGGGCCGAAGGGCCTGTACTGCGCTGTAATGTTCTATGTTCTATCTTAATGAAGAATTCTATCATGTTATGGTCGCTCTTCCCCAAGGGACCCTGCACAAGATTGTTAACTAATCCTTTCTCATTACACAATACCCAGTCTAGGATGGCCGGTTCTCTAGTTGGTTCCTCAACGTATTGGTCCAAAAAACCATCACGTACGTACTCCAGGAATTCCGCCTCTACAGTATTATTGCTAATTTGGTTTGCTCAATCTATATGTAGATTAAAGTCACCCATAATTATAGTTGCACACTTATTGCATGCATCTCCAATTTCCTGTTTAATGCCATCCTCTACATCACCACTGCTGTTCAGGTGTCTATACAAAAACCCCAACAATGTTTTCTGCCCCTTGGTGTTTCTTAGCTCCACCCATAGATTCCACATCTGAGCCAACATCCTTCCTCATTGTTGCACTGACCTCTTCTTTTACTAACACTACTGCACCTCCTTTCTCTTTTTGCCTGTCCTTGCTAAATATTGAATACCCTTAGATGTTCAGTTCCCATCCTCAGTCACCCTGCAGCCATGTCTCTGTAATCGCAACTACATCGTATCCATTTACATCTATTTGCATGCATAATTTGCCTACCTTATTGAGAATACTATGCCTTTAGGCTTGTCTTTTTAACATTCTTAGTCATCGTAGCATTATTTTGCACTATGGCCCTATTTGTTTCTTGCACTTGATTTCTATGCCTTCCACTTTTGTCTTTTTGTTTCCCGTCTTTCGTTTCTATCCTTGTTGCCTCCTCCTCCTCAGTCTCCCCACTCAGGTTCCCATGCCCCTGCCATTCGAGTCTAAATCCTCTCCAACAGCATTAGCAAAAGCCCCTGCGAGGACATTGGTTCCAGTCCTGCCTGGGTGTAACCTGCCCCGCTTGTACAGGTCCCACCTTAACCAGAATCGGTCCCGATGTCCCAGGAATCTAAAGTCTCCCTCCTACACCATTTCTCCAGCCACACATTCATTTGGTCCATTCTCCTGTTCCTATACTCACTAATACATGGCACAGGAAGTAATCCTGAGATTACGACCTTTGAGGTCCTGCTTTTTAATTTAGCACCTAACTCCTTAAATTCATCTTGCAGGATCTCATCCCTTTTTCTACCTATGTCGTTGGTACAGACATGTACCATGACCACTGGCTGTTCACCTTCCCCCTTCAGAATGTCCTGCAACCGCTCCGAGACATCCTTGACCCTAGCACCAGGGAGGCAACATACCAACTGAAGTCTCGTTTGCAGCCACAGAAATGCCTGTCTGTTCCCCTTACAGTTGAATCTCTCATCACTATGGCTCTCCCAGTCTTTTTTCCCCCCATGCTGTGCAGCAGAGCCATCCATGGTGCCACAAACCTGGCTGTTGCTGCTTTCCCCTGACAGGTCATTTCCCCCCCCCCCCCCCCCACCCACCCACCCAAAGTGCTGCATCTGTTTGAGAGGGAGATGGCAACAGGGGACTCCTGCAATACCTGCCTGCGCCTACTACTCCCCTTGGTGGTCACCCATCCCTTTTCTGCCTGTGCAGCCATTACCTGCAGTGTGACCACCTCGCTAAACATGCTATCCATGACGTCCTCAGAATCGCGGATGCTCCACAGTGAATCCGCCCAAAGCTCCAGCTCCGTAATGCCGGTAGCTGCAGATGGATACACTTCCTGCACACATGGTCGTCAGGGACACTGGAAGCTTCCCTGATTTCCCACATAGCGCAGGAGGAGCATATCACGGAGTTGAACTCTCCTGCCATGACTTACCTTAAGATTACTTAGTTACTCCCTTTAATTAAGAAATACTAATTACACTAGGGGCCTTGTTCTACGCCAAACACTATCCACTATGATCTAAAGTCCTTAATAAATTACACTAATTTAAAAAACATTTTAGTACTAACCTTATAACTTATAAGGTAGGTTTTTTTTTTTTAAAAAAAAGGACTTTCCCCTGATTTATTTTAAGCTATTTCCAGGCACCAACAGCTGTTACTCACCGACCAATCACCTTGCAGCCTTCTTGTGATGTCACTGTTGACTTTTTTTATTCTTCAAACTCCGGCGCACCTAGACTGCTCTCCGCTCCCAGAAGGTAAGTGACTGGGCCTCAATCCTCGGGCTCAATTTATCCTCTATTAATGGAATTTGCTCTAAAAACTGGTTCACTACCACTGCAATCTACAGGATACTCAGTTTATTTATAAACACAGTTCTGTTCAAATCACCACCAAAACTTCTAAATAGAACTGGCTCCTTTGCAGACAGCAGGACAAGTATATCGTGTATTTGTGACTTCACTCAATTAAAAGGTACACTTGGCTAGATTTCAAGGAGAACAAGCTGCAGCACCAAATGGACTGGCATGGAGTCGCCATAATACTTGCTTAAGCTTTCACCAGGGTGGCAGGGGAGAAGAGAGGTGAGGAGACAAGAGGTAGCGGAAGCCAAGACATCGACAGGAAGTCAGAAGTTAATTTTGGGCAGAAACATTTCATTTCTTCAAATGCTTGAGCTAGACTATTTATAATGCATCATACTGAATGCTAACTTGTTTGTTTACATGCATCAGACTTGGCAGGGAGGAGCGCGCAGTGGCAGGTGTAAGATGGTCAATTAGGAACTGCTCAAAGTATTGCCATTACCATCAATGAATCAAATGGAAGCTCAAGTACACTGCAATAATTAGTGCAAAAACAATTTTTAGTTTGATGTTGTGCGGCAATAATCAGCCACACAGTAGATTTTCTGCACCAGCTTTAGACCAAAACTTGATAGGTCAAAAAGCACTTCGGAGTCAGCAGAAAAACTTAAAAGTACAGAAATGCAGAAGTCTATACCCAGGCTTATGAACGGATTTTATTTGTGAAGCTCACGTCTGCCCTAAATATATTTGATTGCCATTGCTGTTTGCAATACAAGGTAGAAAATATTCAGCTGGTGTAAATGGTCAGATTGCACTACATCTGGTGTCAAAACAGCCACGATTCTAAAAGTGGCCAGTTTCCTGGTCCTTCAAAGCAATGGCTTAAAAACAAAAAGGTGTGGTGGGGGTTCGGGGCAGTGGGGTAGGAAAATTATTCAAACTTGTAGCATGGTATCACAGCAAAGCACAGTGCCAGCATGAATTGGTGTTGCTTTAATGCATTTTAAGCTGGAAATTCTGCTAATGCAGTATACACCTTCCAAGTTGATCTCTGTGTAACTTGGGTGCAATGTGCTTCCTCACCTTAAATAAGAACTTGAAAACTGGCTGCGGACATGGCGATGAGTAGTAAGTTTGACTTACAATCCCATTAGTGAATAAAAATACCTGCTGGCTGCTTCCAGAGCTGAAAAACAACAACAAAAAGAACTGCCATTAGTGTCTTATTTCAAGATAAATAATATATTTGCTAACAGCCATTAGACATCCAATGCTATGGGTTCCTTATGAAAGAGTAATCAGCAATGTGAAAGTCAGCATGATAATAACATTTTTCAACATAGATTGGGAAGCCTTAGAACATACACTCTGAATAAAACAAATTAGCAACATTAAAGATTTGTATGAAATGTAAGTGTCAGACAAGTGATTCTGTAAAAAGAAATCTTGGAGTTAAGATGCAAGTAGAGGTTCTAGCAGTGAGATACCAACAAGTCCATTCTTTCCACATTGCAGTATCATTACCCCTTCTCATCCCAGTTCCGTTAGAAAAAAAAAACGGGTAATGCGGACCCAACAATCTTCAACAGGTCAATAATGCAAAGAAACAATGCTAGATTGCAAAAAACAAATTCTCTTCAAAGTTGATTAAAATCTCAAGTGTCACACAACCCCAGAAGCATTCAATATTCTACAAGTCATTGAATAATATGCAATCAGTTTATCAAATTAGCCTTAGTTACATTGACCTCAGGCCTGCAACAGCTGTGTTATTTACTGAATTTATAAGTCAACACTTTGCAGAATGTCAAATCACATCATGCAAGTCCAAACAACGGATGTGAATGACGCATGTACCAAACAGTTTTCAAAAGAATGTCTGGTATCTGAAGGGAGGACACAGGTCAGATCATAGGTACAGCAATATTAAAATATTGCAGCTTCCAGCCGCGTCAAGTGACTGAAAAAGTTGAAATAAAATTTATTTAGTGCATTCCAGTGAAAAGTTAAAAACACTTGCACTATAGCTATGAAAGGCAAAATAACATTTGTGCTCCTAATGCAGTCAAACTTCTAAACTGCATAAAAATATGCTGACTAAAAGGAATTTACAGCCACAACCACTCTTGGGTACAAAGGACTTAAAGGCACTCCAGTCTTAAAATAGTACTCATCAGGTATTCATCTCAAGATGAGATGAGAAATAGCAAAGGAAAGTCACTGGTCGAAGTAGTTTCTATGTCCCCTAACAGCAGCCAAACTGAAGGACAAAATATAAATTAATAATGTGAGCTTGTAGGAAAAGCAATAAAAGTGGGTGATTTTAATCTTCATACAGATTGGACTAATCAAATTGGCAAAGGTAGAGTGTATTAGGGACAGTTTGTTAGAATAATGTGTTCTGGAACCAACTAGGGAACAGGCTATGTTAGACCTGAATGTGTAATGAGACAGGATTAATAAATGACCTCATAGTAAAGGATCCTCTAGGCAAGAGTGATCATAACATGTGAATTTCACATTCAGTTTGAGTGAGAAGTTTGGGTTGAGTCAGAGAAGTTTGGGTCTGAAACTAGCGTCTTAAACTTAAATAAAGGCAATTACAAGGGAATGAAGACAGTTGGCTAAAATGAACTAGGAAAATAAAAGATAAGACAGTAGAGAAGCAGTGGCAGACATTTAAAGGAGGTATTTCGTAACATTGAAAGATATATTCCATGGAGAAAGAAAGACTGAGAAGGAACTAAGGAAGTTAAGGATGGTATCAAATTGAAAGAAAAGGCGTACAATGCTGCAAAAATTAGTGGTATGCCGGAAGGCAGGGAAATTTTAAAAACCAGAGGATGACTAAAAAAAATTTAAGCACGAGAGTAAATGAGCAAGAAATATAGAAACAGACAGTAAAAAGCTTCTACAAGTATATAAAAGAGAGTATCTAAAGTAAGTGTTGGTCCGTTAGATGAGGAGACTGGAGAATTAATAACGGGAAACAAGGAAACGGCCGAGTCTTTGAACAAGTACTTTGCATCTGTCTTCACAGTAGAAGACTACAAGAGGTTCAGAGATGGAAATTCGGCAGCAAGTAACCACTTCCTAACCCCCCAAAGCCTGTCCACCATCTACAAGGCACAAGTCAGGAGTGCGATGGAATACTCTCCACTTGCCTGGACAGGTGCAGCTCCAACAAGACTCAGGAAGCGCAACACTATCCAGGACAAAGTGGTCCGCTTGATCAGCACCCCATCCACCACCGATGCACAGTGGCAGCAGTGTGTACCATCTACAAGATGCACTGCAGCAGCTCACCACGCCTCCTTTGACAGCACCTTCAAAACCCACAATTTCTTCCACCTAGAAGGACAAGGGCAGCATACGCTTGGGACCACCAACTGCAAGTTCCCCTCCAAGTCACGCCATCCTGATATGGAAATATATCACCGTTCCTTCACTGTCGCTGGATCGAAATCCTGGAACTCTCTCCCTAGCAGTACTGTGGGTACACCCGCATAAGATGGACTGCAGTGATTCAAGAATGAAGCTCACCACCTTCTCAAGGGCAATTAGGAATGGGCAACAAATGCTGGCCTTGCCAGCAATGCCCACCTCCCATGAAATGAATAAAAAAGGAAGGCAAATGGAATGTTGGCATTTATTGCAAGGGAGATGGTGTATAAAATTGATCAAGTTTTGCTACAACTGCATAGGCATTGGTGAGACCACACCTAGAGTACGGCATACAGTTTCTGTCTCTTATTTGAGGAGGAATATACTTGCATTGGAAGCAGTTCAGAGGAGGCCCATTCGGCTGATTCCTGGGATGATAGAATTATCTTATGTGCAAGTTGAGCCTATACTCACTGGAGTTTCGAAGAAGGAGCTCATCCTATTGCAACATATAAGATTCTGAGGGGGCTTGACAGGGCAGATGCTGCAAAGATGTTTCCCCTCATGGGGAATTTAGAATTAGGGGACACAGCTACAAAATAATGGAGATAAGGAGGAAATTTCTTCGGAGGGGGTGGTTAAACTTTGGAATTCTCTTCCCCAGACAGCAGTGGAGGAAGGATCATTCAAGACTGAGTTAGAGAGATTTTTGATCTACAAGGGAGTTAAGGGTTATGGGGGAAAGGCAGGAAAGTGGAGTTAAGGCCACAATCAGATCAGCTATGAATGGTAGATCAGGCTCACGGGATTGAATGGCCCGCTCCTATTTCTAATGTATGTACTTAAAGGACTGTGCTCTTAGGTTATTAGGAAAATGAGGTTTATATAGTTTCCTCACCTGATGAGAGTTCTTTCCAGAAAATTTTGAGGTGTCAATTCACTCTGAGTCAACCTGAGGTTCTGCTGATTGAAGTGCTTTCCAGCCTGTAACACATTGAAAATTTTTTCCCCAGGATGCAAGTCTGGTATTCCATCGGATTTTACAGAGAACCTGAGCAAGAAGGCCCTTTGCACAAAGTGAAAAGGAAACAAAACAGTTTAGCACAAGATAGCCCTTCAAGATATAATTCCATAATGACTTTTGAAGAAAAAAGATTAAAAACATGGAATTTTCATTTCACTGAAACACAAGAAATTGTAAACTATTGCCAGTAAAATGCAGTAATTTTAAAAGTAAACAGCCAGCTTAGATTATTTCAGTAAAACAATTCATTATGCTTTATGTCACATGCTCCAACATTTGGTGGTGTTGCGAACAAACAACTTTGTGTTAGACCTGGTCTCGGTCCAGCAGTCTGTTGTAGATTTGATTTCTGGTCTTGGCTGAGGTAGGCCATCAGCTGGGGCAATTGTTAACAAAAGTCACAGTAATAATTGGGAATGCAAATCCTAGCTGATCTCTATCCAGTGACAACTCTGGGAAAATGAAGGGGGATGGATGTCAGGTAAAGATAGAATCCTTGACTAGGTAGCAGTCTAGAAATGAAGTTTAGCTAGTGTGGCTACATTTTAAATCCCATTGAGAACGGTGGTGATGAGTGGGAATTCATGGAACACTTCAGCAAATGCATAACCTTCGTCCACAGTACTCAACTCGTCCCAATAATTTGGGATGATACTCCCAGAAATTGCTCTCCCCATACATTATTAGTGCTTCAATTTTTTTTTATATATAAAGAGTCACTAACCTGTGCTCCTCTGCAATCTGATCCATGTCTTCACCCATGCTCTGTTCATCATCTTCCTCAGAAAGACAAGTGACATCATGCACCTCATTAAGTTCATCTTGCAACTTTTTCTTCAGGTCTTTTAGTGTTTCTCCCAGACTAAGCAAGTGCAAAGTGATTAGTATTCTACTGAAAGGCAGATTCTTACAATACCAGTCCAAGTTAACTATTTGTGGCTCAAAGTTAAAGTCCTCGGCTGAGCAAAATAAATAGCTTTTGTCTACAAAAAGATTAACTCCACCTTTTGAGCAATGAAAATTTTTTGCATCTTCAAAGTAACATTCTTAACAATTGCCCCAGTAGAACCATATGGGAGTATAAGAAATATTCAAAAAGGACCTGACAAAATTCTATTTATACAAAGCGCACTCAAACTACCATGATTACTTAGTATCAGCCTTCACCAATCCTGTGTTTTAGCAGTCCGAGATAGAGGATGTTCATTTGTGTAGGTTGTTACTGACCCATCATAATGCTCTGTCCCAGTGATGTTACGACTGAAGGAGTGCTGCTGGGGCCTCAAGTCTGATTCATCACTATGGCAGGACTTAGGACCAGCAGTGGAGAGCTCACCATACCTCTGCCCTCTCCCATGTCAACTAACCAGAACTTTTGCAGCACAATATCCAAAGGTGGCAGTGATGGTAGAGTTACAACAATTCAGGTGAGCAAAAGACCTCCATTTATAATTTCAAGGAATTGTGATAATTATATTTGTAAATTGAAAAAAAAATAACCAAGACACTTTACAAATGAAAAAATGTGAATGGACACTGAGCTGAGATGAAGTCAAAAAGACAGGTTGAGAAAGTTTTTAAACTTCAACTGTGAAATGGTAAATAAAAATTAAGCTTTAAAAATGCAAGTGTAGCCAGGATAAAAAGAACTCACCCTTCAGACTGTTGCTTTTCTTCAAGCAGGCGATCAAAGCTGTTTGAATAATTTGTCTGCCTGCTATTTTTGAACTGGAATTCAAAAGACATGATCATTAGGAGACAGGAAGGTGAGCTCCATTTTAAAGTTCACTTTCACACTGGCAAAACAAAGCAAGACAATGAGATGCCTCCCTATAGGGAAGAGAAAAATATCAGAAACTCTATCCATGCATATTTCTCAGTAGCTTTGCTTTGAAACTCAAGGCATGATAGTGGGTTTCTACATTTTCAACACAATACTGAAAAAAGACAGCATCTGCACTCGGCATTCTAGCAGAGGTTGAGCAGCAGGAGCCCTATCGATGTCTGCCTCCAGGTGAGGCTTAATGTTACGAATGCTGCAGTGGCTGGGACCAGATAGCTAAGCTGAGGATCAAACCTGTATGCAAGTACGTCTCAGTTTCTCACTTGGATAAATATTGGGGCAGCTGCTAAAATACTTTTGTTGGCTGGAAAATACTAGCACTATGCATTGTTTGCCCATACTCAACTGCAGCCCAATTACCCCAGATTAGTCAAGTTGCATATGCAACCTATGTTCAACACTGCTGGACATTTAATGGTCCCATCACAACAATAAATTTTCATTTGCATGGAAAAAGAACTTTTTTTTTTAAACTAGCACAGTTGGGCCCAACAGATTCTGGGCAGTATTTTTCCCCTTTCAACCTCTCCATCCTTCTGCCAGTACTGCAGCTTTCAGGTTGAACTAGCTTTGTTCTTCAACTGTTAGTCTAGCCCATCTTTAAAATCTCACCAAGGAGAGCCAAAACCAAGTTAGAAAAGAACAGAGTGCAGGAAAATTTGGAAAGTTACAGACAATATCAGAGACAAGTGATCCTCTTTGATGCAGCATGACAAAAACTTAATGAAATGTTTACAAACTCACAGTCAGCCAAGCTGTTGGTGTGTTAGGGGCAGACAACTGAAAGACGCCAGACTTTTCTGGTGTACCAGATACCGGTTTGTTGCGCAAAGTTAGGATATCATCCAAAGCCATTAATGTTTCGTCTTCTTCATCGCTGTCTAAATTACAGCCAACATCACGGTCACTGTCCGCACTATTGTAACTGTCACGCAGTTTCCTCTCGGATCCTTTACTGCTGTCTGATAGCCAGATAGTACTGGACCGTTCCAACTGCCTCTTGTCTTGAGAGGGTAATGAAGATCTACTTTCCTCGTCCAAAGGCAAAACAGTTAAAGAGCTGGATTCAAGTCTGTGTGTTCTTTTGCTGTCAAAGGATACCAGACTGTGCCTACCCATGAGTCCAGATCGATTTTCTTTTGAAGAAATGGCACTATCTAGGACAGTCTTGGCCTTCTCCTCTGTAGGCAACCTCGCATATGAATTTGGAGGAGTGTGCCTGGATATTTCCTCATCTAGCAATGAATCAAATGGCAAGCAATTGTCAGAATCTGGAAATTCATCAGCCTCAAGAGCTGTGTCCTCATTTTCCAATACACCATTATTGTGATCTTTAAGTACTCCATTGCAATTTGTTTCAGTCACACCAGTGCTATATTTATCCGTAATCCTGCTTTCACAGCTTTTCTTACGGAAAGTTGCATCTAAATGTCGTGGCAGGGAGACCCTTTTCTTTTTCCGAATGTCATCTATTGAACTGCGTTTTCTTTTCTCTTTCGAACTTGAGTCAGGCAATCCTGCTGGAAAGTTGTTTTTTAAGGCACTCATTGAGTTTTTCCTGCCAGAACATGGAGGATAGGAATGGTGCCGCTGGACTGCCTCTTTACTGCAAATGTTCTTCTCTACAGCAAGGGAACCTGAAGGCAGTGTTGTTGTTACAAGCTTCAGAACAGATTCCTTCTGTTTAGAAAGACTGGCACTCCCTAGAAGGCAAAGAGAGCAAAAAGATACTTGAGCATTCAATCTTTCAAGTAAAAATATCAAGTTCAAAAAGAGTAAACAAGACTTCCAAAACTCAAATTTTGGACGATACAGTCTGAAATAAAGCAAAGTTTATGTAGAACATAAACACCTCAGCATACGTAAACTTCACCTCCATCAGCTGCGACCTTTAAAGACTCCAGGGGAAGGACCTATAATACGATTTGTTGAGTATTTAGGGGTTGTCAAAACTCAGATGGCAAAGAATAAAATACTGGAGCCTAGTCTCGATACACTTAAAAGTTTTTATTTAGAGACACAGTGCATACCATGCACCTCCAACAAAAAACCCCTTTCAGTCTGTTCCTATAAATAAGCACAGGTGAGTCCCCAACCAATATTCACCACCTGAATACAATGAACACCCAATGATATATAATTAACGGGGTGGGAGGCAGAACACAACAGAAAATTAACAGACATCAAAAGAATGCAAGGCCAAACAATCAATGGCAGGAATGAAAATAAAAAGTACAAGAATGAAAAACATAGAAGGGAAAAATAGAATGAAATTAATACAATATTTAAGCCAAATAAAAAAAGTAAAAGGAAACATTTTGAATATTGTGCCTTTAACACAGTGCTATGTCCCAAGACGTTCCACAGAATTTTTACAGAAAATTTGACAGCCACATAAGGAGATATTGAGCCAGATGACCAAAAGCGTCAGGTTTCAAGGAGCATCTTAAAGGTAGAGAAGCCAAGCAGTTTAAGGAAGGAATTCCAAAGCTTAGAGCCGAGGCAGCTAAAGGCAAGACAGCCAATAATGGAGAAATGACAATTGGGGGTACGCAGATGGTCAGAATTGACGGAGTGCAGAGATCTTGAAAGGTTGCAGGGCTCGGAGGAACAAAGAACAGTACAGCACAGGAACAGGCCATTTGGCCCTCCAAGCCTGCGCCGATCTTGATACCTGCCTAAACTAAAACCTTCTGCACCTCCGGGGACCATATCCCTCTATTCCCATCCTATTCATGTATTTGTCAAGATGCCTCATAAACGTTGCTACCGTACCTGCTTCCACCACCTCCCCCGGCAGCAAGTTCCAGGCACTCATCACCCTCTGTGTAAAGAACTTGCCTCGCACATCCCCTCTAAACTTTGCCCCTCGCAACTTAAACCTATGTCCCCTAGTAACTAACTTTTCCACCCTGGGAAAAAGCTTCTGACTATCCACTCTGTCCATGCCACTCATAACTTTGTAAACCTCGATCATGTCGCCCCTCCACCTCCGTCGTTCCAGTGAAAACAATCCGAGTTTATCCAACCTCTCCTCATAGCTAATGCCCTCCAGACCAGGCAACATCCTGGTAAATCTCTTCTGTACCCTCTCCAAAGCCTCCACATCCTTCTGGTAATGTGGCGACCAGAACTGCACGCAATATTCTAAATGTGGCCTAACTAAGGTTCTGTACAGCTGCAACATGACTTGCCAATTTTTATACTCTAGGCCCCGACCGATGAAGGCAAGCATGCCGTATGCCTTCTTGACTACCTTATCCACCTGCGTTGCCACTTTCAGTGACCTGTGGACCTGTACGCCCAGATCTCTCTGCCTGTCAATACTCCCAAGGATTATGCCATTTACTGTATACCTCCCACCTGCATTAGACCTTCCAAAATGCATTACCTCACATTTGTCCGGATTAAACTCCATCTGCCATTTCTCTGCCCAAGTCTCCAACCGATCTATATCCTGCTGTATCCTCTGACAATCCTCATCATTATCCGCAACTCCACCAACCTTTGTGTCGTAGCTGGTCTGATTAGTAAGTTTGCGGACAATTTCCTCCAAATCATTTATATTTTCTACAAACTGCAAAGCTCCCAGCACTGATCCCTGCGGAACACCACTAGTCACATCCCTCCATTCAGAAAAGCACCCTTCCACTCCTACCCTCTGTCTTCTATGACCAAGCCAGTTCTGTATCAATCTTGCCAGCTCACCTCTGATCCCATGTGACTTCACCTTTTGTACCAGTCTGCCATGAGGGACCTTGTCAAAAGCTTTACTGAAGTCCATATAGACAACATCCACTGCCCTTCCTTCATCAATCATCTTCGTCACTTCCTCAAAAAACTCTATTAAGTTGGTGAGACACGACCTCCCCTTCACAAAACCATGCTGCCTCTCGCTAATAAGTTTGTTTGTTTCCAAATGGGAGTAAATCCTGTCCCGAAGAATCCTCTCTAATAATTTCCCTACCACTTACGTAAGGCTCACTGGCCTATAATTTCCTGGATTATCCTTGCTACCCTTCTTAAACAAAGGAACAACATTGGCTGTTCTCCAGTCCTCTGGGACCTCACCTGTAGCCAATGAGGATACAAAGATTTCTTTCAAGGCCCCAGCAATTTCTTCCCTCGCCTCCCTCAGTATTCTAGGGTAGATCCCATCAGGCCCTGGGGACTTATCTACCTTAATGCTTTGCAAGACATCCAATACCTCCTCCTTTTTGATAACGACATGAGATTACAGAGATAAGGGGGGAAAGGTAATGGAGGAATGAGAATTTTGAAATTGAGGTGTTAGAGGACAAAGAACCAATGTAGTTTTGAGCATGGGGTAGTGGGCGAACTGTACAGATCAAAAAAAGGGGTGCGGGGGAGGGGGCAGTGAAGACAGGAATACACTCTGGGACCAGCAGCACTTCACACATCAGCCAGCAATACCCACCACGAAGCTTTACCAAGTGCCTAGTAAAAGTTACAAAAGTATGGCACCTCAAGCATTCAGAAATCTGCCAGAACATTTTCCCAAGAGTCTGATTTATTAAAGTTGGTTAATAATGAAATTAGACACCAAATGTACTCATTCTCTTCCCATTGTTAGAAAACAGATGATTGATAAAAACCATACAAACTTGGCATGTGGTGAGTCACTCTAGAACTTGGTATCAATACAGTAATACTTTCAACTGACCAAGAACATGTAAAAACAGCCCTTACAGTTCAAGGCAAACTAAAAGCAGAAGGGTTCAACAATAATTTTCAATGTGCATTTGAAGCTCATTACAATCCAACTACAGTCATAGAGTCAGAGTTTTACAGCACAGAAACAGGCCTTACAGCACAGAAACAGGCCCTTCGGCCTAACGCGCCTGTACCGACCATCAAGCACCAGTCCAAACTAATCCCATTTTCCAGCACTTGGCCCGTAGCCTTGTATGCTTCTTAAATGTTGAGAGTGTTCCTGCCTCTACCACCCCTTCAGGCAGGGTGTTCCAGATTCCAACCACGCTCTGGGTGAAAAATCTTTTCCTCAACTCCCCTCTAAACCTCCTGCTCCTTACCTTAAATCCGTGCCCCCTGGTTACTGACACCTCCGCTAAGGGCAAACGTTTCTTCCTATCTATGCTACCAATGCTCCTCAATTTTGTATACCTCAATCAGAGCCCCCCTCAGCCTTCTCTGTTACAAGGAAAACCACCCCAGCCTATCTAGTCTCGCTTCATAACTGAAATGCTCCAGTTTAGGCAACATCCTGGTGAATCTCCTCTGCACACTATCCAGTGCAATCACATCCTTCTTATCGTGTGGTGACCAGAACTGTACACAGTACTCCAGCTGTGGCCTAACCCAGCGTTCTATACAGCTCCATCATAACCTCCCTACTCTTATATTCTATGCCTCGGCTAATAAAGGCAAGTATCTCATATGCTTTCCTAACCACCTTATCTACCTGTGCTGCTAAATTCACTGATCTATGAACAAGTGCACCAAGGTGCCTCTGACCCTCTGTACTTCCTAGGGTCCTACCATCCATTGTATATTTCATTGCCTTGTTAGTCCTCCCAAAGTGCATCACCTCACACTTCTCAGGATTAAACGCCATCTGCCACAGCTCTACCCATCTTACCAGCCCAACTATATCTTCATAATTTAAGGTTTTCCTCCACACTATTTAGACCATCACCAATTTTCATCTTGTCTGCAAACTTACTGATCATACCTCCTACATTCTCGTCTAAATCATTAATGTACACTACAAACAGCAAGGGTCCCAGCACCGATCCCTGCAGTACACCACTGGTCACAGGCGTCCATTCACAAAAACAACCCTCAACCATCACCCTCTACCTTGTTCCACTAAGCCAATTTTTAATCCAATTTGCCAAATTACCCTGGATCCCATGGGCTCTTGCCTTCTTAACCAATCTCCCATGCGGGATCTCAGCCAAAGCCTTACTGAAGTCTCTGTAGACTACATCAATTGCTTTACCTTCATCTACACATCTAGTCACCACCTCAAAAAATTCAAGCAAATTTGTTAGACACGATCTTCCCCTGACAAAGCCATGCTGACTATCCCGGATTAACCCCTGCCTCTCCAAGTGGAGATTAATCCTGTCCCTCAGAATTATTTCCAATAATTTCCCTACCACTGACATTAGACTCACAGGCCTATAATTACCTGGTTTATTACTGCTACCTGTCTTGAATAATGGTACTCTGGCACCTCTCCTGTGGCCAGAAAAGATTTGAAAATTTGTGTCAGAGCCCCTGCTATCACTCCCTTGCCTCACACAGCAGCCTGGGATACATCTCATCTGAGCCTGGGGATTTAACCACCTTTAAGCCTGCTAACACAGGTAATACTTCCTCCTTTTCAATGCTAATTTGATCAAGTATATCACAATCCCCCCTCCCTGATCACAACACCTACATCGTCCCTCTCCATAGTAAACACCGATGAAAAGTAATCATTTAAAACCTCACCTATGTCCTCCGGCTCCACACACATTGCCTCTTTGATCCCTAATGGGCCCCACTTTTTCCCTGGTTATCCTCCAACCCTCAACATACCTATAAAACGCCTTGGAATTTTCCTTTATCTTGTCTGCCAGTGGTTTTTCATGCCCCCTCTTCGCTCTCCTAATTACTTTTTTTTTTAAGTGCTCGCCTACACTTTCTATACTCCTCTCGGGCCTCCGCTGTTCTGAATCTGCCATAAGCCTCCTTTTTTCCCTTATCCAATCTTCTATATCGCTTGACATCCATGGTTCCCTTGATCTGTTGGTCCTACTCTTCATCTTTATGGGAACATGGTGGACCTGAACCCCCTCAATTTCCTTTCTGAATGACTCCCACTGGTCTGATATAGACTTTCCTTTAAGAAGCTGCTCCCAGTCCACTTTGGCCAGATCCAGTTATATTATATTGAAAACTGCCTTCCCACAATTCAGTACTTTTATTTCCGGTCCCTCTACGTCCTTTTCCATAACTACCTTAAATCTTAGAGTTATGGTCACTATCCCCGAAATGCTCCCCCACTGCCACTTCTACCACTTGTTCAGTTTCATTCCTAGGATTAATTCCAGTACCGCTCCTCCTCTTGTAGGACTTTCTATGTGCTGGCTCAAAAGGCTCTCCTGGATGTACTTGAAGAATTCCGCCCCCTTTAAGCTTTTTGCACTACTATCCCCTCGAATATAGGGGAAGTTGAAACCCCCTATTACCCTATTATTTTTGCACCCCTTTTTTTTTTATTCATTCATGGGATGTGGGTGACGCTGGCCAGGCCAGCATTTATTGCCCATCCCCAATTGCCCTTGAGAAGGTGGTGGTGAGCTGCCGCCTTGAACCGCAGGCCATTTGGGGTAGGTATACCCACAGTGCTGTTAGGAAGGGAGTTCCAGGATTCTGACCCAGCGACAGTGAAGGAACGGCGATATAGTTCCAAGTCAGGATGGTGTGTGACTTGGAGGGGAACTTGCAGGTGGTGGTGTTCCCATGTATTTGCTGCCCTTGTCCTTCTAGTTGGTAGAGGTCATGGGTTTGGAAGGTGTTGTCTAAGGAGCCTTGGTGCATTGCTACAGTGCATCTTGTAGATGGGACACACTGCTGCCACTATGCGTCAGTGGTGGAGGGAGTGAAGGTTTGTAGACGGGGTGCCAAACAAGCGGGTTGCTTTGTCCTGGATGGTGTCGAGCTTCCTGAGTGTTGTTGGAGCTGCACCCATCCAGGCAAGTGGAGAGTATTCCATCACACTCCTGACTTGTGCCTTGTAGATGGTGGACAGGCTTTGGGGAGTCAGGTGGTGAGTTACTCGCCTCAGGATTCTTAGCATCTGACCTGCTCTTGTAGCCATAGTATTTATATGGCTATTCCAGTTCAGTTTGTAATACTGTTGAATGTCAAGGGGAGATGGTTAGATTCTTTCTTGTTGGAGATGTCATTGCCTGGCACAAATTTTACTTGCCACTTATCAGCCCAAGCCTGGATATTGTCCAGGTCTTGCTGCATTTCTACACGGACTGCTTCAGTATCTGAGGAGTCACGAATAGTGCTGAACATTGTGCAATCATCAGCAAACATCCACACTTCTGACCTTATGATTGAAGGAAGGTCATTGATGAAGCAGCTGAAGATGGTTGGGCCTAGGACACTACCCTGACAAATTCCTGCAATGATGTCCTGGAGGTCAGATGATTGACCTCCAGCAACCACAACCATCTTCCTTTGCGCTAGGTATGACTCCAGCCAGCGGAAGGTTTTCCCCCTGATTCCCATTGACCTCAGTTTTGCTACGGCTCCTTGATACCATTCTGAGTCAAATGCTGCCTTGATGTCAAGGGCAGTCACTCTCACCTCGAGTTCAGCTCTTTTGTCCATGTTTGAACCAAGGCTGTAATTAGGTCAGCAGCTGAGTGGCCCCCTGGCGGAACCCAAACTGAGCGTCACTGAGCAGGTTATTACTAAGCAAGTGCTGCTTGATGGCACTGTTGATGACAACTTCCATCACTTTACTGATGATTGAGAGTAGGCTGATGGGGCGGTAACTGGCCGGGTTGGATTTGTCCTGCTGTGTGTGTACAGGACATACCTGGGCAATTTTCCACATTGCAGGGTAGATGCCAGTGTTGTAGTTGTACTGGAACAGCTTGGCTAGGGGCGCAGCAAGTTATGGAGCACAGGTCTTCAGTACTATTGCCGGAATATTGTCAGGGCCCATAGCTTTTGCAGTATCCAGTGCCTTCAGTCGTTTCTTGATATCACGCGGAGTGAATCGAATTGGCTGAAGTCTGGCATCTGTGATGCTGGGGACTACAGGAGGATGCCGAGATGGATAATCAACTCAGCACTTCTGGCTGAAGATTGGTGCAAATGCTTCAGCCTCATCTTTCGCACTGATGTGCTGGGCTCCCCCATCATTGAGGATGGGGATATTTGTGGAGCCAACCCCTCAAGTTAGTTGTTTAATTGTCCACCACCATTCACGGCTGGATGTGGCAGGACTGCAAGAGCTTAGGTCTGATCCGTTGGTTATGGGATCGCTTAGCTCTGTCTATCGCATGCTGCTTACGCAGTTTGGCACGCATAGTCCTGTGTTGTCGCTTCACCAGGTTGACACCTCATTTTGAGGTATGCCTGGTGCTGCTCCTGGCATGCCCTCCTGCACTCTTCATTGAACCAGGGTTGGCCTCCTGGCTTGATGGTAATGGTAGAGTGGGGGCATGCCGGGCCATGAGGTTACAGATTGTGGTTGAGTACAATTCTGCTGCTGCTGATGGCCCACAGCGCCTCATGGATACCCAGTTTTGCATTGCTAGATCTGTTCGAAATCTATCCCATTTAGCACGGTGATAGTGCCACACAACACGATGGACAGTATCCTCAATGTGAAGGCGGGACTTCATCTCCACAAGGACTGTGCGGTGGTCACTCATACCAATACAGTCATGGACAGAAGCATCTACGGCAGGCAGATCTGCCTACATATCTGCTCCTCTATCACTCCGATTGTTTGGAGGCCTGTCGTACACTCCCAGCCAAGTGATTGCCCCCTTTTTGTTTTTAAGTTCTACCCATATCATCCCTCTTTACTGCAATAATTGACTCTTTAATCAACAGTGCAATGCCAGCTCCTCTTTTACCACCCCCCCCCCCACCCCCCATCACGTCGGAAGATTTTACGCCCTGGTATATTAAGCTGCCAGTTTTGCCCTTCCCTCAACCATGTCTCTGATAGCAATAATATCATAGTCACATGTGTTAATCAACACCCTCAATTCATCTGCCTTACGCGCAAGACTCCTTGCATTAAAATAGATACTATCCAGCCTTACATTATTTGTTTGAGCCTCAACAGGTCTACATTTACTCTGTCCTCCAGATTGACTTAAATTTTCATTTATATTTGATTGTACATCACCCCTACTGTGCTTCCATTCTGTATGCAAGTCTGAATACAAGTTTCAGAGACCAGGCATCATGTTTTAGACCCTACAAAAGCTCATAGGTCTATCCGATGGATAGAACTAGCATTTATAGCGTGCCTTTAACGTACCAGAGTGTCCCAAGGAATTGAAAAGATTGATAGCAATGTATCCAATAGCATTAAATGGATTACTGTACAGTCAACTTTTTTCTCCAGTTTACAATTAAGGACTACTTTCCCTTCCCCCACCCAAACCTAAAAGGACAAGTCTGCACTGAGATATAAAACAAAATTGAAACAGCTGTCTGCTAAAGTTTAGCAGTACATTTCAGAACGTTATACAAGCAGGAAGATGCTTATCCTGCTGCATTACATTTCATATACAGACCATTGCAAACCAGTCGCAGCAGGAGGACAGGACAACAAACAGGAAATGCAGCAGGGAGGGGAAGCTAAAAGATGAACATTGCACACAGTGGACAGTTTCCAAAAGCCCGAAGGGGCAAGACGCTTTTTTAAGTAAAGTGAATAGTAGCCTGTTTGTCGATGTTCCCTTGACATAGCTGATTACACTGAAAGAGTACACTTCCACCTTCATCATACATAAGAAAACTAAAAACAAGTACACAGGCAATTACAGTTCAATTCTTACCACTTAAACTTGCATGGACTCCAGACTTCAGGTAACATGGTCCTAGTCAAGTTACAAGATAGATCTACTAATGTAATAATACAATGGATGCAGATTTCCAGCTATCCTTAAAGTATTCAGTCGTTTTAAAACTCAAATTCTCATCCTGGTTCTTGTTTTAAATAAACTAAATCAACTATTAAGCACGATTGATAGGAATCAAATGACGAAGTAGCAAGGCTGGGATACTTTAACTTCTAGTTACTCTTGTCCTCCTGTTACAGTGCCCGCCTAATTACATCTTAAGTTTCAGTTTTACTTTCCCTATGCAATTTCTCAATCATGAAAAGCTTTCATATCTTAACCTTTTCCGGTTTCACAGCCCAATTTCTTTCCATCACGTAACTTACACTGAATAGGACTCCAGCTAAACACAACATGCAGAGTTTTAGAGCCTGTACACATCAGTTACAATCCACGCCCTCGCACTGTAAATAGTTAAAATCCTCCCCAAGCCTGCTCAGATTTAGTTTATCCTTTGTTGGCTAACATCCAGAAGCTGGAAAGGTACATTAAGCAATCCAAACAGGATAACCTTGAACTTATAGGAAATCTCAATGAGAAATGAAGCTCTATTACGATCTTCAGTTTATTAATCGCTACTCTGATGAGTTAAGTACTTAACCCTGTGAGATACACAAGATAGCACTGCTGACAGGCAAGTCACAATCCTAACATTCTGTAAAAGCTACAGTGAATGTATCATATCCCTCCTTCTTGGCAAATGCAACAGTGAAGAACGAGAAGCATGGCGAACATTACCTACTTGAATTCTTCCTTGCACCAGAATCTGGAAAGATAACATTTTGAAGGGAGTAGTTAATGGGCAGGGAAGGAAACAAAGATGGGAATTGTAATATGCCATTTACCTTGGGTATTATTGTGGACACTCTTTCCAGAAAGATGAAGGAAAACAATCTTTGCAGAAGATATAGCCATTCCTTCATTATCTCTGTTCAAAGTGTGACTTCACACAAACTTCCCTTTTCAGTGCATGGGTAAGTTCTACAACTGTTGCTGTATCATAGTTGATACAGCTTTAGTCTGCATCTACAAAAGCAAAATTCTGCAGATGCTGGAAATCTGGAACAGAAACAGAAAATGCTGGAAATACTGAGGTCAGGCAGCATCTGTGGACAGAAACACAGACTTAACATTTCAGGTCCGACCTTTCATCTGAAGTGTCGTGTTTTTCTGTGCACGGATGCTGAGTATTTGCAGCATTTTCTGTTACTGTTCTGGTCTGAAATCTACTTAGGTACACAATCACAAGCTGTGATTCTGTAAAGTCTTCAAGAATTACACTTTCAACAGTCCTGTTCGGAAGGGAGTTCCAGGATTTTGACCCAGTAATTCTGACACAACTTACGCCGCTAACTGCACCATCTTTTCCTTTAATACACAACTCCAGTGGACAGTCTAAACCAAACTTCAGGCCAGCTTTTTATACTGCACTTTTTAAACCTGGATAAGTGAGACATGCAAAAGGGGAAGCTTATATTCTTCCCATGTTCATGCAAATACATTTTAGTTATGGTTCACAAAAGGCCCTGATGCCAAATTTACTTAACTACTTCTATAAAACTCCGGTAAAGGACCTTAGTGGCAGGTGAATGAATATTTTCTTCAGAGAAACAAAAGACCATTTGGGAATCAAAGCTAGAAGCACTTTTTCCACACAAGGAGGCTAGTGGAAATCTGGAATTCGCTTTTCCCAAATGGTTGTGAATGCTGGGTCAACACGTCTCACTAAAATTTTCAACATTGTGATCAATGGATGTTTGTTATTTAAGAATATCAAGGGAGAGAGAGTAAATGAAGTTGAGGTTCAGATCAGCCATGATCTAACTGAATGCCGGAATATGTTCAAAGGGTTGAATGACTTACTCCTGTGTTTCTTTGTCTAGTACTTAAATTTAAGGAAAATTTAAAGTTAAGGAATGAAATGTAAAATCGAAAGGTTTCATTTCCAAAGATTTTATTGCAGATTCTCGGCAATCTCATTCTCATGCAATGTATTTCCATTTCACCAGGAACATCGGAATAGGGGTCAGCCATTTAGCCCTGAGCCTGTTCCGCCATTCAACGAGACCTGGCTGATCTGCGACTTAACTCCAAATACCCACCTTTGCCCCATATCCCATATCTTTCACTAACAAAACTTTCTCAATCTATGATTTTAAATTTACAATTGATCTAGCATCAATTGCTGTTTGAAGAGTTCCAAACTTCCACTATCCTCTGTGTGTAGAAATGTTTACTAATTTACTCTGCAACGTCTGCTCTAATTTTTAAGACAATGCCCCTTAATCCTCAACTCCCCAAATGGAAATAGCTCGATATGTCCCCTTAATATGTTGAAAACAAATCAAATCACCCCTTAACCTTCTAAATTTCTGGAAATACAATCCTAACTTGCATAATCTTGCCTCATAATTTGACCCTTAGAGTCCAGGCATCATTCTGGTAAACCTATGTTGCACTCCCTCCAAGGGCAATCTATCCTTCCAGAAGTGTGGAGCCCAGAGCTGCTTACAGTACTCCAGGTGTGGTCTTACCAGTGCTTTGTAAAGCTGAAACATGACTTCTATTCCCACGTATTCCAGTCTTCTCGATGTGAAGGCCAGAATTCCATCAGCCTTTTTGATTACTTTCTGCACCTGTTTATGACATTTTCATGAGCTATGTGCCTGGATCCCCAAGTCTCTTTGGACCTCCACTGTTGCTAGCTTTACTGCCATTTAAAAAGTACTGTGTTCTATCTTTTTTAGGTCCAAAGTGGATGACCTTACATTTGCCACAACTTTACCCACTCACTTAATTTATCAATATCTCTTAGTAATTTTATGTTTCCATCTACACTGTCATCCATCTTAGTGTCATCAGCAAACTTGGATGCGAGGCTTTCTATCCTATCATCCAAGTTGTTAATGAATACAGTGAATAGTTGAGGCCGCAACATGGATTCTTGTGGGATATCACGAGTCACATCCTGCCAATTAGAGTATCGGCCCATTATCCCTGCTCTCTGCCTCCTGCTGCTCAGCCAATTTGCTAACCAGATCAACAATTTGCCTTCAATTCCATGGGCTTCAATTTTAGCCAACTGGCTCTTATGAGGGACTTAATCAAATGCTTTCTGGAAATCCATAAAAATAACATCCAGAGACATTGCCAGTCCACTGCTCCAGTCACGTTCAAAAAATTCAAGTCAGGTTTCTCAAGCATGACTTCACCCCTTACAAATCCATGCTGGTTCTCTCCAATTAGCTGAAAATCCTATCCCTAACACACAATAGTAATTACCTAACAAATGTTAAACTAACTGGTCTATAATTCCTGGTTTTCCTCTCGTCAGCTTCCTTAAATAGCAGAGTGACATGCACAACTTTCTCATCTAAAGCAACAGCTCTCGAACCGAATGAATTTTGGATGATTATATTTAGGACATCTGCAATGTTCACACCTACTTCCTTTAAGGCCCTGAAGAAACCATCTGACCCTGAGGATTTGACACCCCTTATTGGCTCTAGGACTTATTGCTGTACAAAACTACCCTGGACACACACTAGAAATTCACTAACTTTGACATGCTAGTCTGCTTGTCCCAATCTATAAAAGTTAAAATTCCCCCAAGAAAACTACTGTCTTTGCGACATTCTTGTCTAGTCTCTGCATTTATACAATCTATCACTTCACAGCTACCACCAGGAGGCCTAGACAACTCCCACTACAATGATTTCTTAATTCTACCCATAAAGTCTCCACTGCTTGCTTACCTCTCGTTATATCTTATCTTAATTTGGAAGTGATTTCATATTTATCACCTATCCTTCCCCGCTACAAATTTTCCCTCTTTCCTGTAAATCTTAAAACCTGCTATACTTAGCTCCCAGTCCTGACCGTCTTGCAGCCATGTTTCAGTAATGGCTAGCAAGTCACACCTTCCAAATTGAATTTAGGCACACAATTTGTTCCTTAAATTCTGTGCATGTGTGTGAAGAACATTTATTTGAGCCACATACCCTTACCTTCAGCCTACTCCTGTTCCTAATTCTTGGGTGAGGCTCTGATGTTTTACTCAGATGTTCCTTATTTCTCTCTCCTCGTTTAATCACTTTACATCTTTTAGCTTTCCCTTTATCTGTATTGCACAATTTAACTCTGCTCTCTTCCCTTAAGTTTGTTTTTGAACAATTTTAAATATTACCATTTCCATGAGCCCTCCCCTACCATTTACTAGTTCCACGTTCTTGGGACGACCCTACTTATCTTAGACGAACCATTACATGTACTGGAGGCAAAAGGCAACAGCACCAAATTTCCACTTGCACCAAATTCCCATCTTTTGCACTCTGTTTACAATGTTACACAATCATTCTGTCATGCATTCTTTTTCAAGTCTCACATCTATTTGCTCAAATCATATTCATATTTATATGAAATCAATCCAGTGTTGCAAATTGAGGTCTGGCATGGACATTCAGATGCGACCAACCCCGAGAAAGTAAGCAGATACCATGTTTTAGACGCCAGAGTTGATTCACACTACTTAATACCAACTTATGCAATAACATTACCCTATAGCATTAGCCCAGGAGATGCATTTGCATTCCCCTTAAACAAACTAGGAGATTGTTTTGCATGTGTACTTATCCAATCTTTCAACAGGCAAACTGTTTACACAAGGAGAACACCAAACACAGTAAGTGGTTTTATTTCATAGGTAAATTGGCCCTAGTGTAGGTAGGTTGTAGGAAATGTGGGATTACTGTAGGGTTAGTAATAAAATGGGTGGTTGTTGGTCGGCACAGACTCGGTGGGCCGAAAGGGCCTGTTTCAATGCTGTATCTCTAAATAAATAAATAAAGTGAACATACCGAGCAACTGTTATAATCAGCCGTACTTAACTCAATCATCACAACTTGTTTTGCATAATATTACAACATAATGAACATATTAACCTTCCCAAATCAATTTTGTTATCTTGTCTAATTTACACAAAATAACTATCTCCCTGTATCCTGAGTCTGGGCGAAAGCCAGCCCTAGCAGCTCGTGCTTCAAAAACAAAAGCGCCTTTGTCCTCACTTTATTTGCATTTTCACAACCTGGAGGGAGGGGCTATGCCACACAAGCCCCACTGATTGACAGGAACGATTTAGATTTAGAGATACAGCACTGAAACAGGCCCTTCGGCCCACCGAGTCTGTGCCGACCATTAACCACCCATTTATACTAATCCTACACTAATCCCATATTCCTGCCACATCCTTAACTGGCCCTATATTCCCCTACCACCTACCTATACTAGTGACAATTTATAATGGCCAATTCACCTATCAACCTGCAAGTCTTTTGGCTGTGGGAGGAAACCGGAGCACCCGGAGGAAACCCACGCAGACACAGGGAGAACTTGCAAACTCCACACAGGCAGTACCCAGAACTGAACCCAGGTCGCTGGAGCTGTGAGGCTGCGGTGCTAACCACTGCGCCACCTCTGATTTGCCTGAGAGGATCTTGGAATTCTCTAGTTTAAAGTACTAGTGTCTAAAAGTACAGGATTACCTGGATACTGGTCACTTCATAAAAGGCAGCATGCCTTAAATGAAATTATAGCTCTTGAAATTGGGCTATATAGAGAACTACATAATTATTTTCAAATGAGCAACAACAACTGTTATATAGCGATTTTCATGTAGGAAAACATCCCAAGACACTTCACAGGAGCGCTAACAAAATGTGACAGTCACGCAAGCAGATATTAGGACACATTACTTCTTCCACCAAACTTACAGCAGATATGGAGTTAGGTTTTAAGGAGTGTCTGAAAGGAGGAGAGGGGTGGAGAGGCTTAGGGAGGGAATTCTACAGCTTAGGGCTGAGGCAGCAGAAGATACATCTGGCAGTGTTGTCGTAATTAAAACCAGGGATGCTCAAGATATCAGAATTGGAGGACTGCAGAGATCACTGAGGGTTGTAGGTCTGCAGGAGGTTGCAAAGATAGGGAAGGATAAGACCACAGAGGGAGTTGATAACAAATGAGTATTTTAAAATCAAAGCATTACTGGAATGCGAACCAATGTAACTCTGAGCACAGGAGTCAGGATGCGAGTAGCAGAGTTTTGGACAAGCTTCAAGTTTATGTACAGTGGAAGATGGAAGGCTGGCCAGGACAGCATTAGAATAGTCAAGTCTAGAAATAACAAAGGCAAGGATGGGAGTTTCAGCAGTTGATGAGCAGAAGCAGGGCAGAGATCCATAAGATCTAGGATTAGCATATTGCAGTTGATTGATGAGGGAAGGGCTGTAGATGTCATATACATGGACTTCAGTAAGGCGTTTGATAAAGTTCCCCATGGCAGGCTGATGGAGAAAGTGAAGTCGCATGGGGTCCAGGGTGTACTAGCTAGATGGATAAAGAACTGGCTGGGCAACAGGAGACAGAGAGAGTAGCAGTGGAAGGGAGTTTCTCAAAATGGAGACGTGTGACCAGTGGTGTTCCACAGGGATCCGTGCTGGGACCACTGTTGTTTGTGATATACATAAATGATTTGGAGGAAAGTATAGGTGGTCTGATTAGCAAGTTTGCAGACGACACTAAGATTGGTGGAGTAGCAGATAGTGAAGGGGACTGTCAGAGAATACAGCAGAATATAGATAGATTGGAGAGTTGGGCAGAGAAATGGCAGATGGAGTTCAATCCAGGCAAATGCGAGGGGATGCATTTTGGAAGATCCAATTCAAGAGTGAATTATACAGTAAATGGAAAAGTCCTGGGGAAAATTGATGTACAGAGAGATTTGGGTGTTCAGGTCCATTGTTCCCTGAAGGTGGCAACGCAGGTCAATAGAGTGGTCAAGAAGGCATACGGCATGCTTTCCTTCATGGGACGGGGTATTGAGTACAACAGTTGGCAGGTCATGTTACAGTTGTATAAGACTTTGCTTCGGCCACATTTGGAATACTGCGTGCAGTTCTGGTCGCCACATTACCAAAAGGATGTAGATGCTTTGGAGAGGGTGCAGAGGAGGTTCACCAGGATGTTGCCTGGTATGGAGGTCGCTAGCTATGAAGAGAGGTTGAGTAGATTAGGATTATTTTCATTAGAAAGACGGAGGTTGAGGGGGGACCTGATTGAGGTGTACAAACTCATGAGAGGTATAGACAGGGTGGATAGCAAGAAGCTTTTTTCCCCCCAGAGTGGGGGATTCAATTACTAGGGGTCACGAGTTCAAAGTGAGAGGGGAAAAGTTTAGGGGGGATATGCGTGGAAAGTTCTTTACGCAGAGGGTGGTGGGTGCCTGGAACGCGTTGCCAGCGGAGGTTGTAGACGCGGGCACGATAGCGTCTTTTAAGATGTATCTAGACAGATACATGAATGGGCAGGAAGCAAAGAGATACAGACCCTTAGAAAATAGGCGACAGGTTTAGATAGAGGATCTGGATCGGCGCAGGCTTGGAGGGCCGAAGGGCCTGTTCCTGTGCTGTAATTTTCTTTGTTCTTTCGGATACTCAGAGCAAAACACATCTGTGCTCTTGCCCACAGGCACGCATCACACTGCACTACATTCTTCCGAAATTAAGTGATGAGAAGGTGCATACTCACTTGGTGAATTATGGATTTTGTCAGAAACAAATTAGAGCACTGTCCTCTACACAATGCACATCAAGAAATTCAGACTTATTAAAACAAATGAAGTGTAAAGGCCCAATATGCCCTACACCATCCAGTTTGCATAGAATAGGAGAAATGAGGAAAGTCAGGAAGTGGTGACTAGCTGACAATATCATAAGCCATCAAAAGCTTGAAAATCATAGGAGTGAAGAGTTTTGTAGCTTTCAGGTCCTGGGAAAGAATAAGCAGGAATGAGTTAGAGGGAGTTGGGCTTTATGGAGCACTGAGTAGTGAAGTGAAAACTAAGTGGTTGCCGACAAGTAAACAGCAACTTCTAAATAGTTTTATCAATGGTGATGTGTGAACTCTACTTAACATTGGAGATAATGGGACCAAAAATGTTGATAAATGAGAACTAGCAGCAAAATCGAAGATTAGTAGCTGTTGGTTAGAATGGAGATAAGAAGTTTTCAATTAGAAGAACTGATTAGATCCAGCCATAGATCATGAAGCCTTTTCAACTTGAAAACTTCAAGTGCCACATAGAAATCACCTAAAAGTGTTGGTCTGATTTAAGGAGGGAAACTTTCACAATTTAGGTTGTTTCAATAATACAATATAATAGTTATAAAGTTAAACAATTCAAAGCAAATTTCATATGTATGTTCATATGTTCAGATGCTACAGTAGTTTGCAATGCTGGCATTCTAGACTGAAATAGGGAACTTGCTCAAAAGCAAACACGCCATTTCACTAAAGTGTCAGAATGAAGTAAAATCACATTGCTTGCTTAGAAACTATTAAACTAATCCCCTTCTTATAGAAATTTTGGGAGAGAAAGCATGTTTTAAAAAATCCCCAGTGAGTTTTGAATTGTCACTTACAAGTAACTATGATTCAATGGCTTCAAGCTTTGAAAAACAACATTACTGAAAATCCCATGTGGCCTTCTGTAAATGTAAGGGCAAGTTAGGATTAGGCTCAGCTTTAAAACCCCTACAACACCCAACAGCAAGCTGGTGCAGAGTCCAGACCGACAGATTCCAAAATACCAATCACATAAAGGGATGTGGGGATAGTGTGGGAAAAAGGCATTAAAGTGGATAATCAGCCACACTTGTATTAAATGGCAGCACAGGCTTGATGGGCTGAATGGCCTACTCCTGTTCCTACATGAAGAATGTTAATGTAGATAAGCTGCCACATGGACTAAAACCTCAACAGGGAAAGTCCTGTACGCAATACGTGATACAGCACAGTTGTTTTACTGTTCCATTCAACAGTAAAAAAAATTTTATGGATACAGAATGTGGGATGGACCCCACAAACAGCACCCGAGATAATGACCAGATCATCTACATACAGCCTGCAGGCCAGAATACAGCCCACTGAAGGTTTCCATTCAGCCCGCCAGACCTCTGTGACTGACAGTGGCCTGGCCGTGGCACTCCTACACATGCATGTCAGGCGGAATAGTAGGCGGGACCTGTGTCTGACGTTTAGTGGACACCTGTCTGTGTGTGATCGGTCACTGGCTGTGACTGACAATGGGCTGCCCTGGCTGGGTGAGTGCTGATTGGCAGTTAGTGGCACAGAAACACTAGATTGGCTGCCCCTGCTGTTTTCGCACAGTTCAGTGAGTGGACAGGAATGGGAGCACCGAAGCACGAACAGGGTGTGGGGGGAGCAAAAGGGGGAAGGAGACACACACACATACACAGAGCGAGCGAGAGACACACACACACAGAGCCAGAGAGAGGGGGAGAGCCAGAGTGATCAAAATCATTCGTAACAGATGTGGACATCTATCCAGAACACTCCACATTGCTACATGAAGTGGACGAACAGACAGTGACTACTACTGCAAACAGAAACCACGTCAGGTATGTCACTGTCAGTTTTCAACAAAGTGACGAGAAACTATGTCATTAAATTAAGCCTTCTTATTTAAGGCTTCTTCAAAACAAGTAATGTGCATTTTTGTGAATAGTAAAATAAATTTTTGGTGCTTTTATCTTTCAGAAATTCTCTCAGCTGCCCCCGATGGGGGACAAACCTTGTAATGTGGCCCCCCCACCCCACCCCATGTGAAAAGGTTGGACATTCCTGGTGTAGTGCATGTGAACGTGCTATCTCAAAGTCATGGCTGATTCTTCAAACACAAAATAGGCTCTGATGAATGGTTATCCACTTGAAATGTTAACTCTCCTTACAGATGCTGCCAGACCTGCTGGGTATTCCCAGCATTTTCTGTTTTTATTCCAGATTTCCAGCACCCATAGTATTCTGGTCTCTTTTACTCAATTTGTGTATATTTGGAATGAGTTTAAAATTGTATCACTACATCGTGAAGAACCTCAACTTCTGGTGACAGTAGTGACCACCATTTTAGTGCTAAAGACCTAACACGAGAATTAACGCAGGTGCTATTAGTCCTTGCCAATTTCCACAGGTTCATTTCGGATATTCACATCAAGCTCACCATCTTGCTTTGAGTTTTGAAACCCCTCTATGATCGCACTTTACGTCAGCTCTACCATATGTTCCAGCTATACCATCAAGTCTGAACTAACACTTGTCGTCTGAAGTCCATCAAAGGCCAATATTTTAGCCATGGCCCCCTGATTAGTTGAAACTCTCCCTAAACCATCACAGTACCACATCTTCCAAAAGGCCCCTAAAAAAAAACTCTACTCTTTGTCTCTTCGGCTTCGAGTCCTTCGCCCTTTTTAACTAAACATTTTGGGCTGGCTTTAACACAGATAAACAGCCAAGTGAGGAGCGTGGAGCATAGAGTGATCAGGAAACAGAAACTTTGTAAATGGCGTGCTACAGTCAGGAAATTGGTACAAATGGGATCTGCCTCATTAAATATTTCTGTGTAAAAATGCAGCAAGACCTGGACAATATCCAGGCTTGGGCTGATAAGTGGCAACTAACATTCGCGTCACACAAGTGCCAGGCAATGACCATCTCCAACAAGAGAGAATCTAACCACCTCCCCTTGACATTCAATAGCATTCTTCTTTTTCTTCTTTCTTTTTTTCTTTTCTTTTGGGCCTCCTTATCTCGAGAGACAATGGATAAGCGCCTGGAGGTGGTCAGTGGTTTGTGAAGCAGCGCCTGGAGTGGCTATAAAGGCCAATTCTGGAGTGACAGGCTCTTCCACAGGTGCTGCAGAGAAATTTGTTTGTTGGGGCTGTTGCACAGTTGGCTCTCCCCTTGCGCCTCTGTCTTTTTTCCTGGCAACTACTAAGTCTCTTCGACTCGCCACAATTTAGCCCTGTCTTTATGGCTGCCCGCCAGCTCTGGCGAATGCTGGCAACTGACTCCCACGACTTGTGATCAATGTCACACGATTTCATGTCGCGTTTGCAGACGTCTTTATAACGGAGACATGGACGGCCGGTGGGTCTGATACCAGTGGCGAGCTCGCTGTACAATGTGTCTTTGGGGATCCTGCCATCTTCCATGCGGCTCACATGGCCAAGCCATCTCAAGCGCCGCTGACTCAGTAGTGTGTATAAGCTGGGGGTGTTGGCCGCTTCAAGGACTTCTGTGTTGGAGATATAGTCCTGCCACCTGATGCCAAGTATTCTCCGAAGGCAGCGAAGATGGAATGAATTGAGACGTCGCTCTTGGCTGGCATACGTTGTCCAGGCCTCGCTGCCGTAGAGCAAGGTACTGAGGACACAGGCCTGATACACTCGGACTTTTGTGTTCCGTGTCAGTGCGCCATTTTCCCACACTCTCTTGGCCAGTCTGGACATAGCAGTGGAAGCCTTACCCATGCGCTTGTTGATTTCTGCATCTAGAGACAGGTTACTGGTGATAGTTGAGCCTAGGTAGGTGAACTCTTGAACCACTTCCAGAGCGTGGTCGCCAATATTGATGGATGGAGCATTTCTGACATCCTGCCCCATGATGTTCGTTTTCTTGAGGCTGATGGTTAGGCCAAATTCATTGCAGGCAGACGCAAACCTGTCGATGAGACTCTGCAGGCATTCTTCAGTGTGAGATGTTAAAGCAGCATCGTCAGCAAAGAGGAGTTCTCTGATGAGGACTTTCCGTACTTTGGACTTCGCTCTAAGACGGGCAAGGTTGAACAACCTGCCCCCTGATCTTGTGTGGAGGAAAATTCCTTCTTCAGAGGATTTGAACGCATGTGAAAGCAGCAGGGAGAAGAAAATCCCAAAAAGTGTGGGTGCGAGAACACAGCCCTGTTTCACACCACTCAGGATAGGAAAGGGCTCTGATGAGGAGCCACCATGTTGAATTGTGCCTTTCATATTGTCATGGAATGAGGTGATGATACTTAGTAGCTTTGGTGGACATCCGATCTTTTCTAGTAGTCTGAAGAGACCACGTCTGCTGACGAGGTCAAAGGCTTTGGTGAGATCAATGAAAGCAATGTAGAGGGGCATCTGTTGTTCACGGCATTTCTCCTGTATCTGACGAAGGGAGAACAGCATGTCAATAGTCGATCTCTCTGCACGAAAGCCACACTGTGCCTCAGGGTAGACGCGCTCGGCCAGCTTCTGGAGCCTGTTCAGAGCGACTCGAGCAAAGACTTTCCCCACTATGCTGAGCAGGGAGATTCCACGGTAGTTGTTGCAGTCACCGCGGTCACCTTTGTTTTTATAGAGGGTGATGATGTTGGCATCGCGCATGTCCTGGGGTACTGCTCCCTCGTCCCAGCACAGGCATAGCAGTTCATGTAGTGCTGAGAGTATAGCAGGCTTAGCACTCTTGATTATTTCAGGGGTAATGCTGTCCTTCCCAGGGGCTTTTCCGCTGGCTAGGGAATCAATGGCATCACTGAGTTCCGATTTGGTTGGCTGTATGTCCAGCTCATCCATGACTGGTAGAGGCTGGGCTGCATTGAGGGCAGTCTCAGTGACAGCATTCTCCCTGGAGTACAGTTCTAGGTAGTGCTCAACCCAGCGGTCCATCTGTTTGCGTTGGTCAGTGATTATGTCCCCCGATTTAGATTTGAGGGGGGTGATCTTCTTGATGGTTGGCCCAAGAGCTCTCTTCATGCCATCATACATTCCTCTGATGTTTCCGGTGTCTGAGGCCAGCTGAATATGACTGCATAGGTGTTGCCAGTAGTCGTTTGCGCAACGCCTAGCTGTTCTTTGTGCAGTACTTCTGGCTGCTTTAAGTGCTGCGGATGTTAAATCGCTGGGGGCTTTCTTGTAGTTCAAAAGTGCAATGCGCTTAGCGGCTATGACAGGTTCCAGCTCTTCATTATGAGATTGAAACCAGTCTGCATTTCTCTTCGCACTTTTGCCGTAGGTGGTCAAAGCTGACTCATAGATGGCGTCTCTGATGTGGGCCCACTTGGTCTCAGCATCCCCTGTGGGAGTGTTTTGAAGGGCTGTTACAAGTGAATTTAGAAATTTTTGTAACAGCTGTGGGTGAGAAATTCTGCTCGTGTTGATGCGCGGGTGGCCCTTCTGCTTGGAATGATGCAACTTCTTTGGTCTGAGTCTAACCTTGCTGCACACCAGGGAGTGGTCGGTGTCGCAGTCCGCACTGTGGAAGCTGCGTGTGATTTGAACACTGTTTAAGGCGGCTCGCCTTGTGACAATGAGGTCTAGCTGGTGCCAACGACGTGATCTTGGGTGCCTCCATGAAACCTGGTGACAGGGTTTAGTGTGAAAGAACGAGTTGGTGATGCAGAGGTTATGATAGGTACACAACTCAAGCAGTCTCTGCCCGTTCTCATTCATCCTTCCAACGCCATAGCGCCCAAGGCAGGAGGGCCATGAGTCATGGTCGGCCCCAACCCTGGCATTAAAGTCCCCCAGCAGGAATAGGTGTTCGGTGTTGGGGATGCTGCTAATGATGTTATGGAGTTGTTCATAGAACTGGTCTTTAGCTTCAGGTGCGGAGCAGAGTGTTGGAGCATAGATGCTGAGTAGGTGTACTGGACCAGAGGTGGTGAGCAGTCGGATGGACAGTATGCGTTCCGAGCCATTTGAGGGAGGCTCTATCATGCTGAGCAAGGAGTTTCTGATGGCGAAGCCCACTCCATGCTGTCTTGGTTCTTCAGGATCCCTGCCCTGCCAGAAGAAGGTGTAGTCTTGCTCTGCTAGAGAGCCACTCGCGGGGAGGCGAGTCTCCTGAAGTGCTGCAATGTCCACATTGAATCTACTGAGCTCGTTGTTAATGATGGCGGTCTTCCGAGAATCGTTGATTTGTGTAAGGTCTTCCGACAGGCCAGGACACATAGTTCTGACGTTCCAGCTTGCAAAGCGAAGGGCTGGTACCTTCTTTCCTTTTTTCATGTTGTTTGGTGCGGTGTATCAGTCCACCTTTCGGGCAATGACCCTGAGCTCCAAGCACCCATTGAAGCAGGCAGACTGTGGCGGGACAGAACCTTATTGACCGGAGGCTGCCCGGTTTGAGGCGGGCGGTAGCTGTCCAGTGAGGTGCAATGACCTCTCCCACCGACAAAGGCAACCCGTGGCGCCCAGTTTCTACGCCAATTTATCTGGACTTATAACCCGTAACTGCTGCCTTCCGTGTTGTTTCAGTCGCTGTGAGGCAACTATGGAGTGACCTCTCCATGGCGCATGCCTGGGCAAATTTATGGAGGTTGAGAGTTGCCCAGTCGTCAAAACCCCCCTCTCGGCCTTTCTGGTGGGGTCCAAAGGAGTGCAGGACACGACGTTTGGCACCAGTATGGCTGCAGGAACTGCCGGAAACATGCCAAAGGTGACACATGACCGCCTACGGGGTTCCGCTCCGGATTTTCTGTTAGGGTTTACTCCCTTAGCCTTGGTCTCTCCCGAGACGCCCACAAGGCAGTGGGGTTGTTGGGGCCCCTACACAGGTGTAGGATGGTGCCGGTGGGAGGAGGGGATGCAAGGGGGAGGGGTAGAGGGAGGGGGTGGGGGGGGGGGTGCAGGGGAAGGGGGTGAAGTTGGTGCGAGGGGGGGGCGGGCTGGGACGGGGTTGTGAGGGGGTGAGCTGAGAGAGTGGAGCAGGGAAGGGGACGGGGGTGGGGGGGGTGGAAGGGGGGTAAAGGGGGGGGGAGGGGGGGGTGGAATCTGGTGCAGGTAATAAGCCATTTCCTCAGTGCCCACCATCGACGTCCGGAAAGCTCATCCACGTCCTTCGGGAGGTGAAGCATCATTTGGCAGACTTAGAGGTGATTACATTTGCTAAGGGTTTTTTTTTTTTGCAGTGGTTTAAATAAAGGCATGTAGCATTGCCGACAGTGCGCTGCAGATGCTCTCCGAGCCATCTCCCGCGGGCGCTTTGAAGTTGCGGCCGGGGGGGCCGTTCGTGGATGTTTTGGGTGTTCGGGGCACCTTTTCACAGGACTTCTCTCGGGTCCCGCAGCTCCTTCTTCACCTCAATGGACTTACCGCATGCCGTGGCTGCAGACACTCTGGACTGTGAAGACAGCAGGATCGGAGATTGAAGTATCGGCAGCTGTGCTCGTCAGTTTCATCCGGATCAATTTCATTGAGAAAACAAAGAGCAGGTGTGGCTGGGGGAGGGCAGTGGGCCCAGGTAACATACACTAAACTAACTGTTAACTTTTAGATAGGGCTAAAATGAACTGATTTAAAGAGCCAGGGGAATTTAAACAGTTTAAGAGGGCAGATTGGGGGAGAAAACGTTAGGGATGGGAGCAGATGGCCATGGATAGAGTTGAACAGCAAGGGAGCTTCCTAGGGAGCTTCCAGCCCAGGAGCCATCTTGAACAATAGCATTACCATCACTGAATCCCCCACTATCAACATCCTGGGGGTTACCATTGACCAGAAACTGAACTGGAGTAGCCATATAAATACCCTGGCTACAAGAGCAGGTCAGAGGCTCGGAATCCTATGGCACGTAACTCACCTCCTGACTCCCTAAAGCCTGTCCACCATCGACAAGGTACAAGTCAGGAGTGTGATGGAATACTCCCCACTTGCCTGAATGGGTGCAGCTCCAACAACACAAGAAGCTTGACATCATACAGGACAAAGCATCCACAAACATTCACTCCCTCCACCACCAGCGCACAGTGGCAGCAGTGTGTACAATCTACAAGATGCACTGCAGCAACACACCAAGGCTCCTTAGACAGCACCTTCCTAACCAGCGACCTCTTCCAACTAGAAGGACAAGGGCAGCAGATGCATGGGAACACCACCACCTGCAGGTTCCCCTCCAAATCACACACCATCCTGATTTGGAACTATATCACCATTCCTTCACTGTCGCTTGGTCAAAATCCTGGAACTCCCTTCCTAACAGCACTGTGGGTGCACCTACCCGACATGGACTACAGCGGTCAAGAAGGCAGCTCACCACCACCTTCTCAAGGGCAATTGGGGATGAGCAATAAATGCTGGCCTAGCCAGTGACACCCACATCCCTTGAATGAATTTTTAAAAAAAACACTTTTAGATTAACATTCAGAATTTGACTTAGCAGTTCAAACTGCAAAAGAAACTGCAAGATATCTAGATAACAGAAACTGCAATAACAAGAAATGCTGGAAATACTCAGCAGGTCTGGCAGCATGTGTGGAGAGAGAAGCAGAGTTAACGTTTCGGGTCAGTGACCCTTCTTCAGAACTGGCAAATATTAGAAATGTAAAAGGTTATAAGCAAGTAAAGCTGGGGTGGGGCAAGAGATAACAAAGGAGACGGTGTAGATTGGACAAGGCCACATAGCTGATCAAAAGGTCATGGAACAAAGGCAAACAATATGTTAATGGTGTGTTGAAAGACAAAGCATTAGTACAGATAGGGTGTTAACAGACTGAAGATTGAACAGCAGAAAGTGAACTGCATGTCAGTGGCAATTAACTCAATCAGCTGAACGTGGTTGCCTGATTAAGTATTAATTATTGCAGCAGGATGACTCAGCAATTTTAACTTGAGTGCGAGTCAGTATGTCTAAGTAGACAGTGCTTGCGGCTGTAGAGTATGAAGCACAGTGTGGTCACTGAAGAGAATGGTTTGTAAACTGAATGCTAAAGTCAGAAATTTGGTACAAGTGGGAATTCCATGCCTATGGGGAAGGAGGTGCTGCCTTTTATTCTTTTTGTTTTACCTCTAGTAGCTGATGAGTATTTTTCTTTTATCTCCAAGCTAAGAGACTGTAACTTGCTATTGCTTTATTAAAGTAGTTAACTTGTTAACTAGGACTGGCATGTTCGTGTGAGGAAGAAGGATAAGTTTGACAAGTTTCGGGAACCTTGGATAAGGAGGTATATTGTGAGCCAATCAAAAAGCAAATGGAAGCAATCATAAGGACTAGAAGGCTGGGAACAGACGGAGCCCTTGAGCAGTATAAAGACAGTAGGAAGGAACCTAAGCAAGGAATCAGGACGGCTAAAAGGGGTCATGAGAAGTCATTGGCAAACAGGATTAAGGAGAATCCCAAGGCTTTTTATACGTATATAAAGAGCAAGAGAGTAACCAGGGAAAGGGTTGGACAGAGGAGGGAATCTATGTGTGGAGCCAGAGGAAATGGGCGAGGTACTAAATGAGGACTTTGCATCAGTATTCACCAAAGAGAAGGACTTGGTGGATGATGAGTCTAGGGAAGGGAGAGTCTGTGTCATGTTATCAAAAAGGAGGAGGTGTTGGGTGTCTTGTAAAGCATTAAGATGGATAGGTCCCCAGGGCCTGATGGGATCTATCCCAGAATACTGAGGGAGGCAAGGGAAGAAATTGCTGGGGCATCGACAGAAATCTTTGTATCCTCATTGGCTACAGGTGAGGTCCCAGAGGACTGGAGAATAGCCAATGTTGTTCCTTTGTTTAAGAAGGGTAGCAAGGATAATCCAGGAAATTATAGGCCAGTGAGCCTTACGTCAGTGGTAGGGAAACTATTAGAGGATTCTTCGGGACAGGATTTACTCCCATTTGGAAACAAATGAGTTTATTAGTGAGAGGCAGCATGGTTTTGTGAAGGGGAGGTCGTGTCTCACTAATTTGATTGAGATTTTTGAGGAAGTGACAAAGATGATTGATGAAGGAAGGGCAGTGGATGTTATCTATGTGGGTTTCCTCCGGGTGCTCCGGTTTCCTCCCACATGCCAAAGACTTGCAGGTTGATAGGTAAATTGGCCATTATAAATTGCCCCTAGTATAGGTAGGTGGTAGGGGAATATAGGGACAGGTGGGGATGTGGTAGGAATATGGGATTAGTGTAGGATTAGTATAAATGGGTGGTTGATGGTCGGCACAGACTCGGTGGGCCGAAGGGCCTGTTTCAGTGCTGTATCTCTAAACTAAACTAAACTAATCAAATAAATATGGACAGACAGACACACAGCGCAGGTGGTGGCCGTGACTGCAACACATGGGAGTTTGTGGAAAGCACTGGGATCCCAGACCACCATTATCTGCTCTAAGGTCTGCGGCAACTTTGGCTCAGAGTTCTTGAGCTAGAGTCCAAACTGCAGACATTGTGGTGCATCAAGGAGGGGTAGAGTTACCTGGACACTGCTCCAGGAGGCAGTCACACCCCTGAGGTTAATTAGAACTTTACAGTTGGTCAATGGTCGGAGATAAGCATGTGACGACAAGTCAGGCAGGTATGGGGTTCCAGCATGTCGGGATTGAGGAGCCTCAGCCCTAGACTTTGACCAACAGGTACTTGCTACCTTTGTGGATGAGGAGGACCACCGTAGGGTGGATGGACAAACTGACCATAGTAGCATGGTGCAGAAAGCCATTTAAGTTTCTTTTGGGGGGGGTGGGGGGGGTTGATGGGCACTGAAGTGAAAAGGAATGGGTTAGTGACAATACAGTCAGGGGAATAGATACTGTTCTCTGAAGCCACAACTCGGAGTTCAGAACGTTGTTGGCTGCCCGCTGCCAGGATTAAAGACATCACCTCACAGCTAGAGATGAACCTAGAGCAGGAGGGGAGAGAACACAGTTGTCTTGGTTCCCATAGAAACCAATGACATAGGCAGTACTAGGAATGATGTTTTGAGAGTTTAAAGAGCTAGGGTCCTAATTAAAATGCAGAACCATTAAGGTTCTAATGCCTGGATTGTTAGCACATCAATTGTGATGGGCTCAAGTAGATTAGAGAATTAAGCGCATGGTTCAGTGATGTGGAAAGAAGGGGGTTTCGATTCATGGGGCACTGGCACCAGTACTGGGGAACGAGGGAGCTGTTCCACTCAGAAGGGTTCCACTTAAACTGGGCTGGGATCGGTATCGTGGCAAATCATATAAAGGAAAAGTCAAGGCAATAGAGCACTGAAGCAATTTAGATAAAGACAAGCAGAGTGGGACAGAAAGGGACAGAGTGTTTAACTGTAATAGTGCATCAGCAAATAAAGTCCATGCAAAGAATAGTCTAACAAAAAACAAAGGTTATTTAGCTGAATGCATGAAAGATTCATAAGGTAGATGAACCAGCAGCACAATTAGAGATTTATGGTTTAGATCAAATTGCCATTACAGACATGGTTACAAGGTAACCAAGGTTGGGAAATAAACATTCCAGGGTACACGATATTTTGAAAAGGCAGAAAATGGAAGAGGAGGAGCAGTCCCGTTAGTGAAGGATGACTTAAGTACAGTAGTGAGAAAGGATCTTGGCTCAGAAGATCAGTAAGTAGAATCGGTATGGGTGGAGATCAGGAATAAAGAATCAGAAAATGTGGCAGGATTAGTTTGTAGGCCCCCTAACAGTAATTACAAAGTTGGACAGAGCAGTACACAAGACATAACTGGAGCTTGTAACAAAATAACCATGGAGACATTAATCTTCATATAGACTGGACAAATCAAATTTGCAAAGGTAATCCAGAAGTTGAGTTCATAAAACGCTTTCACGACAGTTTGCTGGAACAATATGTGGTGGAACCAACTAGGGATAAAGCTATCTTAGATCTAGTAGTGTGCAAACAGGCAGGTTTAATTAGTAATCTCACAGTGAAACATCTTTTTAGGATAGTGATCATAATACAATTGAATTCCATATTAAGTTTGAAAGCAACATATTCCAGTTCCAAACAAGAATCTAAAACATAGGTATGAGGAGGGAGCTGGCTAAGGTTGACTGGATAAGTAGACCAAAAGGTAGGGTGATAAATAAACAGTGAGAAAGATTTAATTGAACAATTCAAATGTGGTTGACTCAATCTGCTTCTGAAACAGCCTAGCAAGCCACTCAGTTGTATCAAACCGCTCCAGAAAAGTCAAATAAAAAAACCTGACGGACCACCCAGCGTCAACATTGGCAATGGAAACAAAAGCAAACCCTACCCAGTCTACCCTGCAAAGTCCTCCTCACTAACATCTGAGAGCTGCCCCACAGATTAGTCAAGTAACAGTCTGGCAGTCATACCCACTGAATCATACCTTGCAGCCAATGTCCTAAGATTCCTGCATCATCATCCCTGGGTATGTCCTGTCCCACCAGCAGGACAGACCCAGAGGTGGTGGCACAATGATATACAGTCGGGACAGTAGCAGCTCTGGGAGTCCTCAACATTGAATCCTGATCCCATGAAATTTCACGGCATCAGGTCAAATGTGAGTTTATGAAAGGTAAATAGTGTTTGACAAAGTTGTTATAGTTTTTTGAGGATATTACTAGTAGGGTAGCTAAAGGGGAACTAGTAGATGTAGGATTTTTGGATTTCCAAAAAGCATTCAATAAGGTGCCACACAAAAAGGTAATGCACAAGATAAGGGCTCATGGAGTTGGGGGTAATAATTAGCATGGATAAAAGATTGGTTAATGGATGGGAAGCAGAGATGAGGGATAATTGGGGCATTTTCATTTGCCAGGCTGTAACTAGTGGAGTGCCACAAGGATCAGTGCTGGGGTCTCGGCTATTTACAATCTATATTAATGACGTGAACGAAGGGACCAAGAATAATGTATCCAAGTTTGTTGATGATGCAAAATTTGGTGGGAATGTAAGCTGTGAGGAGGATACAAGAGTATGCAAAGACAGGTTAGTAGGCAACAAGGTGGCAGATGGAGTATAATGTGGGGATGTGCAAGGTTATTCACTTCAGTAGCAATAGAAAAGCAGAATTATTTTTTTTTTTTTTAAAAAAGGTGAGAAACCAGTCAAGCTGCCTGGTTTAAATTTCAAAACTTGGCAGTTAACTGTCAGTCACCATAAACTGGTGCATTCTCCATGACAACACCTCTACCAGAGTCCACTTGCCAACCAATCAGCACTCTCTTCTCATGCAGTATAAATTTGTAAATTTGTTGCTTTCGTTACATTGGTATTCTTGCGAATCGTCCCCATCAGAGTGTGAGTGAAAAGCTTCGACAAAATGTCTGTTTTGAGCAAGACTAAACTTCTAAATGTTGATGTGAAGAGACACCTGGGTATACTCACACAAGGAACACAATGTCAGCATGCAGATACAGCAAGCATTTAGGAAGGCAAATGGTATGTTGGCTTTTATTGCAAAGGAATTGAAGTACAATAACAACAGTCTTGCTACAATTGCATGGAGCTTTGGTGAGACCACACCAGAATACTGCACAAGAGCTTTGGTCCCCATATTTAAGGAAGGATATACTTGCCTTGGCGGCAGTACAGCGAAGGTTCACTAGCTTGGTTCCTGGGATGAGGGGGTTGTTTTGTGATGAGAGGCTGAATAAATATACTCTAAAGTTTAAAAGAATGAGAGGTGACCTTATTGAAAAAACAAGATTCCGAAGGGTCTTTACAGGGTAGACAGTGAGAGGTTGTTTCCCCTGGCTGTGGAATGTCAAATACAGGGGCATAGTCTCAGGATAAGGGGTCAATCATTTATGAGATGAGGAGAAATTTCTTCAGAGGGATGTGAATCTTTGAAAGCGTTTACCCCAGAGGGTTATGGATGCTCCATCGTTGAGTATATTCAAGACTGAGGTCGATAGATTTTTGATCTCAGGGAATCAAGGGATAAAAGCAGCAGGCAGAAAAGCAGACTTGAGGTAGATCAGCCATGATCGTATTGAATGGCAGAGCAGGCTCAGGGAGCCGAATGGTCTACTCCTGCTCCTATCTTATGTGTTTGCAGCAGTAACCAATCTGACCATGGGAACGTACAATGTACAATCTCACTGTCCCATTCCAAGGCATAACAACTTTGATGTAGCCACATGGTACACAATCAATAAGTCCAGCTTTGAAACTTCATCGTTGGATCATGTTCTGCGATATTTTTAAGCTCCAGATTAAGTCAGAAGCTGATCCCAATACAATTTAGAGCAACTGAGTCTTTCCTTTGTAATTTTTGCATGTATGTGATGAAGCTTTAACGAACTAATGTCACAATCTTTACAATTCAATTATTAAGACCACGAACACACAACACACAAATAAAACTAACTCTAAATAGACTGATTATTTCAAATACCTGTTAATGATGTTGAAGGTAGAGAATATGCTCTCTGCAAGCTGACCTACAAGAAACCAAGAAATAGCAGTCAGTGGCACAAAATTAGATATAAAATCTATCGGTGCAAGACAACATTAGAAATCAAGTAATTCTGGTTTTACAATGATTACAAAGCTGGTTTTAAGCTTGCTCTTTCCCCCTATCAAAAGAAACAAAATGAGGTGTTTTCTGTACATATTTTACATTCATTATACTAATACATCAAAACATAATAACTAACAACCGTCAGGTGTTGCTAGAGTAAATCTCCATCTTCTCTGTTCTATCCAACACTCCCAGGACAAGCACAGTGTGGGTTAGAAGCAGAGTAGAGCTGCCTCTATATATGCATCTTTCTCCTCCTCTGTCCAGAGGGAGAGGTTAACAGTGAAAAAGACAAGGATAGAGATGGATACAGAAAAACAGAGGGAAGGATAGCAATGGGAAGTGTTATTGTGAAAATACTGAACAGGCTAAAATTAAACAGTAACCCAATTTTGCATCAATTATCTTCTTTACATAATTTATTGAGGGACTGGGACCAACTCATACTCCATATTCACTAGAACTACTTTAGTTAATACTATAAAAATAACTAACATTTACTTCACTGAAACTATGCGTATATATTGAAATAGTTTGATAGAGTAGAACAGGGACTGTCCACCCAATACATGAGAACATGACCTTGTTGTCACTTTCCACCCCACCAGCCTCCACATCTAAAAGGATTATCCTCCACCATTTCTGCCACCTCCAGCGTGATGTCACTACCAAACGCATCTTTCCCTCCCCTCCCAGCATTCCGAAGGCATTGTTCCCTCCGCGACACCCTGGTCCACTCCTCCATTACCCCCAACATCTTGTCCCCTTCCCACAGCACCTTTCCATGCAATCGCAGGAGGTGTAATACCTGCCCTTTTACCTCCTCTCTCCTCACTATCACAGGCCCCAAACACTCCTTTCAGGTGAAGCAGTGATTTACGTACTTCTTTCAATTTAGTTTACTGCATTCCCTGCTCACAATGTGGTCTCCTCTACACTGGGGAGACCAAACGCAGATTGGGAACACCTCCGCTCAGTCTGAAAGCATGACCCCGAGCTTCCGGTTGCTTGACATTTCAACACCACCCTCCCCCCCCTGCTCTTATACCCACATATCTGTCCTGGACTTGCTGCAGTGTTCCAGTGAACATCAACGCAAGATCGAGGAACAGCATCTCACTTACCGATTAGGCACGCTACAGCCTGCCGGACTGAACACGGAGTTCAATAATTTCAGAGCATGATGGGCCCCCCTTTTTATTTGTAGTTATTTTTTCTTTTTTCTTATTTTATTTTAGTTTGTTTCATCATTCATTTTTCTTTATCATGTGCCTGCCCACTATTTTTTTTTCATGTTTGTGCTTTGGGCCAGTGCTATTCATTTTTCTGTCCATTAACACCCGCTCTGCCCTAATGCTTTGTCTTTCAGCACACCATTAACACACCATTTGCATTTGCTCAATGACCTTCTGGTCAGTTATTCTCTGTGACCTTGTCCGAGCAACACCTTCTCTTTGGTTATCTCTTGCCCCACCCCCACTTTATTTGCTTAAAAGTTATTACATTTCTAACCTTTGCCAGTTCTGATGAAAGGTCACAGACCTGAAATGTGAACTCTGTTTCTCTCTTCACAGATGCTGCCAGACCTGAGTGTTACCAGCATTTCTTGTGTTTTATATTACATGAGAGCTGCATGCCAGCTTTGAAAGACCAAAAACCTAGGATCTAGAAATACCAGCTATTTAAAATAAGGTTATGGGAAAATATCTGCCCACAAATAGCTTAAATCCTAGCAGAATTTTCAAGATGGTAGCACTGAGGTATAAACATCATGATACTGGGGAGCATTAAAAAGCTGGAACTAAAACCATATTGGTAATCCTTATTTTCAAAAAAATCTCAGTCTATATTAAAGAACACTATAAGTCCACCCTGAATACATTTCAGTAGCAACTGCATAACTCACTGGCTGGAATTTTACATCAGGCCAGAGGCCCTGTCCATTGAAAGTAAAAGTCAGTGGCAATCCCACCTCCGCCAGGCCTGGAATCCACACTATAATTTTACATGGCCCAGGCTCTTAATTGGCCTCAGGCAGGCCTTCCACCCTTCTGCAGCAGGACGTCCTGCCTCCAAGAGCTGCTGGCCAATCAGCGGGTCGGCAGCTCTTCAGTCCCAGCAGTGCCACCCAAGAGCAGTGGCCACAGCTGGGACTGCACCCAGCCAGGACCAGCAACAACGACAATGCCCCAGAACACAGCTAAGCGTGTCGCCAAGTACAAGCGGCTGGGTCCTGACGATGCTGAGGGTGGGGCAAAGGTGCTCCAGTGGAGTCAGCTTGTGCTGCGCAGGGGACCCTCCATTGGGCACAGGGTGCTCAATCAGGAGGGGTCCCCGCCCCATAGCCTGCAAGGAGACTACCAGGTTTTAGTGGGGGGCCTTCTGAGCGACTGAACCTTCTGCTGGTAATATACCAGCAGCGGCGGGAGGATACCCTTAAGTGGCAATTAATTGGTCATTGTTTCGATCCTAGAGGTAAATTACATTCCAACATCTCCATTGCATAGGCTCCATTTACATTTTACCAAAATCCCATACATAAATGAAACAATGTCATGGCCTGAACAAAGCAACACATCAAGTCTTCATGGGTGAAGAAACGGAAGAAAACGTCACTGCTCAGTATTCATGTAGTTCATCTAAGTTACCACCACATAAAAAAACTGGCATCTTTATTTGTTAACATACATAGTACTAGTTTTGAAATAGCTTGTAATTAATCCAACAGGAGGGGAAAAAAAGCAGCAAGTCCCAGCCAACAGTACGAGTATACAATGAGGAGCTGAACCAAACAGACCAGGAAGGTCACAGGTCAATAATATAAAAGCAAAGTACTGCAGATGCTGGAAATCTGAAATAAAAACAAGAAATGCTGCAAATACTCAGCGGGTCTGGCATCTGTGGAGAGAGAAGCCGAGTTAATGTTTCAGATCAGTGACCCTTCAACAGAACTGGCAGAGGCTAGAAATGTAATAGGGTTTAAGCAAGTAAAGCGGGGGTGAGGCAAGAGATAACAAAAAAGAGGTGTTGATAGGACAAGATCACAGAATAACTGACCAAGAGGTCATGGAGCAAAGGCAAACAGTATGTTCATGGTGTAGTGAAAGACAAAGCGTTAGTACAGAGGGGGTGTTAATTGACAGAAAACTGAACAGCCTGGCCCCAGGCACAAACACAAAAAAAAAGCAGATTGGCACAGTAGAAACAAACTAAAATAAAATAACCACATAAAAAAGAAAAAATAACTAAAAATAAAAAGGGGGGCCAGTCATAGGTCAATCCTTTGTTGGCCAATCTCATCCAATATGGCAATAAGGATACTAAATTGGTGTTTTTATCCTAAATTAAGGAAGGGGTAAGAAAGCAGAAAGCTAAATACGACAGTAGAGAAGATTACGGAGAGGAAAAAAAAGGAGGAAATGGACTCAAGAATCAGGCCAACATCATGTTACAAAGCAGATCTATGTGGCTTTCAATTCAGTGCAAAGATAAAGCGACAGTCTCCTTTGAGATTTGCTACAAACCCTATGAAGCAGAGGTAACTACTTTTAATCCCACTGCAGCTTCCAGTGAATTGAAGTCCACAATCACAACTGTATTTAAGATGGTCTGGCTTATAATAAATCGCAATCAGGAGTCATATAGATTCAATGGATGGCAAACAAATACTGAGTACTGGCGGAGAAAGAAAGAACTACAGTTATAAAATACACAAGCACACACAGTAAAACCTTTGTTGCCGGGTTGGGGGGGGGGGGGGGGGGTGGGGAACCACAAGGATCCAGGTTACTCAACTTGCCTGATTTATAGTGCCCCCTGAAAATGGATTGGCTGAAGAAGGTTCTCCTTTTTGCAACCTGAGTTTCCGTAGCTCTCGTGCCCTTTTATAGGCCTGAAGTGTGTTCTGAAACTCATCGTTGAATAATCCATGCTGCTGCTGGAGCCTTCGAGGAGATAAACGAGGTCTCATGTACCAAGGTGTACTGTCTGAGTTGTTTCTATCACTAGAACACTTCAAAACATCAAGTGAAGCTGGTGGCGAAATGACCTGTTGTTTCGGTGGGGAGCTCCGCCACAAGGCAGTCCTTCGATACTTGCTTATATTGCGGTTGGAACTTAAATCTGGTGTTGCAGGGGTTACTTCAGAGTTAGAGGGTCGTTTAACATTTTTCCCATGGTCTTGTACTACAGTACCCTCAGAGGGATACTGGGTTGAAGGTAAAAACAGTCTTCGCACTATTACTCGTGGAGAGCCAGGGTGCTGAGTGACCTGGCATTTAACTACACCTCCCATGCTTTCTTTTTTCTCCGACTTTAACACACCCTTCATAAAAGCCTCTAGCACAGGGCTTCTCTGAGGTGATGAGGGCAAACGCACGAATCTTTTGGATTTAAACGAAGATGTCTTGTTAACGTGGTTGTGGAACAGTTCAGCATTCTGTAAAACAGAGGTGATATCTGTGCCACTTCTTCGAGGTGAGCCCAAAACTAATCTATCCTTTCCTATGTGGAACAAAAAGGGGAATTGAGGGTTAGAAGAAAAGACACCAAAAGAACTAAACCAAACTATTTTAGAAAACTAAACAATTACTCACAAACACATTTAAAGGCACATTTTATATAGTGTGTTTAACGTAACAAAACACCCCGTGGCACTTTACGAGATTACAATTGGCAAAAAGTAACACCAATCCAAAGGAGGTAGACAATGTGACCAAAAGCTTTGCCAAAGGTAGATTTGAGAGAGGGAGGACAGCCAAGGGGTTTGGGGAGGGAATTAGAGCTCAAGGCCTCGCAGGCTGAAGGCATGGCCGCCAATGGTTTGAAGAAAATGGTTATAGAGATATGGAAGGTCAAGGCAATGGAAGGATTTGAACATGCAGATAGGAATTTAATAATCAAGGCATTGGTGAACCAGGAGCCAAATGTACATAAGCAAGCACAGGGGTGATGGGTTAGAAGAACTTGGTGAGAATTAGGGGATGGGCAGAAGAGTTTTGTAAGAGCTGAAGTCAGAAGGTGGAAGATGGGAGGTCAGAGAAGTTATACTTGCATAGCAACAACCTTGCGAAGGAAAAGAACAGGTTCTTATATAGGATTAATAGAACCAACATCTGTGCTGGTAAACACTTGTATTTTTAACACAATCAAGCCATGTGACATCCAGAAAGGAAAGTAGTGGGTGACATTGTTGCAATTATACAAGTTTGGAGGGCATCCATAAATTCAAAGTGATACGAGCTCGTTATAGCAACGTCAGCTGGCATAGTATCCCATGTAGAAATCCTTCTTTGGGATGAGTTCAAAGAAGGATAAAATACTCTCCTAGCTTTCAATGGCTGTATTATGAAGGAAGCCAGATCGGTTTTCATTGGAAAGCTCATGTCATGGGGAAAAAATTTAAAATGCGAGATCAATGTGACATCATATTATAGACCGTTGAAGCATCACAGGCATTATGCACTCCTGATATCACAATAGGAGAGGGATAAGGAAGGAAAGGGGGATAGAAGAGCAGGGGACCCAAAAAAAAAAAAAATCACAGTGTTGGTGGACCAGGAGCTAATGTAAGTCATTATAAACAGAGGTAATGGGACAGGAATACTTTTGTTGAGCACCCAAATCTCAACTGTTTTGATTTAATATCAAAGATGCAGAATAAGTATCTCAGGCTGGTTTAGAAGCCTGTAACTGAAAAGGAGGGTGTAACACTGCTGACAGTAATGACCCCACAAATGTACCAGGGGTTTAGGGAAAAAGACCCTGGGAAGAGAGTACGATTGTACGTCGAAAGTTGTACAACAGTTTTATGCCTTGAAAACATCAATTCGCAGCACAAAAACTGTAAGCTAAATTTGCTACTTCTCTGAAAATTATACACATTGTATATGGTTGGATGAATTAAGGTAGGTCAAATGGCCTTCCTCAACCTTTAACATCTTGTAAATTTACCTACCGAGGCAGCAGATATATGGAGAGAAAAAAAATCTTTAATAAGCTGAATGCTATAGATTCCAGGGATTTTGCTACAACATTGCCGCAAACAGTGACTGCACTTCAAAAGTAATCAATTGAACGTAAAATACTTCGGGACAGCTGAGGCACAAAAATTGAGAGTTTTCTTAGAAATATAAAAGATCCTTGCGATATTTTCTTGTCTGGCAGCCCTGGTCTCCCAATCCATGCAATGGCACAACCTTAAAAAAAAGTCCTATCCTAAATCAGTATCAACTTTTCAGCACATTTGAATGGTTAATTAAAAAATTCTCAAACATGTAATTTAAATACACAGCTAAATCGATTAAATATGTCTGAAAAACTACTTCATACAGACTAACCTGTATCCGGATCTGGCTTGAAAAACTGAGTTATGACTTGGTCACTGAAAAAACAAAGAGTACACAATAATTAGAATGCCGTTCATTAGTGACATGCATTACATCATAAAGCCCAACATTTGAGATCACAATTGGTCAACAAGTATTGTCACAATGACATCAGTAAAGTGCAATGGGGCATATAAAATCATCCTGTGTCCAAACGAATGGTGAAAAATAAATGACAGCACACTGGAGAGCATCTCTTAGGCTACACATTTGGATGAAGTGCCAGTTAAAAACCTAGCATTACCAGCGGGAGCAGTGAGCTAAGTTGACAGCGACACCAAAACAATATTCAAGCCTACTCACAAAAGGCATGTTGCCTCTTTCTTTGTTGACAAACAATAACAAAAAATACTAAATCAGTGATATGACAATGGTGCTAAAATTCCCAAATAGTTTTGTTTCCTTTGAGGGTAAGGAGAGAGGAAAAAGAGGCTATATGATTTGAGCAATTTGTATAAACATGCAAGTTGTAAACAAACTGCTGCATAAATTTACTAAGTTGTTACTCCTTCAGTACTCCAGCATGAAAACACTCCCTTGTGAAATCTACAGCTTTCCAAATCAGCTGGTGATATTTATTCAACATATTGTTGCACAAGGGATCTCCTTGGAAATTCTATTTCAAGTCAATTCGAAATTTGGGGTGGTAAAGCCTAGCCAAAACAAACTCTTTCCCCCTCTAATTGTGACATCAGGACTGCATAATACCCTTGATCCTTCAGTAGGCATGGTCTTTCAGATCTTTTGGGCCTGGTAACTTATGAGATATCACACTGAGCTCACAGTAGAGAAATGCCTCAAATTACATTGAGTCTGTTAGATAAATGAGTATTAATTCCCATACCATATACAAAATATTGCTCCAAAATTCCAAAATGTAATCCCTACTTTAGTTAAAAACATAATTTGCCTTTCTCCTAGCATATACGCAAGAGTTGAAGAGAACTATCATTCAAGTCTAAGATTTATAAATAGCCTAAATTAGCTCACCTTTGAACAGTCTCCCGTAACCCAGTCCAAATCCTACCAAAGGCAAAATATGATCTTAATGCCTGTTTATCATTTAAGGAGATCTTAGGAGACATGGACTAGCTGAGCTCCTCTACAGAGAGCCAGTAGAGAGACAAGCCAAATGGCCTCCTCCTGTGCTGTCACCATTCTAGGATTCTATGACTGTTAGTGATAAACCAAGGTGATTAATACAGCCACACGGACTCTTTTTCATGGTGCCACTCAACTCGACAGACATTTGGCAGAACTATAATTGGCAATTCGTATTTGACGAAGGACAGGACTCTAATTAGATGTTGCACTCCTTTTTGTTTGCTAGCACTTGAATGATGTCAAACACCATTTCTAATATCAGCACAGTTCAAGGTTCTTCACAGCTTGCTAGTCTCATCTATTCAAGAACCACAACACATCAGTTCAAACAAAAAGCAAAACGCTGTAAATGCTGGAAATCTAGAAACGAAAACAGAGAAAGCCGGAAATGCACAGTAGCTGTGTGAAACTTAAGTCAATCGACATTTCAAATTTAAGACACTTGCTTCAATACATAATCAGTCTATTGGTCTGCTGTTTTTGAACTAAGTGTTAATTAAAATCATCTGTTGTGACAATAAACACTATTCTGATCTAAAGCATTACCTCCCCGCATGCCTTTTGTCAGAATGCCTGAAGTGACCAAAATAGCCAATTTTCCAAGAAGCTGAAAATGGGGTGGTCTTTTATTTCTATACTGTGAATCATATTCACATTTGAAATATTTAATATCTAATCCCTTGAGAAAGCGGTCTTCAATACATCCTCCTGTAAAACTGGTGACCTCAGTCAAGAAAACAGCCCACGCTCAGTTAGTTATAAAAAATGCTAGATGCACATTACTTTCTAGAAATTAAAGCAACTCCCAAATGACTAAACAGAGATAGCCCAGTAAAATTACTGCACAGCTGAAGAGCAAATTGTACCAGAGAGGCGCTCAGTGTCCGCAAGGACTTGCATACAAGATGTAACATGGAAATGGGACACTCAACACAGTCCACGTCTGCATTCCCCCGCCACTTGAGCACTGCGCAAATCTCATATACCCTCATCGTCTTTTCCTTCATCCACCTATCCAATCTAACCTTGCCTATTGACAGAATGGCTTCCTGAACAACTAATCTTGGAACTAAGTTCCATAGCCTCAAAACTCGAAATAAACTTCTCTTGTTCTAGGTCCAAACCTTATATTTCATCTTGTGTAACACCTTATTTGCACCTCAAGTACTGGAAATAATCTATTGCGATCTACCTGTATCACCCTCAATTTTAAACACCATCATACGCCCATAATCTAATCAAATGAAAGATGATCAGATAACCTGTTTTAGCTATGTTGGTTGAGGGATTAATGTTGGCTAGGACACCAGGGAGACAAAGGGGGCACAAAGACTAGGGGACACAGATTGAATGGTTTGTGCAAGAGATGCGGGGAGAAATGGGAGGAAAAATTTTTTTTTTAAACGCAGAGGGTGGTCATGGCCTGGAACTCACTGCCCCCAAGGATTGTGAAAGTGGAGACAATGACTTCAAAAGTAAACTAGATGGCCACTGGAAATAAGCTTGAAGGGCTACGGGGAATTGAGCGGGGAAGTGGGACTAACTGGATTGCTCCTTGGAGAGCTGGCAAGGACTCGATGTGCCGACTGGCCTGTGCTGTAAGTGACTGATTCTTCTTCGAAACAATGCCATGAGGTCGTTTACATCAACCCGAGGGCAGAAAGAGCATCAAATTTAACATCGCATCCGAATGAGGCACTTCCGACACTTTAGCACTCCATCAGTACTGAACTAGAGTGTCAGCCTTGATTTTGGAGCTCACGTCGACACAGTGGCACTTGAACCCACAACCTTCCGTCTCAGGCAAGCCTGCTGAGCCACAGCTGACACTAATCAACCAGTAGCTTCTGTAATCACAATTTAATACCAAAACTACAATGCATCCATCTACAGAAGGTGCACTATCTCCATCATCATTAACTGCTGCTCACAGACTAAAAATGGCTTCAAGGTCATTAGACCACTTAAAAAAAAATAACCATTACGATATTCATTTCCACTGCCTTAGCAGCTTTTCCCAGCCAAACCTTAATTTTCAGAGACGGACTCTATGGTTTAAAGCCAGATTGAATTACAGTAATTTAAAATACTTACACCCAATTTCTAAATCCTGAAATTGTGGCAGCAAATTAGAGCTCTTCATTTTTATTAAGAAGATTTGAGGCAATCGTGTTCTCTTCTATTTGTATATCGGAGTTTTGGCAGCAAATGACTACAAACCGAAGTACAGTTTAGTCCTGTTAATTTTGTGATAATTAATTCATATTACGCAACTGCTTAAAAACCAGGGACAGTTTCCTGCCTGGAAAAAAAATTGAATTAACAATTCCAAATATATGACTTGAATTAAAACGAAGAATAATGTTCAGCTAAGAGCACATCCCTGGCATAATCCACTATTAAACTTAAAACACTGAAAACTTTCACCAATGTGGACCTGGCTGGGTGTGTGGGCACATAGCTCTATTATCGATAACAGTGTTATCAAGAGATTCTAACAGGAACCATAAGCACTCTATTCAAGTCAAAAGCTTTGTTTCCAAATCAATATAGTCAACATATAGCAGTTCAGTTATACTACTGCAAAACAAGAATACAATTATTCAATGGTGGACCTATTCTCCAGAAGCCCATCCATTTGTGGCATTTGTCTCGCAAAAGGCTCTTGAGAGTATCACCCAAGAAAATACTTAAGCCACTATTCACAGTAGGGTGATACCTCTGTAGTTGCCTCAATCTGTTTAGATTCTTTGCCTTTGCGGAAGTATAAAAGAATGCCATGGCACTACTGGTGAGGAATCGTTTCATCAGTCCATACATGTGTAAATGGCAGGTGCAGGCGATATCGTCATCTGCAGCGTATTTCAGGGGTTTGCGGGATACAACCGAATGGGAGTTCACCAAATATAAACATGTCAATTCTTGCATTGCTGGCTCTATTGATGAGCTCCTGAAGTGGAATGCTTATTTGGATGTCCACAGTTTATGACATCTGTCCATGGCCTCAAGATTAAGGGAGCACTTTCCTTCCCCAGGAAAGACAGCCACAGATGCACATGGCACAGCCACAATGGAACTACCAAAAAGGAAATCAACTACAAACACTAGTTAGTGTATAGCTGATAACACCCATGTCTGAAAGACATGCTGAGTATGGCTACTTGGACTATTGCCATCTTGGAGCTCTGAAGTTTAAAAAACAATTCTCATCACCCAGAGGTTGAGTCGACAACCAGTTTAATATTGAGAAGCTCTCAAGTCACCATTCATTCCAACTGCTTTTAAGTGCTAGCAGAGCCAACAAACTGGGCAACTTCTACAGATAGGCACTGTAGAAGACATCCTTGGAGGTAGACTAGTCTAGGCGCGCCAAACAATGAGACGTTCGACCTGTAAGTGCTATGAGGAGACAAAAAGCAACTATGTTTCGCAGCACGGGGAGTTAAGACAACAGAAACAGAGTCATTGAGAGAGACAAGATCAACCCAACATGACTTTCAAAAGAAGCAGCAATAGCAGAGACTGAAGAAAAACCCCAGCCCTCAGATAACTGCCAATGGAGACCTGTTGACTGAGGGCATTGAACAGCTAGACCAGTTCTTTGAGTGGTTTAGTAAAATCGCCACAATGCTCCATATCCTGTTTTTACTGAACAAGTTAATGGGACCGTTTAGGTCAGTCTAATGTCTTGGTTGGCATCCTTCCATCTACGAAACATGGAGAACGCAGCAAACAATCCATTTAGGTGGGGTGTCTTCACTTGGTGCACCTTTGTTGATGGCTGTGAAGGCCAATCCTCGAAGCAAGGTCTGCCACAAGTGCTGCATGTGAAGCTGCCAAGTGAAGCTGAGAGATGTTGTTTTAGACGTTGCGCCTGTTGCCAAGCTGCTGTAGCAACTGGTCATCGTGGTCATGCACACCAGTCCACAGGATGTGTCGCCATTTCCCTCTTGCACCAGCTGGCGACTCCCAAGTGCAATAGTCGACATTTAGGGCTTTCATGTCACACTTGCAAGCATCCTTGAAGCGGAGCTTTGGGCGCTCCACTGGTCGCCTGACCCCAGCTACCTCACCATACAGAAGGTCCTTGGGTTTGTGACTGTCTTCCATCCTGCAGGTGTGTCCGATCCACCAAAGTCACTTTTTAATTAGTGCCAACATACGGGGGAGCTCTGCCTTTGAGAAGACTGCCATATTTGTGATTTTGACCTGCCAGGATATACCGACAAAGAGCGCCACAGACAACAAAGATGGAAATTAAGCTGCTTTTCCTGGTAGCTGTATATTGCCTATGTTCCACAGCCATACAGCAAGGTGCTGAGAATACAGGCTTTATAAACAGTCAGCATGGCGCTAAGGGTCAGCTTGGTGTTATCCCATCTGCATTTCGCAAGTCAGCCAAAGGTGGTATCTTCTGCTTTTCCCATGTGTGTATCGAGCTCTGCATCAAGAGACGGATTGTCTGTCACTGTGGATCCAAGGTAGCAGAATTTGCTAACCACTTCCAGTGGGGTGTTATTTAGTGTGATTAGGGGAAGAGATACAATACCTCGCCCCATGACCATGGTTTTCTTGACGCTTATAGTAAAAGGAGAACAAGTTACAGACATGGGAGAGATAGTCCATGAGTCTTCGTAACTGAGGTTCCATGGGAGCACAGTGTTTCCGGGTACACAGGGTCTGCAAGTAAATGGAGTGTTAAGTATGACCCTAGCAAAGGCCTTCCCCATTTAGTTGTTGCAGTCTCCTCGGTCACCTTTGCTTTTGTTTCTTCTTTCTTTGGGCCTCCGAGGTGGTCATGAAGGTGTGGCAATAGATGGGACTTTGTGCTTCAGCAGTTCGGCTGGGATTCCATCCTTGCCGGCTGCCCTTCTGTTCACTAGGCACTCTATGGCCTTCGAGCTCCAGTAATGAGAGTTCTTCATCTAACTCATCCATGACAGGAAGTTACAGGAAAAAAAAATCAAGCACAGACTGGGAGCTGCCTGACTCTCAGGAGTACAGCTTACAGTAGTGGGACATCGGTTTATTTCGTCAGTGAGTACTTCACCATTTGCCAACTTCAGGGTTGCAACTTTGGTGATGGCAGGGCCGTACATAGCTCAGATTTCCTTTGTCTCATACACAGTTTGGATTTGACATAAGCTGATGTACTGTTTGTGTAGTATCGCCCTCTCCTTTGCATGCTGTTTTGACTACTTTCAGGTCACACTGCCTTAGCTGTTGGATTTATGTTGTGTATCACACAGGCTTTGTTTTCCGTATCAATGAAAGATATTTCAGCCGAGGTCTTAAACCAGTCTTTGTTGCAGGTTCCGCTTTTACCAAATGATGCTTCTGCTGCTTCATAGATGATTGTGCTTAGTGACTTCCAAGCTTCATCAATGCCAGCATCAGTGCTTCCCATTATGGCTTTGGTAGGTAGCAGCTGTTCTAGCAACAGCGCTAAGTGCTGGTATTTGGCATCATTGCTTATGCAAGGGATGTAGATGTTTACCATTGTTCCAGTCTCTGCTATTGCTGCCTCTTCTGAAAGTCATGTTGGGTAGACCTTGTCTCTCAAAGTCTCCCTGAGCTGTAAAACATTGCATTTTGCCTTCCAGTCTCAACCAGGTTGAGCGCCTCATCATTTGGAGCACCTACACTTGTCTACCTCCTAGGATGTCTTCTGCAGTGCCGCAGAGCCCACCTCAAAGTGGCCCAATCTGTATCAGCTCTGTTGGAGATGGAAAGGAGATAGCACTTTATAAATGCTCAAACAGCTGCTTCCCTCTGATATATGGCTGATAGTTAACATTACTGAAAATAATATCAAGAACAGATCAAAAAACAAAATACTGTAGATGCTGGGAGTCAAAGTAAAAACAGGAAAAGCTAGAAACGTTCAGTCAGGCAACACTGGTGGACAAACAGCAGTTGCCTTTTCAAGTCTTCAACCCATCTTCAAGCTGTAAAGTATCACAGAAATGCAGCATTGGGCGAATACCCGCATTTTGTCAGGTATTCTTGCTTTCTGTCCTACCCATCCCCCCTTCAGCTATTCACACACACTGTGCCTCATGTGTATGTTATTTCTCGTTATGTCTCCTGCTACAGAGAGTCACTTCTACCATTTAAACATCTCGTTCTCAGCCAAGCACCTCGCATGACATTCTATTTCCACTTTGCTTCTCTCTTTTCCCTTGTACTGTTCCTTTTTAATTGCTATACATCTGTAAAATCTTCCAGTCCTGAAGAAAGGTTTAAAACCTGAAACATGAACCTATTTTGCTCACCAATGCTGGCTGACCAGAGTTATTTCAGCTTCTTCTGTTTTCATCTTTAAGAATAGATTAGCCAGGAAGGGAGATCTTTGTAAACATGGGGGATACACCTGAATGTCCCAACAGTAGTTAAACAACATCAAGTACAATATCCTTTTGTGGTCAATTAGCACACAAATACTTGCAAACTGTTGCGGCCCATTTCCCCTAGCAGAGTGGACAACTACTAGAGGACACAGATTTAAGGTGATTGGTAGAAGATCAAAGGGGACATAAGGAAAAGCTTTTTCACCCAGAGGGCGGTGGGTGTCTGGAATTCACTGCCCAGATCGGTGGTGGAGGCAGAAACCCTCAACTCATTTAAAAAGGTACCAGGACATGCATCTGAAGTGCTGTAACCTGCAAGGCTATGGACCAGGTGCTGGAAAGTGGAATTAGATTGGGTGGCTAGTTTTCTTTAACCAGCCCAGACGTGACGGGCTGAATGGCCTCCTTTATTTTTATTTAGAGATACAGCACTGAAACAGGCCCTTCGGCCCGAGTCTGTGCCGACCAACAACCACCCATTTATACTAACCCTACAGTAATCCCATATTCTCTACATCCCCGCCATTCTCCTACCACCTACCTACACTAGGGGCAATTTACAATGGCCAATTTACCTATCAACCTGCAAGTCTTTGGCTGTAGGAGGAAACCGGAGCACCCGGCAGAAACCCACGCAGACACAGGGAGAACTTGCAAACTCCGCACAGGCAATACCCAGAACTGAACCCGGGTTGCTGGAGCTGTGAGGCTGCAGTGCTAACCACTGCGCCACGTCACGTTCTGTGCCATAATTTTTCTATGGTTCTGAACTATTGGAGACAAAGTACACAAAACATTTCAGAAATCCTTCAAATTCAATCCATATTCTTTCCTCCCACATAATGCAGTTGAAACCATAACATTAGCTCTCCGGTACATTAGTACCAAGACAGCATTTTTGGAGATAATAGACACACAAGCCAATATGCAGTATTGTATACATATTTGTCACTACTACTATCAGAACTTTAATACTTCACCTTATACAACTCTGCGCTCGAGACACAAGAAGTTTGAAATTACAACATGTGAACTGCACCACAACATGTTTTACACAATTCACGTGAATGCAAGAAAATATGCCACCCTGATGCAAGATACTTGTGTTTCTAATAAATGTCATCATTACAGATAAGAGACATCTAAGTGCAGAGGATAAAGAAGCATTAACTGGAAACAAAATATCCCTTTAAGACTCTGAAATACTTGCACCTCGCTATGATTTCCTGCCACAATGTGTGCTCTGGGTATATTTTGTGACAGATGCTGCAGCAGCTGCAATCGAAGGCCAATAACAAAACAGTGGCACAAAACCATACAACTCAATGATAAAATTTGGCAAAATGGAAATATACTCAATAACCTGGAAAGCATAACTAAAACCACTGGCTCCAATAGCCTGGAAAAGATGCAACAGTTCACTGGCTTCAGCAGACTTAAAGCATTCAATTGCATTAAGTCAGAGAACATTACCATCTGATTAATTTGTATACAAGATATAGAAACTAACCAGCACCCATGGAACTGCACTCCAGAATGGGAACACGACAAACGAGAAAAAAAGTGACTTCATTTTGAATGTTTCCGTTTCAAAATGTCATCCATGATACTGCAGCCAGCCAGCCTGCCAGGTCTACCACTCTAAATGTAGATTGTAACACGAACCTACTCCTCCCCTATAATTTGACTATCACAGACAGCCAACTAAACACTGACAAGCACAACAAATCTAACTATTGCATCAGTCGTCTTTCTTATGACTGATGTAGATGTAGAGCAGCAGCTATTATTTTACATTCAGGCGGTTAAGCCAGATAATTGTGCCAGGAGTAACAGTGTAGCACTGTGCAGCCTCCTCAGTGTTTGTATTGCATCAGTCATACAAGCTAATCTCGAGGGAGGTGAAGCTGGGTTCAGAGTACACCAGAGTAAAGGGAGTACTCGGGGGTGGGGGAGGGGGGCAGGAGGGAACAATGCACATCGATTCTTCAATTGCTTTAGGATTGTTTTTCCTCAGTATTTGTCATGCAACTGGGTCTTCAGCCAGCATTCAAACAAGTTTTAAATAGTGACAAATGTCACTATTTCCAGAGTAAAATGGTTGAGAAGTGATAATTTAAATAAATTCAAATATCTAACAACTGGAACGTTAACTTTTGTTCTTAGTGGTATGGACAAGAATATTTATCTAAATACATCTACCAAACTTCCCAGTGGCTCAGTAGTTGGAACTATCTAAGGTGGTTCAGAGGAGGCAGAGGTCAGAAGGGTTTCTGGATTCAATCACACACCTGTGCTAAGTCAGTAGAAGTGAAGAGTTCATGCAAAACAATTGGCTTCAGCACACAAACTTTGAGAGGGTGTGAGGGAAGACAAAGAAATAAAGGAAGAAGAATCAAACAGGGTTCCCACTCCTGATCTCTATCCAGTGACTGAAAATTCAAGGTTGGTGCATCTGCAACAGCAGAATCAGCTTTGATTGCAATGCTCCCCAAGGTTAAATGGCCAGCCAATACTCAAATTTAGGTTCATATAGGAAGAATGGCTAAATGTGTGAAATGCCAAAGCAATACCCATGCTACTGGACCAGAGTGCAGCAATCACACCTTTATGAGGGAAGAATATAATTTTGCATAAAATGCATCTGTCTACAAAAGACAGACATCCATTGCATATCCATGTTTATCCCTGTCTGGCACAAAAGTAAAACAGGAAAGGTAGCCAAACCATGGCTTACAAGGGAAATTAGAGATAGCATCAGATCCAAGGAAGAGGCATACAAATTTGCCAGAAAAAACAACATACTTGAGGATTGGGAGCAGTTTAGAATTCAGCAACGGAGGATCAAGGGATTGATTAAGAAGGGGAAAATAGAGTCAGAGTGTAAGCTTGTAGGGAACATAAAAACTGACTGGAAAGGTTTCCATAGGTGTGTGAAGAGAAAAAGATTGGTGAAGACAAATGTAGGTCCCTTACAGTCAGAAACTGGGGAATTTATTATGGGGAATAAAGAAATGGCTGACCACTAAATGCATACTTTGGTTCTGTCTTCACAAAAGAGGACACAAATATCATACTAGAAATGTTGGGGAACACAGGGCTTAGTGAGAAACACGAAGTGAAAGAAATCAGTATTGGTAGAGAAATTGTGTTGGGGAAATTGATGTGATTGAAGGCCGATAAATCCCCAGGGCCTGATGGTATGCATCTCAGAGTACTTAAGGAAATGGCCCTAGAAATAGTGGATGCATTGGTGGTCATCTTCGACAATTCTATAGACCTTGGAACAGTTCCTACAGATTGGAGGGTAGCTAAAGTAACCCCACTCTTTAAAAAGGGAGGTAGAGAGAAAGCAGGGAATTATAGACCAATCAGCCTGACGTTGGTCGTGGGGAAAATTCTAGAGCCCATTATCAAAGATTTTATAGCACAGCACTTGGAGAACAGTGGTAGAATCGGACAGTCAGCATGAATTTACGAAAGGGAAATCATGCTCGACAAATCTACTAGAATTCTTCGAGGATGTAACTAGTAGAGTTGATGAGGGGGAGTCAGTGGACATGGTTTATTTGGACTTTGAGAAGGCTTTGGACAAAGTCCCACACAAGAGATTAGCATGTAAAATTAAAGTGCATGGGATTGGGGGTAGTGTATTGCGATGGATAGAAAATTGGTTGGCAGACAGGAAACAAAGTAGGGATAAATGGGTCTTTTTCCGAATGGCAGGCAGTGACGAATGGGGTACCGCAGAGATCCACGCTAGGACCCCAGCTATTCACAAAATACATTAATGATTTAGATGAGGGAACTAAATGGAATATCTCCAGATTTGCAGATAACACAAAACTGAGTGGGAGGGCGAGTTGTGAGGAGGATGCAGAGATGCTTCAGGGTGATATGGACAAGTTGAGTGAGTGGGCAAATGCATGGCAGATGCAGTATAATTTGGATAAATGTGAGGTTATCCACTTTGGTAGCAAAAACAGGAAGGCAGATTATTATCTGAATGGCTATAAACTGAGGGGGGAATATGCAGTGAGACCTGGGTGTTCTCGTACACCAGTCGCTGAAGGTAAGCATGCAGGTGCAACAGGTGGTAAAAAAGGCAAATGGTATGTCGGCCTTCATAGTGAGAGGATTCGAGTACAGAAGCAGGGATGTCTTGCTGCAATTATACAGGGCCTTGGTGAGGACAGACCTGGAATAGTGTGCACAGTTTTGGTCTCCTTATGTGAGGAAGGATGTTCTTGCTATAGGTGGAGTGCAGCGAAGGTTTACCAGACTGATTCCTGGGATGGCGGAACTGAAGTATGAGGAGAGATTGAGTCAGTTAGGATTATATTCGCTAGAGTTCAGAAGAGTGAGGTATAAAATTCTAACAGGACTTGACAGGGTAGATGCAGGAAGACTGTTCCGATGGTGGGGGAGTCCAGAACCAGAGGTCATAGTCTAAGGATACGGGGTAAACTTTTCAGGGCTGAGATGAGGAGAAATTTCTTCACCCAGAGAGTGGTGAGCCTGTGGAATGCGCTACTACAGAAAGCAGTTGAGGCCAAAACATTGTATGTTTTCAAAAAGGAGTTAGATATAGCTCTTGGGTCTAAAGCGATCAAAGGATATGGCGAAAGCGGGAACAGGCTACTGAGTTGGATGATCAGCCATGATCATAATGAATGGCGGAGCAGGCTCATAGGGCCAAATGGCCTACTCCTGCTCCTATTTTCTATGTTACTTTGTTTACCATGTTCAGACAGAGCCAAAACAAGCTCAGATATACATAACAAATTTGTCCAGAAATCTGATGCCCTCTCAACTCTCAGTCTATTGTAGACTCTAAAAATTATGGCTGTTAACAATGCAGTATTACCTAAAATCCAAAACATCCTTCGTTCAAATAGTATGGATTAATCTATGCTTATCCAAATACTTTTGCTGGTGCCAGAAACTGCTGGGAGTTGACAGATACAGGTGACAACCATTAACATATTCAGCTGTCTGAGATTTGGTTGCTGACTGACTCTCAGCCATTTCCACACCAGAACAGGAGTCACATTACCAGAAATACGATTTTTCCATTACAGACTTTCTGAATTAAGTTGAAACCAGCCTTCTGAATTCAGATTAAAAAATGCAGGCTAACTTTCTCAACTCTAAATTGTCACACTTCAAAGCAAATATAAAAGGATTTCATGTCCACCTCAAGCCACAACTGTATAAATAAACTTTGACATTTATATGCATATCTTTTACTGACATTTAGCCAAATGTCACTTGCAAAGATTTAAAGCTTGGTTGCTAAACAAGATACTTCTCTGCACCCGATGAACATCATTGGTCTACATCAAAAGCTTAGGGATTTGCCACAGGGCCGGATTTTGCTCTCAGCAGTGAATGAATGACCTGGTCAAACTTGCATGGGATCTTGCAATGGAATTTAATGTGACTACAGAATCATTTAGGCAGAGCATCCTCTACAGGGGATCGTGACCTTTGTGAACAGGGTAAGCAACTGAGTATTTTCTTAATCAGATTGATGACTCGTCAATGGGCATCAGAGTCTGAACCAGGAAGTGTCAATAAAATCCTGAATTCCAATATAGAAACTAAAATAAAGAGGGGAAAGCAAAATGGGATAGAGATAGAGACACACACATACAGTGAAAGTTTAAAAAAGTTAAAATCTCCAATAATTAAGTACTGAAAGAGACTCCACATTTGTAAAGTTAATTTTCAGTGAGAGGGGGTTATTTGGCAGTGATTATAATTCATCATGCTGTTAAAAATTGACTTGCACTGGAATAGACAAGTCCTAACTTTTTCTGGTGATTTTAGCATGTATATCAACCCCACAAGTACTGTAACTTCAATGCTGAGTCTCTCGGCAAGATATCAGCAGAGTGCAGATTCTGGAAGAATGGGGCAACTCAGACATCAACCTCCTGATTTCCTCGTTTAACTGGGTACGTGCTGATGCCAGATGTTGCAGCCCAATTTACATTTCATTAACTTTGAGCACTGTGTCACCACGATTTCTGCAGCAAAATTCAGCCCATTATTGATCTCTGGCGCTGTCTGACAAATGTCGCAGCCACTGTGGTGAACGTCCTCACGCACCTGCCCCCCCCCTCCCTTTTCCTCCTGAAGACAACAACCCATGGTGAAGTACAATTCCATGTCTGCCAGTACTGCTTCATTAAATTTTTTTTAAAATACATTTTTGATCTACAAGGGAGTCAAGGGTTATGGGCAGCAGGCAGGAAAGCGGAGTTGAGGCCACAACCAGATCAGCCACGATCTTATTGAATGGTGGAGCAGGCTCAAGGGGCCAAATGGCCTACTCCTGCTCTTATATCTTATGTTTCTCACACTTTGACCCAAGCAAACATGCATAACTTGCATTTATATAGCATTTTAACATGGTAAAATTTCCCAAGGTACTTCACAGGAGCATCAGAAAAAAAAGTCAAAAAGACATATTACAAATGGTGATTTAAAGGAGGAGATAGAGGCGGAGAATTTTAGATGTGCACCTTGCCGGGCGAGTACAGGATTCAGAGGGAAGCAGCCATCATTGCTAAGCTCAATCTTATAGTCACCTGAGTTGGATAGATACACAAACTTCCCAGCAGGGGCAATAGCATAGACTAATTTTTCCCCTCCTTCACCAAAGCAAGGTCGTCATTATCAACGTTCCTGCTGAGAAGTTACTCAAAGTTGAGACATTATACTTCTGTACAACAGTACCACATCACTCAACTATTATGTGACGTGGTGAATCTTTGCAGCAAGTAACCAAAATGCACAACTCATTATTCGGGAATGCTGCTCAGCACAGAATAGAAGCAAAAAACTTACTTTAGGTAGAATTTGAAAAGAGATTAAAATTATGCAACTTAAAATTGAAGAGGCTACCATAAAGTGATTTATCCTGATCCTAGTCAAGACCAGTAAAATATTGCTGCCAACAGTATGAAGACTACCAAGGAATAAGAAATGGAAGCAGGAGTAGGCCAGTCAGCCCTTCGAGCCTGCTCTGCCATTCAACTAGATCATAACTGATCTTCTACTGCAACACCATTTTCCTGCACTAATCCTATATCCTTTGATGTTTTTAATATGTAGAAATCGATCGATCTCAGACTTGAACATACTCGACGACTAAGCCTCCACAGCCTTCTGGGGCAGAGAATTCCAAAGATTCACCACCCTGAGTGAAGAAATTCCTCATCTCAGTCCTAAATGGCCTGCATTTCTGAGACTGTGTCCCCTAGTTCTGGACTCCCCAGCCAGGGGAAACATCCTATCTATATCCACCCTGTCACCGCACCCCCCACCATAAGAATTTTCTATGTCTGAATGAGATTACCTCTCATTCTTAACTCTAGAGAATAAACGCCCAGTCTATTTAGTCTTTTATCATTGGACAATCCCTCCATCCCAGGAAAAAGTTTGGTGAACCTTTATTGCACTCCCTCTATGGAAAGTATATCTTTCCTTAGGTAAGGAGATCAAAACTGCTCACAATATTCCAGATGCAGTCTCACCAAGGCTCTATATAATTACATTAAGACATTATTACTCCTATACTCAAATCCTCTTGTAATAAAGACCAACATACCATTTGAATCTCAAATAAAACCTTGTAATAAAAGTTCTCAAGTCTAAAGTAAAAAAGCTTAAAATGAGCAGTGCCTATGATTATGGCTTGGAGATAGTCATGGAAGGTGACAAATATTATGACTATGCACTGATACACTACAGTATGTAATCAATGCAAGGTTTACATGCATGTCAGCTTGGTTCTATTCATAGAACTCTTGTGGGTCAGGTCGCTGGTTCAAATGACATGCATCTTTGTAGCACCTTTAATACAAAATACATCCCATGGACTTCACAGAACAGATGTAAAGACGACAGACTTCAGTCCAGGATGGGAGGGGTGACAGAACTTACGGTGAAGAGATGGGTTTTCAGAAGTTTAAGGCGACAGCTCCGAAGGGTTGGACCAAGACAACTAAAGGCTCTACCGCCAACTGTAGGGCATAAGGGAATTGCACAGAAGGTCAGCTCAAAAGGAATGGAGTGTTCAAGAGGGAATATTGGGTGGAGTAGCTTGAAGAAATAATGCAAGACAAGAATTTGGAGGGAATATTTTGTGGGCAAGGCTGTTGAATTAAATACGGTGGATCAATTGGAGTTTACGAGGTGTGAATGATGGGAGTTAGCAACAGCATGGGTAGTAGAGTCTCGAGTTGACCAAGGCACATAATTAGCTTGCATTTATATAGCACATTTCACAACCTAAGCATGTCACAAAGTGCTTTAATATTAATGAAATCCTTTTCCAAGTGTAGGCACTGTTGTAATTCAGGTAACAGAGTTTTTGTGACAAAAGGGTTGAGGTGGGTTCAAGGGTGGCAATGTTGAAGAGGAATAAGGAGCCTTGGCGAGAGGATGTGGACTGCAGAGCTCAGATCAAACATCAACAGGTTATCAAGACTGAAAATGGTCTTGTTCAGCCCAAATATGGGACTGGGAGGAGGAGTCAATGGCAAGGGGAGTCAGTTTGTGACACGACTGAAGACAAAGGCTTTCATCTTCACTTTTCTTCTGTCGGATCATCTGATTGATCCAAGACTTGGATCACTAATTGAAGAGTAGGAATTTTTCCAGCACCCTGGCCAAAATCCTTCCCTCAACCACCAAAAACAGACTAATTGATTGTTAACCTTACTGCTATCTTTGGAGGAGTGCGGAGTGCAAAACAGTAACTATTTCAAAATAAATCACTGTATGCGAAGAGTTTTGGGAAGTTTAAAAAACAGAAATTGGGAGTCTTTCAAACGTCAGCTGATTAGAATCCAGGACCAGCATGTTCCTGTGAGGAAGACAGACAAGTTTGGCAAGTTTCCGGAAGCTTGGATAACATGGGATATTGTGAGCCTAGTCAAAAAGAAAAAGAAAGCATTTGTAAGGACTGGAAGGCTAGGAACAGACGAAGCACTTGAGGAATATAAAGACAGTAGGAAAGAACTTAAGCAAGGAGTTAGGAGGGCTAAAAGGGGTCATGAAAAGTCATTGGCAAACAGGATTAAGGTAAGTCCCAAAGCTTTTTATACATATATAAAGAGCAAGAGGGTAACCAGGGAAAGGGTTGGCCCACTCAAGGACAGAGATGGGAATCTATGTGTGGAGCCAGAGGAAATGGGCGAGGTGCTAAATGAGTACTTTGCATCAGTATTCACCAAAGAGAAGGACTTGGTGGATGATGAGCCCAGGGAAGGGAGTGCAGTTAGTCTCAGTCATCTCATTAGCAAAGAGGAGGAGGTGTTGGGTGTCTTGCAAAGCATTAAGGTAGATAAGTCCCCAGGGCCTGATGGGATCTACCCCAGAATACTAAGGGAGGCAAGGGAAGAAATTGCTGGGGCCTTGACAGAAATCTTTGCATCCTCATTGGCTACAGGTGAGGTCACAGAGGACTGGAGAATAGCCAATGTTGTTCCTTTGTTTAAGAAGGGTGGCAAGGATAATCCAGGAAATTATAGGCCAGTGAGCCTTACGTCAGTGGTAGGGAAACTATTAGAGAGGATTATTCGGGACACCATTTACTCCCATTTGGAAACAAACAAACTTATTAGCGAGAGGCAGCATGGTTTTGTGAAGGGGAGGTCGTGTCTCACTAATTTGATTGAGATTTTTGAGGAAGTGACAAAGATGATTGATGAAGGAAGGGCAGTGGATGTTATCTATATGGACTTCAGTAAAGCCTTTGACAAGGTCCCTCATGGCAGACTGATACAAAAGGTGAAGTCATATGGGATCAGAGGGGAGCTGGCAAGATGGATACAGAACTGGCTCGGTCATAGAAGACAGAGGGTAGCAGTGGATGGGTGTTTTTCTGAATGGAGGGATGGGACTAGTGGTGTTCCGCAGGGATCAGTGCTGGGACCTTTGCTGTTTGTAGTATATATAAATGATTTGGAGGAAAATGTAGCTGGTCTGATTAGTAAGTTTGCAGACGACACAAAGGTTGGTGGAGTTGCGGATAATGATGAGGATTGTCAGAGGATACAGCAGGATATAGATCGGTTGGAGACTTGGGCGGAGAAATGGCAGATGGAGTTTAATTTGGACAAATGGGAGGTAATGCATTTTGGAAGGTCTAATGCAGGTGGGAAGTATACAGTAAATGGCAGAACCCTTAGGAGTATTGACAGGCAGATAAATCTGGGCGTACAGGTCCACAGGTCACTGAAAGTGGCAACGCAGGTGAATAAGGTAGTCAAGAAGGCATACGGCATGCTTACCTTCATCGGTCGGGGCATAGAGTATAAAAATAGGCAAGTCATGCTGCAGCTGTACAGAACTTTAGTTAGGCCACACTTGGAATATTGCGTACAATTCTGGTCGCCACACTACCAGAAGGATGTGGAGGCTTTGGAGAGGGTACAGAAGAGGTTTTCCAGCATGTTGCCTGGTCTGGAGGGCATTAGCTATGAAGAGAGGTTGGATAAACTCGGATTGTTTTCACTGTAACGACGGAGGTGGAGGGGCGACATGATAGAGGTTTACAAAGTTATAAGCGGCATGGACAGAGTGGATAGTCAGAAGCTTTTTCCCAGGGTGGAAGTGTCAGTTACTAGGGGACATAGGTTTAAGGTTCGAGGGGCAAAGTTTAGAGGGGATGTGCGAGGCAAGTTTTTTTTTTTACACAGAGGGTGGTGAGTGCCTGGAACATGCTGCCAGGGGAGGTGGTGGAAGCAGATACGATAGCGACGTTTAAGAGACATCTTGACAAATACATGAATAGGAAGGGAATAGAGGGATATGGGCCCCGGAAGTGCAGAAGGTGTTAGTTTAGGCAGGCATCAAGATCAGCGCAGACTTGGAGGGCCGAATGGCCTGTTCCTGTGCTGTACTGTTCTGTGTTCTTTGTATATTAATCAAGTTTTTTTCTAAATCTATCCCTTTGTGAAAGAGGTCAAACAGGAATTTTGTCAATAAATACAATTATATGCATTTCTAAGACTGCAGCAATTTGAGGCCATGGGAACAAAAATGTGAAAGCTCATTAATTCACAGCTGAATTTCCAATATCGCATGCACAGACTGGAAACTGAATTCGGACAATAAAAGCTTCAGATTATGGGAGTTCCAGCTCTCAAAGGCTCAGTTGATGCAGCTAGAATGTAACGGAATTGAACAAACTTGGGCCACAACAGCCTTCAGCATTCTTGGGATTGCGAAAAACATATCTACTCCTGTGCTGCAAAGGACACACGTAGGATCAAGAATAAAACCGGAGTGTGGGGAGTGGGTGTCGGTGACTGTGCTCAGAGAGTCAAAAATGTCTGGCTATACTCAGCATTAAAGGACACGAGAAAAATCACTTGGGCAAGATTCATTAGCAAGTGACTTTGAGGACATGGGAGGAGAGGGTGAAATGAAAAAGTGAAAGAGAAACAATTTCATTCAGCTTTATTAGACATTAATTATTAATTTCGATCAAAGCATGGCTGCCTGAAATTACAGCAAAACTCTCAAAACCAGGCAATTAAAAGCAACTTTAAATTAGTAAACTATGATAAGATGAGTGGGAGGAAGAACGGGGGGAGCTCCGATGGGAATCCTAATATCACCAGCCATTGCTTTAACTGTTAACACATGGAAAATCACAGCATGAGCAAGGCTAAAAAATGTAAAGGACTGAATGTTGGGAAAAATTAATAAAAGCTTTTACATACCTTTATTTAAAAGTCAGGATTATCCATCCCTTTCAGGCAAATGCTGCACTTTCTACCGCAATGCAATACGACAAAAAAAAATCACACAAGTGCTTTTACACTACAGGAGATGCCGATCACTACCAGGTTCCCACACGTGACACGCCTCCACAGATTAGAACATAAAACAAGGACGATGTCGCAAGAACACAAGGGACTCAGTAAAAGCCTATAAAACTATTATTTTGAACTGCTGGTCTGTGCTGAGTTAGCCAATCTCTCAAGCAATTATCACCTTAGAACTGCAGGTAAGGAAAGGGAAGAAATGGGAGAAGCAAGTTTCCCTTCCTATGGCAATGCTATGAAGCCGGCTGCCAAGAAAACGTGCGCGTCAATCAGGCGTGATCAGACTCATTGACAGTGCACCGACACTCAAATAGCCTACCATATATAAAGCGTGGCTGCTTTAAGGTGTCAAAAGTTAGTCAATGCATTCAGGAGAAAGCTGGCTATAGACAGTTAGCCTGTCCTTCCTTTCTCCTCCCAGTTACTTTTTCACATTCTGCTCCTTTCACTTCCTACCAATTATATTTTTTCCCCTTCTGCCAAAGATGCCTCCATGCTGGGGTCTGATGCTAAAGGCACCTGTGGTATCTCAGGACTAGTTCACAAATCCTCTCTTCTCAATTTTTCGCTCTGAGCTCTTGCCAAGCATGCCTAAATGCCTGAGGGGAGTGACTGCATCATCCTTTTTCATCAGCCACTCTGGAACAAGTTACTATAACCCTGATCACAATACACACCCATAACAAATGAACAGCGCCTGTGTGATGTGACAATATACAATTGGTATATCCAGATGGGTGGAGATAATCTGAACCAAACAGAAGGCTGCCCCAGCTGTGAACTCACCCAGAGGTAATGGATCATACCTGGAACTCATCTATACAACTATACACCACGAGTTGCATTTACCTGCTAAACTACTAAGAGACTTCCAAAGTCTTCTTTGGCCTCCTTATCTCGAGAGACAATGGATAAGCGCCTGGAGGTGGTCAGTGGTTTGTGAAGCAGCGCCCGGAGTGGCTATAAAGGCCAATTCTAGAGTGACAGGCTCTTCCACAGGTGCTGCAGAGAAATTTGTTTGTCGGGGCTGTTACACAGTTGGCTCTCCCCTTGCGCCTCTGTCTTTTTTCCTGCCAAACTACTAAGTCTCTTCGACTCGCCACACTTTAACCCCGTCTTTATGACTGCCCGCCAGCTCTGGCGAATGCTGGCAACTGACTCCCACGACTTGTGATCAATGTCACAGGATTTCATGTCACGTTTGCAGACGTCTTTAAAGCGGAGACATGGACGGACGGTGGGTCTGATACCAGTGGCGAGCTCGCTGTACAATGTGTCTTTGGGGATCCTGCCATTTTCCATGCGGCTCACATGGCCAAGCCATCTCAAGCGCCGCTGACTCAGTAGTGTGTATAAGCTGGGGATGTTGGCCGCCTCGAGGACTTCTGCGTTGGAGATACGGTCCTGCCACCTGATGCCAAGTATTCTCCGCAGGCAGCAAAGATGGAATGAATTGAGACGTCGCTCTTGGCTGACATACGTTGTCCAGGCCTCGCTGCCATAGAGCAAGGTACTGAGGACACAGGCTTGATACACTCGGCCTTTTGTGTTCAGTGTCAGTGCGCCATTTTCCCACTCTCTTGGCCAGTCTGGACATAGCAGTGGAAGCCTTTCCCATGCGCTTGTTGATTTCTGCATCTAGAGACAGGTTACTGGTGATAGTTGAGCCTAGGTAGGTGAACTCTTGAACCACTTCCAGAGCGTGGTCGCCAATATTGATGGATGGAGCATTTCTGACGTCCTGCCCCACGATGTTAGTTTTCTTGAGGCTGATGGTTAGGCCAAATTCACTGCAGGCAGCCGCAAACCTGTCGATGAGACTCTGCAGGCACTCTTCAGTGTGAGATGTTAAAGTACTTCCAAAGTACTGCTTGAATTAAGCCTAATAAATCAACAATGCTAGTCTGATGATCAAGTCCCACAGTACTGGGACTCCAGCTTAAAACTGCAAATTTAATTCAGAAAATAGCTTCTACCGATGCACTAAATGAAGTGATTTCGCAAACTGTCTTTTCACTCCTGGGACCTGGGTCTGAAATGGCACCTCAGCACACTGCATCAATCCAATTCAACACTATGCATTAACAACTTGCATTTTATCAGCACCATAAATGTAGAAAAACATCCCAAGGCACTTATCAAGACAGACTATTACACACTCCCTGTGCTGCCTCGAGGGCACTTCTCTGAACAAAACCCCTGAACACTTTGTTCTCTAGCTAACTGCTGAATTAAGCAATCGACATTCTCAAACTTGTCACTGTCTTCTACTCCACTTCATTCTATCCCAATCATCAGCAAAGAACTCCTTGCCCCTCCTAGTCTTTCCTTCCTCACAAAATAGTCAGGCTAGGGGCGCAGCTAGTTCTGGAACAGAAGTCTTCAGTACTATTGCCGGAATGTTGCCAGGACCCATAGCCTTTGCAGTATCCAGTGCCTTCGGCAGTGTCTTGATATCACAATTGGATTGTTACAGTAGGCTCTGGAGGAATAATGAATGGCGAGTCTCAAGCACATACTTGAAAGCTTCCAAATGGCATTAAGGTTAAGAAGAGATCAAGGACAGAACTTTTGTGTGCAAAGGTACACTGAAGAGGAGGGGAAAATTTTGAGGCAACATAATACATACTGCAGTTATTATATTCCTTTTAGAAGTTTTGTTATGGTCATTAAAGCCTGGCTACGCGACCCGAACCCAACAAGACCCGACTACATGTGTCGGGTTCGGGTCGGGGCGGATGAGTCCAGCATTTGGACTCGGGTCGGGTCAGGCTGGACAGTGCTGCTTCCGGGAAGTCACGGGGTCAGGCTTACCCACGATTCCCCACAACTCCATCTGCAGGAATAGCCTGCTGCCGGAACGGATGAACGATATTAGTGTCCGGTCGGGTCACGCGAAGAAAAATTAAAGGACTCGGGCCCAGGTCGGGTTCAGGTGGGCTGTGGTCAGGTCGGGCCCAGGTTGGGTTTTAATTTTATACCCGAGCCAGGCTTTAATGGTCATTAATCTCAGATTAAATCAGTTGAAAGAATCCATGACAATACCAGCTGCACATCTCTTGAATACAGCAATTCAATAGCCATATGAACCACTCAATTCACATGCTTAGTCAAGAAAGCAACTGCACAAGTTCTTCAGAATGATACAAACTGCTCTATAATAAAATTGCTGAAGTACAAATTATCCCAATCCACATTTTACTTGCACAAGCGGTATCCCTGAATTATGAAGACCCTGTTAGCCTTGCACCCATCTTCAGCTTCTCTGTGCCTCCTGAACATTAATCTTCACAGAAGTGTACGCATTAGAGGCAGTACTCTCATTTATTTAAAGGATGTGTCTATGGAGAAGTGTCCACTGCAGTACAGGTGTACAGACGACACAGGGAAAGGGGGATGTAACTGATCAAATGACACTTGGGCGTGGTGTCAGATCAGTGGCAGTCAGGCTGGAGGTTTCTTTGGGCCTCCTTATCTCGAGAGACAATGGATACGCGCCTGGAGGTGGTCAGTGGTTTGTGAAGCAGCGCCTGGAGTGGCTATAAAGGCCAATTCTGGAGTGACAGGCTCTTCCACAGGTGCTGCAGAGAAATTTGTTTGTTGGGGCTGTTGCACAGTTGGCTCTCCCCTTGCGCCTCTGTCTTTTTTCCTGCCAACTACTAAGTCTCTTCGACTCGCCACAATTTAGCCCCGTCTTTATGGCTGCCCGCCAGCTCTGGCGAATGCTGGCAACTGACTCCCACGACTTGTGATCAATGTCACACGATTTCATGTCGCGTTTGCAGACGTCTTTATAACGGAGACATGGACGGCCGGTGGGTCTGATACCAGTGGCGAGCTCGCTGTACAATGTGTCTTTGGGGATCCTGCCATCTTCCATGCGGCTCACATGGCCAAGCCATCTCAAGCGCCGCTGACTCAGTAGTGTGTATAAGCTGGGGGTGTTGGCCGCTTCAAGGACTTCTGTGTTGGAGATATAGTCCTGCCACCTGATGCCAAGTATTCTCCGAAGGCAGCGAAGATGGAATGAATTGAGACGTCGCTCTTGGCTGGCATACGTTGTCCAGGCCTCGCTGCCGTAGAGCAAGGTACTGAGGACACAGGCCTGATACACTCGGACTTTTGTGTTCCGTGTCAGTGCGCCATTTTCCCACACTCTCTTGGCCAGTCTGGACATAGCAGTGGAAGCCTTACCCATGCGCTTGTTGATTTCTGCATCTAGAGACAGGTTACTGATGATAGTTGAGCCTAGGTAGGTGAACTCTTGAACCACTTCCAGAGCGTGGTCGCCAATATTGATGGATGGAGCATTTCTGACATCCTGCCCCATGATGTTCGTTTTCTTGAGGCTGATGGTTAGGCCAAATTCATTGCAGGCAGACGCAAACCTGTCGATGAGACTCTGCAGGCATTCTTCAGTGTGAGATGTTAAAGCAGCATCGTCAGCAAAGAGGAGTTCTCTGATGAGGACTTTCCATACTTTGGACTTCGCTCTTAGACGGGCAAGGTTGAACAACCTGCCCCCTGATCTTGTGTGGAGGAAAATTCCTTCTTCAGAGGATTTGAACGCATGTGAAAGCAGCAGGGAGAAGAAAATCCCAAAAAGTGTGGGTGCGAGAACACAGCCCTGTTTCACACCACTCAGGATAGGAAAGGGCTCTGATGAGGAGCCACCATGTTGAATTGTGCCTTTCATATTGTCATGGAATGAGGTGATGATACTTAGTAGCTTTGGTGGACATCCGATCTTTTCTAGTAGTCTGAAGAGACCACGTCTGCTGACGAGGTCAAAGGCTTTGGTGAGATCAATGAAAGCAATGTAGAGGGGCATCTGTTGTTCACGGCATTTCTCCTGTATCTGACGAAGGGAGAACAGCATGTCAATAGTCGATCTCTCTGCACGAAAGCCACACTGTGCCTCAGGGTAGACGCGCTCGGCCAGCTTCTGGAGCCTGTTCAGAGCGACTCGAGCAAAGACTTTCCCCACTATGCTGAGCAGGGAGATTCCACGGTAGTTGTTGCAGTCACCGCGGTCACCTTTGCTTTTGTAGAGGGTGATGTTGGCATCGCGCATGTCCTGGGGTACTGCTCCCTCGTCCCAGCACAGGCATAGCAGTTCATGTAGTGCTGAGAGTATAGCAGGCTTAGCACTCTTGATTATTTCAGGGGTAATGCTGTCCTTCCCAGGGGCTTTTCCGCTGGCTAGGGAATCAATGGCATCACTGAGTTCCGATTTGGTTGGCTGTATGTCCAGCTCATCCATGACTGGTAGAGGCTGGGCTGCATTGAGGGCAGTCTCAGTGACAGCATTCTCCCTGGAGTACAGTTCTAGGTAGTGCTCAACCCAGCGGTCCATCTGTTTGCGTTGGTCAGTGATTATGTCCCCCGATTTAGATTTGAGGGGGGTGATCTTCTTGATGGTTGGCCCAAGAGCTCTCTTCATGCCATCATACATTCCTCTGATGTTTCCGGTGTCTGAGGCCAGCTGAATATGACTGCATAGGTGTTGCCAGTAGTCGTTTGCGCAACGCCTAGCTGTTCTTTGTGCAGTACTTCTGGCTGCTTTAAGTGCTGCGGATGTTAAATCGCTGGGGGCTTTCTTGTAGTTCAAAAGTGCAATGCGCTTAGCGGCTATGACAGGTTCCAGCTCTTCATTATGAGATTGAAACCAGTCTGCATTTCTCTTCGCACTTTTGCCGTAGGTGGTCAAAGCTGACTCAGATGGCGTCTCTGATGTGGGCCCACTTGGTCTCAGCATCCCCTGTGGGAGTGTTTTGAAGGGCTGTTACAAGTGAATTTAGAAATTTTTGTAACAGCTGTGGGTGAGAAATTCTGCTCGTGTTGATGCGCGGGTGGCCCTTCTGCTTGGAATGATGCAACTTCTTTGGTCTGAGTCTAACCTTGCTGCACACCAGGGAGTGGTCGGTGTCGCAGTCCGCACTGTGGAAGCTGCGTGTGATTTGAACACTGTTTAAGGCGGCTCGCCTTGTGACAATGAGGTCTAGCTGGTGCCAACGACGTGATCTTGGGTGCCTCCATGAAACCTGGTGACAGGGTTTAGTGTGAAAGAACGAGTTGGTGATGCAGAGGTTATGATAGGTACACAACTCAAGCAGTCTCTGCCCGTTCTCATTCATCCTTCCAACGCCATAGCGCCCAAGGCAGGAGGGCCATGAGTCATGGTCGGCCCCAACCCTGGCATTAAAGTCCCCCAGCAGGAATAGGTGTTCGGTGTTGGGGATGCTGCTAATGATGTTATGGAGTTGTTCATAGAACTGGTCTTTAGCTTCAGGTGCGGAGCAGAGTGTTGGAGCATAGATGCTGAGTAGGTGTACTGGACCAGAGGTGGTGAGCAGTCGGATGGACAGTATGCGTTCCGAGCCATTTGAGGGAGGCTCTATCATGCTGAGCAAGGAGTTTCTGATGGCGAAGCCCACTCCATGCTGTCTTGGTTCTTCAGGATCCCTGCCCTGCCAGAAGAAGGTGTAGTCTTGCTCTGCTAGAGAGCCACTCGCGGGGAGGCGAGTCTCCTGAAGTGCTGCAATGTCCACATTGAATCTACTGAGCTCGTTGTTAATGATGGCGGTCTTCCGAGAATCGTTGATTTGTGTAAGGTCTTCCGACAGGCCAGGACACATAGTTCTGACGTTCCAGCTTGCAAAGCGAAGGGCTGGTACCTTCTTTCCTTTTTTCATGTTGTTTGGTGCGGTGTATCAGTCCACCTTTCGGGCAATGACCCTGAGCTCCAAGCACCCATTGAAGCAGGCAGACTGTGGCGGGACAGAACCTTATTGACCGGGGGCTGCCCGGTTTGAGGCGGGCGGTAGCTGTCCAGTGAGGTGCAATGACCTCTCCCACCGACAAAGGCAACCCGTGGCGCCCAGTTTCTACGCCAATTTATCTGGACTTATAACCCGTAACTGCTGCCTTCCGTGTTGTTTTAGTCGCTGTGAGGCAACTATGGAGTGACCTCTCCATGGCGCATGCCTGGGCAAATTTATGGAGGTTGAGAGTTGCCCAGTCGTCAAAACCCCCCTCTCGGCCTTTCTGGTGGGGTCCAAAGGAGTGCAGGACACGACGTTTGGCACCAGTATGGCTGCAGGAACTGCCGGAAACATGCCAAAGGTGACACATGACCGCCTACGGGGTTCCGCTCCGGATTTTCTGTTAGGGTTTACTCCCTTAGCCTTGGTCTCTCCCGAGACGCCCACAAGGCAGTGGGGTTGTTGGGGCCCCTACACAGGTGTAGGATGGTGCCGGTGGGAGGAGGGGATGCAAGGGGGAGGGGTAGAGGGAGGGGTAGAGGGAGGGGGTGGGGGGGGGTGCAGGGGAAGGGGGTGCGGGGTGAAGATGGTGCGAGGGGGGGGCGGGCTGGGACGGGGTTGTGAGGGGGTGAGCTGAGAGGGTGGAGCAGGGAAGGGGACGGGGGTGGGGGGGGTGGAAGGGGGGTAAAGGGGGGGTGAGGGGGGTGGAATCTGGTGCAGGTAATAAGCCATTTCCTCAGTGCCCACCATCGACATCCGGAAAGCTCATCCACGTCCTTCGGGAGGTGAAGCATCATTTGGCAGACTTAGAGGTGATTACATTTGCTAAGGGTTTTTTTTTTTGCAGTGGTTTAAATAAAGGCATGCAGCATTGCCGACAGTGCGCTGCAGATGCTCTCCGAGCCATCTCCCGCGGGCGCTTTGAAGTTGCGGCCGGGGGGGCCGTTCGTGGATGTTTGGGTGTTCGGGGCACCTTTTCACAGGACTTCTCTCGGGTCCCGCAGCTCCTTCTTCACCTCAATGGACTTACCGCATGCCGTGGCTGCAGACACTCTGGACTGTGAAGACAGCAGGATCGGAGATTGAAGTATCGGCAGCTGTGCTCGTCAGTTTCATCCGGATCAATTTCATTGAGAAAACAAAGAGCAGGTGTGGCTGGGGGAGGGCAGTGGGCCCAGGTAACATACACTAAATTAACTGTTAACTTTTAGATAGGGCTAAAAATGAACTGATTTAAAGAGCCAGGGGAATTTAAACAGTTTAAGAGGGCAGATTGAGGGAGAAAACGTTAGGGATGGGAGCAGATGGCCATGGATAGAGTTGAACAGCAAGGGAGCTTCCTAGGGAGCTTCCAGCCCAGGAGCCATCTTGACCAGTACAGTGCTTAACCACCAATGTATAGTAACACTGCAGAGTTTGGACCACACATAGCACTAACGCATCCTACAGTTCAGACAAGAAACAGTGCTAACAGCCCGCCAAATGCTAACACTGGAGGTGGCAATGTGCACCACTTGCATTAGAGCAACCAACACTGTGCAAATGCTAGCACAGATAGCTACAGAAAACATGTATCTAGTCTGCTGGTTGGAACAGTTGGCATGATTTTAGATTTCTCTGCTTTATTAGGGAGCCGAGAAAGGTGATTCAATCAGCATGAAGAGAGCTTGGGAATCACAGGCAACGCACATTGCACAGTGCAAACCTCTACTCCGAGAGCTGCTTTGCTGGTTGGGTTATGTTGCTCATCCTCATTTTATGGCTCCTTCTCTTCCTCATTCAAAAAGTAGTTGCAAAATAATTATAGATGAGCAGGATCATTTGATCCCGTATTGAGAATACTGTTAGCAGTTCTAGATTTGAATCTATTCCCTTTTGCCCTACTTTGGGGATCTGCCTTGGTCTTTCTACTGACCCCAGCACATCAGTACCTCCCTCATGCCTTGGTGACCAGGACTACACAAGGTAGTTAAGGTGTGGTGTGAGCAACAGGCCATTCACTTTGATCACAACTTCCACTCTTGTGAAGACCCAGATGTTCCCTATGAAAACTGCCCTTCTCTTGACAATATAGAGGTGGCCTGGCTATCAGCCACCTCAACCTCTGCCATGATTTATCTCTCGTGGCCCCAACGTGTCCTGATCAATCTGTTGGTAACAAGCCCATCAGAAACAAGTGAAGGAGGGGAGGCTGGATAAATGCAAGCATACAGGAGTGTGATTCTGCAACATGCTTTGTCCACTATTTTGAAACTGCAGTTTGAGCAGTCAAGGGTACTTCAGAACTGCCAGCAAAGGAAGTAGATACTGCTGCCATCACAGAAATGTCAACAGCTTGCATATCCTCCTGCTGAGCTCTGCACTGATCATCTTGACTGCCACAGTCAGCGTCTTCCTCGTGTCATGCTGTGCCTACCACCTAATATTTTAGATGCAGGTTCTGGACTCCTCCAATGGTTCCAGCATCAGCACAAGAGGAGACAGTCTCCATAGCCTGCACCCAAGACCAATGCTCCAGAATTATTGATCTTTAACAGCCTAGGCCCTCCTAGATCATAGCATCTCAGCTGAGCCCTGTTGCTTATGACACCTCCTCAAAGCTGTCCCCAGCTCCTAATTCTCGCTGTTGCTCAGTATCCATCCAGCTATATCATCCTCTCTGGGTCATTAATATCCACGCTGTCAGTAATAATGCTTCCCTAAGTGGGTGTATCTGGGCTGGAGCAGAGTAAACAAGATGCCATGTCAGGATCCTTCTGGAAGAATGGAGCTGTCAAACACATCTCTAAACATCCAGCACTTCTGAGGGATGCAAATAACAACCAACTGATTTGTGCCTCATGAGATGCATCTGAGCATTACCAGCCATGATCTCACTGAATGGCGGAGCAGACTCGAAAAGCTAAATGACCAGTTAATGTCAACAGGCTATTCGGCTAGATGGCCATCATCGCCAAATCCAATTCTCCCCCACCAAAAACCCACACTTTAAGCAGGGCTCAAAAGATCACCAATGTGCCACACATTTTTCATATTCCTCTCCTCCCAGCCTAATCAGGAGCTATCAGGTACTAAGTCAGCACTCGCAGCAAAACCTAACGGCCACATAAGCCTAAATTCCAGCCGTGGCTCAATGGTAGCACTCTTGTCTCTGTCACAGGTTCTGGGCTCAATCCCACTGCAGAGACACAAGCACAGATCAGGCCGGCACTACAGTGCAGTGCGCTGCACTGTAAGAGTTGCATATCAACTGGACGAGACATTAAACCGAGGCCTCACCTGTCCGTTCAGATGAACGTCAAAGATACCATGTCCCAATATCAAATTGTTGAAAATATGCAGTTAAATTGAAAAACTGGAAAAATTAAGTTCAACACCTAAATAATTGCCAACTTTTTTTTAGTGTTTGATGAGAAAAGGGATACTGCTCCTCTGTAACTTGTCATCATAGGGTAGCAAGTATTAATCTGTTGACAGTTTAAACTGGAACAGAAAAACAGAACCAGCAAGTTTTTCCTAGTAAAGTCTGTCACTAATTGGAAACTGTTTTTAAACCAGGTACAACAGCAATCATTAGAAAGAATTCTCAGCAAAGTGGAATAGGAAACGACAATGAACATTTCACTGTTTTTAGTGGTTTTAAATTTGAGAGAAAAGAAACTCTGATTAGCCAGGATACAATTTTATCTGCAAAGATTTGCATTTATATACCACCTTTCACGACCACTGGACATCTCAAAAGTGTTTTACAGTCAATAAAGTACTTTGAAAGTGCTGTCATTATTGTCACATAAGAAATGCAGCAGCTAATTTGCACACAGCAAGCTCTCAAGTGGCAACCAATCTGTTTCTTGTGATGTTGATTGAGGGATATGTATTGACCAGGACACCAGGAATAACTCCCCTGTTCTTCATAAATAGTGCTATGGGACCTTTTGTGTCCAACGGAGAGGGCAGATGGGGCCTTGGTTTAACGTCTCATCCAAGTGATGATATTTCTAACAGCACAGCACTCTTTCAGTATTGTACTGGAGCATCAGCCGAGATTATTGCGCTCAACTCCTGGAATGGAACTTGAACCTACAACCTTCCGACTCAGAGGTGACCCAACTGAGCCACAGCTGACAAAAGTAAAAAAAAAATGCTGTTTCAAAAATGGCAGGTACAAAACCTCCATTTTGGTTTGCATTCAAGTCACATCAGAGCTCATCACATTCCATAACTACCAAGCAAGGGGCAGGGAAACTATCCCTCTAGTTATAAACTAGAGATACATAAGTCACGAAAAGCAGCAACACAGGTTAATCAGGCCACTAAAAAAAACAAACAAAACACTGAGGCTCACTTTTAGAGGGGTAGAATTGAAAAGCAGAGCAGTTTTGTTCAAATTGCTTAGATCCTTGGTTCGACCGCATTTGGAAAACTGTGAATAGTCTGGGCTCCATATGATAAAGGCACTGGAGATGGTGTTTTAAAAAATATATATACTAGAAGGTACCATCAGGAAAGACTGAATAGGTTGGGGCTCTTTTCTCGAGAGGACTAAGGGGTGACCTGATAGGGATCATCAAGACTATGAAAGGGTTTGATAGAAATATCATCTCTACATCTACCCTACTTGTATGGAGGACCAAAACTAGAGGTCATAAATATACAAGATAGTCACTAATAAATCCAAAAGGGAATACAGCAAAAACATATTTACCCAGAGTGCTTAGCAAATGGAACACATTATCACAAGGAGTAGCGGAAGTGATTAGCACTGATGCATTTAAAGGAAACCAGGTAAACACGAAGGAAAAAGGAACACAAGGACACATTGATACAAGAATAAGATATGGTAGAGTGGAGGTTCATGTGGAGCATAAAGACAGACATAGATCTATTGGGCCAAATGGACTGCTGCAAATACTATGTAATACTATGTACAAGAATTACTTCAAGGCAACATCTCATGACTGCATATTGTCAAAGAGGGCACAAATTTAAGGTCATCGCAAAAGACTTTGAAGGAGAGGTGACAAGAAATGTTTTTACACAATAGGTGACTGGAACATAAGACTTCTAATCAGCTTAATCAGAGCTGAAACAGAGTCCATAAATTATTTTAAAAGGGAATTAGATGGCTGCTTGTAGAAGTGGAATGTTAACAAGTTTGAGAATCAAGCAAGAAAATGGAACCACATTTGTAACAAATGCTAAGCTTTTGTGCTGCAATCTATCAATGGAAATAAATATAAAAAGTAAATGAAGTGCATTATACGCAATACATCAGTAATTAGTGACATGGCCAACCTCCCACATTCAATTGTTCGTAAATTTGAGCTCATCCAAAACTTTTCTGCCTGTGTCCTGTTCACCCATGCTCGCTGACCTACACTGGCTCCCAGTTAAGCAACGCCTCGGTTTTAAAATTCTCATCTTTTGTATTCAAATCCCTCTAATGGCCTTGCCCCTCCATACCACCTCCAGCTCCACAACCCTCTGGGATATCTCCTTTCCTCTTGAGTCTGGCCTCTTCAGCATCCCCAATTTTAATCACTCCACTCAGCTGCCAAAGCCCAAAGCTCTGGAGTTCCCTCCCTACACCTTTCTTTCCTCCTTTAAGATGTGCCTTAAAACCTACCTCTTTAAACAAACTTTTTGCCATCTGCCCGAATATCTCCCCTTTTTAATATTTATTCTTGGAATGTGGGCATCACTGGAAGGACCAGCATCTATTGCCGATCTTTTTTTATTCTTTCATGGGATGTAGATGACGTTGACAAGGCCAGCATTTATTGCCCATCCCGAATTGCCCTCAACAACTGAGTGGCTTGCTCGGCCATTTCGGAGGGCATTTAAGAGAGTGAAAGACCAGGTAAGGACAGCAGATTTCTTTCCCTAAAGGATGTTAAGATGTTGGTAAGCTGCGTTCTTGAGCCACTGCAGTCCACAGTGCTGTTAGGGAGGGAGTTCCAGGATTTTGACCCGGTGAGTGAAGGAACATAGAGATATAGTTTCTACTCAGGATGGTGAGTGCGTTGGAGGGGAACATGTAGGTGGTGGTGGTGTTCCCATGCCCTTGTCCTTCTGGGTGGTAAAGGTGCCGAAGGAGCCTTGGTGAGTCTCTATGTGGTTCAGTGTCCAATTTTGTTTTATAATGCTCCAGTGAAGCACTTTGGGAAATGTATTACACTAAAAGGCGCTATAAAGACAAGTAGCTGTTGCATGGCTCTTCAGCTCAAACCAAAAAGAGTCCATCCCCTCCTCCATTTTAATTAAAATTGAAACAAAATAAATGGCTTTACTGATTTAAAATTGTTAGCTGTACTAAAACTGCACAGTACTTCAAACCACATTCTAACCACTGCAGACTATGAAGGGAGTTTGGTAAGTGAGTGAATTTTAAGGGTCAATATCTCAAGACTTATTTTTGTTTCCATCTAGCAATTAATTGAAATTACCATTTCAGTTAAGAGGTATGTTAGATTTCTTGCAGTTTTAAACAGTGGCATACTAACACTAAGTAGCTGTAGCTAGTTAATTAGGTAGCCTGCTTAAACTGGTTTCTGAGCTGTAGCAGAGCTGATAAAGCATTGTTTTCAGAGTATAAATTTAGGGAACTCTCAGTGCTGCTTGTCTGCATTGAGTGCTGCTGGAGGGCACTGTGTTAAGGGAGTTTGGTAAGGAAGGGAACATAAATTAAGAAAATAAATTTGAGTTCACAGAGTGTAAAGTGGGAGGTTGGTGCGTGAGGGAGGGGCCCCTCTATTTCTTCTACCTTTTTTCAGCCTCCAGTAGCTGCCTCTCTCTTCGGTACAGGGATTGGTCAATACCTTGTAAGTTATTTTACTTCTCATGGTAATAAAAAGTTTTTAAAGTTACGTTATGGCAGGTCGGCCTGGCCAAGTGGAATGTACATACTGCGGTATGTAGGAAGTCATGGACACACCACGTGTCCTAGACAAACATCTGCAGGAAGTGTCACCGATTGCAGAAACTTGAACTCTGGGTTTCGGAACTCGGCTGGAGTCACTGTTGTGCATCTGCGAGGCAGAAGACTATGTGGATAGCGCGTTTTGGGAGGCAGTCACACCACAGGGTATGAGCATGCAGGCAGAGAGGGAATGGGTGACTGCCTGGCAGTCTAAGGAGAACGAGGCTGGGAGTACAGGAATCCAGAGTCTATCTTGCTTGCTACTTGGTTTTCCATTTCGGATACCAGTGAGAGCGATGGTTCCTCGGGGGAGTGCAGCCAGAACAAAGTCCGTGGCAGCATGAGTGGCTCAGATGCACAAGAGGGGCGGAGGAAGAGCAGAACAGCAATTGTGATGGGGGATTTGATAGTCAGGGGATCAGACAGGCATTTCTGCAGCAGTAGACATGACTCCAGGATGGTGTTGCCTCCCTGGTGCCAGGGTCAAGGTGGTCACGGAGTGGCAGCAGGACATCCTTCTGGGGAGGGTGAACAGCCAGAGGTTGTGGCCCACATTGGTACCAATGACATAGATAGGAAGAGGGATAAGGTCCTGAAATCAGATTTTAGGGAGTTAGGTAGGAAATTAAAAAGCATGACCTCCAAAGCAGTAATCTCAGGATTACTCCCAGTGCCACGTGCTAGGGAGCATAGGAATAGGAGGATTGATCAATTGAACACATGGCTTGAGAATTGGTGTAGGATTTCTGAGGCATTGGGATCGGTTCTGGGGCAGGTGACACCTGTACAAGATGGATGGGCTACACCTTAACAGGACCAGAACTAACATCCTCGCAGGGAGATTTGCCAGTGCTGTTGGGGAGGGTTTAAACTATCTTGTCACGGGGATGGAAACCTGAGGGGTAGCTCAAATTGGAAGAAAGTAAAGCTGGTAACAAGAGATAGAAAAGTAGCAAGTGACATTAGAAGGCAGGAGAAACAAAGGCAAGCATCAACTAGGCTTAGAATGCAGAATGTCAAGACGACACAGTTAAGGGCACGCAGCATTCGCAACAAGGTAGATGATTTAAAGGCCCAAATAGAGGTAAATGGGTAAGATCTAATTGCCATAACGGAAACATGGCTACAGGGTTACCAAGGCTGGGAACTGAATATTCAAGGATGTTCGACATTTAGGAAGGACAGGCAAAAAAGAATAGGAGGTGCTGTTGTGCTGATAAGGGATGGGATCAGTATATTATTAAGGAAGGATCTCAGATCAGAAAAACAAAATGTGGAATCTATTTGGGTGGAGCTAAGAAACAGCAATGGGCAGCAAACATTGGTAGGTGTTGTTTATAGGCCAAACAGTAGTGGTAGTGGGGGAGCATGGTATTAATCAGGCTGGTTAATACAGTAATCATGGGTGACTTCAATCTGCAAAGAGACTGGGTAAACCGAATGAGCACTAATGCTGTGGAGGACGAGTTTCTGGAGTGTGTTAAGGATGGTTTTCTAGAGCAGTATGTTGAGGAACTGACTAGAGAACAGGCTACTTTAGATCTAGTATTATGTAATGAGAAAGGGCTAATTAATAATTTTGTTGTAAAAGAACCTTTAGGGATGAGTGACCATAATGATAGAATTTTACATTATGTTTGAAAGTGAGGGAGTTCAATCTGAAGCCAGGGTGTTAAATTTGAAAAAAGAAAATTATGAAGGTATGAGGGGAAAATTGGCTGATGTGGATTGGGAAAATACAGCAACTATACATTCCTTCAAGGCACAAAAACCCCAAAAGTAAAGGCAGTCAACCGTGGATAACAAAGGAAGTTAAGGATTGTATAAGGTAGGTAAAATTAGAGTACGAGAGAAAGCTAACAAGAAATATAAAGACAGATAGTAAGAGTTTCTATAGATATTTTAAAAAGAAATGAGTTAAAGTGAGCGTTGGTCCTATAGAAAGTGAGTCTGGGGAATTAATAATGGATAAGATGATGGCAGATGAATTGAACAGATATTTTTCATTGGTCTTCACTACTGAGGATACAAGTAACATCCCAGTATTAGCTTTAAGTCAGGAAATGGAAGGGGGTGAGGAACAAGAAAATTACAACCACCAGGAAAGTGGTACTGAACAAACTGCTGGAGCTGCGGGCTGACAAGTCCCTGGGTCCTGATGGACTTCATCCTAGAGCGTTAAAAGAAGTGGCTAGTATGATAGTTGATGCATTAGTTTTAATTTTCCAAAATTCCCTAAATTGGGGGAAGGTTCCTTTAGATTGGAAAATAGAATAAAGCTCCTTTATTCAAAAAGGAAGGGAGTCAGAAAGCAGGAAACTACGGGCCTGTTAGCTTAACATCTGTCTTAGGGAAAATGTGAGAAGGTATTAAAGACAGTGGAGCAGCGCATTTAGAAAAATTCAAGGCAATCAGGCAGAGTCAACATGGTTTTGTGAAAGGGAAATCATATTTAACCAATCTCATTTGCACTGGAGTGCTGACTTGGGGCTGCATTAGAGTGCTAAAGTGGGAGTTTTGTGACTAAGGGAGTTCGGTGAGGAGGGAGTGAGGAGCTCCTTTCATTTCCGACCTGTCCTGAAAGAGAGTGAGGGGAGCCAAGAGTTTCCAAAGAGCACAGCTGACTGGTGAGTAAGTCCTGGTGAGTATTTTTCAAACTGGATTGAATTGTAAGTCTTTGTTTTAGCAAGACTTAAGTTGATTTTATTATTTTTTTTATTATAATAGTCTTCTAAAGTTTTTAATTTAAAGGGTTTAGTCATGGCAGGAGAGCTTAAAGCCATGGTTTGCTTCTCTTGCTGCATGTGGGAATCAGGGAACATTTCCAGTCCCTGGGACCAGCATGTGTGCAGGAAGTGTGTCCAGCTGCAGCTCCTGGAAGCTCGGGTTTCAGAGCTGAAACGGCATTTGGAAACACTGGAGCATCCGCGAGTCTGAGAGCATCGTGGATAGCACGTTTAGAGAGGTGGTCACACTGCAGCTGAAGGGACTTGAGGAAGGAAGGCAATGGGTTACCACTGGGCAGTCCAAGAGAAACAGGCAGGTAGTTCAGGAGTCCCCTGGGGTCTCGCTTGCAAATCGGTATTCCATTTTGGAGGCTGATGAGGTTGGTTCCTCCAGGGAGTGCGGGCAGAGCCAAGCATCTGGCACCATAAGCAGCCTGTCCGCACAGGAAGGGGGAAAGAGAGGAAGAGCAATAGTAATAGGGGATTCTACAGTCAGGGGAACAGATAGGCGCTACTGTGGCTGTCAACGTGACTCTAGGATGGTATGTTGCCTCCCCGGTGCCAGGGTCTGGGATGTCACTGAATGGCTGCAGGGCATCCTGAAGGGGGAGGGTGATAAGGCAGAGGTCATGGTACATGTTGGTACCAAGACATAGGTAGAAAGAGTGATGAGGTCTTGCATCAAGAATTCAGGGAGTTAGGCACTAAACTAAAAAGCAGGACCTCTCGGGTTGTAATCTCTGGATTACTTCCATTGCCACGTGCTAGCGAATATAGAAATAGGAGAATAGCACAGATGAATGCGTGGCTTAAGAGTTGGTACAGGAGGGAGGGTTTTAGATTCCTGGACCACTGGGACTATTTCTGGGGAAGGTGGGACCTGTACAAGCGGGACAGTCTACATCTGAACCAGAGGGGGACTAACATCCTTGCTGGTGGGTTTGCTAGTGCTGTTGGGAGGAGTTTAAACTAATTTGGCAGGGCGAGGGGACAGACTCCTAGCAGAATAGGGACACAGCTAAACACAGGAAAGCAAACAAGTCAGAGGGAATACAGTGGAAGTAAGTTTCAAGGGAGTAAGACCAGGATGGATGGCCTCTACTTTAATGCCAGGAGTATTACAGGTAAAACAGATGAGTTAAGGGCAAGGATTGACATGTGGAACTGTGATATAGTGGCCATCACGGAGACATGGTTGAGGGAGGGGCAGGATTGGCAGCTCAATATCCCGGGATACAGAATCTTCAGGCGAGACAGAGGAGGGGGCACTGCAATATTAGTTAAGGAGTCAGTTACTGCAGTAAGGAGAGATGATATCTTGGAGGGGGCATCAAATGAAGCTTTATGGGTAGAGTTTAGGAATAAAGAGACAGCCACATTGCTAGGTGTCTATTATAGACCCCCAGATAGTCAGCGGGAAATTCAGGAGCAAATATGTGCGCAATTCGCAGAGGTGTGTAAAAATAATAGGGTAATTATATTAGGTGATTTCAACTTTCCCAACATTAATTGGGATAGTCATCGTGTTAAGGTCTTAGATTGAGTGGAGTTCTTAAAATGTATACAGGAGAACTTTTTAGCTCAATATGTAGAGGATCCAACAAGGGAGGGTGCAGTGCTGGACCTAACTCTGGGGAATGAAGCCGGACAGGTGGTTGATGTGTTGGTGGGGGAGCATTTTTGTGATAGCGACCACAACATGGTACAATTTAAGCTCGTTATGGAGAAAGAAATAGACAAGTTACAAAAAAAGGCTTTGGATTGGGGGAGAGCAAATTTTAGTAAAATATGGCAGCATCTGGCCAAGGTAGACTGGAAAGAGTTACTTGTCGGGAAATCTACAGAAGAGCAGTGGGGGGCATTCAAAAAGGAAATGGGGAGGGTACACGCCCAACATGTTCCCTCAAGGGTAATAGGTAGGAGCAACAAGCCCAGAAAACCATGGATGACCAGAAACATTCAAGATACGATGAGAAGGAAAAGAGAGGCTTTTAGCAAATACAACTAGAGCAAATCAACTGAAGCATTAGTGGAGTACAGAAAGTGTAGGATGGAGCTTAAGAAAGCAATGAGGAGAGCAAAGAGGGGATATGAGAAAATTCTGGCTGGTAAAAAAAAAAGGGAAAATCCCAAGATATTCTATAAGTATATCAATGGGAAGATGATAACCAGGGAAAGAGTAGGACCCATTAGGACCAAAGGGGAAATCTGTGGGTGGAGCCAGAGGACATTGGTAGGGTGTTGAACGAATACTTCACATCTGTCTTCACCCAAGAGAATGAGGATGTAGATATGGAACTTGGAGACTGTCAAGTTCTTTAGCAAATTGTCATAGGGAGTGACAAGGTATTGGAGGTTTTGGCATGCTTAAAAGTGGACAAATCTCCAAATCCAAACGATTCGTGTCCCAGGATGCTGTGGGAGGCGAGGGTGGAAATTGCAGGGGCTCTGTCCCTAATTTTTAATTCCTCTCTGGCCATGGGGGAGGCGCCAGAGGACTGGAGAACAGCTAATGCATTCCCACTATTTAAGAAAGGTTGTAGAGATAAGCCAGAGAACTACAGACCAGTGAGTCTCACGTCAGTGGTAGGGAAACTATTGGAGAAAATTCTGAAGGAAAAAATCCATCTCCACTTGGAGAGGCAAAATTTGATGAGGAATAGTCAGCATGGCTTTGTCAGAGGAAGGTCATGCCTAACAAATCTGATTGAATTTTGAGCATGTGACCAGGTGTGTAGATGAGGGTAGTGCAGTTGATGTAGTTTACATAGATTTCAGCAAAGCCTTTGACAAGGTCCCACATGGGAGACTTATCAAGAAAGCAAATGGGATACAGGGTAACTTGATAAGGTGGATTCAAAATTGGCTTAGCTGTAGGAGACAGAGAGAGATGACAGAAGGCTGGAAGACAGTGTCCAGTGGCGTACGACAGGGATCTGTGCTGGATCCCCTATTGTTTGTCATTTATATAAACGACATAGATGACTATGTGGGGGGTAGGATCAGTAAGTTCGCAGATGACACAAAGATTGATCGAGTGGTTAACAGTGAGGTGGAGTGTCTTGGGTTACAGGAAGTTATAGACGGGATGGTCAAATGGGCAGAAAAATGGCAGATGGACTTTAACCCTGAAAAGTGTGATGTGATGCACTTTGGAAGGAGTAATGTGACACGGAAGTATTCAATGAATGGCCTGACACTGGGAAGTTCCGAGGAACAAAGGGACCTTGGCGTGTTTGTCCATAGATCCCTGAAGGCAGAAGGGCAGGTTAATAGGGTGGTGAAAAAGGCATATGGGACACTTGCCTTTATCAATCGAGGAATAGATTACAAAAGCAGGGAGGTCATGTTGGAGTTGTATAGAACTTTGGTAAGGCCACAGCTGGAGTAGTGTGCGCAATTCTGGTCACCACATTATAGGATGTGATTGCACTGGAGGGGGTGCAGAGGCGATTCACCAGGATGTTGCCTGGAATGGAACATTTAAGCTATGAAGAGAGGTTGGATAGGCTTGGATGTTTTCGCTGGAGCAGAGAAGACTGAGGGGTGACCTGATCGAGGTGTACAAGATTGAGGGGCATGGACAGGGTGGATAGAGAGCAGCTGTTCCCCTTAGTTGAAGGGTCAGTTACGAGGGGACACAGGTTTAAGGTGAGGGGCAGGAGGTTTAAGGGGGATTTGAGGAAGAACTTTTTTACCCAGAGGGTGGTGACAGTCTGGAATGCACTGCCTGGGAGGGTGGCAGATGCAGGTTGCCTCACATCCTTTAAAAAGTACCTGGATGAGCACTTGGTACGTCATAACATTCAAGGCTATGGGCCACATGCTGGCAAATGGGATTAGGTAGACAGGTTTTCTTCTCTTCTTTGGCCTCCTTGTCTCGAGAGATAAGCGCCTGGAGGTGGTCAGTGGTTTGTGGAGCAGCGCCTGGAGTGGCTATAAAGGCCAATATTAGAGTGCCAGACTCTTCCACAGGTGCTGCAGATAAAATTGGTTGTCGGGGCTGTTACACAGTTGGCTCTCCCCTTGCGCTTCTGTCTTTTTTCCTGCCAACTGCTAAGTCTCTTCAACTCGCCCAACTTTAGCCCCACCTTATGGCTGCCCACCAGCTCTGGCGATCGCTGGCAACTGACTCCCACGACTTGTGATCAATGTCACAGGACTTTATGTCGCATTTGCAGACGTCTTTAAAGCGGAGACATGGACGGTCAGGTGTCTTTAATACATCAGTGCAGACTCAATGGGCCCAAGGGCCTCTTCTGCACTGTATTATTCTGTGATTCTGTGAATTTATTGGAGTTCTTTGAAGGAGTTACATGTGCTGTGGATAAAGGGGAACCAGTGGATGTATTGTACTTAGATTTCCAGGAGTCATTTGATAAGGTGCCACATCAAAGGCTATTGCAGAAAATAAAAGCTCATGGTGTAGGGGGTAACATATGGACAGAAGTTTGGCTAGCTAATAGGAAACAGAGGAAACATAAATGGATCATTTTCTGGTTGGTAAGATCTAATGAGTGGTGTGCCACAAGGATCTGTGCTGGGGCTCAACTTGGGGACCGAAGGTATGGTTGCTAAATTTGCTGATAGCACTAAGATAGGTAGGAAAGTAACTTGTGAAGAGGACATAAGGGGGCTACAAAGGGATATAGACAGGTTAAGTGAGTGGGCAAAGACCTGGCAAATGGAGTATAATGGGAGAAAGTGGGAAATTGTCCACTTTGGCAGGAAGAATAAAAAAAATTAACTAAATGGAGAGATTGCAGAGCTCAGATTGGAGAGGGATCTGGGTGTCCTAGTTCATGAATCGCAAAAGGTTAGTATGCAGGTACAGCACGTAATTGGAAAGTTAATAGAATGTTATTATTTATCGCAAGGGGAATTGAATACAAAAGTAGGGAGGTTATGCTTCAGCTATACAGGGCATTGATTAGACCACATCTGGAGTACTGTGTACAGTACTGATCTCCTTAATTAAGGAAGGATGTAAATACGTTCGAGGCTATACAGAGAAGGTTTACTAAACTAATACCTGGAATGGGTGGGCTGTCTTGCGAGGAAAGATTGGACAGGCTAGGCTTGTATGTGCTGGAGTTCAGAAGAGTAAGAGGCGGCTTGATTGAAACATACAAGATCCTGAGGGGTCTTGACAGGGTGGATGTAAAAAGGATGTTTCCCCTTGTGGGAGAACCTAGAACTAGGGGTCACAGTTTAAAAATAAGGGGTCGCCCATTTAAGACAAATGAGACGACATTTTTTCTGAGGGTCCTCAAAAGGCGGTGGAAGCAGAGCCTTTGAATATTTTGAAGGCAGAGGTAAATAGATTCTTGATAAGCAAGGGGGTGGAAGGTTATTGGGGGTGGGTGGAAATGTGGAGTAATCAGTTCAGCCATGAACTTATTGAATGGCAGAGCAGGCTCGAAAGGCCGAGTGGCCTGCTCCTGCTCCTAATTCGTATGTTGGCATAAGAAAAGGCCTATAAAGTTGCCAGAATTGGTAGTAAACCTGAGGATTGGGAGGATGTTAGAATATCACAAAGGAGCTTTTGAGGACCAAGAAACTGATAAAGAAATGGAAAATAGAATATGAATGTAAGCTAGCAAAAAATATAAAAACGGACTGTAAAAGCTTCTACAAGTATGTAAAAAGTAATCGTTTGACTGAGACAAATGTGGGTCCATTACAGGCAGAGTCAGGAGAATTTATAATGGGGAATAGAGAAATGGCCGAGAAGCTAAATGATTACTTTCTGTCTGTCTTCACTGAGGAGGATACAAGAAAGCTCCCAGAATTAGAGATCCAAGGGATTAGGGGGAAATGAGTATTAGTTAGAAGGTTGTATTGGAGAAAGTAATGGGGCTGAAGGTTAAGTCCCCAGGACCTGATATTCTACTTCCCAGTGTGTTGAAAGAGGTAGCTATGGAAACACAATTTCAAAATAAGGGGGAAACAACTTAGGACAGAGATAAGGAGCATTTTTTTTTTTTACTCAGAGGGTTGTGAATCTTTGAAATAGTCTACCCCAGAGGGCTGTGGAAGCTCAGTCACTGAGTATGTTTAAAGCAGAGATCGACAGATTTCTAAATATCAATGACATAAGGGGATATGAGGATAGTGTGGGGAAAAAGGCATTGAAGTGGATGATCAGCCATGATCATATTGAATAGCGGGGCAGGCTTAATGGGCTGAATGGCCTACTCTTGCTCCTATGTTCCTAACCAAGGAATAGGGCAACTGGAGTATCCAAAGGAACAACTGAAACCGTGCTAGTGGTTTTTTTTAAATTAAGCACAAGTGTGTTTCAGTTTTTCTAAGACACCCCTGTCAGCAACAGAAACCGGAAATTAAAGATAGCTGAGTGTGAAAGAACAGTCGAAACTTCTCAGAAAAGCTCAAAAGAAAGTATCATTAACTCATAATAGAAAAACACACCATTTTCATGTGCGCAGTCTTTGCACAATCAGACTGAAAGTAAAGTAAAAAAACTAATGCTGAAAATACAAAAGATGTAAGGCGGCAGATCATGATGTCACACGTAGTACTCTTCAGAAATGAAGAGCTCGCAAAGCATAATAATCTCTTTTCCATTTACAGATGCTAACTGGCCTACTATTATAGCTCCAGCATTTCCCCTCATTTTATCTTATCAAGGTAGATGTACGGCTTCGGGGCCATGCTGTTTTGCCAAGCATTTTCTCTATGCACCATGGAACCTCAGAAGTCACAAAGATCAAAGTCACGGTCCTATTAACTCGCACATACCAAAAGCTGCTGATACTATCAGTTCTTGCTGTTCTATTTCAGATTTTATCTATCAGTAATGCAACAGTGGTTTAGACACCTCTTTCCAAACTTGATGGCTCCAATGTTCAAACAAATCAAGCCTCTTAATTGCGTTCGCCACGTAGTGGCACTGTCATGCCATTCGGGCGTTGAAATTCTGGAAGCAGTTCAGGTGGTTTCCAAATACGACAGTGGTTAAATTTGTTCTAAAGAAGACTTGAATTTTTCTCCCCCACAGCTTATTGGCACTTGAACTCCATCCCGGCTTGCCATCAAGTTAGTTGGCCGCCACAAGGGACTGTCCTACAATTGGCTTTGATATGTCTGGATTAGAGGGGGGAATAATTAATCACAGTCCACACTCCTGGGTGATTTCCCGTGACTTTTCATGGAAGGTGCAAATGTTTAGCAAGGACAGGTATGGACCCAAATCTGGTGCAAATCTGATTGCACGGTTTATTTACTGACGACGATTAGGACAGCGTGTTACAATAAAGACATGCTCAATTCAAACTTGGTTACAATTGGGATAATTGTGCTACCAACTGCTTCGGGCACCTTGGACTTCATTGCACAATGATTTTATTGTATTTTGCATTGTTACAAATAAGCCAACATACAGCATTAAACAGTGTAACATGACCACTTCAATTACATCACTTCAGCTTGAATACACACTTGTATTGGGAACTGGAGCAAAGGGAAGAGTCAGCATTACTAAGGACAGTGTCACATGCAGAAACTATCAACTGCTTCATAAATTTAATACCTGCGTCATAGTGACAACACCTTGCAGTACATCCTATGAAAACATTGTAACTGGCTCCCTCCCATTAAATCTCAAACAAATGTTGAAAATTATCAGACCATGGAACAACAAACAGAATAGATACGATACAATGCATTTGGCACTGTTGGAAAGAACAAAGAACAGTACAGCACAGGAACAAGCCATTCGGCCATCCAAGCCTGCGCCGATCTTGATGCCGGTCTAAACTAAAAACCTTCTGCACTTCCGGGGCCCATATCTCTCTTCCCTTCCTATTCATGTATTTGTCAAGATGCCTCTTAAATGTCGCTATCGTACCTGCTTCCACCACCTCCCCTGGCAGCAAGTTCCAGGCACTCACCACCCTCTGTGTAAAAAAACTTGCCTCGCACATCCCCTCAACTTTGCCCCGTGCACCTTAAACCTATGTCCCTTAGTAACTGACTCTTCCACCCTGGGAAAAAGCTTCTGACTATCCACTCTGTCCATGCCACTCATAACTTTGTAAACCTCTATCATGTCGCCCCTCCACCTCCGTCGTTCCAGTGAAAACAATCCGAGTTTATCCAACCTCTCCTCATAGCTAATGCCCTCCAGACCAGGCAACATGCTGGTAAACCTCTTCTGTACCCTCTCCAAAGCCTCCACATCCTTCTGCAACCAGAATTGTACGCAATATTCCAAGTGTGGCCTAACTAAAGTTATGGACAGCTGCAACATGACTTGCCTATTTTTATACTCTAGGCCCCGACCGATGAAGGCAAGCATGCCGTATGCCTTCTTGACTACCTTATCCACCTGCGTTGCCACTTTCAGTGACCTGTGGACCTGTACGCCCAGATCTCTCTGCCTGTCAATACTCCTAAGGGTTCTGCCATTTACTGTATACCTCCCACCTGCATTAGACCTTCCAAAATGTATTACCTCACATTTGTCCGGATTAAACTCCATCTGCCATTTCTCCGCCCAAGTCTCCAACCGATCTATATCCTGCTGCATCCTGACAATCCTCATCACTATCCGCAACTCCACCAACCTTTGTGTCGTCCGCAAACTGACTAATCAGACCAGCTACATTTTCCTCCAAATCATTTATATATACTACAAACAGCAAAGGTCCCAGCACTGATCCCTGCGGAACACCACTAGTCACATCCCTCCATTCAGAAAAGCACCCATCCACTGCTACCCTCTGTCTATGACCGAGCCAGTTCTGTATCCATCTTGCCCACTCACCTCTGATCCCGTGTGACTTCACCTTTTGTACCAGTCTGCCATGAGGGACCTTGTCAAAGGCTTTACTGAAGTCCATATAGATAACATCCACTGCCCTTCCTTCATCAATCATCTTTGTCACTTCCTCAAAAATCTCAATCAAATTAGTGAGACAAGACCTCCCCTTCACAAAACCATGCTGCCTCTCACTAATAAACTCATTTGTTTCCAAATGGGAGTAAATCCTGTCCCGAAGAATCCTCTAATAGTTTCCCTACCACTGACGTAAGGCTCACTGGCCTATAATTTCCTGGATTATCCTTGCTACCCTTCTTAAACAAACGAACAACATTGGCTATTCTCCAGTCCTCTGGGACCTCACCTGTAGCCAATGAGGATACAAAGATTTCTGTCGATGCCCCAGCAATTTCTTCCCTTGCCTCCCTCAGTATTCTGGGATAGATCCCATCAGGCCCTGGGGACCTATCTATCTTAATGCTTTACAAGACACCCAACACCTCCTCCTTTTTGATAACATGACACAGACTCTCCCTTCCCTAGACTCATCATCCACCAAGTCCTTCTCTTTGGTGAATACTGATGCAAAGTCCTCATTTAGTACCTCGCCCATTTCCTCTGGCTCCACACATAGATTCCCTCCTCTGTCCAACCCTTTCCCTGGTTACTCTCTTGCTCTTTACATACGTATAAAAAGCCTTGGGATTCTCCTTAATCCTGTTTGCCAATGACTTCTCATGACCCCTTTTAGCCGTCCTGATTCCTTGCTTAGGTTCCTTCCTACTGTCTTTATACTGCTCAAGGGCTCCGTCTGTTCCCAGCCTTCTAGTCCTTATGATTGCTTCCATTTGCTTTTTGACTGGCTCACAATATACCTCCTTATCCAAGGTTCCCGAAACTTGCCAAACTTATCCTTCTTCCTCACACGAACATGCCAGTCCTGGATTCTAATCAACTGACGTTGGAAAGACTCCCACATGTCACATGTTGATATACCCTCAAACAGCCGCCCCCAATCTAAATGTTTCAGTTCCTGCCTAATAGTGTTAGAATTAGCCTTCCCCCAATTTAGCACCTTCACCCAAGGACTACTCTTATCCTTATCCACAAGTACCTTAAAACTTATGGAATTATGGTCACTGTTCCCGAAATGCTCTCCTACTGAAACTTCGACCACCTGGCCGGGCTCATTTCCCCAATACCAGGTCCAGTACGGCCCCGTCCCTAGTTGGACTATCTACATATTGTTTCAAGAAGCCCTTCTGGATGCTCCTTACAAATTCTGCCCCATCCAAACCCCTAGCACTAAGCACTTGCCTTTACCATAGCAAGATTAGGAGGACAAAAAAAACTTATTAGGCAATCTCCAACTTGATCAGACAAGACTTGAATTGCAAATGTAGACATCCATGGGCTTCTTGCTTACAAAGATATAAATTTCATCACAGGCCTCAAAGATCATCAGCTTTGGCAATATCCTTTCAATACACTCATTCTGCCTCTTTCCAAACAAACACTGACATATTGTGTAAAAATATCACAGGAACAATTCAAAAGTGCAAAAGCTTTATAAGGATTCGCAAGAAAACTATTGTTGCTCCAACGCAATAATACAATGCCAAGGATATTCAAAATAATGTAAGTGTAACGGTTTTGCTCCCTTTGACGATGCCTTCCAAGTTTTAGACATCAGCTCAACCCCCAGAGCTCACTGCATGTGACTCTGTTAGCCAATCACAGGAAATGTTGTGGCAGAAACACATCTACTTGGACTGCTGCTGAAGTCTTTCCCTCAGCTTGTTAGCAAACAGCATTAATAACAAAGGCCTTCTACAGAACTACAGCTCAACTTAACGTTTCCCAATCAGACACAGAAATGAGGAGGATGGGGACAGAATAGGTAAGAGAGAAGAAAATAAATAAGCATGCTGAGGAGAAAGGGGAATAAACACCAGGGAGTTAGAGCAAGACAGGGGAAAAAAACGGGAGGGAGAGGGGGGGTGGGGGGAGGGAGAGGGGGGGTGGGGGGAGGGAGAGGGGGGGTGGGGGGAGGGAGAGGGGGGGAGAGGCGGTGGGAGAGGGGGAGAGAGGCGGTGGGAGGGGTGGGAAGGGAGAGAGGGGGTGGGGGGGGTGGGAAGGGAGAGAGGGGGTGGGGGGGGTGGGAAGGGAGAGAGGGGGTGGGGGGGGTGGGAAGGGAGAGAGGGGGTGGGGGGGGTGGGAAGGGAGAGAGGGGGTGGGGGGGGTGGGAAGGGAGAGAGGGGGTGGGGGGGGTGGGAAGGGAGAGAGGGGGTGGGGGGGGTGGGAAGGGAGAGAGGGGGTGGGGGGGGTGGGAAGGGAGAGAGGGGGTGGGGGGGGTGGGAAGGGAGAGAGGGGGTGGGGGGGGTGGGAAGGGAGAGAGGGGGTGGGGGGGGTGGGAAGGGAGAGAGGGGGTGGGGGGGGTGGGAAGGGAGAGAGGGGGTGGGGGGGGTGGGAAGGGAGAGAGGGGGTGGGGGGGGTGGGAAGGGAGAGAGGGGGTGGGGGGGGTGGGAAGGGAGAGAGGGGGTGGGGGGGGTGGGAAGGGAGAGAGGGGGTGGGGGGGGTGGGAAGGGAGAGAGGGGGTGGGGGGGGTGGGAAGGGAGAGAGGGGGTGGGGGGGTTGGGAAGGGAGGGGGTGGGGGGGGTGGGAAGCGAGAGAGGGGGTGGGGGGGGGTGGGAAGCGAGAGAGGGGGTGGGGGGGGTGGGAAGCGAGAGAGGGGGTGGGGGGGGGTGGGAAGCGAGAGAGGGGGTGGGGGGGGTGGGAAGCGAGAGAGGGGGTGGGGGGGGGTGGGAAGCGAGAGAGGGGGTGGGGGGGTGGGAAGCGAGAGAGGGGGTGGGGGGGGGGTGGGAAGCGAGAGAGGGGGTGGGGGGGGGGTGGGAAGCGAGAGAGGGGGTGGGGGGGGGTGGGAAGCGAGAGAGGGGGTGGGGGGGGTGGGAAGCGAGAGAGGGGGTGGGGGGGGTGGGAAGCGAGAGAGGGGGTGGGGGGGGTGGGAAGCGAGAGAGGGGGTGGGGGGGGTGGGAAGCGAGAGAGGGGGTGGGAAGCGAGAGAGGGGGTGGGGGGGGTGGGAAGCGAGAGAGGGGGTGGGGGGGGTGGGAAGCGAGAGAGGGGGTGGGGGGGGGTGGGAAGCGAGAGAGGGGGTGGGGGGGGTGGGAAGCGAGAGAGGGGGTGGGGGGGGTGGGAAGCGAGAGAGGGGGTGGGGGGGGTGGGAAGCGAGAGAGGGGGTGGGGGGGGTGGGAAGCGAGAGAGGGGGTGGGGGGGGTGGGAAGCGAGAGAGGGGGTGGGGGGGGTGGGAAGCGAGAGAGGGGGTGGGGGGGGTGGGAAGCGAGAGAGGGGGTGGGGGGGGTGGGAAGCGAGAGAGGGGGTGGGGGGGGTGGGAAGCGAGAGAGGGGGTGGGGGGGGTGGGAAGCGAGAGAGGGGGTGGGGGGGGGTGGGAAGCGAGAGAGGGGGTGGGGGGGGTGGGAAGCGAGAGAGGGGGTGGGGGGGGTGGGAAGCGAGAGAGGGGGTGGGGGGGGTGGGAAGCGAGGGGGGGGGTGGGAAGCGAGAGAGGGGGTGGGGGGGGTGGGAAGCGAGAGAGGGGGTGGGGGGGGTGGGAAGCGAGAGAGGGGGTGGGGGGGGTGGGAAGCGAGAGAGGGGGTGGGGGGGGTGGGAAGCGAGAGAGGGGGTGGGGGGGGTGGGAAGCGAGAGAGGGGGTGGGGGGGGGGTGAGAAGCGAGAGAGGGGGTGGGGGGGGGTGGGAAGCGAGAGAGGGGGTGGGGGGGGTGGGAAGCGAGAGAGGGGGTGGGGGGGGTGGGAAGCGAGAGAGGGGGTGGGGGGGGTGGGAAGCGAGAGAGGGGGTGGGGGGGGTGGGAAGCGAGAGAGGGGGTGGGGGGGGTGGGAAGCGAGAGAGGGGGTGGGGGGGGTGGGAAGCGAGAGAGGGGGTGGGGGGGGTGGGAAGCGAGAGAGGGGGTGGGGGGGGTGGGAAGCGAGAGAGGGGGTGGGGGGGGTGGGAAGCGAGAGAGGGGGTGGGGGGGGTGGGAAGCGAGAGAGGGGGTGGGGGGGGTGGGAAGCGAGAGAGGGGGTGGGGGGGGTGGGAAGCGAGAGAGGGGGTGGGGGGGGGTGGGAAGCGAGAGAGGGGGTGGGGGGTGTGGGAAGCGAGAGAGGGGGTGGGGGGTGTGGGAAGCGAGAGAGGGGGTGGGGGGTGTGGGAAGCGAGAGAGGGGGTGGGGGGTGTGGGAAGCGAGAGAGGGGGTGGGGGGTGTGGGAAGCGAGAGAGGGGGTGGGGGGTGTGGGAAGCGAGAGAGGGGGTGGGGGGTGTGGGAAGCGAGAGAGGGGGTGGGGGGTGTGGGAAGCGAGAGAGGGGGTGGGGGGTGTGGGAAGCGAGAGAGGGGGTGGGGGGGGTGGGAAGCGAGAGAGGGGGTGGGGGGGGTGGGAAGCGAGAGAGGGGGTGGGGGGGGTGGGAAGCGAGAGAGGGGGTGGGGGGGGGTGGGAAGCGAGAGAGGGGGTGGGGGGGGTGGGAAGCGAGAGTGGGGGTGGGGGGGGTGGGAAGCGAGAGAGGGGGTGGGGGGGGTGGGAAGCGAGAGAGGGGGTGGGGGGGGTGGGAAGCGAGAGAGGGGGTGGGGGGGGGTGGGAAGAAAGAGAGAGGGGGTGGGGGGGGTGGGAAGAAAGAGAGAGGGGGTGGGGGGGGTGGGAAGAAAGAGAGAGGGGGTGGGGGGGTGGGGGGGGTGGGAAGCGAGAGAGGGGGTGGGGGGGGTGGGAAGCGAGAGAGGGGGTGGGGGGGGGTGGGAAGCGAGAGAGGGGGTGGGGGGGGTGGGAAGCGAGAGAGGGGGTGGGGGGGGTGGGAAGCGAGAGAGGGGGTGGGGGGGGTGGGAAGCGAGAGAGGGGGTGGGGGGGGGGGTGGGAAGCGAGTGAGGGGGTGGGGGGGGGGGTGGGAAGCGAGTGAGGGGGTGGGGGGGGGGGGGTGGGAAGCGAGTGAGGGGGGGGGGGGTGGGAAGCGAGAGAGGGGGTGGGGGGGGGGGGAAAGAGGACAGAGAGTCAGTCACGCTGCCAAAGTTGCCTGACCAGAGCCGGGGGTGATGGCCTCACAGGCCGCGGCTTAATTTCTCCCTCCAGCCCCCCTGGCAACAAGCTGAGGCGGCGGAATGAAGCCTGTGGACAGTCCGTGGCAGATTATCAGTGAAGTCAGGCCGCTTGCTGCTTACCCTTTGCCGAGAGCCAGGGTTTTGCGCTGCTTCATGGCTTCATCCGAAGCCGCTGCTGTGGGCGGGCTGAAGAAGAAAAGCCGCACTCCATCCGCCACGGCTGCATCTTCCAAAACCCCCTCTTTCTGCCTGGTCAGTTGTTTTCTTCCCCTCTTCTCTGCTCCGCTGAGTTGAGAACTTGTCGGGCTTCCCGCTTTGCTGTATATGGAGATCGGGGCGGCTTCAGCGTCCCAGCACCTGTGACACAGGCCCGGCCTCTCACTGCGACGCCGTTACCTTAGGGGAGAGTCGGCGCGGGTCTCCTGGGAATTGTAGTCTCAGAGCGGAAGCGTCGCCATCTTGTGCCGCACAGAAGCAGCGGCGGCCGGACTACAAATCCCACAATGCAGCAGGCAGGCGCGCCTACTTCCCTGTTCCAAATGACTCGTAAGGGTAGCAAACTCTACACACCAAATAAAACAACTTTTTTTTTAACCCACTGCAGATTTTGCCTTCACTTTCTTTTGCCAAAAAATGCATCTGGTAATTGTGTTGCATTTCCAACAATGGGATTTCTTTTCGACTATTTCCTCCCCTCTTGCAAATCATGTTTGTGGTTTTCTACCGCAGAATTCATGCATTTAGAAAACAAAGATTTGTAACAGTTACTTGGTGAGTGGTAGGTTTTTTTGTATCCCGCCAATTGACTTTTTCCAGGTATGCTCAGCCACAGCATCTCACCTTTAGGCACTTTGGCAGCCTTCGGTCCTCAGCACTGTGAATTCAACAACTTTTTAGATCACTGGTAATGTGAACTAAAAGCAGAAAATGCTGGAAATGCTCAGCAGTTCTGGCAGAATATGTTGAGAGAGAGACACACACAGAGTTAACTCAGGTTTCTAGCATCTGCAGTATTTTGCTTTTGTGTACACACTGCTAATGGTCCTTTTACACCTTCTCTGGACCCATGTTTTGTTTCTGTGCTTGTCCCATTCCCACCCGCCTTGCACCAGAATCCCTTTTGTCATTTAATTACTCCCCGCTATCACAGACCTTCTCTGTTGTTATTTCCCAAACCACCACACCCCCACTTCCCCTGCTCTGTAACTAAACTGAACTTACAACTGTTAAAATTTCTACCTGCTTCCTATTGATATTACTGTATTCTTTTTGATATTACTGTATTTTTTATGGGGTGTAGGTGTCATTGGCAAGGCCAGCATTTGTTGCCTTTCAATTGAGTGGCAATCACATTGTTGTGGGTCTGGGAATGGGAATCAGGTGGGTTTTTACAACAATTGATTCAAGGTCATCATTAGACTAGCTTTTATTCAAGATTTTATTAATTGAATTCAAACTTTACCATCTGTCATGGTGGGATTTGAACCAATGTCCCCAAAGCATTAGCCTACACCTCTGGATTATTAGTCCAGTGACATTACCACTATGCCACCACCTCCCCTGAAATTCAATCAAACAATCCCAGTCACTTAAAGCAATGCAGTCTCCAGGTGTGATTGACAGGGGAAATTACCCAATCATCTCCGTTCCGTCATACAACTCTCCACGCCATTCCACTCTATGTGGAAGAATTTCCTGCACAGGTTCCTCCGGCACACTCCCCGCTTCCTCGTCTTCAGTCCTGACACACCCTGGCATTTCATCTTGCCATCCGGTGGAGGTGGGGCACCCCAATGGAAAGGCTGCCATGGCATGGATCCTTTCCAGCGCCATTGGGGATCTAGGGTGTGGAGAGTGCTGCATGAAGCAGAGGCCTCAGACATGTTTTTGAGCTATACACAGGCCTCTGTGGCCTGGATGGAACCTTCTTTTGTGTGAATGTGAAGTGTGGAAGGTTGCAGCCCTTATTTTATTATTTAAGTGGACAGCTCCTCAACTTTTGACTGAATTTCAGCTCTTGTATGTGTCACAGCTAGTTCTGGTCTCACTTAAGCATGTTTGTCTAAGTCACAGTGAGCAATGCCAAGGGAGCTTATCTTGGATTGTGAATCTTCCTTCAGAAGAGCAAATATGCCTATCTAACAATAGCTGGCCAACTGCCTCAGAAAATCTGACAACTCAAAATCAGCCCCAAATATAGGCCTGTGTGAAAAAAGCCACTGTGAATTAAAGGTAGAGAGAACTGTCGCAGCAGGAACTGAGGGGAGAGGAAGTGAGACAGCTTTAACTGAAATGGAGAGAACTATAATTGCATGAATTTGGCTTAAGATGAAGGTAGATAGCTAAATTCCATCAACTGCATAGAGTAAGGGTGGTGCAGCGGTTAACACCGCAGCCTCATAGCTCCAGCGACCCACGTTCAGTTCTGGATACCACCTGTGCAGAGTTTGCAAGTTCTCCCTGTAACTGAGTGCGTTTCCCCTGGGCGCTCTGGTTTACTCCCACAGCCAAGACTTGCAGGTTGATAAGTAAATTAGCCATTGTAAATTGCCCCTCGTGTCGGTAGGTGGTAGGAGAATGGTGGGGATGTGATATGGGATTAATGTAGGATTAGTATAAATGGGTGGTTGTTAGTCAGCACAGACTTGGTGGGTTGAAGGGCCTGTTTCAGTGCTGTATCAATAAATAATACTATGGTAAAAATTGCAGGATTTTCTTTCATTTCAAGCAATGAAATTGCTGGCTAACATGAAAAGGATTCAGGATTCAATATTCTCTGAAAGTTGGTTATTACATTTTTTAAAGTAGTCTACACAACTGTCACAGTGTCACAAAGACACTATCTTACACAGGCCCCAATTCATATTGAAATCTTCTTCCTCCCATTCACACCAGCACTTGTAGGAGCATTAAAAGTCATAGGGTCATTACAGCACAGCAGGAGACCATTTGGCCCATCAAGTCACAGTGGCGCAGTGGTTAGCACTGCAGCCTCGCAGCTCCAGCGACCCAGGTTCAATTCTGGGTACTGCCTGTGTGGAGTTTGCAAGTTCTCCCTGTATCTGCATGGGCTTTCTCCGGGTGCTCCGGTTTCCTCCCACATGCCAAAGACTTGCAGGTTGATAGGTAAATTGGCCATTAGCAATTGCCCCTAGTATAGGTAGGTGGTAGGGAAATATAGGGACAGATGGGGATGTGGTAGGAATATGGAATTAGTGTAGGATTAGTATAAATGGGTGGTTGATGGTCGGCACAGAGTCGGTGGGCCGAAGGGCCTGTTTCAGTGCTGTATCTCTAAAAAAAAGAATGTCCATGCTGACTCTCTGTAAAGTGTGGCGCAGTGGTTAGCACCGCAGCCTCACAGCTCCAGGGACCCGGGTTCAATTCTGGGTACTGCCTGTGTGGAGTTTGCAAGTTCTCCTTGTGACCATGTGGGTTTTCGCTGGGTGCTCCAGTTTCCTCCCACTGCCAAAGACTTGCAGGTGAAATGTAAATTGCCACTAGTGTAGGTAGGTGGTAGGGAATATGGGATTACTGCAGGGTTAGTATAAATGGGTGGTTCTTGGTCAGCACAGACTCGGTGGGCCAAAGGGCCTGTTTCAGTGCTGTATCTCTAAATAAATAAAATAAAGCAATCCAATCAGGCCCATTCCCCCGTTGTAGCCCTGCAAATTTATTTCCCTCAATTTCCTTTTGAAATCATTCATCATTTCCACTTCCACCACCCTCAGAGGCAGCGAGTTCCAGTCATTACCACTCCCTGCATATTAATTACATTCTTTCAAAGCTCTCTTGATTCGGAAATTGTGCCATTAGACTGGAAAATTGTTACTGAAACCAGATAAGTACAGGCCTGTCAGTTTAGGATCAGGTGTGGGGAAGCTATGAGAATTTGTTATCAGGGATAGAGTGACTGATCAGAGAGAGTCCGTATGGCTTTGTTAAGGGTGCCATATCTGAATAATCTAGTTGAATATTTTGCAGAAGTCACTAATAAAGTAAACAAAGGACAGTCTACAGGTGTTATTTATATGGACTAACAGAATGCAGTTGATCAGGCGTTTATTAGCAAAAATTAGACTGCGTGGATTTGGAGGTAGTCTTTTAACTTGGATTAGAAGTGGGTTGGGAGGTAGGGGACGGAGAGTGATGATAAAGGATAGGTACTCAAATTAGCAGGATGTGACAAGTGATGGTCACCAGGGATCTGTTCTGATGCCTCAACATTTCACCATATTTATTAATGGCTTGGATGCAAGAATACAGAGCTGTACATCGAAGTTTGCAGATCACACTAACTTAGGAGGGGCAGTAAGTAGTGCAGATGGGAGCAGGAAGTTTCAAATGGACATAGCCAGATTAAGTGAGTGTGTAAAACTATGGCAGATGGAGTTCAATGTGGGAAAGTGTGAGGTCATGCACTTTGGACCGAAGAAAGATCGATCAGAGTATTTTCTAAATGGTGAGAAAATAAGTATCGCGGGGGAGAAAAATGATTTGTGAGTCCAAGTACACAAATCACTAGAAGCCAGTAAACATGTAGAAAAAGCAATCAGAAAGGGCAATAGAATGTTGGCCTTTATCTCACAGGGGGCTGGAATACATAGGGGAGGAAGTGCTGCAGTTGTACAGAGATGGACTATGTTCCATTTTGGGCACTGCACTTAAGGAAGGATATATTGGCCTTGGAGGGGGTGCAGTGATGATTCACCAGAATGATAGAGGGCTTAGTGCATTAAATTATGAGGACTGGTTGCATAAACTTGGCTTGTATTCCCTTGAGGATAAAAGATTGAGAAGTGTTCTGATCAAGATGTTTAAAATGTTAGAAGGATTCAACAGGGTAGATGCAGAGAAACTACTTCTTCTGGTGGGGGTATCATGAAAGAGGGGACATAATCTTAAAATTAGAGATAGGCCAAACACGAGGCATAAAGGATAGCAGAAATCTGGAATTTTCTCCCTCAAACAGCTGTAGATTCGAAGACATTTGGAGGTTTCAAGACTAAGATTCATAGAAAGGGTAACAAGGTTTATGAAGCAAAGGCGGTTAAATGCAGTTGAAGCAAAGATCAGCCAAAATCTAACTGCACAGTAGACCGCACGAGTGGCTGAATGACCTATTCCTGCATCCTAACTCATATCATCCAGTTCATCCATCATCCCTGTGCTCACTGACCAACACTGGCTCCCAGTCCAGCAATGCCTTGATTTTAAAATTCTAATCCTTGTTTTCAAATCCCTCCATGGCCTCAGCCTCTCTATTACCTCCTCTAGCCCTACAATCCTCAGCGATTTCTCTGCTCCTCCAATTCTGGCCTCTTGTCCATCTCCAATGTTCTTCCCTCCGCCTTTGGAGGCCGTGCTTTCAGCTGCCTTGGCCCTAAGCCCTGAAATTCCCCTACCAAACCTTCTCCATCCCCATCACTCTCTCTCCTCCTTTAAGACACTCCTTAAAATCTTAACTCTTTGGCCAAGCTTTTGGTCACCTGACTTAATACCTCCTAATGTAGTTTGATTTCAAAATTTATTTGATAGCATTCCTGTGAAGCGCCTTGGGACATTTGACAATGTAAAAGGCGCTATACCAATGCAAGCAGTTGTTCTTTTGGTATGTGGCTTTGTGTGAGCCCTGATTGGAAAAATTTAAACATAGAGTGGGGAGAACATAGAGACATTGAGAACCTCTGAAAAGATATGCTGAGTACACCGAAACATAAATGTTGTAAATTGACCCTTGCTGGCTCCTAGGGTTTACTCAATGAGCAGCTGAGCTGTACAGACCAGGAAATTGACATGTCTTGTTAATTTGTCAACTTCGCAGGTCTGTTTCCTCACAATGAACAATAACCCTTCTGTCTGCGTTCAGCGAGGGTTTGAGAGTAGTGGCTGAACAGGTTTGCTGCCAAGAACAGATGTGTTAAACCTAACAACTATGTGAGGGAACAGTACCGTCGCTTTCAAACATGCTACAGTTCTTTTCTTTATTCGTTCATGGAATGTGGCCGTCGCTGGCTATGCTCGCATTTATTGCCCATCCCTAAACGCCCTTGAGAAGCTGGTGGTGAGCTGCCTAACTGAGTGGCTTGCATGGCCATTTCAGAGGGCGTTTAAGAGACAACCACATTGCTACGGGTCTGGAGCCATATGTAGGCCAGACCATGTAAGGATGGCAGATTTCCTTCCCTTAAGGACATTAGTGAACCAGATGGGTTTTTAAGAAATAGGAAGCTGTGGTTCCATGCTAATCTGTATAAAGTCATGTTTTAGCACAAAAAAACAAGCACAAAGGTCTTCTGAATAAGCAGTGCTTAATTACACAGGGAGAGTCACTACTCTGGCTGAATCTGCAAGTAAACATAGTCTTTTTTGAGTGCATTTAAATGGCGATCAGAAATAATTATCTCTCAATAGTATAGCCATCATGGCAATGGAACAATACTAGTGTCGAAAGCATGAGAGTTGGGGAGGAGCAACCTAGTGTCAGATTACAGCGACTGTATGTCATTCCATATTGGTGTTGGGCACTTCTAACAATCAGAGGAGGAGGAATTTTCAAGCTGCACTTCCAATAGCCGACAATCAGGATAGTGTCGCCTGCTACTGATTGCTACAGTGAACTTTGCTGGAAAGAGCACATGTGTAATTATCAGCTGAGGACAGAACCTAGCTCAACTGTGATGCTTCTACAGTCAAATATCCTGATAGGATGCAACACCTAGACTTGCACAAGAAGAACAGCTTATTAACAAGCAATAAAATAAAAGCAAAATGCTGCAGATGCTGGAAATCTGAAATAAAAACAAGAAATGCTGGAAATACTCAGCAGGTCTGGCAGCATCTGTGGAGTGAGAAGCAGAGTTAGCGTTTCAGGTCAGCGACTCTTCATCAGAACTGGCAAATGTTAGAAATGTAATAGCTTTTAAGCAAATAAAGTGGGGGAGGGGCAAGAGATAACAAAAGGCAAGGTGTTGATAGAGGGACAGAGGGTCACAGAGAATAACTGACCAAGGTCATGGAGCAAAGGCAAACGGTATGTTAATGGGGTGATGAAAGACAAAGTGTTAGTGCAAAGAAGGTGTGAATTGACAGAAAAATGAACAGCCCTGGCTCAAAGCACAAACATGAAAAAAACAGTGGGTAGGCACATAGTAAAAAAAAAAATGAATGATGAAACAAACTAAAATAAAATAAACAAATAAAAATAATAAATAATAAAAAGAAAAATAACTAAAAATAAAAAGCGGGGGCGAGTCATGCTCTGAAATTATTGAACTCAATGTTCAGTTCGGCAGGCCTAATCAGTAAATGAGATGCGGTTCCTCGAACTTGCATTGATGTTCACTGGAACACTGCAGCAAGCCCAGGACAGCGATGTGGGCATGAGAGCATGGGGATGTGTTGAAATGGCAAGTAACTGGAAGCTCGGAGTTATCCTTTCGGACTGAGCGGAGGTGTTCCGCAAAGCGGTCACCCAATCTGCGTTTGGTCTCCCCAATGTAGAGGAGACCACATTGTGAGCAGCGAATACAATATACAGGGGTAGGCGGTGGCGTAGTGGTATTATCACTGGACTAGTAACCTAGAGACCCAGGGTATTTCTCTGGGGACATGGGTTCGAATCCACCACAGCAGAAGGTGGAATTTGAATTCAATTAATAAATCTGGAATTTAAAGCTAGTCTAATGATGGCCATGAAACCATTGTCGATTCTTGTAAAAACCCATCTGGTTCACCAATGTCCTCTAGGGAAGGAAATCTGCTGTCCTTACCTGGTCTGGCCTACATGTGACTCCAGACCCACAGCAATGTGGTTGGCTCTTACATGCCCTCTGAAATGGCCTAGCAAGCCACTCAGTTGTATCTAACCGCTACGAAGTTAATAAAAAGGAATGAAACTGGACGGACCACCCGGCATCGACCTAGGCACCGGAAACGACAATGGCAAACCCAGCCCTGTCGACCCTGCAAAGTACTCCTTACTAACATCTGGGGGCTTGTGCCAAAGTTGGGACAGCTGTCCCACAGACTAGTCAAGCAACAGCCTGACATAGTCATACTCACCTTACAGGAATCATACCTTACAGCCAATGTCACAGACACTGCCATCACCATCCCCAGGTATGTCCTGTCCCACCAGCAGGACAGACCCAGCAGAGGTGGTGACACAGTGGTATACAGTAGGGAGGGAGTTGCCCTGGGAGTCCTCAACATCGACTCCGGATCCCATGAAGTGTCATGGCATCATGTCAAACATGGGCAAGGCAACCTCCTACTGATTACCACCTACCGCCCTCCCTCAGCACTCCTCCATGTTGAACACCACTTGGAGGAAGCACTGAGGGTGGCAAGGGCACAAAATGTACCCTGGGTGGGGGACTTCAATGTCCATCACCAAGAGTGGCTCAGTAGCACCACTACTGACCGAGCTGGCCGAGTCCAAAAGGACATAGCTGCTAGACTGGGTCTGCAGCAGGTGGTGTGAGAACCAACACGAGGGAAAAACATACTTGACCTTGTCGTCACCAATCTGCCTGGTGCAGATGCTTCTGTCCATGACAGTATTGGTAGGAGTGACCACCGCACAGTCCTTGTGGAGACGAAGTCCCGCCTTCACATTGAGAATACCCTCCATCTTGTGTGGCACTATCACCATGCTAAATGGGATAGATTTCGAACAGATCTAGCAATGCAAAACTGGGCATCCATGAGGCACTGTGGGTCATCAGCAGCAGCAGAATTGTACTCAACCACAATCTGTAACCTCATGGCCTGGCATATCCCCCACTCTACCATTACCATCAAGCCAGGAGACCAACCCTGGTTCAATGAAGAGTGCAGGAGGGCATGCCAGGAGCAGCACCAGGCATACCTCAAAATGAGGTGTCAACCTGGTGAAGCTACAACCCAGGACTACTTGCATGCCAAACTGCATAAGCAGCATGCGATAGACAGAGCTAAGCGATCCCATAACCAACGGATCAGATCTAAGCTCTGCAGTCCTGCCACATCCAGCCGTGAATGGTGGTGGACAATTAAACAACTAACTGGAGGAGGTGGCTCCACAAATATCCCCATCCTCAATGATGGGGGAGCCCAGCAAATCAGTGCGAAAGATAAGGCTAAAGCATTTGCAACAATCTTCAGCCAGAAGTGCCGAGTTGATGATCCATCTCGGCCTCCTCCTGAATTCCCCAGCATCACAGATGCCAGACTTCAGCCAATTCGATTCACTCCGGGTGATAGCAAGAAACGACTGAAGGCACTGGATACTGCAAAGGCTATGGGCCCTGACAACATTCCGGCAATAGTACTGAAGACCTGTGCTCCAGAACGTGTCGCGCCGCTAGCCAAGCTGTTCCAGTACAGCTACAACACTGGCATCTACCCTGCAATGTGGAAAATTGCCCAGGTATGTCCTGTACACAAAAAGCAGGACAAATCCAACCCAGCCAATTACCGCCCCATCAGCCTACTCTCAATCATCAGTAAAGTGATGGAAGGTGTCATCAACAGTGCCATCAAGCAGCACTTGCTTAGCAATAACCTGCTCAGTGACGCTCAGTTTGGGTTCCGCCAGGGCCACTCAGCTCCTGACCTCATTACAGCCTTGGTTCTAACATGGACAAAAGGGCTGAACTCAAGAGGTGAGGTGAGAGTGACTGCCCTTGACATCAAGGCAGCATTTGACCGAGTATGGCATCAAGGAGCCCGAGCAAAACTGAGGTCAATGGGAATCAGAGGGAAAACTCTCCGCTGGTTGGAGTCATACCTAGCGCAAAGGAAGATGGTTGTGGTTGTTGAAGGTCAATCATCTGAGCTCCAGGACATCACTGCAGGAGTTCCTCAGGGTAGTGTCCTAGGCCCAACCATCTTCAGCTGCTTCATCAATGACCTTCCTTCAATCATAAGGTCAGAAGTGGGGATGTACGCTGATGATTGCACAATGTTCAGCACCATTCGTGACTCCTCAGATACTGAAGCAGTCCATGTAGAAATGCAGCAAGACCTGGACAATATCCAGGCTTGGGCTGATAAGTGGCAAGTAACATTGGCGCCATACAAGTGCCGGGCAATGACTATCTCCAACAAGAGAGTCTAACCATCTTCCCTTGACATTCAACGGCATTACCATCGCTGAATCCACCACTATCAACATCCTAGGGGCTACCATTGACCAGAAACTGAACTGGAGAAGCCATATAAATACCGTAGCTACAAGAGCAGGTCAGAGGCTAGGAATCCTGAGGCAAGTAACTCACCTCCTGACTCCCCAAAGCCTGTCCACCATCTACAAGACCCAAGTCAGGAGTGTGATGGAATACTCTCCACTTGCCTGGATGGGTGCAGCTCCAACAACACTCAAGAAGCTTGACACCATCCAGGACAAAGCAGCCCGCTTGATTGGCACCCCATCTACAAACATTCACTCCCTCCACCACCGACGCACAGTGGCAGCAGTGTGTACCATCTACAAAATGCACTGCAGCAATGCACCATGGCTCCTTAGACAGCACCTTCCAAACCTGCGACCTCTACCAACTAGAAGGACGAGGGCAGCAAATACATGGGAACACCACCTGAAAGTTCCCCTCCAAGTCACACACCATCCTGACTTGGAACTATATCACCGTTCTTTCACTGTCGCTGGGTCAAAATCCTGGAACTCCCTTCCTAACAGCACTGTGGGTATACGTACCCCAAATGGACTGCAGCGGTTCAAGAAGGCAGCTCGCCACCACCTTCTCAAGGGCAATTAGGGATGGGCAATAAATGCTGGCCTGGCCAGCATCACCCACATTCCATGAATGAATAAAAAAAATATATTAAATTCAAAGAAGTACAAGTAAATCCCTGCTTCATCTGAAAGGAGTGTTTGGGGCCTTGGATAGTGAGGAGAGAGGAGGTAAAAGGGCAGGTGTTGAACCTCCTGCAATTGCAGGGGAAGGTGCCGTGAGAAGGGCCTGAGGTGTTGGGGGTACCCCAAATGCAGACTGAGTGACCACTTTGCGGAACACCTCCGTTCAGTCCGGAAGCATGACTCCGAGCTTCCCGTTGCTTGCCATTTCAACACACTCCCCTGCTCTCATGCCCACATCTCTGTCCTGGGCTTGCTGCAATCTTCTAGTGAACACCAACGCAAGCTCAAGGAACAACATCTCATTTACCAATTCGGCACTCTGCAGCCTGCCGGACTGAATATTGAGTTCAATAATTTCAGAGCACGATGGGCCCCTCTTTTTATTTTTAGTTATTTTTCTTTTTTATTATTTATTATTTTTTATTTGTTTATTTTAGTTTGTTTCATCATTCATTTTTTTTACCATGTGCCTACCCACTTTTTTTTCATGTTTGTGCTTTGAGCCAGGGCTGCTCATTTTTCTGTCAATTAACACCCTCTCTGCACTAACGCTTTGTCTTTCAGCACACCATTAACATACTGTTTGCCTTTGCTCAATGACCTTCTGGTCAGTTATTGTCTGTGACCCTGTCCTATCAACACCTTCTCTTTGGTTATCTCTTGCCCCATCCCCACTTTATTTGCTGAAAACCTATTACATTTCCAACATTTGTCAGTTCTGATGAAGGGTCACTGACCTGAAATGTTAACTCTGCTTCTCTTTTCACAGATGCTGCCAGACCTGCTGAGTATTTCCAGCATTTCTTGTTTTTATTATCAACAAGCAGTCCTGCCAGCAGCCATGCATCCCGTACCCTGAACCTGAAACATTACCTTCAGGAGAGGAACGACATGCAAAGGAAATGAAGGAGTCAAGCTCCAACTGCAATCAGCATTTCTTTCTTGCCTCTTTCAAATGAGACGTTAAATCAAAGCCCCATCTGCCTTCTCAGGTGGTCATAAACAATTCCATGGTAGAATTGGAAGAACAGCAGGGGAGCTATCCCTAGTGTCCTGGCCAATATTTATCTCTCAACCAATATCACTAAAACAGATTATCTGGTCAATATTTATTTTTATTTTTTTAGAGATACAGCACTGAAACAGGCCCTTCGGCCCACTGAGTCTGTGCCGACCAACAACCACCCATTTATACTAACCCTACAGTAATCCCATATTCCCTACCACCTACCTACACTAGG